>NC_090437.1:903427262-904052262 GCF_031143425.1 Pleurodeles waltl
TTGGCGTTGCAATCTGTCACGATCTGAATGCTTCTTACCGCAATTTTATGTCAGTCTCGAGACACCACCTGGTCTCTTGCTGGTTCTGACCAAGGTAAGGGCAACCCTTTCAAGTAGCCACGCGGCTGCTGATAGAGTAACACCAGGCAGGCAGTGACCTCCAAGCGTAATATAAACTGGAAACAGCAATACTGCAGCCAAGAAAAAACAGGAGAAGTCCATAAATCACCGGATACAGGAGCGAGGAGCACCACCAGAACGGAAATGTTTGCAACGCAAGGAACAGAAGACCAACTCTGCTTACATACTGGAAAACAGGAAGTGACATGCAGGAAGTTCCAAAGACACCATCTTGAACTGGGAAAAGCCACATTTGAGTGAATGGAAAAATAGCCATGGTGTAAAAGAGGAAGCAGGGCATGCAGGGAAGGAAACACAGACTCCTGGGACGAAGAAAAGATGGCTAAGAGGAAAACCATAAAGAAAGAGAAAATAAGAAAATAGAAAAAAGGCAGAAAGAATAGGTAAGAGAGACTATAAGGGCGAAAAGCGGGCGCAGCGCGAAGCAGCACCCTAAGAAAGATTGACTGGTCATGCTGTGGACCGAAAAATTGGCAGCGGCCCAAAACGCGGCTCAAAACGCGGCTCACGGCAGAAACAGCGGTCCAGGACTCAGACCGCCGATCTGACCGCAGTCCGCAAGTGGGGCACCAAAGGTCCTTGCGGCGTCACAGAGCATCCCTCCCACAGACCCCACCCCCATGGCTCTGTGTCCTTGCCACAAGATGCCCTCTCCTACTGGGTCCTGGAACCTCATTATTTAAAGTGTTGCACTGCAAATGTGGAGACCATTAGCACTTGGGAGGATGCCCTGAGAATGCCATCTTGCAACCAGTGCAGGTAAAACAGTGGCTAGGCAATATATGTCTTTGGCCATTTTGAGGCTTAGTTGATTGTTATGCAGACAGACCCAGGAGTTTGTTGTATATGTGACTGGAGTAATCATGTGGTCAGTGCAGTGTGAATGTGTCTGCTGCCAATACCATTCTTGTTTTGCATCTTGAGGCCTTTGGAATCATTGTTTTACACACTGGGTAAGCTATCCTTCCTTTCCTCAATAGTTTCATCCTGGGTTAGCAAGTCAGAATGGAGCTAGGTAGTCAGATACATCTCAGAGTTGAGCATGGTCTGTATCTTGGTCACTCCAGGTGAGTAAACTTCAATTGAGAGTTAGCAAGCAAGGATCTTTTAACAAGTGACGTCTGGTCTGGTGTTTGAAACTATAGGTATAGTGCCTCCTGGGAGTTGCAGTCATGTCACTCTCCATACTACACACACTTGACCCATGTTATCCTCCTATGTGAGTAAACCTGATCTGAGAGTTCATAAATATATGGATTTGGTCAAGTGAACACTGGTTTTGTGGTTGGAGATAAAAAAACTTTGCATATTTGGCATTGCATTCTGGACACTCCTGCTTCTCACCACCATACAAATGGTATCCTCCCAGGTGAGTAAACTTCAGTTGAGAGTGACATGGGTATTTTGGTGTGTGAACACTGGGCTTGTGTTTGGAGTTGGAGACAAAGGGCCATATTTATACTTTTCGACGCACAACTGCGCCAACGCAGTTGTGCGTCAAAAAATCTAACGCCGGCTAACGCCATTCTGAAGCGCCATGCGGGCGCCGTATTTATTCAATGACGTTAGCCGGCGTTAGCCGGCGGCGCTGCCTGGTGTGCGTCAAAAAAAATTACGTACACCAGGCAGCGCCGGTGTAGGGGAATATGGAGCTTGGGTGCCAAAAAATGGGGCAAGTCAGGCTGAGGCAAAATTATCGCCTCAACCCGATTTGCGCCATTTCTTTTGACTCCCAACCCCCATTGAAATGACTCCTGTCTTAGCAAAGACAGGAGTCATGCCCCCTTGACCAATGGCCATGCCCAGGGGACTTCTGTCCCCTGGGCATGGTCATTGGGCATAGTGGCATGTAGGGGGGCACAAATCAGGCCCCCATATGCCACAAAAAAAAATAAAAAATACTTACCTGAACTTACCTTATGTTCCCTGGGATGGGTCCCTCCATCCTTAGGCGTCCTCCTGGGGTGGGCAAGGGTGACAGGGGGGGTCCCTGGGGGCATGGGAGGGCACCTCTGGGCTCCTTCCGAGCCCACAGGTCCCTAACGCCTGCCCTGACCAGGCGCTAAAAAACGACGCAAAAGCGGCTGGACGGCATTTTTTTTGACCCGCCCACTCCCGGGCGACATTTTTGCCTGGGAGTGTAAATACGGCGCACATGCCTCGGAGTCACTTTTTTAGACGGGAACGCCTACCTTGCATATCATTAACGCAAAGTAGGTGTCCACGCTAAACAATGACGCAAACTCCATGGACTTTGGCGCTAGACGCGTCTAACGCCAAAGTATAAATATGGAGTTAGTTTTGCGTCGGAATTGCGTCAAAAAAAACAACGCAATTCCGGCGCAAACAGAGTATAAATATGCCCCAAAGAGCCTCCTTGCCTTAGCAGTCATGTCACTCCCTCTACCTCATACACTTGATAAAGCCATCCCCCAGGTGAGTACACATCTTTTGAGAGTTGACAAACAGATCTATTAGGGCATGTGCCCACCATGATAGTGTTTGTAGTGACAGAGACAGTGCCAGCCGGGAGTTGCATCATGTCACTCTCTATACTACACACACTTGATAAAGGTTATCCTCCCAGGTGAGTAAAAGTTATTTTGAGAGTTCACTAATAGATGGATTTGGGCAAGTGAACATTTGTTTTGTGGTTGGAGTTAGAGAAACAGAGGCTATTTGGCTTTGCATTCTAGACACTCCCTCTACTTCCCACCACCACACAAATGATATCCTCCCAGGTGAGTATACTTCTATTGAGAGTTAACAGACATGGGTATTTGGGCATGTGATCACTGGGCTTCTATTTGGAGTTAGAGAGACAGATCCTCCCGGCCTTAGCAGTCATGACACTCCCTCTACTTCATACACTTGATAAATGTCAACCCCCCAGGTGATTACACTTCATTTGAGAGTTGACTAACCGATGTATTGGGGCATGTGACCACTGTGCTGGTGTTTACAGTAACACAAGCAGTGCCTGCTGGGAGTTGTAGTTATGTCAGTCCCTTTACTACACACACTATGCAGATTTTATCTCCCCAGGTGAGTACACTTCATGTGTGAGTTCCCAAACAGGAGTCTTTGGAGAAGAGGACACTGGGCTGCTGAGTGCAGTAACAGTGACAGAGCCTCCTGGCGTTAGCATTCATGTCACTCCCTCTACTACACACATTATACAAATGGTATCCTCCCAGCTGAGTTAACTTACATTGAGAGTTGCTAAACAGGGGTCTTTTGATGAATGAACACAATTCTGGTGTTTGGAGTGAGAGAAACAGTGCCTCCTGTGAGTTTCAGACAGGCTATTCTATCTAGTTCACACACTTTTCCAATGCTATCACCCCAGATGAGTAAACTTCATTTTGGAAGTTTACACACAGGGGTCTTTGGACAAGGGAACACTGGGCTGGTGGTTGGAGTTATTTAAACAGTGTGCTTCCTGTGAGTTGCAGTCATGTAACGCCCTGTACTACACACACTATACAAACATTATCACCCCAGATAAGTACAGTTCATTTGTGCGTTTCCAAAGAAGGGTATGTTTAGAAGTGAACACTGGACTGATGGTTGGAGTGACAGTAAAAGAGGCTCCTGGGAGTTGCAGACATGTACCTCCCTGTACCACACACTATAGACATGTTATTCCCCAGGTGAGTACACTTCATTTGTGAATTTCCAAAGAATGGTATTTTGAGAAGTGAACACTGGACTTGTGGTTTGAGTGACCGTAACAGAGCCTCCTGTGAGTTTCAGTCATTTAATTCCCTGTACACAAATGGTATAACCCAGGTGAGTATAGTTCCTTTGTGAGTTGCAAACAGGGTATATGGGCAAGTAACCACTGTGCTGGTGTTTGGAGTTACAGATAGAGGTCCTTTTGGGAGTTGCAGTCATGTCACTATCTCTAGTACACACACTATACAAATTTTATCTTCCAAGGTGAGTACACATCAATTGAGAGTTACCAAACAATGGTATTCAGACAAGAGAACCCTGGGCTGGTGGTTGTGTAGTGCTATCTCTCCCTCTACGTCCCACAGTTGACAACTTATATCTTCCAAGCTGAGTAAACTTAAATTACATGTTGTCAACCAGAGGTCTTTAGACAAGTAAACACTGTTCTGGTGTTTGGAGTAGCTGAAACAGTGCCTCCTGTGAGTTAGTCAGGTCACTCTCTCTACTACACACTCTTGACCAATGTTCTCTCCCCAGGTGAGTACGCTTTCAATCGAGAGTTTGCTAACAGGTGCATTGTAGCATGTCACCATTGTGCTAGTGTTTGTAGTTACAGGACTAGTGCCTGGTGGGGGTTGTAGTCATGTCAGTGCCTGTACTACACACACTTGACAAATGTTATCTCCCCAGGTGTGTACCCTTAAATTGATAAGTAACTAAGTAATAAGCAGGGGTATTTCGACAAGTGACCACTGATCTGGTGTTTGGAGTTATGGAAACAGTGTCTGTTGGGATTTGCAGCAATATCAGTCTCTGTACTACATACACACCATACAAAGTCATCTCTCCAGGTAAGTACATTGCAATTGTGATTTGCCGAATAGAGATCTTTGGACAGATGAACACTGGGATGGTGAGTGGAGTGACAGTAAAAGTGCCAAAAGGTGAGCTGTGTTGTGTTGTGACTTACCAGACTCCACTCTCCCATGTATTCCTGTCAAGCCCTCAGGACGCAGGATGGCCAAGACCTTCTCCTACCAGGGACGGAGATGTAATCGGGCACTGGGAGGGCCTTCGCCAGACTTCTTGGCATGCAGCTGGTGCCTGGAGACCAGGGAATGGACTTTGCCCCTAAGGTTGCTCCACCTCTTCCTGATGTCCTCCTTTGTGCGCAGGGCGGTGCCTACAGCATTCACTCTGTCGACTATCCTGTCCCACATTTACATTTTCCTGCTGAGAGGAGTGTGCTGGATTTGTGCTCCAAACAATTGTGGCTCTACTCTTCTGATTTCATCCACCATGACTCGTAACTCATCTTCAGAAGTACAGGGAATTTTGGAACGTGACATGGTGGAAGAAAAAACGGGTGACAGTGACTTACCAAACAGGGAAAGTGCAATACATTGTGAATGAACAAAAGTGTTTGTAGGGTGTTCCATGGGATGGTGAAAAAAGGGGTGCCTAATCTATGTTCCCCTACAAAAAAGGTGCCTGGGCTTCAATGTCTTGCAGTGTAAATGCAAGGAATTGTGGTGTGCAAAGGGATGTGTTTTATAGTGTCCTTTGCAGGTGTGTCCAGTGTGGCAATGTGTGTCAGATGTGTTGTTTTCAAATGTATCCAATGTGAACTACTTTGGTGACAGCAGACCGCCACGGTTCGGAATGCCATTGGCTGCCCTCCATAGGGGAACACCTCAGTGACTGTGTGCTTGTAATAAGGTTGGAGGTTGATCGCAGTGCTGTCATCGCTGAAGGTTGGACTGCCTATTTGCAGGCAGCTGCACTGCTGTTGGTCTGCCTTAATTGGATGGCGGTTGGCAGTCCTGCCTGTATAACTCGTAATAGGGTGGTCTGAAAGCCCGCCAACATGGCAGCCTTTTCAGGACCGCCAATATGATGGTCTGGAGGTCCGACTGCAAAACCTGTAACAAGACCCTAAGTCTTTTATCACCAACAGTTATCAGTACCATTTCCTTACTTGATTACCAAATTAAATGGTCGCTAAGAATCATTGAAGCGTGAGATGAAGTAGCCCATGCCTATGGCATTCAGTCTTTACAAGCAGCCATGATAACACACCACAGATTCCACCCAGTAACAACATTTGAGCACCTCCACATAAGCCCTGGTCAGTTTCAGCCAGGATAAATGATCTAGAGGGCCTACTCAGGAGTATAAGGGGGCAAAGGTTGGGTAGGAGTGGGCCAACAAAATAAATGTTCAGAGTGAGAAGCGGCGGGGGTGAAAGAAATAGGACAAAGAAATAAGGATGTGAGATGGAAGAATCAGGACAAAAGGAGACAAGGCGAGCTAAGAGCTACCCTCAAGGGGATAGGTTTGGAGAAAGTGAAGGCAGGGAAGGAGAAAGCAAGGTTGAGTAAAAGAAGGAGGTTGAAGTTAAAAGTGGGGTAGAAACAGGCATGGTGAGTGTTGTCTGGTATAGAATGAAGTGAAAGAGGAGAAAGGGAATGGATAAAAAGAACACTGAGGAAGGAGGCCAAAATGCGGCAAGAGTAGGCCCACTCAAAAAAAGATGGACATTGAAAGGAAAAAGAGGGCAGAGGACAAGGAAAACTGGGTGGGAAAAGGTGGGAGAAAAGAGGCAAAGTTGGGTAGGAGCAGACCCAACACTTTACTTCCATCTGGGATTTCACATGATTTTTTATGTTTCATATTTTTACTAGAAAGGCATCCTACAATTTTACAGCTTGTATGGAGATTTCTTATTGTACCCAGAACTGAACAGAAAAAGTACTAGTCTAGAAGTGAATGTTTTTTTCAGGCATTAGGCATTTGTTCCCATGAAAAATATAACTTTGCTTTGGATGAGCAATGAACCTCTGCCCTGGTTAATCCTGTGGATGATGCAGAGATCCTTGAAGGCAGAGCGTCTATCGGGAGTCAGTGAATTGATTGGAACACTGGTATGAGGCATTCCCATGGGAACAGTTGTAGGAGCAGATTTATGGCAGTAAATTATTTTTTTGCAATTTTCTGAGTAAGCAGAGCAGTGCCCACAGGTCAAGACCATTTGCACAGTCAACTCGAGGAATGCTGAAGGTGAGAGTGGCCTGCAGTGTCTGTGGGCAGTTAACATGGGAAGAAGTGACAGAGTGCTTATCTTGTGTAGAAGGACATCTTGTAACCTTTATGATGTTGCGACATCATTGAAAAGATGAAGTCTGTGATGACTCCAAGACATCTTTCTTCATTTGGGATTAGTAGAGCAGTGTGTAGTTCTTTGGGTCAGATGCTTATAGGATGGTAGTTGCTCAACTGTAGTTGAATTAAATTTCTGTTTTTGAATAGTTTAAGTTTCTTTTGGCTGTTCATCAGTCACCCAATCAGAGACAGTTGTCAAGTCTAGTTTTAATAGTGTTTTCCACCTTTAGAAAGATTATGCATCTGCAATGTAGTTGTTTCAAGTAAAGTTGAAAAAAATGATGAAGTCCTGAATGGTTGTGAAGTAGAGATGACAATGGGATACCTTGAAGGTTGGAAGAAATACAATTTAGGATGTTTCATCTAGCATCTGAGTCTCAGTAGTAGAATCTGGTGGTGAACAGAATCAAACATGGAAAATTCATCCAGCAGTGGAAGTGCAGCCACTCTGCTTCTGTCCACAGTAATTGTTAGGTTTTCTTTAATGGATAACACGGCAGATTCAGTATCTCTACTTGAGCAGAAGCCAGGTGATGAGCAGAGAAAAGTGTATCCCCTCCTATCAAGTCAGAGATATGAGTGACAACTGGCTGGAAATGATAGCTCAAGGTTCTTTATTGATGAGCAGTCTGATGTAGGAGGTCTGTATAGTTATGAGATTATAGAAGAAGAGAGTAGTTGACTTTAAAAACTTTAACTGAGTGCACACTTTCGACCACCAATTCCCTGGAAATCTGTGGTTATTATCATCTTCTCCAACCCAATTCAATTACAAAGTGGGCTGAAACAGAGTAGTGTTCTGTACACCTACAATCAGAATTTAGCTCAAGTTCAGTTATTGAGACTGATTTGCATGTGGATGCTGTACCTTTTTCCTCTCAGTTGATCATTTTGATGGGTACCCCTTTTAGGAAAACGGTTTGCTAAAAGGGAAATGGAGTGTTCATTGCTACATTATGATTTTTTGAATGCCACTTTTAAATAATGTTTGTGATTTTGTTGCTGACTTTGTGAAGGCTGTCACCTTCTATCAGCATTGACTAAAAATATATTTTCCCACTTTACCATACCTTTCCTGTAAACGAAGTAGCTGATATTGCAACTATTGTAAATAATTTGCAAATGAAACTGAAAATGCTTGAACATTTGTTCTGTGATGCAATCGAAATAAATCTAGGTTCCACTGAAACACCATGAGAGTGGATGTTTTCACACAGCCTTTTCAGGTTTTCGTCTGAAACTTGGGGTCTACGAAGTTGCAAAGCCTTGTAACTATCCTTTTATTTTTTTTATAAACTCAGAGTATCTGTGCAAACACATAAGTGTTTAAGGTTCAAAAGAAGGGAGATGCTCTGGGCAAGGGGGTGAATAAGCACTGCTCAGTACCAATCTACTCCATTCTACTCTGTGAGCCCTCTGCTTGCACTTACTTTCCTTACATGAGCGATCCATTATCTGCCTGTGCGTTTAAAACAAAAACAACCCAAATCTGTTCCTGGATCTGCCCACTAGGATTACCTGACACAAGTGTTCTCCAAAGCCCGGCTGCACCCTGCCTATTTACCGTGCGGGGAACACCAATCCTGACCTAAGCCCAGGACCGGCTAAATTTACTGGCACTTATAAGCGTTCCGTTTGAGAGTGCACCCTCTTAGATGCGATTACTATTGCCAAGATTTCCTGACAGGAACATTCTGGGGCAGCAAACAAGAGTTAACAAAAATCTGAAATTCTGGCAGTTTGATTTAGGCATCTTTTCTCTATTTTCACCAAATGGGAATGCACAATTATATATTCCTACAGCCTTAGTTTAAACAAGATGTGCATACAAATGTATCATGTCTTTACTGGCACTGGATGAGCAATGTTTTATCACATACTTACATTTGCTTTTGCTTACAGATTTTTTAACTGATTCTTGTATTGACTCAAAACTTGTGGAAAAGTTTCACAGAAAATGTGTGAATCTACACCTCATGGACTGGTGGCTGTGAGTTTGTAAACAAAATATAAATGAAAATGCATTGGAAATGTACAAACATCATAGGTTCTAGACATACTCATGATCTACTATGTCAGACTAGGGCCATAAACGTAGAATCAGAAAACGTCTACTAGCATACCAGATTCACACATATAAATTCGATTTACAAGCCTAAAAACCTGTGTGTCATGGGACATAAGTGAGAAATTACTGTAACAATACCCTTGTTGTGAATTATAGTTAGTACGAACCATATTGCATCTTTGAAAATACATTTGACCTAAAAGGATCATAGACACTTCGGTATTTTACCTACTGACTAGTCATTATACTAAAATTCCTTCCTGTCTTGCATCATAACTGAGAAACATCACAAGGCAAGGAAGCCCTTTCCTTCGGCACTCTCTCCCGTTTGTTAGAAAACCAACGAGGTCTTATTATGTTTAGAGTTAGCCAGCAGCGGCTCCTCCGCTATGGCAGAGGTGCGTCGCCCCCCGACAGCAGCAGCAGCTGCAAACCTTTAAAAATAAAAGGATAATAAACTACATTTATTATCATTTTACTTCCAAAGGAAGCGGGGCCACGATAGAGGACAGGGGAGTGCTATGCACTCCCCTCAAGACACATGTGTGTTTGGCCAGACGTCTCGAGCCGGCCAAACACACATGCACACTGAGCTCTCTTCAACCTGGCACTGTGTTGCCGGGTTGGAGACAGCAGGCCCAGGCTCCCAGTCTGCGCTACACGCTGCCCTGCCCCTTTACTGTGCCATGAGCCGTGCCTGGATTCACCAGTGAATTTCTGTTTGCATATATGTCTGAGTACCGTATGAATGAGGAAGAATGTGGAAGATTATTAGTACACCAAAATTGTTCAACAACCTGTTGTTTTCCACGCAAGGCAGTGGGAATCTTGTTATTTATCATTTGCTGTTGTGGAACTCATTTTAATATTATTCTATTTTTGTGTGTGCTGTCTGATGCAACATTTTATCTACCAGGCTGTTTCTACTTCCCTTTTTTTCTGTGTGTCTGTGCATGTGTTTGCATTAATGCAATAGACAGCAATAGCTTTTTTGGATATGAACTGTTATTTTCAGCTACTTTAACATGCTGTTCGTTGACTATGTTCTATGCCTTGCAACCATTTTGTCTATCATACTATTGTGTGCACTGGGCCTAGCTGTACATATTTCATTTTCTCTACAGTTCCCAGTGTATGTGGAAGACTGTGAACATTTCAGGGTTGCAGTGGTGGCTGTGGATAGTTATCTCGAATGATGTCTTCCCTAAATACTGATAAGTTTCTTTGCTGGTAGAATGAGTTCGGGGGCCTTAGAAACACTGCGAGTGGTGCTAGATTTACTGTTCATGTTCTGCTATGTGCAGTATAGATCTGATGGTTCGCATGGCTAGGAGTCTAGGAGGCGCTTCCAGATTTATCTTTATCTTTGTAGCCTAGTGGTGTGAACCTGAGAGGGTGCTACGGAAGACTTAAGGCGTACCCAGATTTTTTCTTAATAATTTGACCATGTATGTTTTCTGAGTGGAATGAGTTTGAAGGACTGTGTTAAGGTTAGTTAGGGTTAGTGGTGCAGCCATATTTATTATAGATATTTTGCATGTTTGCTGCAAGTTGTATGAGTCGATGTGGCTCTCAAAGCGTCGTTGTGCTCAATTTACTATTGATTGATTATTATCAATTTCTGGGGAATTCTTTGTTGCAAGTGATATGAGTTTGCACAGCGGTGTCAGTGAATGCTTCTATTTCATTTGGTGCAGAAAATGTGTGGCTAAGTGGAA
Organism: Pleurodeles waltl; assembly: GCF_031143425.1. Classification (NCBI taxonomy): domain Eukaryota; kingdom Metazoa; phylum Chordata; class Amphibia; order Caudata; family Salamandridae; genus Pleurodeles; species Pleurodeles waltl. The sequence continues at coordinate 903,438,030 of NC_090437.1, forward strand.
GGTAAAGGGAACGGAGCCCAGTAGATATGTTACTTGTCTTGTGCTGGCCTAAAGGGGATATCTCTGCCTTAATGCCTTCATATGGGTGTAAGTTCTTTTCGGTTGATTAGGGACCAGGCTAACCATTTTTTCAGGATGAAATGCATTTATGAACAATTCTGTAATGTGTTACATCATCTTTACTTGCATTGCAACGCACAAATCTTTCTTATTTTTTCTTTTCTTTCAAGGGAACTGATGAAAATGAGCTAATTTCATAACAAGATTCAAACTTGCTCTAATGAACACGTTGATGCAGATATGCTAATTAGAAACTATTATTGAATGTTTATGTGTTTTGATTAACAAAAATCTCATAGAGAAATTAATTGTAGGCAAAATAATGTGCTCTTTTCAAAATGTGCCCACGGGGTATGTCAGCCACTTATACGAAGTTGTACTAAAATAACAAAAAATGTGTGAAATAATGAAAATGTGCAAGAATATTGTAGTAATATGTCATATTGAGATGTATAACCTATGGTTTGCATTATATTATAGAATTAACTTAGCTGAAGTTGTGGCCTAGTCTTTTCCAGGCCTCACACAAGAAGCTGCATTTCTAGCACACTGCAGAGAAGCTGATGTATTAACCTGACCCTGAACCACCCAATTTTAAAAGTTGGTTAGCTAGAATCTTCTGCAATGTACCGACGGACAGGAGATGATGAAGTCAAATTGATACAGTTATGTGTAGAGTAGGCTAAATGTACTTTCCCAAGAATTGAACAATGGGAGCAGTGACTGAAGAGGAAAATGCAACATGTTCAACACCTGAAGAGCCGGATAATGAAGACATTGTACAGTAGACCAGTCGGTGAACTGAGAAAGAAGAAATTTTGAACTCATAGATTTGTAAAATTAAGATTATAGGTTAGAGTCATAACTGCCGATTGACTGACCAATTAGGAATTAGGGGGATGGACTGGAAAACTCTAATAAAAAGTCATGACAATGGGCTAAAACTTCAGATGCGGGAGATGTGAGGGCAAATTCAGATGCGAGGGGTGAATACTGATGAGGTCAAGAGATGAAGTTCGAGATTCTGTCATTGGTCTCATACGCTTGAGAGCCTGATGTGTTGCTGCTCTATTTGATGAGCTGAAGACGAAGACTGACTTTGTTGCTGATCCATTCTGTGGATAGGTAGCTATGAAAATGTGACTGACTAACTTTGTGCCTTTTCTTCTAGGTACCAACTGCACTGTTTATAGTTTTTCTCTTAGCTAGATGTTTTCCAAATTCACGTTTTCTAAATTGTTTTGCATGAAGTCCCACGTGCTAATGCCAATCTGGGTTAGTTAAGGGTCTTTCGGGTGACTTGACCGTGACAAATGATTGATGGACTGATTTGCTGAACTCTGCTATTAATGCTGCTATAGTAATATTTATTGGCGTATGCTGAAGTATTCGAGCATATGTTTTCACAAGTTTTAATTAGATTGTGTTACTGGTGGCCGTTAATAAACTAATTATGAACTGATTAAAAAAGTTTGAGTTAGGCAAATGCATTAGAATTGTAATTAATAGGGAAATAAAATTGTTAAATGCTTCATTGAGTCGGGTTATTCATGAAATGATGGTTATAATTGTTTTATTGACTAATGATTCTCTTAGTGGTTACTGATTGATTACATTGATTAATGATGCCATTAGGTCACTACGTCATTAGGATACTCCATGCGATCCAAAAGGTTAATCTGCCTATACGCGTTCCCTTGTAAGTTTACTTATTAAGGACCAGGCACGTCATCAAACATAACACATTAAATATCCAAAGGATCCCAGAAAGTGGTCAGTGTCTCCACCTCTAAGAAGTTATCGAACGTAGCAGAAGTTGTAATTATGACATTTGCATTTGTTGTCACTTTTACGTGGGGTTGCTTGCCTGGCGCATTCTGCATCACTGGAGAAGAAGAAATTGCTGGATCCAATGTATCTTCATCTGTCCATAGGGAAAAATGCATATTCTTTCTGCAACACTGAAGTGGAGGGAATCATGGATGACACACATAGAGGCTGCCATACAGTATTGAAAGTGGAAAAAAAAAAGACGAAGCAGGAGAAGTTACAGATGTGGTAAAAGAAGAAAACAAAGTTGTTGTTTCTGCTAAAGTTAAAAGTGTTAATCAGTAAGCGCATACTGATTCAGCTACACCGTTTTCCCATCTCTACCAGGAAGAACTCCAGCAACTTCTCGAAGTCCCTTATTGGATGGGAGGCTTGAGCCCGCAAATGCCAGCAAAGGCACAGGAAGAGGAAGATTCAAAATAGCAGAGTGGCCACTAATAATGGTGATGAAGCTCTTCATAGCATGCAATGCGATCCTTAGTCAGAATGAAAAGGGGGAGTGCACTTTGAGCCAGCCTGTATCCCAGTTACATTTATTTCCTCAACATAAGAAAACAGACTAAAGTTCAACTACAAGTTCAGTTTAGTGAAATAATAGAAACAGACAAAGACAAACAGATCAGCACCACTACCAAAGCAACATATTCATTTACTCATGTTGGCACCACTAGAAAAACAAACACATTCCTGCTTACAGATGTTTTGCCTTTCAGAAGGACCATAGCTACATTAGAATTCACACTATGGACCACAAAGAATTGTATCATGAAAAGCAGGCAAATATCATGGCACCAGGGACCAACCTAGTCACTTGGAAAACAAAAAAATAGTCTCCACACAGCAGAAAAATGGGACATTTGTTTTTTGAACAAGTGCTTGCTGGAGTACAGCCTGACATTTCACATACGGATTGTAAGACACCAAATCCTAACCCTAATGTATCTGCACCTGCAACTACATGCTGCCAAAGGGCTATCACTCCTACAGTTTAAAAAACTAGTATTTATAACATGATAACGTAACAAAACATATATATTGTATTTTGTTTTTTAAATAATTACAAATATTTAACATGAATCATAAATAATGTTTCTTTTTTATTTTTGTTCTGGTAACCCATCGGTTATAATGCAATAGATGTCTTTTTTCTTTTTAGTGAAACCATTTTTCCATTGTCAGCTTTGCGTCTCTTTCTCTAGTTGTTGGGGCATCGTGGTCAAGAGAAGGAGGGTCCAGCTCTACACTCAACAATTTTATACTTTGCTAGGCAAAAGTAGGTTATGTGTGTTGCATGGTACAGGGGATTAAGGATATGGAGTCAAAGAATTGTAGACATTTTCAGACTGAGAGCGCGTGAAACATATTGGGCTTAACTCATTTCCTAGACATTTTGTTCTCTTTTCAGAATTTTCAGGGAAAAATAGAAGAGTGTGCATTTCCAGCTGTGGAAAAGAAAGACATATGCAAACCCTTTATATCACTGTTAGTGTTTTCTAGTGGAAAAGAACAGCACAGACAGACAATACTTGTCATGTGGCTTTGATTGGCGGGTTGGGCTCAAAATTAAAATTGCCTAAATTTGACTAAAGATTCTAAAAGCAGTTTGTTGACATGTTTCATGCCTACAATAGCCTAACAAAGTCCATGGCATTTCATCAGGAAAGGGGGTCCCATATCACACCAACAAAGTCTACTTTCATTCTGTAGTGCCAAGCTAATTCCGAGTATGTATTTGCAGTGAACATAATTTAATTGATGCTGAAGTTATCTAGACCTCTCGTGTGTGGGATCAGGGTTCCCTTCTCTGCAATCCAATGTACACTCGCTAAAGCATGATTTTGAGGGGCTACCCCAAAATCCTATTATGATAAGAACATTCCTTCAAGTTCAAGTGCCAAGTGATGAACAAGCATGCCAATTCACTCTGTATGAATTTAACCTAATGTGCTAAAGATGGCCACCAGGTGCTCCTAGCATCACCCATTAACTAGTATTAAACTATAACTGTGATGCTCTTCTTCAAATATATGCAATGTTCAAGTGTTTTACCATGTCCAATTAAAAATAGGACTCCTGTCCTAGTTTCTCAGCCTGGCCCTAGCCAACTCTAGTCATGCTGCGAGACTAGGATAGTAGTATCTCAGTCAGACTCTAGTCACCATTGACACTAAAAAGGGAAAAAGCACGTCATGTCACCTGAGGGCCTGATTTAGATATTGGTGGATGGCTTACTCCATCACAATGGTGACGGATATCTCACCCCCCGAAATATAAATCCCATTATATCCAATGTGATCTAGATTTTGGCAGGCAGGATATCCATCACCATTGTCACAGAGTAACCCATCTGCCTATATCTAAATCAGGTCCTCAGTCACTCCTCAGAGGATTGCCACCTTGAAGTAGTCGAGGGGCTTGCAAGTCTCAGTTACCTGGGGAGCTGTGCTGGTGGGAGCTTAGTCTCATGAGAGGGTCTCCCAAGCAGGACAGGTCAAAGGGTACAGACAAGATGAAGCACATTCCACTGATCCTACAGGTTGGGGGTTGAGCACAGGGCTAACAAACCTGTGCCATAAAAAAAAATTGTTATGGCAATAGCAGCAAGAACAACTAACCCTTCTGGGCACGAGGCACTTCCAGGTTCTCTGCCTGTGACATACATGATTGACAGTAGTCAAAGTCACAAGTAAATGGCTGACAGGATGACAAAGGTTCTCTGTAAAAGAGCAAGAATCAAATCCTGCAATGTATAGACTATGCAAGCTAGCTCAAGTAATGTCTGAGATGGGGCGCTACAACCTACAAATCCAGGGGGTCAGTGAAAGTAGGTGAACCTGATCTGGCAGAATGAAAACTACAACAGGAGAGAGGGCACTGTACTTGGGAAGGGACAATGCCCAATACCATGAAGGAGTAGCCACTATCTTGAGAAAGGGGACAGAAAAATGCCTAATTGAATGGAAACCAGTCATCAGCAGACTTATGAAAGACAGGTTAAAATACACATCAACACCACCATTATACAGGTCTATTCTCCAACAAATGAAGCAATGGAACAGTCAAGGACGCATTCTGCCAGCACATGCAAGATGAGCTCGAAGCCCTGCCAAACCATGACCTAAAGATTGTGATGAGAGACTTCTCTTCTAAAGTGGAAACTGACAACACAAATCATGACAGAGCCATGAGAAGGGAAAGTTGTGAAACAATGAACAACAATGTAGAAACATTGAAACACTATTGGACTTTTGTGCCACCAATGATCTGGTCATAAGTGGGACTCTTGTCCCCCACTTTGATTTTCACAAACTAACTTGGTGCTTACCCAGTGGCAGAGACAGAAACCAGATTGACCATCTGATGATAAGTGGCACCTAGAGACTCCCACTGCAAGATGTCTGAGTGAGGAGGGGATTGGACAGCAATAATGATCACCATCTATTGACAGCTTTTGTGAAGCTCAGAAAAACCAAACCCAAATATCAAGACAACATCACTTTGATATGGCAAAATTACAGGACATGAAGACCAAGAATATATTTGTCTTACAAACATAAACAGGTTCCATTTCCTGGCAGAGATGGATGATCAGTCAGAGCCAGCTGCAGATGCAGCCAACAAGAAATTGGAACAGGTCTCTTCAATATATGTAAAGAGCAGTGAAACATGCCTGGGGACCAAGACATTGAAGGGGAAAGAATGGATAAGACAAGACACATGCCAAGCTATTGAAGATAGGAGGACAGCAAAAAAGAAGAAGTACAGTCAACAGTACAGAGCAGCAAACAGAGCAGCCAAAAGAGTAACAAAAGCAAACAAGCGGGTGTACCTGGACAATCCTGACAGCCAAGCAGAGGAGGCAGCCAGTATAGGAAAACTGGGAAAGCTCTTCAAGATCACAAACGTAGTCAGTGGTAAATCTCATTAGATATACAATGCTCCTATCATGGACAAGCAAGGCAGACTATTCACAACAGAGAAAGGCAAGGCAGCACAGTGAGCCGAGCATTTCAAAGAAGTATTGAACTGACCACAACTAACAAGTGGAGCAGACATCTAAGAAGGAGAGACAGGCTTGGATGTGAACATCGCGCCACCACAAAAAGAATAGTCACTGCTAGCCGATCTCCTCAGAACTGAAAAGCTCCTGGTCAAGACAACCTGAATGTAGAAATGTTTACTGCAGACCTTGAAACATCAGCCAAGATCCTCCTACCACTATTTACCTTGATTTGGGAGGGACACAAAGCACCAAGTGAAAGGAACCAAGACATCATCATCAAGATTCCAAAGAAGGGAAAATCATTATACAGCACATTTCTGATAGTGTAGACAAGCATTTAAGAAAAGAACAGGCTGAGTTCCAAAAGGGCAGTGGGTGTGTTGATCACACCCCCTACTGTACGCGAAATCATAGAGCAGTGCTCAGAGTGGCAGACAATTATAATTGATTTTAAGAAATCCTTTGACTGTATCCACCAAAACAGCCTCTGGCATATACTGAGAGCCTCTGGCACACTGCAGCAGATAGTTCATATATAATTTTGCCTGCAAGATGGGAGATAGTGACTTTGTAGGCAAGACTAGTGTGAGACAGGGATGCATAATGTCAGCAGTACTCTTCAACAAGCTGGTCATCCAGTTGGTGTCTGGGTAATGCATCACACAGCCCAGACTATAGGCATCAGATGGACCTTATTCTCTACACTATAGAACTGTGACGATGCAGATTACCTACCCTTGGTCTCTCAAACACACTAGCAAAATACATCTATGCACATCAAGTCGGCCTGAAGAACAACATGAAAAAAAACAGAAGTCATGCCACTCAACATCCCAAACCCTTTAGCAAAGTAGATAGAGGGCGAGAACCTAGCCCTGACTTCAGAGTTCACATACTTAGGCAATAGTATCAGACATGATGGAGGGGCAGGCAGTGACATCAAGAGCAGGCTTAAAAAGGCCAGGAATGCTTTTACGATGCTGAACAATATGTGTAGGTAATCTCAGTACAGCAACACCAAGCTCAGACTTTACCAGACCTACATTTTGTCCACAATCTTATACAGATCAGAATGCTTGTGGATCACAAAAAGTGACATCACCAAGCTTTCAACCTTCCACAACAGTAACCTGAGAAGAATCTTGTGCATTTTCTGGCTGTGAACCATGTCCACCCAGGAACTGCTCACCAGATGCAAACAAGAGATCATGGACACCATCATTATGAGAAAAAAGATGGATATGTTAGTGCACTCCATCAGAAGAACAGCTCTCCACTGGACCCCAAAAGGCAAACCAAAGAGAGGCAGGCCAAATGAAAATGTGGAGCCGAGCTATGGAAACAGAAATTAAGTCCCTGTACCGCAGCTGGGGCACCATACAGAAATGTGCCAAAGACAGACAGAAGTGGAGGTCCTTAATTGCTGCCTTACGTAAGTCAGAAAAATGAGCTGTAAGTCACTTAGTCAGTCAATCGTTCCATCTTCAGACATTATTTATGGGGGAGTCCCTTACTGATGTATTTGTAGGCTGTGGTTCCATTTTTCAAGCTTGAACTTTGATTGTGTTCTGTGACCAGACCTACTAAGACAACCATCCCAGTTTTCCCGAAAATAATTTATTAGGAGTGCTAATTTTATTCCCTATTATTAAAATATTTATTTTGCACTGCTGATGAAAAATGTTTGTCAAAACGTTCAGGGGTAGATGGCTATCAGTGATGGTTTTTGTAATTTAAACTGCAATTTGCTGCCAGTCATGTATTCCTCTACTAGGGGGCATATTTGAATTTTACACCAAATTACCTGTGGAAAGTTGAAAAACAACCTTGAATTTAGAGATGTTGTTAAGACTTTCACATTATATGTATTCAATGCTATTTCAAAGTCAATTATAATTTTAGAAGTATTTTGTTCATTTCTGTAGCTACTGATGTTAAAACTTTTGTATTTGATGACAAATAGTAGTCTGATAGCATTCCATAGATGATGAAGGACATTATTTTCATTGTTTTAAAATACATGGTGTATATTTGGGAGAATGCATGGAAACATACTTTAAGCATTCCATCCTTCATCCAAATTTCATTCCGTCCTGGGGTTACTAGTTTTTGGAGAAAAAAAAAGCAAAAATCTTCAGGAGTTTTTGTTATTGTAAACCAGAATGGTGTTTTGTAGAGGGATAGTTTTAGATTTTTTGGAAGGTTAGTTGCTAAGAAAATATGGGCTTTGGGTAGGTGATCACTACTCAGTTTATAGTTCTCTTCAAATTATTTTCACCTGGGAACTGTCCTGCAAAATGAGGAGGGATTTTCTTAAGGCTTCTTTCAAGATAGAGCCAGAGGGTTCAACAGAAGTGTTTGTATGTTTTTTTTAATAACTCGGCTGTTTCTCTGGCTGTAGCATCCTCCCCAGCCTGAGAACATGCAAAGAACACACAACGCATAGAGCACCTTATTAGACGTCTTTATTCCTCCATATAAATCACACACTAAATCACAGATTATGTCATAATTGTTAGTAACCACACCTTAACACCTCACAGCAGATTACACAATCTCTCTCCTAGGTCCACCCAGTACCGCATGGGTCCAAGTACACCTAGTCTCACAAAACTACTTCTTAATCCTTGTTAGATAAAAAGTACAAACAATAATTATATCAGATTTCTTCAATAAGTCGTCAAGGCGCTCGCACTAGTCAGCCAGACCAAGTGGTGTGAGGTGGTTGAGATACACTATGACCAGGCATTGATGTTGTAGGTTCTGATGGCTGATCTGGACTGTCAGGTTGACTTGCCTCATCAAAGATTGCAGGAGCTGATGAACGTCCTGGCAGGTGCTTGAACTCTGATGAATCCTGTTTGATGGATTTTCCAGGACGATGGGACATCACCATGTGTCTTTTACAAGTCACCACCCTCAAAGGTTTGACATCAAATGGGGTGTCTGTTTTCTGCTTTTGTTTCTGCTTGATCAGGACCCAGTCACCTTCACTGAATGCTGTTTCCTGAGTTTGTCGACGTTCATCAGCATACGTCTTCATCTTGAGCTTTTGAGAAGCATCCAGGGCCCTAACCTTATCGGCTTTCAATGATTTTTCCATTGTTCACTGTGGGAACTTGGTTTGAATAGCTCTCCCAAACAGAAAGGTGGCAGGACTCTCACCAGTTGTGAAGTGAAGAGTTGAACGATAAGCATGGAGGGCTTGGAACAGGGCTTGTTTCAGTTTGATTCCCTCCATAGATGCTCAGTGAATTTCTTTTTTGAGGCTGCCCCTGACTCATTCAACAACCTTATTGGCTTGAGGCAACAGGGATCTGCTCTTTTCTAATGCTTAACATTCATTTTGACTAAAAATCCCGTGAACTCCCGACTGATGAATTGTAGGCCATTGTCAGATTTCAAAATGATGGGTATACCCCACTCTGCGAAGACGTCGTGCAGCCACTGGAAGACCTAGTCATGGGAGGTCGATGACATCTCCTTAACTTGCAGAAACCATGAGTACTCATCAGTGACTAACATGGGATGATATCCGTTCCCTAAGGGCCCAAAGAAATCAATTGCAAATCTTTCCCAAGCTTGTGTAGGATGGTCTGACATTGTCAATGGGTGTTCAGTCACTTTAGGCAAAGGCAGTTGCAAGGGTGGCACTCCTTTAGTTCCCTCTCAACTTGTCTAAGCATGGGAACCATATTCTGTTTCCTAGGGCTGTTTTGGTGGCTACAATGCCACAATGTCCTTCCTAGGGTAGTTCAATGACTTGCTGTCATAGGCTGTCAGGTATGAAGATCTTGAGCCCCTCAAAACAACGTCTTCCTTGGTTACAGACAGTTCATCATGTTCATTTTTAGACTTGTTAGATTCAATGTCATCATCAAGAGGTTGAATACTCTTCTTCCAAGACTGAGTTGAAATTATGTTTTTGAGAATGAGCATGTTCTTGCCATTAGTAGCAGCAATAATCTGTTCAATGGATAAGGCTGCCAGCATGCTGGACCTTACAATGCAACTAATGTATTCTTCAGCTGTTTTGGATGTTGAACTGTATCTGGGTAGAGGTACTACTGCAGTGGTCTGATCTTTATGCGGTTTGTGCGCAATTGCATAGTCATACTCTTGCAGTCACAAACCCCACCTCTCAATGTGAGGGGGCATCTTGGTTTTCGGGTTCTCAAAGATAGGAAGTACTGCTTGGTGGTCTGCAATGATGGCAAAATGTTTTCCATGTAGGACCACAACATTTTTTTGCAGGCCCAGACAACAGCCAGACTCTCCTCCTTTGGCTGAGAATAGGCACAATCTTTGTCAGACAGGCTTCAGCTGGCATAGGCCACAATGTGTCTCTGAGCATTTGGATGACCATTATTGTCCAAGAAACAAGCATCCTGGGAGCCGGTTTTGGGGTATCACCCCTCATAAGCCAGGCTAGTTTGAATCTGGTGACATGGCGACCATGGGACCCACGTCTGAGCATACCCTTCCCACTTAGGGCGACAAATGCAAAAAGAATAGATGATGGACAGAACGCGGAAACAAATCAAACATTCGCCCTATCACAAATGTAGGTGTATTCCATCAGTTTTTTTGCTCACCATGCCATTCCAGCTTATACCCAGCCATAGGCAGATCGGTCTTGACCCTGCTCCCCATGGGAACAGACCAGCCCAAACTGTCAGGCCTCGTCCTCCCGGAACTAGAAACAAGCATCCTGGGACCGGCTTTTGGTAAGTGGTAAGCTGAAGGCACCTTTAGACCCCGATTAGTCGGGGAGAATAATTACTTTAATTTAGCTCTGTCAATTACAAGTGTCTGCATGCGAATAAATATTGTGCGGAAATAGCAACTGGCAAAATCGCATGTAATTCTTCCCCATTCACAAAAAAAACAGTAAAATCACCTGAAATAATTTCACGTGAAAACACACCCACAAATACAATGCGGTAAAATCGTGAGTGGAAAAACTGAAAATAAAAGTGTTTTTTCTCCTGTCGAGAGCATGTGCAAATCATTCCAAATTCCCCAAAATACTGAAATTCACATCAATCAAAAGTGAAGCATATCTCATATACTCTTTGTAAAATGTTAACATATAGGGCCTGATTACAACTTTGGAGGAAGGTGTTAATCCGTCTCAAAAGTGACGGATATACCACCAGCCGTATTTTGAGTCCATTATATCCTATGGAACTCGTAATACGGCTGGTGGTATATCCGTCACATTTGGGACGGATTAACACTTCCTCCAAAGTTGTAATCAGGCCCAATGTATCTTTTTATATTTTTTTCTGTTCAATTTCAAGCACACATTGGGGAACAAATTCAAACAGGTGAATATAATTAGCCAGAGGCTTTACAGAAGCAGTCAGCAAACAAAGGCACTATTTCTGCAGACCATTGATTAAGTGTGTATTGCCAGAGATACATCTTCTCATTCATCTAGCCTTCTTCCGGATGCTGCAGAAGGAAGGGGCCAAGCACCAAAAGAGGAGGGCAAATAGAGGGAGCAGGAGAGGGCCTTGAATAGTGTGCTCATATGTAGCCCCTTTAAACATGAGTCAAGTCTATGTTTGAAAACATAGGGGCTGCGCCTGGACGCCATCCACCCATGCCTCTTTATTAGAAGGGAGGACGTAGAAACACATAGGCGGTCATTCCGACCCTGGCGGTCATAGACCGCCAGGGCCGGGGACCGCGGATGCACCGCCAACAGGCTGGCAGTGCATCCAGGCCAATTCTGACCGCGGCGGTAAAGCCGCGCTCAGAAAAGGGAAACCGGCGGTTTCCCGCCGGTTTTCCCCTGGCCTGAAGAATCCTCCATGGCGGCGCTGCAGGCAGCGCCACCATGGGGATTCCGACCCCCTTCCCGCCAGCCTGGTTCTGGTGGTTTTGACCGCCAGAACCTGGCTGGCGGGAACGGGTGTCGTGGGGCCCCCTAACAGGGCCCCTGCAGTGCCCATGCCAATGGCATGGGCACTGCAGGGGCCCCCTAACAGGGCCCCACAAAGATTTTCAGTGTCTGCATAGCAGACACTGAAAATCGCGACGGGTGCAACTGCACCCGTCGCACCCTTTCCACTCCGCCGGCTCCATTCGGAGCCGGCATCCCCGTGGAAGGGGGTTTCCCGCTGGGCGGGAGGGTGGCCTTCTGGCAGTCGCCCGCCAGCCCAGCGGGAAACTCAGAATGACCGCTGCGGTCTTTTGACTGCGGTACGGTCTTCTGACGGTTCCCGCTTGGCGGGCGGCGGGATCAGAATGACCCCCATATTGTTATAAAGACAACAGTAACCCCCTAAGGAAACGTTTCTGCATTTGTTTCTAATGGGAGGAGAGGAGAGCCTCTACATGGGCTTTTACAGCCAACCATTTGTAAGGTTCTCATGTAGGTGATGGGTACACGTCTTTACTGAGTGACCCAGCACGTCATTTTCACCACAGATCCACAATCAATGACATTAGGAAAAGACCCATTGATTTTGGCGTTTTCCAAACGTGTAAGGTGCCAAAGCCTGCACTGATGTATTTCAGGTTCCACAAAGGGCAACTGAACAAATGTACCACAATCGGAAACCGCAACGAACCATCAATTTACAGATGCTGTGTCATGTCCAGCTTGTATACACTCACTAGTCTGCATGATTTCTGAACAATCCATGACGCCATGATTCTTAATAACAGCATGATTGCATACATCATGGAGACATATCACTCAGTGAACATATATCAGCCATGCTACCCACTACCACAGACAGGCCATAACAGTAAAACTCTCGTAGAATTACAAATTAAGTATGACACTTGTTAGCATAAATAATTTTATCATGTGACACATGTTTATGAGAAGCACAATAGGAATGTATTAAGGTCCTTTGAATCATTTTAATGCTACCTCAATACTCGTATAAATGCTTACAAAATACATCGATCAGGAGGTGCACTTGCGTATGCTCCTGAAAAGGTACCCAACATCATACTCCTTTAGTGCATCATGCATACATTTGAGTGACGTAACATGTGTCAATGGCTCCTAAAGATGAGAATAGAGAAGGCACAGAAGAGAATGAGGAAGACCTGCAGACCAATTTGCTCTATATTTCAGTGCGAAGTACGTCACTGCATCACATTTTAGCACGAGGATGCATTTAAACAAAAACATCATGAACAATAGTCATTCGTGTTCTTTTTTCCGTGGGTTTGCAGTACATTTTTACTGCAAATGGCATGCTTGTGCTACATTTTTACCCCAAATGGCACATAATTATGTTAAATGGCGTACTTTCCGGAATTACAAATAACAAGTATAACACAAATACCTGAAATTATACTAAGTATTCCGGCGCAAGGAAATTTCACCCAGGCCTAGAAAACACCCTTTGGTCCTAACCTAAAGGGGTGAGGCACCACCCATGATGTATATTTAGTGCTTGCAGATTTACCCCACTTATAACATCTCTAAACTTTAGTCTCCAGGATTGATGGACCCAAAAACTACACATGAACTGTGGGAGTGGTATGTATAATAACATGCCTGTGGGCTAACTACACATAAGGTCAAAACATGCATTATTGAGCATAGGAGGTGTATACATCAGGGCACACCTACTACATAGTTGCTAAGGCACTGAAATGGACACCCCATACTAACCAAGTATTGGCAATGCCATTTCGCCTTGCCTATGCAAGAGCTATTGGCTTTGTCAATATCTTTCCACCATGGTATACAGCAGCATGGCTACTGTGCAGTATGGCTGAAAGTTCGAAAAAAATGCACCTATACCTAGTATAGGATTATTGTGTGCGTTCACAAAAAAAAGTCAGGAACAAATGACAACTACACCTTTACAGCAAATGTAAATCAACAAGAAATTAAAAAATGCATTTGTGCATAAATGTTTTTTAATTGAGGCAGGAAGTGTGAGCCAAAGGCTGAATGTATAGTGCAAAACATAAATTAAAACAAAAACAAACAAAAATAATGATAACTTCCATCCATAAATGGATGAGGGTTGCAATCTTAATTTTAAAGAGGTCTGAAGTTGTCAAAAATTAGAAGGATCATGCTTGGCTGTGATGTCTGAAACTCACAACTATATACAAAGCATTCAAGGGAAAAACTCACTTATTTAATTAGCTTACCTTCAAGATAAAGTTCGACATGTTGGCCTTGCATGAACAAAGCACCATAAGGCCACGCAGAGCAGGAAGCACACCACTATCTGCATTTTTGTAGCATCTTGAATCCTGTTGATGTGACTTTTGGACACCTTTTTCCTGATGGAACTGGAGGGGACAAGCAATAAAGTGGGAGGGGGAAATGGTCTGGGGTGGACAAGGGAAGCAACACGGGAGGGGGCAGAGCAGGCTGAACAAGCAACAATGCAAGAGGCATGTGAGGGCACAGTGAGCTACAACTCACAAGAGGAGAGGGAGGAAGGGTGTGCAGGTAAAAGGAAAAAACGTACCTCTGAAAGTGGTGAGACGTGGAAGGACACCAGCGAGGAAACTCGTACTTGGGCCATGCTGCAGTGTAGAGACAAACACATGGGACCAAATTTACTAAATTCTCATGCAACTCAGCACAGCAACCAAAAATGCTGTGGAGGAGGCGGGAGCAGAAGAGCACTATATCTACAGAGAACAGGCTCTCTCCTCCCCTCTCCTCAGCACTAGCACAAAATGTTGCTGCTGAGTGCCACACACCCACCTTTACACCATAGTCCAGTAATCCATGTCTGGTGGCTTAGTGCACTAATGTGCCCACTGTGGGGGCCTGTGTTCGACCCCATAGTCATAGATTCAAATCCTGGTGGGTCCACTCAGACTTTCATCCTTCTGAGGATGATAAAATGCATACCCTTGAGTTGGGTAACAATTAACATCTGTTATTCAGTGCCCAGATACCCTTTTGGGTGAATGTGCACTTTGCAAATACATGTTTGTTTTTGCAAGGGTGTGTGATTGAGTCTAGCATATGTTTCCTTCCTGTACAAAATACCATGCCTAGACAACTTTTAAAACTTTTGCTACTTTGTATGTGTTGTGTACAGTGCAGCACACATGTAAAGTTGGAAAAGAAAAAGGAGAAATGAAAACATTTCTCTTTTTAAAGCCTGCTTTCAAGTGGTGTTAATTTTTTAAACAAAATATTGTCTCTAATTTTTAGTAGATAGGGTTTTGCGTCAAAAAGCATGGGTGGTTGCACAGGAACCTCCATGTATCACTCATGCATCGCCCCCTTAATGCTAAATATTGCAAAGCTTCATGCTGCTTTGCATTACTTTTAGGTAAATTTTCAGCACAAAACAAGTTTTTGCTCTGGACAGTAAATAACAAAAAAATTGTGCTAGTTTGCATCACGTCAGTTAAATGAAATCAAGCAGGCAATTGCTGACCAAAGACAAGCAAAGAAATGAGAGTGATGATTAACCATACCAGTGGTAAGCAATAGGTGGGCTTCTAAGCCCCCGGTAAGTAAACAAAATACCCTGCAATCGACAGTGCATGCACAGTCACAAGCAAGACCTAAAGTATAGAGCATGGGGGGAGGAAGATGGCATACTGTCAAAGAGGTGAAGGTGCACACCAAACATACCAAAGGGCGTAAAACAACTGACAGTGTCCCCAAATCATTTAAGAGAGATAGGTTGATGGCAGGAGAGTGTTTAAAGAGGGGAAGGGTACGTGTCCTGCCTCTTTGGGAAACATCGTTTACTTGCACAGGTAATTACCACACATGTGAGTATTTGTACCTTCACCACTGCTGGGACTGAAAAGTCCCTTGCATGCTGATGGACATGCACCCCTGCCCTGAGTACCCCAACTGTAAGGATGTCTTAATCCCTGATGCTGATTTTTGTTGTCATGGGTGTGCACAGATTATGCTTTTTCGCCATCACAATAGCCTGTCTCATAGATTGCGGTTCTATTGGCAAGAGTCCCAAAGAGCTACCTCATAGTGGTAAAAGGCCTAAGCCTTTGCCAATAGTTCAGCAGCATGAGCACGGAGGTGGCAGCATACTGTGTAGTGATCAGTAGAAGAGAACAGGCCCCTGTGTCATTGGAGTGAGGTATGCAGGCTCATTCATTTATTGTTCTGCTCCTGTGTGCTTAACACACCCTTGATCTACATCAGTTTGGGGTTTAGGACTGCACAGTGAGTGTGTGTTAAACATGTGCTGAATATATGTGTGCCTGTGGATCACACAATACAGGGATAATGGATATCTGTGCAGTGTGTGTGTGTTATGTACATGAGCTGGGTGTATGTGTGCCTGTGAATGGTACAACGCATGGGAGATATAGTGCTATGCAGTGCATTTTTGTTACATGCAAGTACTGGGTGTATGTGTGCCTGTGAATGGTACAACGCATGGGAGATATAGTGCTATGCAGTGCATTTTTGTTATATGCAAGTGCTGGGTGTATGTGTGCCTGTGAATAGTACAATACGTGCAAGATTCTAGGAGACTCAGAGATAACTGGAGGAATATGAGGAAGCAGACAAATCGCCCCAGACAGATTTGTGGATTGCTGCATTCCTGTGACCTGGGTAGGACACATCGGAGGAAGGGAGAGCCAGCCTCTTCAGTGTACTTCAAAGGGTTCTCTTTGTTTCAGAGAGAGGTGACTAGAAAGGGCCTAGGTACATCTCAGAAAGAGATGGGGCTGATAAGAGAAACAGTAGGGCTGAACCCCTGGGGTAACCTTTTGATACACATATCAATCACTGCAGCAGGTATGCAGGTGTGAACCTCTAGTCACTCCCATCGCCTGTCTTGAGGGGCTATCAGATTTGGTGTTGCTCCTGCTGTGATGGACTGCTTTCTGGAAGAGAGGTAAGACAGAGGAGAAGGCACTTCAAAAGGAAGCAGACCCCCATAATGAACTTGATAGATTCAGACTCTAAATCACATTTAGCATCTGCAATTTGACTATAAAAAGGGGAGCTCAAGGCCCCTAAAACTGCTGTTGGGCTGTGCAAGAAGGAGAAGCTCTGCATGACTTCTACCTGTCACCAGATCTGGGTGCCAAGACCTGCAAGTCCCCCTGCTGGGTGAGGGGGCATCACCCATAGAATCTAAGACCACCTGCCATGGAGGCTGGAGCACCAGTGCCTGCCTGCTTGCGAACACCCGTGTGCCATGGGAGGAAGAGCTGGAGGGGGTGTGGGCCACTTGAGAAACCTTGGTGATTGGCTCTCTGTAGCAAAGTGTGAGGAAGCAGTTACTGCTCTGATCAGGTTGTTGTTTGTGTTCAGGAAAAAGTTGGCGACAACCATGTGCCAGAGGAGGGCTGCCGATAATTGAGCCATGAATTTTGCTTCACCAACCATGTTGTAGACAAATGTGCAGAGTTGTACAGTACGCAGGGAGACGTTTGCAGAAGATATTGTGATGTAAAAGGTTTAACTTCCTTAGGCAGTGTTGATGAGTGAAAATGCATGCAGAAAACCTGTGTACCATGCTGAGATTGTGATCATTCTTTTTGCCATTCGATAGATGTAACTATCTGCCAAGGTGCTTTGTTTACCATACCAGGCCGAGGCATGTGAATGGTGGGGGACATACTGTTGAGGCTGTACTGACCCTGAAATAGCTTGGGAGCAGTTTGAAGGTCCTGGGAGGATGATTAATGGGTACCAGTAAGAGCAAGTCATAAAAACTAATAACAATACAAGAACAACTGGTGAAAGAAGGAACATGATGCTGTGTAAGCCAACTTTTAGTTTATAAAAAGGAGGGGTGCAGCTGTCTCGGCAAAGCATACTGACAGAGTCATGCAAATCTGCCATCACCCAAGGTGGCTGCCCCTGTTGCACCATTTCCTAGGGAGGGAGAGAAAGAGACACGGAGGGGGTTTCCCAGTGTTAGCTACTAAGTTAAGTCCATGGGTGAAGGGCCAGATTCTTCTACTCTTACTCTTACGTATAATATCTATCATAAATATGACAAGAAAATACTGTATTAAAATGTTGGTCTTTTTGCCATGTTCAATGGATCAATATAAGCAGTATGAGTGCTCGAGGGAGCAAATCATTCTACCAGGGCATATAGTGGGGATTGATGGGGGCTACCTTGCAAATTGAGGACTCTGGGCCCCAACCCTCCTGCATTCATAAATTATGTAGCCAAGTAGTGCATAGCTAGCAGCTTTGGCCATTATTCTGTAGTTAGATATTGGATAGGATATAAACAAGCTCTGTATGCAAGTATTATTTATCAGGTTATATTGCAAATCAATGTCACCAAAGGGGGGGATGTATACTCATGCAGGGAGAGCATTAGCATATTATATCATGAGAGTGTGAGTGGTTACCCTATCCCATAAATGGCACAGACTTGTGTCAAGTAGGACAGAAACCATTTCTTAAGTTAACAATCACTCATTAACTGATTCATACAACCACAGGAGAGCAAGTGATGTGTGTTCGTAATGTGACCAGTATAATTGATAAAAGCTCCCACATATTCTACCTGCCTGCTAAATTTACCATTGCTTAGCTGGGAGTTCAAGGGTCGTTTGAATGGGAATTAGCCTCCGCCAATCTGTCATCTAGATTAGAGGCTAGAAGACCGTATGAACAGATTGCTATCACTAATGTTGACACAAATGCTAAGTATACAAAGGACACAGCTATTCAATATGTAAGCATTAAACTTCTGTTTGTAAGGGTATAAAGATGCTTAATGGAATGTTTGCTGAATACCACAGTGATCTTCCTGTGAGTGCAATCAAATGATTTGGTTTTTGCAAACATTGACGCTCAGCAGAAGGGGTGGAGTGTACGGTACATAGGGAAAAGTTTGTGGAAGACGTGATGCAAAAGAGTTAGCTAGCTTAGCCAGTCTTGATGAGTGAAAATGCATACAGAAAACCTGTGCTAAGCTTGTGATGCTTGTTTTTGCCATTCCATATTCACAACTACCTGCAAGGCATGTGAATTGTGGGAGACATACTGTTGAGGTTGTACTGACCCTGAAAGAGCTTAAGAGTAGTTTGAAAGTCCTGGGAAGATGATTGATGGGTACCAGTAAGAGCAAGTCATAAACACTGATAACAATACAAATACAAGAACCACTGGTGCAAGAATGAGCATGATGTTGTGTAATATATATATATATATATATATATTTATATATATATATATATATATATATATACACACATACTAGTGTTGTACATGAAACCACTCTGCTTCTTTTTAACCATTCTGCTTCTGTTTAACTATCATTGCATATGTGTGTGCATATGTTAGTGTTTTATCAAGTAATATTGTATTGGTTACGTATGTGTTGCTCCTTAAAGTGTGTCCTTACTGATTTGTACCTGATTGCTATTGCTTGGGCTGGTTGTCAGCAGCCAGTCCAATACAGGAGTGAAGTTAGTGTCAGGTGCAGCCGCTATGATAATTATTGCTATGCTGATCCAGCCATAGCCCATGTGCTCAGTTCAGTTGGCAAACCCGTGTGCCAGGTGGGGCCACCATGGACATTGCTGCTGTGCAGATCGTACCATAGCCATTATGATTAGTGAATTTGGGTACCCATATGCCAAGCCACTGTGAAAATTGCTACTGCACTGATTGGGCCTTAGCTCATGTTCAGACTGAGGATGTATGCCAGAGGGGCCACAACAACAAGGCAAGGAGTGTGCTATGGTCGAGACTGTCATCGTGAAGAGGAGGAAGGGGGACCAAGCCCCAACCGCGGACCAGCACCAAGAGCGTTGCACCCTCCACAACCTGTGGTGAGGATCCAAGGAAACTTACCAGCATCGGAGGAGCATCAAGGCCTCTTCGACCGCTACCTATGCAGGGCTGTGCATGAAGAATTCAAGGACACACGACCGCTGCTCTTCTCAAGCTGCATGTGAAGAGCTTACCGGAGACAGCCGCTGCAGCTTCAGCACCCAAAAAGGGGGCACACTAGAAGACTCTGGTTGTTCAGATTCTGCTGGTGTGGGTAAGGCTGATTTACAGGGCAGACAACTACAGGGGCTTTAGCTTTGGAACACTTTTAACCTTAATAAAGAGACCGATTGACACTCCTAAAACTTGGAATACAAGTGTGGCTTCACCTGAATATCTTCTATATTGAGTGGGGAATAAATTCACAGTTAGCGAGAGGGGAGTAGGACTCAGGAAGCCTCCCATGAAATACTAGAGCCCTGACTTTCGGGGACTCTGTATATTGTTTGTGAATGTCTTATTTTACTTTGTCTTTGTCCCCTGTGTCCACACCATCTCCGAGAAGCCTTGGACTGTTCAACCCATGCTACCACTGAGAGTCGAGTGATAAAAGGGAACTTGGCACAGTTGCTCAGGATCCATAGTAGGTCGGACCCTGGGACTTCAGGAGAAAAAAGGACTTTACCCCCACGGTTGAGCCCAGTAGATCCTTCTTGCCCCGTGGCTCTCTGAACAGTATTTTGATAACCATAAAGTACTTTATGACACAGGTAAGTATTTTTTTAATACTTTTTGTTCAATAAAAAAAAGTGATTTTAGGGTTAGGTAGAGGTAAAGGAAAGTAAGGGTGACTTTGGGGTTCAGGGGATGGGTAGAGGTAAACGGAGGTAAAGGTAATTTTAGGGTTTGAGGTGGTTAGGGTTAAAGGGTTGTAAGGGTGATTTTAGGGTTTAGAGATGGGTAGATACAAAGAGAGCGAAGGGTGATTTTAGGAGTCAGGAGATAGAGGTTAAGGGAGATAAATGTGATTTTTATGGTTCGGGTTTGGCAGAGGTAAAGGGAGGTAAGGGAGTATTTAGGGTGCAGGGTGGCTAGAGGTAAAGGAAGGTATGGGTGATTTTAGGGTTTGGGGTGGGTAGATATAAAATGAGGTGTGAAGTAAGAGTGATTTCAATGTTCAGGGTGGGCAGTGGTAAAGGGCTGTACTAGTGAACCTAAGGAACTTTAATAGTGGAGAACCCATTTGTATAAAGGAACTTGGAGTAATTATTGGTCTTCTGTAACTGACCTCTACATTGGTAACCTTTCCAATAACTATGTCCCCTCTACAATATGTAACTGTGCTTTACTCACATGACTCTTTAACTCCTTTCACAACTGCACAAACATGAGTGTAGTGCCAGTGCTAAGACCAATTTTCTGTCTCCTTCAACATTTGATGAGTAAAAGTGTCTTTGTGTCATACAATTTACTTTTCACATAATGAAATCTGAATTTTGATGAAACTTTTTTATCTGTATTATCAAATTAGTATAAGGTGAATAATTTAGTTCTAATGTTCTGACCTACAACCTTGAAAAACAGTCTACCTTCTAAACAGGTGCAGTTTGCGGAAGGGAAAAGAGACGGGGCGGCCCATGGCGGGGATGACAAAAAAAATAAAAATAAAACGTAACTTTTTACTGAGTGACGCCTTGCCGCGCAGCTCCATCCGCTCTGCTCTCCTCTGCCGTTGCAGGCACAATCTCCCAGCCTGCCCTGCGGCCAATCTTGATGCTGTTTAAAGGAGACTCAGAACTGGCTAGGGGAGCTAGCCGGGGTGCTCTGAGGCAGACTTGGAGCCTCTGCCTGGTCTCTCCAACCCATCAACTGGGTGCTGGTTTGGAGAGACCCTACTGCACATGTATGTTTGGCCGGCCTGAGACAGCCAGCCAAACATACTTGGGCATTGAGGGGGAGTGCTGTGAACTCCGTCCCCATCACGCCCATGGCTCCTCCCACTTTCATCGTAAAAACGTAATAAACAGAGTTTATTATGTTTTTACTATAAACGTTTTGTAGCTCCTGCTGCTGGCGTGGGGGGGAGACGCTCCTGCTGCTGATGGGTGAGGGACGGTGACGCTCCTCTTCCCTAGTGGAGGAGCCACTCCTGTGCCTAAATGTGGATGTAAGCCGAAACACCGTGCTGGCTGAATCTAAAAGACTGGTTATTTAGACTGACCAATTTGGAATCTGAACCATGAAACACGATGAGGAATAAAGCCAAATCAAAGTGACATCAAAGATATTGTATCCTGTTCTCACCTACCAGATGTGTTTTTTTTTTTACACAGAACTGCATTTTCCCGATGTTTATTTTCTATTGTGGATGTGTTAATTGGAGAGGGGGTGCGCCCATCGTGACTCATAGAGTGCACATACACCACCAACAACCAAACAATACTTGTATTAGATAGTACACCGTAGGTACAAGAGCTGGAGCTCTATCCATATATCGCTTTATATTGTAAATATATTGTACAAGACTGTAATATTTTCTTTCAGTGCAGCAAGCTTTTTAATGTTTATCCAGGACTCAAAATTCAGGTCAGACATATTGGATTTGTGAATGCTTGTTTAGTTTAGGATGGGAGGGTTAAATAGCATTATTTATACTGCCACAATTTGAAAAATGTGGCCCCAGTTCTAAAACTAAAGGGGAAAAAATGCATTTTCACTTTTCCCACCGATTAGCTGTGCTCTTCAGTTCATCTTTAAAGAAATTTCTCCATAGTTCTCCCCCTGCACTTAATATTTCTCTTCATTCAGCATTGAAAAACATAAAAGAGATCTGCCAAGATGACAAACTCGAGAGTAGTGTGTATTATGCCGCAAAATCCCAAATGTTTCTGCAAAGTGGAAAATGTACCCTGTCTTCTCTCTTTAACGGAATGAAATATCCAGGGCACCTACTCTTGCTTTTCAACATCAATCACTTCAACTTTAAGTGGCTGATCTTGCGGTTTGCCTCAATGCACTCCACATATAACGTGTGCCTTTTATAGTCATTGATTTTGTAAAAATACATTACATGAAATTTCATTCATGTAATACCTGAACTCTGAAAGTGTTGAAGCACATTTAAATGTTCTGTCAGTTTACTGTGTAGCTGTCATTCACAATGTTCATGTTTTACTCTGAACGAGAATATAAGACTTTGCAGACAGACTTGCAAATTTCCTGCTGTCTCCGCCTATGCTTTGTATTTTTGAATGGTAATTTTAAAATTACATGTACCTTTGATACGTGGTTCCCTGGAATTCACAGCGATCCACCTACTATTCTAAATGTGGTAAGGAAAAAATATCAAATACCTCCTATCCACGGGTAAGCTAGGTGGTAGGAGCAATGCCTTGCACGTCTGAATTTAATAAGATATCATAGGGCAGTTACATTCAGATATTTTGAATGGCATTACAACCATTACCAATGTAAACTGGCATAGAGAGGTATCTAAAGAATTTGGTTTAATGTAAAATTCAGGGATTCTTGTACACTCCATAAATCCACCTTCTGATGTATTGTTTATTTTCTATTGTGGATGTGTTAATTGGAGAGGGGGTGCGCCCATCGTGACTCATAGAGTGCACATACACCACCAACAACCAAACAATACTTGTATTAGATAGTACACCGTAGGTACAAGAGCTGGAGCTCTATCCATATATCGCTTTATATTGTAAATATATTGTACAAGAATGTAATATTTTCTTTCAGTGCAGCAAGCTTTTTAATGTTTAGCCAGGACTCAAAATTCAGGTCAGACATATTGGATTTGTGAATGCTTGTTTAGTTTAGGATGGGAGGGTTAAATAGCATTATTTATACTGCCACAATTTGAAAAATGTGGCCCCAGTTCTAAAACTAAAGGGGAAAAAATGCATTTTCACTTTTCCCACCGATTAGCTGTGCTCTTCAGTTCATCTTTAAAGAAATTTCTCCATAGTTCTCCCCCTGCACTTAATATTTCTCTTCATTCAGCATTGAAAAACATAAAAGAGATCTGCCAAGATGACAAACTCGAGAGTAGTGTGTATTATGCCGCAAAATCCCAAATGTTTCTGCAAAGTGGAAAATGTACCCTGTCTTCTCTCTTTAACGGAATGAAATATCCAGGGCACCTACTCTTGCTTTTCAACATCAATCACTTCAACTTTAAGTGGCTGATCTTGCGGTTTGCCTCAATGCACTCCACATATAACGTGTGCCTTTTATAGTCATTGATTTTGTAAAAATACATTTCATGAAATTTCATTCATGTAATACCTGAACTCTGAAAGTGTTGAAGCACATTTAAATGTTCTGTCAGTTTACTGTGTAGCTGTCATTCACAATGTTCATGTTTTACTCTGAACGAGAATATAAGACTTTGCAGACAGACTTGCAAATTTCCTGCTGTCTCCGCCTATGCTTTGTATTTTTGAATGGTAATTTTAAAATTACATGTACCTTTGATACGTGGTTCCCTGGAATTCACAGCGATCCACCTACTATTCTAAATGTGGTAAGGAAAAAATATCAAATACCTCCTATCCACGGGTAAGCTAGGTGGTAGGAGCAATGCCTTGCACGTCTGAATTTAATAAGATATCATAGGGCAGTTACATTCAGATATTTTGAATGGCATTACAACCATTACCAATGTAAACTGGCATAGAGAGGTATCTAAAGAATTTGGTTTAATGTAAAATTCAGGGATTCTTGTACACTCCATAAATCCACCTTCTGATGTATTGTTGGCAACAGAATCAATAAAAATTAAATGACTTGTGCCATATAGTAACATGGTAGATGTAGTTCTTCTGTGGGTAATTCCATTGATGAATAATTCATGATTTTATTCTGTCACCCACCTCTTAATCAGAGCTATCATTTTGCTGTATAAACAAAATAGGCACCTATATACAGTACGTCAACCTTAGTCTAAGTGCTAAGGACTGAATCACAATATTTTTAGGTTGAGGCAACCAGAAAGCAAAAGGTGCCTGGTTGCAAAATATATATAGCAGGCTTACCAAGTACTTTAAGGGGTGTACAGTCTGCACATTGCTTACTTTCATTTGCTTAAGTCTTATTCTATGACTTTCCATGTCCCAGCTTGTCCAACATGTGTTTGCCCTTCCCGTGGAGCATAGCCTCTTTACTGCCTCTCTGAATGCGTTGCTTCTATCATCTACTGCTAACTTTTTTTTATTTTTGTTACACTCTTCATGGGAGTGCATGTGTTTGCCAGCTTTTTCCCCTATATGTTTCTCCCCCCAAATACCTGTAACCCAACCCTCTGTGTTGCTGTCTCTCTTGTGTTGCAATCTCTCTCTTGTGTGCTTCTCCCTGTGTCAAACTCCTAGCTACCACTGTAATCCACATTGTTTTTCTGGCTTGTTTGTTTTTCCCCTTACCCCTGGTTTCTTTTCCTCGGGTGCTTGTTAACCCCTCTGCCTGCCCACTCCCTGTTGTTCCACCAAACCACTCCTCCCTTGCCCCATACTCCTGCCACCCTTTTTTGTTTTGTTTTTCAGGGAGGGGGCTACTTCTTCTCATTTTTAAGTTTACTAATCCATTTCAGATTACTAAATAAAAAAAGATATTTACACGTATGTCACTTTGTAGGCATGTGTGTGAAATAATGGATGCATGCACCTATAAAATGGTAAGCCCACTGCAGTTGCATCACCACAGCTTTTTCCTCCCTCGGCAATGCTACACCACAAATTGTAGCTGCTTTAAACCTTCTCCAAAAGCCAATGACAAAGTCAATAGGTCCCAAAGGTGCAACCACATTTATGCCAGGGTGGCACCTCATAATGGAAATCACAGATTTATAGATCAGGATTCTGCAGAATTTGTTATTCCAAGATGACACTTATGGCTACAAAAATTGCACAAGGTTGTTTTTCAACATGTGTGCCACTTAGATGCCATGATTTCGTTCTCATGATAGTGCAATGGGTGTGAATTTGCTAGTGTGGTTAAGACATTTCTGGCCATTCACAGGCATTTGCCTTTCGCCACTGTGACTGCACATCTAAATTTACACCTACCTCAAATATGTTTAAGATCTTTGAGGGCGGTAACATTTGAGTTTTTGCCAAAAACCCAAGAACAGTAGTTCTTATCTTTTTGACATCTGTGGACCCCCACGTAATCACTACTGAAGCCAGGGAACACCCACTAGATCATTATTAGGATCCAAGGACCACCCACTGAGCCATTACTGGAAGCATTGAATCACAGTACAATGATTTTTGATGATTTAAACTGCAAAACAATGTAAAAAAAGTACGGATACAAGCAGTCATCAAACAATATACAAATGATGAAATAGTTTTTATTTAATTCACAAACAAATGCAAAAAATTAAAATGAATGGAAAGGTTGGAGATTTTCTACATTCATCTTAGGCCACTCATGATCCATACTATATTGTGTTTGAGCAAAATTACATTACAAAGATGGTATCATATCAAGTAAGAAGAAAATAGTATTCATTAGAGAACTGTCAACCATCTATAGGTATAGTAGAGAAAAAACAGTTATAGTGACCCAGAGAAAAGTTTCTCATTTCTTAAAAATGGAATCCCTTAAAATTACTCCCCTTGTTTCACATTATCATTATCATATCACAAGCAGGTAGAAGATCCAATAAGCCCTCCTTAACCAGTTCCCCCACTGTCCTTTGCTAATAGAGGCTTGGATGCTTAACTCCTGCCACCAGGATATGGGATATGGGGCTTCCTTTTGCAGCCAGGAACGAGCAATTGTTAGTCTTGAAGAAGATACCATAAAGAAAAAACACTAACAACTTCCGCAGGGACATCAGGAGACTTAACAGTTTTTGGCTCAAGGAAAATATTATTAGTGAAGTGTTGGTTTACCAATACAAAAACTTTACACCATAACTGTATGATGGAGCCACAGTCTGCAAAGATATGTACTCTAACAGTCTCAGGTGCATCACGCCTAAAGCAGGCTGATGTTTCCCTCAGGCCCCACTTATACAGATTAGGTGGAGTATAATATGTATCATTTAAGATTTTAAAAGTGTGTGCCTTAATCCAAGAAACATTGAGAGTGCTTTGAGCCAACATATTGGTGTACTGTATCTCGGACACAGAGACATTGCACTGTAAGTAACAAGACCATCTAGGAGCAAGCACCTCAGATTTGTAACCCGCCTTCCCCTGGTGTCCCGAGATCGAATAAAAGGTATGTATAAAACCACACTTCGTAATCTTAAAGAAATTAATTGCGATCCATATTAATGTCACTGTTAGATAGTTGCTGTACAAATTCTCTTAATTGCAAATAGCAGAACGCCCGATGGTGAGGAGCTTGTAATCCCTACTCAGATCCTGAAAGGATAAAAAGGTTCACATCTTGAAAAATTGACCCAGATACTGGATTTTAGCTATACCCGAACATCTAAGGAAACTATCATGAAAAAAAGGGTGGGAAGCTAGGATTATTCTCCAACAAAATATATTAGTGAAACCAGGGTAAGTGACAAGTGGGTTGAATAATCTGCCAGACCTTATGATAGACCAGTAAGGTCTCAAACTGCATGTGCTTAAAGTAGGCAGTATTGGCCAACCCTTGGTTCAGCTTAGTGATTGTTGGAAATGTCTGCTATTCAGTGAAAAAGCCTATGAAATTCCATACACTGAGCCCCACTTCTATGGAGAGCCGGAACATGAGCACAGTAGACAGTAATTCCACAGTAGTGGGAGCAAAAAAATCCCCTCTTGCTATGGATCAGTTGAAGGTAGTGAATGGCACAACAAAGTTTCTCATAAGCTCAAATCAATTTTTGCTCGCTACTTTCAACTTTATGCAAATACAAAGGAATAGATCTAAATAAAAATGAATAGCGTAGCAGTATGATCATCTTAATGATATTGCATCACCCAATCTGACTAAGATGAAGCCTATCACACTACTTAGCCAAAGTTACATAGCAAGGGTGATCTTCTTTAGATTCCTTACCCTGATTACCTTTGTTTATTGATATTCAACTTATAGATGAGACCTGCCCAAAAGCCATAGCTGTGTCTTCAATTGCTGGCATAGCTCTTACCGGGGATGATGTAAGTACAGCAATATAATTGGCATAGGCCATGATCTTAGCCTCAAAATAGTGCACCCTCACCGGTGAAATTAAGGTTGTCATTTTCAGTACACAGATATAGGGATCATGGTGTAGAGCAAATAACAACAGAGAAAGTGGGAAACCTGGCATGGTACCACGACCTATCTGAATGCACTAAGAGAACATTCCTATATATGATACCCTGGGAATCAGAGATGAATATATTGGCTTGCTCCTGGTAATAAAGCCCAACCATAGTCTACCTCATATATTATTGATCACAGGTACCGCCAGGAGGCCCTGTTGAAAGTTTTTTGGCCATTCAACAGGATCATCCTGGTGTACCCATTTACTTCCCTCACCCCCTCCAGAGCAAGATTGACATGCAAGGTGGTGTCCTGAGAGGGAACAAACCGGTGCTGCATTGGGTCTGTCAATGGCGTGATAACTGTGGCAAGTTGGTTCGACAGGGCCTGAGTGTAGATTTTGTTGTCACAGTTTATCAGGGAGATAGGGGGATATGAGCCACAGTTTAGAGGGTCTTTCTTATTATTTACAAATAAAGAGATGTGAGTTTCTTCCCAGGATGGCGAAGTTGATGTTAAAAAAGCCAACAAGTTTACTAACTCAATAAAAAGAGGAGTCAGGATATTTTTAAACTGCTTAGAAAACTCAGTCAGAATAGAATCTGGTCTTGCTGCTTTGCATTTGCCAAATGGATAACACCCATTCGATCTCTTCCCTAGTTACTATGCCATCCAATGCAGCCTTTTGCTCATCTGTGAGCTGGCTCAGTCTCAAGGTCTGCAGGTAAGAGTCAATCATGTCCCGAGTGGTGGCACATTCTTCCCTATATTGGTCTGAACAAACCTGATGAAATACTGCCAATATTTCAGGACCACTCATAACCACCTGCCCTGCAGAATCCCTTATGCACTGAATCAAATTGCTATTATTATTTTCCTTCAATTGTAAAGCTAGCACTTTCCCCATCTCTTCACTATTTTTGAAGTGCAATAAGCGCTTCGCTCAATATTTAGAGCACGTCACATCCAATATCTGTTTCTTTAACTGTATCTGCAACATAGTCAATAATTGATAGACCTTTAAGGGGATCTCTGGATGACTGGGAAGCCTTTGACAGAATGAATATTCCAGCTTAAGTTGGATAAGCCTCCCCCACAGCCTAGCATCTGTAGCCCACCCCTCTTTGCCTTTGTGAATAATATAAATTGTGGTCTAACACCGAATAAAGGCCTTTTGGGCATCCCAGACCATCATAGAGCTTGCTGTCGCCCTATTTATATGAATGAATTTACTCCGCTCAGTACCTATGAAGCTAACATATTTGGGGTCCAGCAGCAGCTTAAGGTCAAAAGTCCATCTACGTAAGAGTGGAGTGTCAATCATATAACTAGGTTTGATAAAGAGTGAGAGTGGGTTATGATCTGGCCCAATCCGCAGGATTAACTTAATAGTAACAGCAGGCAAGAGGCTTTGGATAACAAAAATATATACAGATAGAAGGGTGTTTCATGTGGGATAGAGTGAAATGTAAATCCTGACTTGTGCTCCCGGCAAACCCGACAAACGTCAGACAGAGCATGCCTAGTGCAAATCTGCATAATAGCTGTCCGTGACTTAGCCATGCTCTCCTGAGTAGCTAACGGAGAAACAGATGAATCCACCCCTGGCTCAATGATCATACTGTGGTCCCCACACATGACAATCTGCTCGTGCAATGTGCTGAGTTCATCCAATAAGCAGTTAAACAAAGAGGGATTATACAATTTTGTGGCATAAACCACATAGATGGTTAGTAAAATACTACTGTTACCTATACATGTAATTAGCTGTCCACCAAACCTGTCAAGTTTAACCGGGCAAGTAGACCATCCTGTCCCTTTAGAGAGTAGGGTTACTCCCCTCTTTGGAGAATCAGTCCTAGCTGCGGCAAGGGTGTGATAACCTGAGTTTGGACAGTACACCAGTAACAAGGTGGGTTTCCTGAATACAGGTTAAGTATATTGAGCTCTTCCCTCGCAGATCTGACTTTTGCAGTAGAGTGCATACTGTTAATGTTCCAGCTGAGAATCTGTAGTCCCTTGTTGCGACCACAGGCAATGGTATCCATTATTAAATGGAGACAGACTCCTATGCACATAATGATGGTTCAGCTCCATTGCCATCCATACTACTCCTCCTCTTTTTACCAATATTAACTCAGGTTCACCCCTCCAAACCATAGAAACCTCACCGAGACCAGCTGCAGTCCATCATATCTCTCCACCCTCACCCCACCCACCACCACAGCTAGGCCCCTCTGCCAATCCAACTCCCCAATTCCCCACACCACTCACGCCCATTACTATCCCACTTAATCGAGTAGGAGTTTTTTTAAACCCTTGTTGTGGGACCTTGCCAACACCCCAACGCAGAGTTGGAGACCCAACTAACACCAACCCCCACCTCTGAGGGTAATCAAGAATGGCTCAAATAACAGCAGAAATACTCCCATGCGCAATAAGAAAAGAAGAAGGCAAGGGAGCCAAGCTACCATAGGTGTAGTTAAAAAGGGAAGGAGGGAAATCAAGAAAAGAAAATGCCAAATAAGAGGAAGAAGAAAGCCATAAATAGCTTGAGGATAACTCAAGGCCCCAGAGATCCCATGCAACATTCCAAAAACAGGGTCAGAAATTGATAAGGAATAATTTCCTCTAAACCCTATCCAAATTCTAGAGTCCAGTCTGCAAAGCAGCTAGGGCCAGATGTAGGACAATTTCCTTTTGTAACTTACAAATTGCAAATTTGTGTGACTCACAATTTGCAAGTCGCAAAAGGGAATGTACTAATGTGTCACAGGCACGAATTGTGATTACTAATGGAGTCGCAGTTGACCTGCCTCATCAAAAGACATGTGGCAGGTCACAATTTGCGACCCATTGGGAATGGGCAATAACACAGGGAAGGTGGCCTGCTTGGAAAATGCAGCCCGTTTTCCTTAAAGGAAAATAGGATGCATTTCAAAAAGTAAAATGAAACATTTCAGTTTCATTTTTTAAGGTAGGCAGCGGTCCGTGGGACCACTGTCTGCTGTTAAAAGACATTTTTGCTACTATTCACAAAGGGGAAGGGGTCCCTTTGGGACCCCTTCCCATTTGCGACTGGCTTACCATCTACTTGAAGTAGGAGGTAAACTGCCATTGTTTTGCATATGCATTCTGGTCGCAATATAATCATACATCCCCCTGCGACTCGCTATAAGGAAGGGGCACCCTTGGCACACCCCTTCCTAATAGTGATTTTCAAACGCTATTTTGCGAGTTCATGATAGGTTACAGTATCTTTAGTGTATTGTTTTGCATTTCAAATAATCAACAATGTTTAGGCCGGGGTCCCTGGCTTCCACTAATGACTTGGTCGAGGGTCCCGGATTCTAATAATGATTCAGTGTGGGTCCCTGGGTTCCAATAGTGATAAAGCAGGGGTCCACAGAAGTCAAAGGTTTGGGAACCACTGTTCTAACCCACCGCCAAGACATAGACTAGAACATGGCTAAAGCAACACACCACAGAATGACAATATTCTTTGAAGATCTTTACATTCTACATAGGCATATCTCTTTAAAAAAAGACATTTTCTAGTGCTTTTAGTCTCAAATATTTGACATTTATAGTTTTCATTTTCTTTTTCCTATTTTTGATTTTACTGAATTGAAAAATAGAATGTAGGAAGGGAAGAATGCGGTTGCCGGCAGTGTACTATATTTTCATTGCTGCTGTGGGAAAGCATGAATTATATTAAAAATAGAATCTTGTGAATTCCGGTGTCTAGGCATGTGATCTGTTTCTCCTCTCCAAAGCCAAAGCGCATTCATTTTCTAAAATTCACGTACTTAATTTTACTGCTGGAAGTACTGTTAGAAAGTTGTTTGTTCTATTTAGGCAATCCTGGTATCAAAGCAGCACACAGACACAATGGCAGGCTTGCTATTATCACCTCAACTAATTTACCCTGAAAACCAGTCAACGATTTTTCAGAACAGTAAAAAGAAACCGAGGGCCAGATTTACAAGAAACTGGCGCAGTGCTGCGCCAAAAATAGCAGTGCTGCACAAGTTTTGAAATGCAGGGATGTGCCGTGTTTAAAAGAATACAGCACACCTCTGCGTTTCCCCCTATGCTGGTGCTAAATTAAGCAGCCTACGCCAACACAGGCAATAGTGCAAGGGTGTCTGCATTCAGGGGTGTGATTGTTGATGTGCAGGAAGGTGTCCCTTCCTGCACATAAACAATCATCCATGGCATTTTGCTTCTTCTATGTGTGCAGCACACATTAACAAAAGCAAAAAATGAGGAGGAATACATGTATTCCTCCTTGTTGCACCATGCTAACGCCATCCCTGGAGTGGCATTAGATTTTGGCGCTGCCTCTGATTTACAAATTCTTGTAAATCTGGAGCAGTGCAAAAAGCAATGGGTGTTGCAGTGGAACACCCACTTCAGCACCCATTGAACACCCCTCTGATGCAGAAAACTGCTTCAGAGGGGCAGAAAAGTGGCGTTATACCTTGTAAATATAAAGAAGTGGTTAGCACCACCAGAGCATCGCAAAAAGTGACACTCCAGTTGCGCTAGGGCCTTGTAAATGTGGCCCTGAGTATTTAACTCTGTGTACATGTATGTGTGCCAAACTATTTTCATTGTTTTGGTTCACATCTTAGAGTACATGGTCATCTTGAAACTCCAGCACGAAACATTCTTCAAAGTTTGTTTGTGCTGAAGCAGGTGTCTCAAATTTTGTTTGACCTTTCTGTTGTGGCCCAAATACAGCCATATGTAGTCATGTAAAGTGAACAATATGAATGAGATAGAGTGGTGTACCAAAGGTGGGATAGGCCCTAGTTCAAGTGTTTTTAATGGAGTTTTGTGCCCTCAAGTTAGGAAGTAAAAAACACTCCTAGATGGGGCTCACTGGGCTCCTCACACCCGCAGGTCTTGCCACTGAATCACAAATTGCAGTGACCTCCTGAAAAGAGGAGTTAACAGTGGTCTTCTCTGCAGACAGTTGTGATCTGGCTGTTTTACTTTCTGGTATACATGTGGTCTGGATGGAATGGGATGGCATCCACGTGTAGTCACTGGAATGTGGAAATATGGAATGTGGTAAATGGAATCTAATATAAAACCCTGAGACAGGTATGTTGAAGATTGCCTCTGATTTTGATGCACCTTACCCCCTGTTACTCCTACTGTGTTCAACGTTCGCTGCACTTAAGGGGTTATTAAAGGGTTGTGTTCACCCGCACCATTTTGTCCACAGATTTTCCTTCATAACAGAGATCAACCAATTTTGTGGAGGACTGAATACTGATGAAACCTGATGAGGAACTGTGGTTGAAGCCCATGTACATCAATGATTTGAATGGATGATTGCCCATCACATGACCTTTGACTGCATTTTACATTTAATAAAAGGGAAGCAGAATCCATGGAAAACAACATAATGTGTGCGGCCTTGAAGTACTCATGCCTGTCAGTCCAAACATAAGTGGACTGCCACAGTAGTTAATTCTGTGGCTTTCTGAAGCTTGGGTTTGTTAGCAAAATAAGAACAGTGTCCTCTACTATGACTAGCCCGTTTTGCACAGTAAATCTCCTGTTGGGTCCGGAAGTGTTATTTTATAACTCTAGAATGATCGTCTAGACCTAAGCCCTCCTCACCTTTATACCCAGCATTAGTAGAAATGAGAATAGTATGGGTATGCTGTTTGTTTTGTTTATTTTTCCCTTTTCACCTATACTGTATGTCTTTGTTCTGGATCCCTAGCACTGTGCCGGCCTCCCGCAATGGTTGAGGGAATATGTAAGGCTCGGAGAGAGGACTTTCTTAAATGAGGGTGCCAGCTGTGCTTTTAAGCCATGTTCTGTACTCTTAGTGGTGCTTGACTTCAGGTCTACTGTTTAACTTGTTCCCGCCTCCTTGCTGTTTGATTGGTTGCTGCTCCTTTTGGATTTCTGCTGTACCCTCCATGTTGGAGTTGCGTTCTAGCCTTCAGCAGCTCTTGAGGACTCCTGCGTTCCCTGTTGCCAGGGACGTGGTTTCGCGTCAGCAGTTTTCCCTGCTCCAGCCTTGAGTTCACTAGATTAAGTTACACCCTTCACCTTATTAGCCCCCTCCCCTTTCTCTCTGGACAGCACTTATTTTATATGGCATTTCTCTGCTTGGGTAAGTTGCAATTTGGTGCGTCTTGCTCTTGCATTTATTTACCTTATTCTCTGGATTGTTTCCCTATTTGAATCATCACATAACAGTCAGTGCACTGATGAATGGATTACGGAGGTTTTGGGAGAAATGTCCGTGACTCTATTATTTCTTTTTCTCCCCTCGCTCAAATGGAGCTAATATGTTTGTTGCTGTTCCTCTGCTCAGGTTGTGGAGAATATTTATATTTGGA
The DNA here is from genome assembly GCF_031143425.1 of Pleurodeles waltl. NCBI lineage: Eukaryota > Metazoa > Chordata > Amphibia > Caudata > Salamandridae > Pleurodeles > Pleurodeles waltl. The sequence goes on from NC_090437.1 coordinate 903,472,192, forward strand.
GCCTTACTCAAACAACTCATACCGAAGTTCATTTCAGGATTGATGGATTGGTGAGTGCTATTAACTCATCTCCCTGTGAAGGTTGAGTAAGCCTTTGAGGGTGAGTGCAGTCTGGAGGGATCTGGCACAGAAAGATTTATCGCATAGGTATATTTTATGTTGACAGTACTAATTTATTAATAATGGGCATCTTTATATTCCTCTTGATTCCCTGTACAGGAATGAGGGGAATCACTGACTGAGGAACTCATTGTGTTGTGGTGACGATATCCAAGAAAAACCCATCCATCCATTGTTGTCCTACATCTACCTCCTTTCTCCCTGGGAACTTTTGCCAACACTCGTTTTGGGGTCGCGTATTGGGACTTATTCTAGGGGGGATTGGTTAGGCCATCTTCGCTCCCTCAGATTCGATGCCTCAGGTTAGTGGGCACTTGACACCCTCTTGCTCAAAAGATAAGAAAGAGTGAGGCATTGTTTATTAAACGATCATTGGGGAGATGCTCTGACCTGATCAATTAACTATATGCTTTGGAAACAAATAACTTGTATTTTATGCTACAGCTTTCGGCACTTTTAAATAATGTATAAAAGTGTACTTACATAAGGTTTTACATTATCCGAATATATTGACTTCCAGAAGGATGCAATGCTTAGCTAGCTCTGCCAGGATTTAAATTTGTGATCTGTGCAAATCATTGGCCAAGGCTCTGGAATCTATCTTGATTACTACGCCTGTGAGGCCCATCTTCCACTGATTTGGTTGTATCCGGTATAACAGAAAAATATTTAATTAAATACAATTACTGAGAAACCATGTTGCCTAAATTGTTTAATGGAAATTTGGAAGACGAATAGTGTTTATAATGTCATCAAAATCAATTCATATACTGCCTTTTTGTTCAAATTTGACTTCTGTATGCTTAAATGTTAGTGTGTAAATGAAATTAATCTTGAAAACAGTTCTCTCTGTTTTTTTGCAATGTTCTCATTGATCCTTTATGCTTACACCCCTTACCTATCTGTATCCTTCAAACCACCCTTTTTCTGGAAGTATGTTGTTTATTTTTATTAGGAAACCCCCAAACCCCATTTTATGAAGAAAGATAAATAAATATATAAAGCATTCCTTAGAAACCATGCATTTGGTGTAATTGTATTAAAAGTGGTATATTTTTACAGTTTTAAAACTTTATTACCTATCTGGCATTTGATATGTGGCAAACTACTGTTTCCCATTGTTAATATATATTAATTTACAGATTTAATGAACGTTCATGAACTTTCTAATCTGTAAGTACAATATAACTATATTGTCTAAATATTTAATTGCATTTCCTTAAAAATGTTAATTTTTTGTATTCCTTAAAACTGTCTTTCCGTAAAATATGATTTCTATGAATTGGTTTCCTCAGCATTGTTTCTCAGTTTTCGTTTTTCTATTAATTCACATACATCAGAGGTGTCATCACCTTGGAATGAAGTTGCTGTTGACCACTACACCATCTCATAGGTTAGTTACCCTTACCCTTGTGATGCTTGCTGCATGGCCCACAGCTTGGTGTAACGTTTTCCGGCCTGATCATAAGATGGAGAGTAATAGAAGGAGGAGTGAGTGGTGGTGAGCCTAAGCCTCTGTGGGATGGTTGAGTAGCTCCTTGTTGGGCCATCTTAGCCCAGTATAGGAGTGTATCTGAAGAATACTGAGTTGGGGTTGTGGATGTTGAAATGTTGGGAATATGTTGGAAATGAGATGGCACACTGGTGGGTATTGGGAATTTGGAAAAGGCCTGGATGGGTTCTCCACCTGAATTATGTGGGCTACTAAAAATTGGGCTGCCATAAGTTGGCTAATGGTCTTTCAGAGGTGTAGGAGTTAAGATAGGCTGACTGTTTCTGGTAAGATTGTAAATAGTGGGGAGTTTTTGTGATAGTGCCAGAAAGTGATTCGTCAATGGATGGAAACTCTACAAGGGCTCCTCAGTTTAATAGTATCAGACAAGCTGATCTTCGAGCTTTTAGCCTTATTTCTCAATCTCAATAGAGGACTCTGTTCTTTTCATAAAAGAAGCAGAGTTATGCTTAGAAGACACAGAAACCATACACAGCTAATACCAAAAATAAACAGCCCAAAATAGCACCCCAAAGCACATAAGACCAAAAAGGAAGGTAATAATTAGTAAATCTAGTGAGGGTACCTATTACATGTTTTAAGCAGTCACAACTGCAGATAACAACACATTATGGGCCTGATTTCCACCTTGGTAGATGGAATACCCCATCACAAACCTGACAGATATCCCACCCGTCGTTTTACAAGTTCCACAGGATATAATGGAACTTGTAATATGGCGGATGGGATATCCGTTACGTTTGCAATGGAGTATCCCGTCAGCCAAGGCTGTAATCAGGCTCTATGTGTGCAAAGTACGTGTTGCCTACTTTGAAGGTTTGCCCTTTTCCTTTCTAACCTCCACGCTCCTCCGCTTCAAGCTGCTGATCCTATCACTTAATTTCCCCTCCTGTGCAGAACTTCTGCAATGTCAATGCTTTTTTACTCTTTCAAGCTCTTTTATTCTTCTGTGTCTGCACTCCCATATGCTTGTGCAACCTCTTCGGTTAGCACCCTCCTTCATTGATATTTCTCAACATCATATAGCAAAACATGCAGACAGTGGGGTTTCATCCAGATGTACCTCTTTCACATAGCCCAACTAAGTCAAGAAAACTGAGATGAACTGCTTTCACAGCTACAAGGTAGGTAATTTCCCATTCAACTATGACTACTTACCAAATGACAGTAACAGGTGGGTTCCCCTATGGGGTGGGACAGAATGACTCCACCTGAATCGCTCTGAACTTGCTCATAGGCTTTATTTTTGGTCAATAGGCCACACTTTACCAGCTCTACTTTACTCCTATTGTTGTCTCTATACGTTTCTAGTCTTTTGTGTTTGCTGGATGGTAGTATCTGCACAAAAACATTGCACAAAATACCAAAAAGTATTTATGACACTACAGACTGCAGAAGGGACCCGATCTCTCATACAGGGTAGGTGGCACTGAAAGGGTTGCACCAGAGTTCCTGGTTGGTAGTATTACCAGGTAAATGATGGTTCTTTGGTCTGGATTTGGCAGGACCTCACTCAAAAGTGAGAGGGGCACTCACAAACAATTCCTTTCAAGCGTGTTAAACCTATATCTGTATTTTACACACTAAGTACAAGTGGTGGCCTGTTGAGGACACTAGTATATATTTCTGGGCACTTATTTTTCTGCATCAGACATTTAGCAAGAGAGGGAAAAGCACACAAATCAAAAAGACAGAGGAAGAGAAACAAGGAAGAACGCCACAAAGGGAGTCTGGTAGTGAATAAAAGCCGTCTGTGGTGAACTGAAGAGTACCCAGCTTTGGGATTTGGTGCAAACATCTATTTGCACCGGCCATGTGCTTCACCTCAGAGCTCTAAGCACTAACACTTATTCATGTAAAAATTAAGCAATATCATACGTTTCATACCTTCTGGCCTTTGTGTACGTTTACTGATGCAATTTGATGGACAGAAGAGACCGCAAAACGTTTCTACCCTTGGGAACCCCTTCCTCTTTGTGGATGTGAAAAAAAGTTTATTAAGGAGTAGGCAGTGGTTTGCTTTTAGGAAAACAGTCTGTGTTAAAAAAATACTTTATTGATCACAAACATAGTCGTCTGCTGACCTTACCAGTCTACCATCCCAGTGATGGCCGCCAATCAGAGTGAGTCACTATATACAACCTACCTCATTAATATTCATGAGGTAGGTCAGATTGTGACATACTCAGAATCAAAAGTTACCTAAATTTTTAGTGGGTGCAAAAAATCTGGCTTGCAAATTGCAATCAGATTTTTGCAACCAATAATTAGAACATCGGAGCCTAGAACTGTGGGGTATCGGTGATTTTTAAAGGGAAGTGACCTTAGGCTCTCTTGTGTGGCAGGTTTGTCCCCTAGTCCGGTTTCCTTGCCATGAATAAACTGCAATGAAGAGGAAACAAAAAAATGCTAACGTAATGGCTTATTCAATATTTGTGGTTTCTTAGACCTAGTTGAATGTCTGGGGGTCTAATGTGGGGTCTGTGGGAATTGCTTTGCCTCTCCGGGTGTAGACATAAGACATCAGAGATGGACTTTATATGACTTGAGATAAGAGAAATCATGTAACATCTCATTAACAGAGAAGATTTAAACGTTTGATGCTATTCCCACTTTATCTGTGTTCAATGCAAAACTATGCAAAATCTCGTTTGTAAAGGAACTTGCCAAATGTATCCTTTTTTAAAGAGTGATGCTGATTCGTATAATAAATTATTCAACATCTGATAAACCCCTGTATCTTGATAGCCAACTTCTATTTAAGCTGGTGGGGGTGGTAACATTTTGTGACAAGGAAGAAGAGGGCCAATACAGGGAAGATTTATCTTTTTAACATTGTCTTTGTGTGTACGCTGCCTTAGGCGTCTACGTCAATTTGGAAGTCGAATATACTTTTGAAATTGTGTCCAATTTCTAGAAGACGTCACTTACCTACAGCGTTTACCCATTACATTGTAATGTTTTTTGCAAGCAATTGTTGAGATCCATTACCAGGAGCCTGGGGGAATCTATCTGAGCAGACACAATTAACAAAGTACCAGGGTTTTCTATCTGATTCTTAAATAGTATTATTGTTGCTTGACATATGAGAAGAAGAAAAAGGAAACTGGAAACTGCAAGTATAACCTTTACTAGTTGGAATCTACCTGACATCCTTTTATAAATGATGGCCACTGAGGAATAGTATAATTTCGTACACTACAACTGGAAGATGAATGGCACATTTTAATGCGGTTTTATTAATTGTGAATGGATCTTAATAGCACAGAATTAACATTTATATAGAGCTTTATACTACTAACAAACTGCTGAAGTGCATTAGTGGAAGGGTAGCATGCTACACCGTAGATTAGTACTAGGTTGGAAGAGTCTTGAACTAAATTGTGGCCTACAAGGGCATCATTGGAGTGCTGTGTATGATTTATGAGAGTGGTGCTTCTATCCTGGCCTAGGTGTTCTAGTGGAGGAAAGAGGAGTGTAGAATAGTGGACATATGATTTACAAAACCTTATAGTTGTGCTTGGTTGCAGAGGTCAATGGTCCCTCTGGAAACCATCCAGGAGTTATAGATACTTAGCCCACAGCATGCACAGAATACATGTATTCATGCCGCATAAACTATGAAATCATGCACTGGTGGCAAATAGCCATGATAAATTCTGGATAGTGTCCACTTAGGAGTGGCAATTGAGTAACTCTTAGGCGTGCAGTGAATAAAAGCAGAAATGGGCATCGCTACAAAGAGTCCATTCTTGAGTGATGAGAAAAAACACAATCATGCACTAGAGAAACAAAACATAGTAAACGCTCTTTAAAGACAACCCAAGAACCACAGTCATTCAATACAATTGTTAGCCCCTGCAAGTGTACATATTTTAAAGAATCCAACAATAGAGACTGATGCATAACCCTCAGGGAAGGACAGGTGAAACATTGCTATAGAGCAACAAAGAAACACCCAAGTCATGCCCTGGTAAGAGGCAGCCAGGGTAGATGAGTTATAATCTAATCCAGGATTGATAGTGTAGTAACTGTTGTCTTGCACGAGAGAATTACTGGCATAGTAAATGCTCTTTAGAGACTATCACGTACTGGTAGAGCAATAAACCCCAGGTGCACTAGCTACAGGCACCTCGGGCCTCGATGTCATGTTCTGGTATACAGGTAGACACATAAAAGAACAAAACATTCTGCAGAGAAAGAAGATGTATAAAAGCAGGGAGTCTGAATCAAGTCACATTCATACCGATAACATACAAAAATTAGTAGTGGAAGGTGCTTGTGAAATGCTTTATAGCGTCTGCACAGGAGTGACAAAGAAGTAACTCATAGAGTGCACTTATTCTAGTCAGCCAGGGCAAATACTTTGCAAGACCCATAAAGGGGTGAGAGTGGAGTTAACCATGACCTGCATGGAAATCCGGAATACAGGGTAAGTGCTCGCTAGATTCCATTCAGGAGCAACAGAGGCGCTGTCTACAGGCATGCACCGGATACAAGCTGCCATGGTAAAGACTCTAGGGAGTTCATTTGAGAGTGACAATTTTGCAGGTATCCGAAGCAATACACAGTACAAAGAAAAGATGAGGATTAAACTGAATAGAATACACGCTTGGGCCTGACATGGGCACATAATGGGCTAACGTTAAGGCAACTAATGTTCTGCGGAAGAAAACACAAAGAAAGATACAGAGCCTACAATGGTGTCTAAATGCACAAACTACAATATAGGCAATATAGGCTTTATTTAAATGTATGGCTGCCACAATGTCCTGTGATTACAACTCTGTTTAATGCATCCCCATAGGGGGTATGCCTAAAATGCACAAGAGGGTGCTCAAGCTCGTCGTTAACTCCACCTGGCTCCACTATTTTGATGTCACATAACAGGGTGATAACATCCTCTACCCAAACAATTAAAAGGACCTTCTTGTGCTCGTTTTGGACCTTGTGCAGGGATTCTCCTAGATCATCGACCACCGTAGTTACAGTCGGATCAAAGATATAGTAGTAATAATTTATTAATAGCAGGTCAAAGTGTTTCTGGAGTTTGAGAAGACGTATTTGGTAAGTTGGCGAGATGGCAACATCCCAGGCTGCGGCATCAATCAGTGCCACAGAGCTAAAGGTGACCAGACTCCTTTTGGCCCAGCCTGATTTTGAAGCAATAGCTGGGACATGGTGGGCAATATATGCAATTATACGAGGTGGGTCCAGTAACCAAGGGCCAGATGTAGGAAGCCTTTTGCACGTCGCAAACTGAGAAAAAAGCAGTCGGTATTGACTCGCAATTTGAGGCTGCGACTCGGAAATAGGAAGGGGTGTTCCCTTCTTGTTTGCGACCGCATCGCCATGCTGAGTTGGTTTGTGACCGCGAATGCGGTCGCAAACCAACTCGCAGTTACCATCCACTTGAAGTGGATGGTAACACATACGCAAAAGGGAAGGGGTCCCCTTGGGACCCCTTCCCCTTTGTGAATGCCCAAAAAAATATTTTTTCAGAGCAGGCAGTGGTCCTATGGACCTATGGACCACTGCCTCCTCTGAGAAAACCGAAACTAAATGGTTTCGGAAGTTTTTAGTTTTCAGCTCGTTTTCCTTTAAGGAAAACGTGCTGCAAAAAGAAAAAAAAACTGCTTTATTTAAAAGCAGTCACAGACATGGTGGTCTGCTGTCTCCAGCAGGCCACCATCCCTGTGAGTGCTTTGACTCGCTATGGGGTCGCAAACTGCGACCCACCTCATTAACATTCATGAGGTGTGTCTTTGCGACCCCATAGCGAGTCGCAGAAAGGTGTCTGAGACACCTTTCTGCATAATATTTTGCGAGTTGCAAATTGCGAGTCGCTGTGACTTGCAATTTGCAACTTGCAAAATATTTTTTTGCTACATCTGGCCCTTAGTCTCTTGACAGCTGATGAATAAATACTGTTCCACGATCCTTGACCTGTACGAGTTTCCTAATTTAGATTGCAAGCCCGCCATGTTCCAGGAAATGACACCACAGGTTTTTGAACTGGGATGCTTTAAAGGCTTCTCTCAGCTGATTCTTACACACGGGCCCAAGGTTATTTCCTCCATATCCACTGTATTATCTCCAGTTAGTAACAGTCAGTCTAATGACTCTAGGGAGCTCAAAGCCTGAAATCTTTTTGAGAGCGGGAGGCAGTGTTGTTGTTGAGCGAGTGTGGTGAATTTGGTAATAACATAAGTCCGTTAGTTGGATGCTCTCTCACCAAAGAGGAAGCCCAGAGGCTTTACTCTAATGATCCCCAGTTGAGCTGCTGACTCTGAAAAACAGTGACCTAGGGCAAGGACTGTTATTGGTTTCCTAAAATGTATTATTACACAGTCTCCATGTGACGATTTAGGGGAAAGGCCAATCCACGCAACCTTCCTTGCCGTGGTGATTTCATTGGTAGATCCGTGTGCCACCCAGAGTGCTTTATTAGCCAAAATGAGACTTTATTTAAGAGAGATATATGGGATTCAAAGCATTGTGTTTCTAATTTAAATACATTCGCCAGGACGATTATGTACGGCATACACTCCATGGGAATATGCAGTCGGGGTGCCTGAGACTCGGCCCATCCCTTGTCATGTGGCTGTTGGCTGCCCTTCTTATCTTTATCTCTCTGCTCATGTTACCTCGTTCTGCTATTGTCTTGCAAGCTTAGCATAGATGAAATGGCACTTGGATCAGCATTCAAATTTGTAAGATTCCCCCTTGCCTGCCCTGGGACAGCTAAAATAGGGGAATTTTGGCCCTGCATGGGAAGCCGATGAACATTATTACCTCCTGCCTGCGTCATTGTATCCACTAGCTTTTCTTGAGCTAGTTGGAAGTTGTCTAGCTTTTTTCCTAAGGTCTCCATTTTAGATAAGGCTGATGAGCAGAACTGTGTTAAGTACTTAAGTTAGCTCTCTAGAAGACCAAGCCTCTCTGTGCAGTCGACGGGAAAAGTTTTAAAATCAGTGTCACCTGTAGAAGCTTTTTTGGTGGTCTTTTTTCCCTTTGGTTACATAATGTCTGGGATTGGTCACTAATGCTACAGTCGTTTTAGTAACCAGATCCTGCCTACTTTGTTTCTAGGGTGGACTGAAAGTATGTGTTAGTGACTCATGCACAGTTAATATTTGAGAGTCTTGAGCTGCACAACGGTTGCATAGGGAAGTTGCAGCAGGTATTACCTTGCAAGGGGTTTCTGAGACCTCTTGGTCGGGATTATCTTGCACAGTTTTATTGGCCTGAACTCCCTGGGTTGGATCGTTGAGATCTATGGTGGACTCTTTGGCATTGTTCCCGAACAAGCCAGATTTTCTTACAGTTGAGCCTGTGCTCCTTTCCACCCGACCAATTTCTGTCTCAATGACTCCCATGACAGATTACAAATAACTGGTGATCAATTTAGGCTTGGTTTCCCCTTTATTAGTGTTTATTATAAGGTGCCTTTTTGCGTCCCCATTTTAGAGTATACAGCTCTGTACAATAGCGGAAAGAAAATGAAAACAACTTGGGGCCTCATTTTCAGGAATTTGACGCATCGCCACATCCCATAACAATGCCATGGATGTACTGTATTTATAATACAGAGCTCCATGGCACAAGTTTTCACAGATAACGCATCAGTTGGCGCTAAACTCTTGCATTGCAGGAGTAGCATTGTTAAACTGACGCAACGCCAGCAGTGCGAGGAGTCTCTCATAGGATAAAGCCCTGCATCAATTTTATGCCTGCTCTGAACAGGCAGGAAACGTTTGATGCAGTTAAGTCGCAGAATGACGCAGTGAAATGTTGTAGATTTCACTGCGTCAGTACTGAATGGTTTTTCCCATGGGTACTCCTACCCTGCATACTTTATATATGGCACAGGTATAATGTGATGCAGGGCTTTACAAACTGATGAACTGGGCCCAATGCGTCAGTTTGTAAATGTGGTGCAGTGTAGTGCACTGCTAGCACTACCGCTGCATGAAAAAAAATGAGGCAGTGGTGGCTCAAAGGGCTTGCAAATTAGGCCCTTGGAACTTGCTGGTTTTCCAGAGATGATGCGTCATGGATTCAGGAAACCAGAGCCAAGACACGTGGCCCAGCCCAACCTCTTGTGGGCTCTTATAGGTGCAGATGGAACCCCCTTCGTCTGGGCTTTGCCAGGGCACGTCGTGTGCTGTCGGGCTGCAGCAGTCTGGGTCACACTTAAAGTGCAAAGCTGTTCAGGCCCTTCCCCTCCAGGCATTACTTTGCAGTGAATCTAAGCACTGTGGGTTCTGGGCAATAAAGTAATGTGCGGAAGAAGTGGGCACAGGCAGAATTCAGTTGCAACCCCTTTAAGTACTGGGCTCAAGTTACCAACAAGGTTCCCACACTGCAGTATTTCGTGTCATGCTAAAAGCACAAGGCTGTTCAGGGCCAGCCCCCTCCTCGTGTTAGTTTGCAGCAGCTCCAGGCACTGTTGGTTCTGGGCAATGTAGCTGTGCACGGGGTAATGGGTGCAGGCAGAATGGAATCGCAGCCTCTTTGAGTCCTGGGTTCAAGTTGCCAACAAGATTCTCGCGCTGTGGGAGTCCAGGTTGTGCTAAAAGTGTGAGGCTGTTCAGACCCTGCCCTTTCCTCTTATTACATTACAGCACCTCCAGGTGCACTGGGTTCTGGGCAATGAAATTCTGCAGGGGGGTAGTGGATGCAGACAGAATGGAGTTACAGCCCCTTTGAGTCCTGGGCTCAAGCCAGCACTAACCAATGGCTGATAGAGAGTCATCTCAAATTTAACACCTCAATAATTTAAATTCTGTAGGAAATCCGAAAACCTCAACCAACTAATAAAGTGGCCTGAAGAAGTAGGAATACCACCAACAACATCCTCCAACTTAAAAATGATCATGGAGTCATTCCTCCCCACCATCCCAATAGTCAATCAATTGACCAATGATAACATCTACACCTTAGGATTTACACCCACATCTCACCTGATCTGAAAGCTTGCCATTGCCAGAAGATCTACTTTCAAGCTAGTGTGCATAATGCACAAGCCAATACATGGAAAATAGATACATGTTTCACAGCTGAAAGTCAAGAAGTGCCCCCAGAAAAGGAGGGAAGGAACACTCCAAATTGGCCCCAAAGCTAATACTTCCACCATTTAGGAAGAAACTGTTGGCATATCACTTCCAGTCCAAACTGCTAAAGTATGGAACAGAATCACTGCAAAGATGCAGGCTACCTTGACTCATCTGTAGGGTAGGCTGATGCTGACAACATGGCTATTCCCCACTTAAACCTAAAGGATAAAACAAATCAAGGCCTCACTATAAAAAGGAAGTGAGGACGTACTGTAACACTGAGAAACTAGAAGGAAAGTATACTCCTGGCAATGACCTAAACATCAGTGTCTGAGAACAAACATATCTACTACATAATTTACAAGAATGGAATAGAATACTAGGTTACATCAGATTATATCTGGAAATGAGAATGAAAACATGCTTCTATCACATATCTGTGGTGACCCAAACAGCGCACATGAAATTCTGCAAACTTTCAGTTCCCATGCTTCACTTTATACCTCCTACTAAATGAATCCATGCCAGTCCATGTATCTTTGAATCCTATACTGCTCGACTGAGCGCATTATATGAGCACCTTTTTTAATTATAAATTCATCCTATATTTAGTATGCTTGGTACACACATTTTGTTAAATGTGTATTTCAGCACGATTTGATAGGTCAGCAATTGTTTGTAGACTCAGTCATGTTTCCTATTTTCTAATGTTTGTTTGAGCAACTGTTTATGTATGTGATTCAAACAGTCAATAATGTTTCATGCCCAGAAGTAGGTGAAGGTGCACGTTGATTTTCACTTTTAATAACATTAATATGAGGTCCATACTTTTCAAAACACTCTGACAAGAGTATTTAAGCCAAATGCAAATAAGTACTGAGGGGAAGGAATCATCCCACTTCCAGAGAGCAGAGAGGTGTGAGATTGAGCTTGCACAGATAGGAGGTGTAAACACCTTCTCAAAAGCCACTTGCAAGGTCCTCAGGGCTGCCGCACATGCCTTATTGGCTTGCTGTGGAACTAGCTCTCTTCATATGGAACAATATCTCCTTTGATCCATCAAGGTATGCAAATGAAAAGCAGGATGAATTGGAAGGTCACCTATGAAAGTCATACAGGCTCCTTTTAGGGGTTAAGATAGTCTAGTCGGAGGCAAGAAGGAAGGTGTTGGAGAACAATTGCAGGGCAATCCTAATTTTCTGTAATAACGTTTCAATTATTTCTAACATCTGTTTAATAGTTGTTATTGCTGCCACTATTCCTTTTATTTTGCATGCATTAAATGAACTAGAATGGAAATTTGACTGTAAGAAAATTCATAAAAGTGTGTACTTTGTGTACATTATTTTGTGTCTATTTATGATTAAAGAAGTTTTGAGACATTCTAGCAACATGCATACATGTGAGTCTCACAAGACTGATCGTTATCCAGTACTCACCATCCTCATGTAATGTGCAGGTCTTTGTGGGTTACAGTACACTGGATTCTTTGTCTCCAGTTGGCTAAGTCTTCTCTGCCAAAGCATCACAAAACGGCGCAAAGCTCAAGCGGTTTTGTAAATAAGCTCCATAAAATGTATCACATCTTGTCATCTCAGAGGAGATGTTTGCCTGGAGCACCACAGGAACTCCAGCTTGGATTACACCTGAGAAGAAACATTTGGAACACGATTTAGTTTGTTGAAAAATTTGGTGGGGCAAATTATTTGCAAGAACACAACAAGGTAATGGATTGATATGCAAACATATTATTCACATAGATACAATCATAAAAAGTAAATCATCACTTCCCACCATAGATGCAGCAACATCCACATTCTGAATCACTGTTATAATCCTTTTGTTTTGACATTGTGAAGAATCCAGGCACTAAGCTCCAAGGGCAATCATGACTTTGTGGGCCACAATTATGACAACCAGAGCCATTCGATTATCCTATCATGGAGATCCCCAGACACAATACTGCAGATCCCTAAAGTGGGAATGAAATACCCCTTTAAGCACTTAACTCTAAGGGTAGTGGGGCAGAAGAGGAGTCCCAGGGAGGTGATCTGGGCTAGAAACTCAGAATTCTCAACACTATAAATAACACTCATTAAATCAATGTACAGTCAGTTTCTTTTAAAGAGAAAGGTACTTTAGTATACACCAAATTAAATACTATGCACGGAGTTACACATAGGTACAAAATTACAGAAGGAAAAACTGATGGGAGCACCCTCTAATGCACTTCACAAAGTACAGGGTCACAAGTGTCAAACAATTCCCTATATAATTTAGACCCTACAGAACGGAGGCACCTTTGACAGATTGCATATTAGCAGATCCTAAAGTCTCAATACCCTCATATATGTCTTTAAATACTATGGGATACAAAGTTATGAAAGGTCAGGCTCAATGGTTTTGTTATAGGGTGCCATCATAATTTCAGCAATAGAATATTAACATTTTATACTCATTAAACATTTCAGAATGTTACTACATTGTACATATTTTGTCTTTCGCTATTAAAAACCATACTTTTGTACTTTAACATGATTTTATTAGAGACTGTCCAAGTCACTGAACCAGGATAATAAATTTTTTACTATTACACAAGGCTATCTAACAGCCACAAAGGAACAAATATCAAGTTTACAAATCCCTCATGCACGCCGAAAGAACAGACCGAAAATTACATGTGGTAGCAATATGTTTTTAAGCTGGTTTTGGGCACTTGTGGGGTACCTGTGATGCTCTCAGCATATGCATATTTTCATGACTGTCCTTTGGCCGTATCGGATGTGCTAGGTGAGCTGGTCTAAGGAGAGGATTGAGAGGGTGTCGAGGGAGGAGAGGTGGCAGTGTGTTGTAGCAGAGCGGAGAACTGACAGAGCAGCTTAGAGGTGGCCTGAAGAGATGCAACCCTGTCAGTGCAGAGCCATGAAAGTTTGCTGCAAAACAGTTGTGTAGCCCAATTATAAACCTAAAAAGACCAAAACAAAGAGAAGCCATATAGTGAGTCTGACAGATATCAGCATGAGAGAAGAAGTGACTGAATGATTGGAGGTGTGCTTCCATGGGTTGGACCTTTACCAGTTTAGGGGTAATAAGACATGCCCCACACACAGTAATACTGAGGCTGCAGGTGGCTGTAGAATCTTGTGGTCTGACATATGCATTGCCCCCTTGGGTCCCTAATGTCAGCAGTTTCACAAAAACCCATTGTGCCATCACGAAAAATAACGCTGCCTCGTCTAATTAATGCATACATAAGAAAGGAGCGAAAATAGTCTGGAGTCCTGTGTTGGATTAGTGAGATACAGAAGGCACCTCACTCCAGGGACCAATTGGTTTGGATAGAGGCATTCTGAAAAAAGTACAATAGCTAAACAGACATTGAACTCTCAGCACTTCTCCCTAATCACTTAATGTCTCTCACCAGTGGAGAGTAGTTCACCTAAAATGAATATATCTCTCAACTCTGTCAATATGACTTAAAATGTTGATGTAACTGTGGATAATACTAATTCTGAGCCTGGAAATGAGCACCAACAGGACTTGGTGTTCTGGGTACTCACAAATTAATAAAGCCTCTTTGTGGAGACGGCGCCATTTTTCTTGAAGGAAAACAGAAGATAGCGACTGAAGGGGGGCGTGATGAAGCATTACCTTCTAGAGATGTAGGGCAACTTAATCATGGGAACATTTGGATTGATTAAAGTTTGCCGCTATTTCCTTCCTGTAAGATCTAGATATCGTAGACTGGACTTAGGTGCTAGACCACAGAAACAACAGCAATGTATTTCATGGGAAGACCAAGCTTGGATACAACTTTAAGCAAGTCAATATAAAGTATAGATCACTACCTTATATTGTAGATTGTGAGAAATGACTGGAGGACGTAGAAGCAATCTCACTGATTGTGCAAAACTGGGACCCAGTCGAGGGAAAAACTATCAACTCAAATCTGATCATGGAAAATATCAAATGAAATTTGTGGTACAGAATGCAAGGCAAAAATTGAAATGGTACAGAGGCAAGAGCTATCTCTGATTTATAAGGAACCATCTCTGAAATAAATTCTGGACACCATATAACAAGTCCAAGAAACAGTGCAGGAATAAAAAGAGTCAGAGATACAATATTTCCAAAATGAGATTAAAGCACAATTTCAAATGTATGAACCACAAAATAAAAACAATCGAAAGCAGTATTGGTGGAGGCATACACACTATACATGGGATGGCAAATTAGAATTCTGAAGAACTGGAGTCAATTCAGAAGAGAAATGAAGCTCCTAATATTAATTCATAGTCGTTGAAGAACTTTTCACGTAGATTCACAACTTGCAGATTATTGGACGTTTTGATGAAACTGAGATAAATCTCTCATTAAAGCCCTGTGTAATACATATTGTTAATGAGAATGCGAAAACTGAATCCATCTGTGACCTGAGAAAAGAAAACAATACACCAAAACTGCCATGCAACCCAAAAGGATCTGTCAAAGCCAAGAAGGATCTTGGTTAATTTTCAGACACATTTGGTAGTTGACACAATCTTGCAAAGTAAACATGAGCTTCTACAAAACAGAAATCAGTTAAAACTTTCAGACCTGATATCTCCAAAAAAACTGTGAAGCAGAAATGGGAACTTTGACAGTTTATTTCTATGTTCAAGCTTTAGGATTTGACTTATTTTTTCAGAACCCATTAGATAAAATGTTATGGTTGACAGGTTTACTGTCGTCATACAGGAGGCTGAAAAACTACTTGAAAATCCTGCTGGAAAAAGAAAGGTTAAGAAAATATTTAGAAGGAAAACAAGTTGGTTGATCAAATGTAACCTTATTTTAGTGGATTGAGTGTTTTTTATTTGTATCCTTCATCTAGGGTATCCATTACTGGAGCTTGAAAGTGAAGAACCACATGGGAAATAGTGGAGACACCCACAAAGACGGTGGGGAAGGGACGGAAAAGTAAGGAAGAAACTAGGGCACATGGTGGTGGCTAGGAGGAGAAAGAAAAATTATATAAAAGGAAGAACATAAGGCAACCAAATGAAAGATGGAAGGCAAGTGAAGACTTTCAATAATGGCCACACCTTTTCAGGTAACCACATGAAATATAAACAGAATGTTCAGAATAAAAATAAACACCATGCAGTTTAAAAATGATTAGACATTTCAGGACAGATATAATAATGTTTCAAGAAACACATATACCTTATAACCATATGTTTCCTTAGAAACATCCTGGGCCTCTACTGCTGTAGCCAGTCTGCACGAAATTACGGTTGGAGGCAGTGCCATCTTGATTAGGCAATCAACAGAAATTTGAGTACTAGCTAAAACTGTAACTGGATAGGCATGAAAGATAGAACTTCAAAGAAACTAAGACATTGTAACTGTTATCAATGTTTATGGTGCTAAACGTGAGGACCCACATACTTATCAAATATTAAAAGCAGAGAGTTCCAAGATGAAAGTCACATGCATAGTCACAGGGGATTGGCATGTAGCCTTATAGAAAACAGATAGATCCCTTAGAAGGTGGCTCAATCTTCATCCCAAATTGAGACAAGCAAACTCTAATACAAAATCTTGGTTTGGTTGATCCAGTATGCACTGAGATAATTCTGCTATACCTTCCGCTCTGTAGAACATTAGACCTCATCTCAAATTATTTTTTCTTGATGTCAACATACTTGGAAAACAGACTGGTTGATGTCACACTGCCCCCAACACATTTCTGATCATGATATGATCACTCTACAATTATGGAGTGCCAAGCTCTGTAATATACCTTTGATGAGTTCCTGTTGATGAATGTAGAATCACAACAAGATGATGGATGGAGTGCTGAAACTTCTCAGACGCTCAGCCCAGTCACGGATCTGGATTAAATCCATCGTTCTTTTGCTCACCACACCCCCCTCCCCCAGTTTGGACCCAACCATATACCAATCAGTCTTGACCCTGCTCCCGATGGGAACAGTCGAGCCCAAACTGCTATGAGAGGAAACAAGCATCCTGAGACCAGTTTTGGGGTATCACCCCTCATCAGACAGGTTAGCTTAAATCCGGTGGCACAGTGAGCAAGGATCCCATGCCTGGGCATATCCTGGCCACTTAAGGCAAACAGAGCAAGACAATAAAAGGATGGAAGGAGTGCTGAACCTTTTCATACCCTCACCCCCAGTCACAGATCTGGGTTAAATCCATTGTTCTTTTGCTCGCCATGTCACCCCAGTTTGGACGCAGCCATATGCAAATCAGTCTTGAACCTGCTCTCCATGTGAACAGCCCAGCCCAAACTGCCAGGACAGGTCCTCCCTGGACTGGAAACAAGGATCCTGGGACAGGTTTTGGGGCAACACCCTTCATCAGCCAGACTAGCTTGAATCCAGTGGCACAGTGAGCAAGGTACCCACGTCTAGGCATACCCTTGCCACTTAGGGTGAACATAGCAACACAACAAGATGATTGACGGAGTGCTGAAACTTTTCAGAGGCTCACTCCCAGTCACAAATCTGTGTTAAATCCATCATTCTTTTGCTCACCATGCCACCCAAGTTTGGAACAAGCCCTATGCAAATCAGTCTTGACTGTGCTCCCCATGGGAACAGTTCAGCCTGAACTGCCAGGCCAGATCTTCCCTGGACCAAAATCAAGCATCATGGACCAGTTTATACCTTGGACACTTAGGGTGAACACAGCAACACAACAAGATGATGGACTGGAGTGCTGACACTTTTTAGACACTCACCCCCAGTCATAGATCTGGGTTAAATCCACTGTCCTTTTGCTGACCATGACACCCCAGTTTGGACCCAGCCACATGCAAATCAGTCTTGACCCTGCTCCCCCTCAGAGCAGTCCATCCCGAACTGCCAGGCCTGGTACTCCCTGGACTGGAAACAAGCATCTCTGGTGACAGATTGCACTGGTCTCATTTTGGGCCATATATATGTCTTCATTTGCTCTCCTCCCAGGCTTCTGCGGTTTCTGAGGTGTTTTCCCTAAAAAATTGTCATGATCACTCCCTACCAGCCCTCTGAAGCCTGGATTCTCTATCTGCTTGATCTAGTCTTAGACTGTTCATTCCTCTTTCAACTCTCTGCTTTGCAACCCAAGAGGTCACTTTCACATCCTAATCTTGCAGGGCCATCTTCACCGCCTTGCCTAGGAATTTCTGTGGATCCTCAAGATCACAATACCTTTCGTAGGTTGCTGCAAACCAGGTCAATGAATCCTGGGCTTAATACACTCGAAGGGCCAATAACTCTGCCTTGAAGGCCTGGCTTTGTTTGTTCCTTGGTCTGAACCTGGATCACCTTACTTCCGCACTTGCATCAGTGACCAATTCTCTCTCAACGCACTTCTCCAAAAGTCTCTCTAGTAGACCCATCAATGTTACTCTTCTGCTGTTGTTGATTACATCAATGTGATCAATTCTATCCCATTAAGCAAAGATCCCCCTCACCTGCCACCTCACAAAAGATTTTTGCTTCAGGAGACTCGATGTGCCTCAATACTCCTCTACCTGGGACATATACATTATTCTTATCTTTTTTGGCCTCCAAATTTCTGAACTTCTCTCCCTCCCTAAACTATTTCTCCCTCAAGTTTGCATCTATGATGTCTCATCTTGCATAGATGCCTATCAAATGGTAGAGCTGTCTCTCCCTTTCAGTACTTAATTTTTGTGCCTGATGGGGCAATGCTCTACATTTTAACACATACCAAGACTTCCATCCTCTCCATTCTTTATCATTCTTACCACAGCCAGTTGGGCTTGGATGGCAACCTTTAGAATGTTATACTTTAAGCCAGTAAAACGCATGTCAGACCAGGCTTTTAACATATGTATTGTACCACCTCATAGTCTTGTGATGAAAAGAAGATTCCCCTAGCTTCCGGGAAGAGGAAATCTAAGATTTTATTAAAAACAATGAGGCATGTAAAATATTTTTCCCACCTCTCTCTTGGAGGAATATCCGTCCTTGTGTAGCAATTTGGGTTTCTTTTTGTCATTTAATATGGTGATTTTTAATACACTAGTGTTGTTTTCATGTGCTAGTTGCTTGCCTTATCTTTCTCTATATTGTGCTAGTTGATTGCCTCCTTCTATATTTTCATTTGGAGATGCTTGCCTCGTATCTCCTAGGGTCATCGGAACCTGATGACATTTGCCCTCCAGCCGGTTGTTCTTTGGATAACTTCCTATTTCTTCTTCTACATGTTCACTTTGTCTCCCTACATTGCTGGATCCAGCTTCACTGTGCAACACAAGAGCTCGATTGCTGGTATGTCTACTACTTGTAATACCAGTAATGCCATCTCCTCTTATTGCTTTTACCAAGACAGATTAAAGAGATGTTTGCATATTTTACACGCTCCATTGTTTTTAATAAAATCTTAGATTTCCTCTTTAGAAATTAACAAAAATAACAGAGAAATGGCTTAAGCAATTTTACAACATATGATTTGGGAAACAAGTGAAGTTCTTGGAACAGGATGTAAACTGGCGTTGATAGATAAGACATTGGGGTCGCCACTCAGGGCCACAAGTGCAAACTGGTAAATTGTTGATGGCACTCAAACTCAATACATGTTCTGCTCGATCTCACTGAAGATGAATTCCGAGGTGAAGTTCCTAGATGGGGTAGAAAATGTTATAATGGAGAAAAAGGAGACCAGTGTTAAAAATTCCAAAGCTGTTCCCTAGCCAGTAGTCGGACACGCAAATACTACTGAATTTAGAATGGTGCCAAGACGTCCATCCTCTCCATCCTTTGTCATTCTTATCACAGGCAATTGGGCTTGAATGGCAACTTTTAAAATGTTATATTTTAAGCCTGAGGAACACACGTCAGACCAGGCTTTTAACATATGTTTTCTATCACCTCATAGTCTTGTGATAGCATATCGGCATTTGCAACCAACACCTTCCTTTCAAAATAAACAGAATCCAAGCTGTCTTAGATGCAACTCATTGGGAGGCAAAGGCACATATGCGATTGACGAGATCATTTACTCTTACAACAAATGTCCGACATATAAAAAGTGCTCACTGATACTAATAAGGCAAACTCTATGTCAGACATCAGTTTTGAGATTTCCTAACGTTGCACCCTTTCTATAAATAAAAACACTAATTGAACATGTGATACTTTTAAATGCAGTAGTGTTTGTTGAAGCACAACTGAAAACACAATAGAAATTAATAGTTGCTTCTTTAAAAAAATGCAGTGCTGAAACAATACATGAATTCGTAGAAAACTAAAAGATCAACATTTGCTAATGTAATACACTTCTATTCAATGCCGACAAACGTAATTGAATTTGGATAAGTCTCTGCGTTTAATGGCCATTTTATACAGAAGTTTAGTTGTACTAATAACGCATAATCGAAATGTATAACATTCCGCCCGGTCACTAACACGTAAGGCTATAATGGTGTTGCGTCTACGGTACCATGTTTGTGAACAATAACAGTAAGAAGCAGCTGTAGAAAACTTTCAACGTCTCTGCAGATTATCGGGAATGAAAGGCGGCAGAAACTCACGTAAATCTAGCATGCGGCACGCATGATGCAACAGCTGTTGTGTTAGAGAACATTTTCAACCTTGATTCCCAGACCGCGGGGCTCCTGTTATTTTCGGCCTAGAAGAGCCGCAGATGAAGATTCTGGCGCGTGCGCCGCGTCCCTGTGAACAGAAGAGAAAGAGTAGGTGAAAGCTGACAGGGGCGGTTGAGGGAATAAAAGACGCTGAACGCCTTCACAATTCCTGAACAGCCTGCAGCCGCCAGACACTGCTAAGATTCTATATCTCAGAAGGAAGGAAACTGTAGAAAAGCAAAGAATCCACAAATTGTAATTAAAAAGTTAGTAATTAATTGACAAAGTCGACTAGTCTGGCTTTATACTTAAAAGGGTTTATTTGTTTAGCAGTAAATTGTGTTTTGCGCGTATTGAGCGACTGCATGAAAATAGGAATGAGTTGCACGTAAATGAAATACATACTGAGGACTGGGCTTGCTATACAAAACACTGCATGCAAGGGGCCTCCGTTCCTAGTACACGCAGATTGATGGCAGTGTATGCCAGCATAATGCCACTTTCAGCGCAGGCTATAAGTGACTATCATCAATGCCATGGGTCCAGTGTCCACATTAAGGAAAGCCTTCCCTCACACCATTGATGACTGCATCATACCAATACTTAATACCATTTAGTCCGTTCCACAGTTAAGTCAAGAGTTGGTGTCATCATGCCATAGATGTTCAGAGTATGGCAAGAACTGCCATCCTTAGGCCTGGGCCTGAATTGTGCTGGAGGTGCACCTCATGTTGCAATGGATGCTCACCTGTTGCCTCCAATGATCACCATTATGTAAATCTCAGCATGACACCAGAAGTGGGTACCCACATGACAGGGGTGTCCAATGCATTCCACACATTTCAACCACTATACCAGTGTTAGCATTATGTAAGAACATAACCAAACAATGTGGGGCTATACCTATGCGCCCTCCACTGATAAAAAATAGCAGTGCCACAGTTGTAGACTAGTACCTTTAATTGGACAGCAAAGTTAACAAAAAGCAACGTTTTCCATCTGTTGGGTTTATTTATTTTGTCATACACCATCCAAGTGCTCTGCATTCCCGCACATAGGTTCCTCTGCCCAGAATGCAAATTCCAGCAAGACATGCGCCGTCCTCTCAACCCCATCTCATTACCAAGGCAAACAAAGCAGTACAAAACAATAAGCTTCTATTGGCTTGGCAAAATGGTCATGAGAGTTCATGTATACGTTGTGGAACAAGGGAGCAGTTGGATGACACACCAGCATAAGCTCAGATAACATCGTCCTCCCTGACAGGGGACATAGGGCCTGATTCTAACTTTGGAGGACGGTGTTAAACCGTCCCAAAAGTGGCGGATTTACCACCTACCGTATTACGAGTCCATTATATCCTATGGAACTCGTAATACGGTAGGTGGTATATCCGCCACTTTTGGGACGGTTTAACACCGTCCTCCAAAGTTAGAATCAGGCCCAAAGTCTGCTTCAGGAACTGTATAGATATACATAACGTAGCTGAATTAATGTGATTTTCCAAGCAGCAGGAAAAGCGTTATCTGGTGCATAATTTTGGTGTGATGGACAGTACACCCGCCGATATTATGCATACTGTAAGTGTATATACTCACTGCTCATAGAACAATTTCAACTACTCTTTTATTGAGTGTAGTAAGAATAGCAGAAAGGGAGGCAGGTTCAGCCAAAGCAGCCTTCATAATAAAATAAGAAATCAAAGGCAGAAACGCTGTGTTGCTACTATCTGTGCAGCACAGAAAGTGGAAATATCTGACCTAAGGCACACATCACCAAGCAGAGGAGATCTCCAGCCTAAAGTCACATTCATTTGCTACTGGGGTTGACCACCAATGCCAGTACCACCTGCTGCGAGTCGCAGAAGATGCAGAAAAAAATTATACTAGCCTTCCCCTGTTGTTCTCTGAAGGGATGAGGCTGCAGTCTGCAGGAGATTATGGGCCAGATGTAGCAAGATATGCTTTTGCGATTCTGAAATTGCGAGTCGGTGCGACTCGCAATTTCAGAATCGAAAAAGCATATGCAGAATGGTGTCTCAGACACCTTCTGCGACTCGCTAAGGGGTCGCAAAGACCCACCTCATCAAGATTCATGAGGTGGGTCGCATTTTGCGACCCCATAGCGAGTCCCTGCACTCACAGGGATGGTGGCCTGCTGAAGTCAGCAGACCTCCATGTCTGTGACTGCTTTTTAAATAAAGCATTTTTTTTTCTTCATTTTGCAGCCAGTCTTCCTTTAAGGAAAACGAGTTGCAAAATGAAAAAAATACCAAAACCATTTGGTTTCGTTTTTTTCAGAGTAGGCAGTGGTCCAAAGGACCACTGTCTGATCTGAAAAAATATTTATGTCGACATTCACAAAGGGGAATGAGTCCCATGGGGACCCCTTCCCTTTTGCGAATGAGTTACCACCAGTGTGACACTGGTGGTAACTGCGAGTTGCTTTGCGACCGCATTCACGGTCACAAAGCAATTCTGAATTGCGATGCGAGTCGCAAATAGGAAGGGAACACCCCTTCCTATTTGCGAGTCGCATTCACAAATTGCGAGTCAGTACTGACTCGCAATTTGTGAATGTGCATCGCGGGAGGCCGTTTGCATGCCGCAAACTGCGATTTTCGCAGTTTGCGACATGCAAACGGCTTGCTACATCTGGCCCTAAATTGCTTTGTGTTACAGATCGTGTCAACTTTCACCCATACAGGTCTATAAATGTGGTAAATGTGTGAACGAGGGCCATTGCGGGGCAGGAGTGACGTTACAGAAGTTGGTAGTAATAAGGGGGGATGTTGTTTAGCAAGGGAAATCACTGCATGATTCCTATGCCATGGTGGAGCTTTCGGTGGGGGCAGGTAACTGAGTCCATTCCAAAGGCGATTTCCCAGACAGATGTTTCAGGTTGGTGTTCTAGCACCTGGAAAATCATAGTGTGAAAATACCTTCCATCTTATAATTGAGCTGCATGGAATTCCTCTTAACGTAACTCTTAATTGGGGCCATGATCTTTTCCTTGTATCCCTTCATCTGTCATACTCAGCGACGCATGATAAATTAACTTCATGGATGTTTTCTTTACATTTTTGGAGTAGTACTCTAGAAGAACGAATCTAAAAGTTCTTGAACATATATGAGTTGTGTGTACAATCGAAGGAAGAAGAATCTGTTATATCCCAAAACTAACTTCAACATCAGCATCTTTGAACTCAGTTCATAATGAGGTATACACAATAAAGGAGTGAATCTGTAAAAGGATAGAAATGTCTGACCTTCTCCAATAAGCACAGATAATAGATACATGCATACCATTCTTGACTTAATTAACGGTTGCACTCATTCATAGAAATAACCAATATGAAATGTCAGTAAATTGATGACTGCTCAATTGAAATTGAAAAAGGTGGTTCAAGAGGGATTAGCAAAGTTCAATATGTAGTGTTATGTGGATTTGTATAGCACACTTATCACCAGAGAGGGTATCCAGGTGTGTGAATGATGTACTATCCATTTTAGAAGAAGATGCTAAAAAGAATAAGTTTATAAAATATAGCATCTCAGATGTTATTGACTGCGATATTGCTCTGAAATAATATAGAATATTTATTTATTCTAAAAATGCTGCAGTTGTCTGAATTTAAAGAGTTAAATCTTAAAAAAGTAAATTTTATCGGACAAGACAACACATTTTGGGAAATTATTAAAAAACAGAAGATATGCTGAACCTTTGAAACATAGTCATAATATATGATCTGGGCATGCTGAAAATTGTTCATTACTCAAAATGTAGCTAAATGAACTGCTTCCAGGAACATTTTGTGTTTCTTTTACGCCGTAGCCAAGGTTGCATCCCAAAAAATCCATATGATACGTTTTGTATGTTTTGCATTGATGGCACGAAAGACACTATGGGGGTCATTCTGACCTTGGCGGTCTTTTCGCAAGACCACTGAGTTACCGCCGCGGTGAAGACCGCCGACCGCGGCGGTATGCCGCTGTGCGCATTCTGACCGCTGGGAGCGTTCCGCCGGAAAACCGCCAGCAGCCACACTGGCGGTCGGCGGGAAAGTGGAGACTGGTCAACCTCCACCGCCACGCCAGCAGAACACCGCCCACAGAATTACGACCCACATTTCTGTGTGGCGGTCTTCTGTTGGCGGTCTTCTGTTGGTGGTCACCTCCCCATGGCTCCTGTCACCTCCCGGAGGACCAACGCACAAGGTAAGTTGATCGTCCGTGAGGGGAGGGGATGGGGGGGTGTTGTGTGATGTGTGCGTGCATGGGGGTGTGCGTGTGAGTGTGTAGAGGGGGTGTGTGAGTGCGTGCATGCGGGCGGGGAGTGCTGCTGTGCCTATGGGCAATGTGTGTAGTTCGGCGGGTGCGCATGTCGGCATGTATGTGTGCGGGTATGTGTCCCCGTTGTGTATGTGTGTGTGTAGGGGGTGTGTATATGTGCATGTTGGGGGTGTGTGCATGTCGGGGTGCGTGTATGTGCATGTCGGGGTGGGGGTGGGGAGGGGGTTCGTACCACCTCTGGGGGGTGGCAGGGGGGTGGAGGGTGTGGGGGGAGGACTCGGGGGGGCAGTGGGGGGTGGGGGAGACCCCTATCAGTGCCAGGGAAGGAATTCCCTGGCCCCGATAGTGCCTACCGCCATGGTTCGCATGGCGGTTCCCGACCGCCAGAAACCGCGGCGGTAAGCAGGGTCATGATACCGTTGGCGGTCTTGGGTCGACCGCCGGACCGGAGTGCGCAGACTCCAGCCCGTCGGTCATGACCGCCGTGGCTGTCGGAGTGGGGAAGTGGCGGTCGATCGCGGCGGTGACCGCCGCGGTCAGAATGCCATTTTTTATACCGCCGGTCTGTTCGCGGTCCGACCGCCGCCTCTCCGCCGACCGCCAAGGTCAGAATGAGGGCCTATATGCACTTTTACTAAAATACTCTGCTGCTCGAGGGGAATTTGTTTTAAATGAAATTTTTAGAACCTTGGATATTTTCTATGATTGTTTGACCTTTGATGGAATGGTTCGTATTGTATATTTTACATTGATGGCAGAGGAAGCATTGTTATGTACTTTTAGGCACAATGTTCTGCTGCTTGAGGGAAAATTGTTTTAAATGAAAGTTCTAGAACAGAGGATATTTTTCATGATTGTTAGATGTATTGGTGTGGCAGGTCACTTTTTATTGTGTGTATAAAGCTGTAGTTTTCTATTTATATGTATGAATTTTTGAGATTTTATGTGGACCTCCACGGAGTCCATTGACAAGGGAAATGGTCAGGGAATCCAATCCATAGTTTAAGGTGGTGAGAGGTAACAGGTTATGTAAGCTGTGGCCAAAATCCTTACTGCTAAAATAGGTGGGCCATCAAAGGCCATCAATCCAGATCCAATAAGGCCAAATTTGATAGTTTATTGTGAGCAACACACCAATCTACGAAGTAAATGTGTGCAAGTGGCATGCTTAAGAAAACAACTAATCTAATTTAATGAACCATACAGTAAGTAATAAAGAATTTATAATGTCCACTTCAGTTTCCCAGAAAATGCTTAAGACAATAATGAAGGAAAACTAATAAGGGATCACAAGTTATTGCAAAATCACATTTAAGAGACAGGCAATAAAATAATACATTAAAGCCTAAAAGTGTCCTCCAAAGAGTTGAACAGTATACCTGGTGGCCCTTTGACTGACCTTCAAGAGTGTATTATCGCATACAAGCTGTGGGTTTATCCCAGTTAAGGATTAATCTACACTTAGGAAAAATGAAGTTTGCCAAAAATGTGTGGTGGAACTAACCTGGAGACGCTAAATGAGCACGGCTGCAAGATAATTGGCTTTCTATTATGCTATCCCTGTGAGTACAAATTCAGGTCTGGTTCCATCCGTTCAAGGTTGGACAAGCTGCTAAAGAAGGCTGACCCATAAGCCTTCTTCCCTCTTTTGGTTCTGAGTGAGTTTATCCATTTATGGAACATCCGACAGCTTTCTTCCATGGTAAATCTCACTGCTGTATATAAGAGTCATTGGATTCTGCACTGAACAGTCGAAGTTACCAGTTTTTTACTGCTGCCTGTAATTTTCCCTAATGTGTTGCAAATAGGAAAACACTCTAAGGTTGATGCATGGTGTTTTATCTTCAATGTGCTCAGATACACCATTTCCCCCATTAACATTTGCCAATGATAAAAATCTCCTCCTGAGGTCCAGATGCATGGGGTCAGATTCATCTGACAATGTACCTTTGTAGGTTTTTAGAGATTTGTGTTGATTTCACTGGAGTCTATTGTTCTTACTAGTGTAGCTGTAAGGCCTGGGTAATCTCTTGCTAAGATGGTCACTGTGTTTTACCATCCAGCCCTTATGGTAGAGATGTAGTACTGGTTCCTGCATCTCACTGATTTCCTTTTACATACCTGTGGTATCTGGTATAGACTGTGATATGTGTGTGTGGGGGGGGGTCATGTTTTGCCCCTATGATTGCACAGGCCTGGCAGTCTTCATTTGTTCTCATATGTACCTTACATGTTATTAATTTAGTTTGAGCTCAATTGGAGGCATTTTCAGGGTGGTTCACTGTCTCTGTGGGTATAATGCTTTGTGATTGTTTTTCAGCCTGAACTTGTTCATCTAACTCACTTATACTAATTTAAAAAGATGTACATATAAGCATTTCCCCTTTCAGCTTGTGACATGCCACTTGTCTTAGAAGGTTAATAAATTGGTACTGAACTTTATCCCAGCTATCTTATTCTCATTTCATTTGTCTATTCAGCCTAGTGGATAAATAGGCCACGTTTTAAGTCAATTGGAGTAGGCTAATGTGATGCAGTGACAAAGAGATCACCAATAGTGCTCATACCACTTTCTGGTAGCTGCTTTGTCTGTGCTTTTTCTGAGCTCTGCTGGACCTTTGCGGGGAGTTGGGAGTAGAGAAATGAGCTTTGCCTTGTAGGTGGCCTGACAGACCTGCTTCAGTGGCAAGAACAGTTGGAGGAATGTTGGCAATACAAGGAGCCAGATAGAGAAGGGGACGGATGTTGGAAGCTTTTGTCAATTGCTCCTGCTAGTGTCGCTCTCAATCTCTTTTGGCTTCTGTTGGCTCACAGGCTCACAATTCTTTTTAATGGACACTGACCACTGTTCCAAAAGTGTCTCCAGAGAGGTGAAACAGCATGGGGCAGTTATGAACGTGGAGCTTTCATCAGTACTTGACTCATGTAAACCATTTTCTGCCCGCTGATCCCGTAGAAGGATCGGGATGATACAACATGAAACATTGTGGTAGATATTTCCATTCAATGCAACAGGTAAAAACTGCAACAAAGTGTGTGGAAGCAAGGCAGTGGTGGTGCAAGTGTGTCCTGTGGCAGAATTCACTTTTCACAGCGTCATTAGGTGCTCATCAACTGCTGTGGTTTCAATGCTCCAAATGTTGTATTGAGCATTGGGTATATTAAGGTGTGCATAGAGTGCACCATGCAAATTTGTCTAGATGATTCTATAAATTCTAGGTGGTTTTGCCATTAAAGATCCCAAAGCCAGTTTCCATTTTGAGCATGATAAGTTAGCCTGTCTGATTTTGCCCCTCATTTCAATTGTCATTATCGTTCGCAGAACTTGTGAAAGTGTCAGTTCAAGCAAACAATGTCTTTGCTAACACCAAAGGTGACACAAGCCTCCTACAAGTTCCTTGATATCTACATTTCACTGTCTCACAGTGAATTTGCAAAATAATCATGTAGTCTGAAATTATATATTTTCATCCTGGTACATACCGGTTATGTCTAGGACTAAGTGGAATGTCACCCCCCATATATGGTAAAAGTCAGTGGCCAAAGATATAAAACTCCCATTAATTGACCACAGAATCAGTCAGGTCCCTGCCTCTTTTTCTCGCAAGAGGTCCTTCCAGACTGTTGCAGCATCCATTCCTATGCTGAGAGCCTATACTGAGAGGAGGGGAGCTGAGCCCAGCTGATGTGTGTTTTCCTTACAAGGAAACGCTCTCTCCCGCCCGAAGTCTGATAACCATAGTTTCTCCGCTGGGAACAGGTATACAGTGCTCTGAATCCCCAGAAGCTCTAGAGGCAATTTAACTGCTCCATTTTCTCCTAGTATAGCGCAAAGAAGTAGACTTGCGTATGTTGACTGCTAACAACATTCCAGCCATGTTAGAAATGTTCATATTATTCACTATGCACTAATACACAGGCTCAAACTGTTGAAATAAACACTTTTATAAATATAGTGCATGTTGAAAATAGCCCTCTCTGCAGGATAATCCCGAAACATTTTTCCTTTTTCACTCCACTTTTTGCTGATTTAGGTTTTGTTGGTCTTAAGACTCTCTGTATTTTAGCAATGCTAACCAATGCTAAAGTGCTTGTGCTCTCTGCTTAAAACATTGTAACACTGGCTTCTACCCAACTGGCACATTTATTTACTTTTAACTTCCTAGTAAAGTGCACTACATGTGCCCAGGGCCATTAACCCCTTCGCTGCCAGGCCTTTTCCCCCTCCTGTGCCAGGCCCTTTTTTGCCTATTTGGGGCAGTTCGCGCTTAGGCCCTCATAACTTTTTGTCCACATAAGCTAACCAAGCCAACTTTGCGTCCTTTTTTTCCAACATCCTAGGGATTCTAAAGGTACCCAGACTTTGTGGGTTCCCCTGAAGGAGGCCAAGAAATTGGCCAAAATACAGTGAAAATTTCGTTTTTTTCAAAAAAATTGGAAAAAGGGGCTGCAGAAGAAGGCTTGTGGTTTTTCCCCTGAAAATCGCATCAACAAAGGGTCTGCGGTGCTAAACTCAGCAGCTTCCCAGCTTTCAGGAACAGGCAGACTTGAATCCGAAAACCCAATTTTTCAACACAATTTTGGCATTTTACTGGGGCATACCCCATTTGTGCAATTTTTTGTGCTTTCAGCCTCCTTCCAGTCAGTGACAGGAATGGTCATGAAACCAATGCTGGATCCCAGAAACCTAAACATTTCTGAAAAGTAGACAAAATTCTGAATTCAGCAAGGGGTCATTTGTGTAGATCCTACAAGGGTTTCCTACAGAAAATAACAGCTGAAAAAGAAAAATATTGAAATTGAGGTGAAAAAAACATCAATTTTTCTCTACGTTTTACTCTGTCACTTTTCCCTGCAATGTCAGATTATCGAAAGCAATATACCGTTACGTCTGCTGGACTCCTCTGGTTGCGGGGATATATAGGGTTTGTAGGTTCATCAAGAACCCGAGGAACCCAGAGCCAATAAATGAGCTGCACCCTGCAGTGCGTTTTCATTCTATACCGGGTATACAGCAATTCATTTGCTGAAATATAAGGAGTAAAAAATTGCTATCAAGAAAACCTTTGCATTTCCAAAAAGGGCACAAGATAAGGTGTTGAGGAGCAGTGGTTATTTGCACATCTCTGAATTCCGGGGTGACCATAGTAGCACGTGAATTACAGGGAATTTCTCAAATAGATGTCTTTTTTACACACACTCCTATATTTGGAAGGAAAAAATGTAGAGAAAGACAAGGGGCAATAGTACTTGTTTTGCTAATCTATGTTCCCCCAAGTCTCCCGATAAAAATGGTACCTCACTTGTGTGGGTAGGCCTAGCACCCGCGACAGGATATGCCCCAAAACACAACGTGGACACATCACAGAAAACAGAGCTGTTTTTAGCAAAGTGACTACCTGTAGATTTTGGCCTCTAGCTCAGCCGCCACCTAGGGAAACCTACCAAACCTGTACATTTCTGAAAACTAGAGACCTAGGGGAATCCAAGGAGGGGTGACTTGTGTGGCTCGGACCAGGTTCTGTTACCCAGAATCCTTTGCAAACCTCAAAATGTGGCTAAAAAAACACATGTTCCTCACATTTCTGTGGCAGAAAGTTCTGGAATCTGAGAGGAGCCACAAATTTCCTTCCACCCAGCGTTCCCCCACGTCTCCCGATAAAAATGATACCTCACTTGTGTGGGTAGGCCTAGCACCCGCGACAGGATATGCCCCAAAACACAACGTGGACACATCACAGAAAACAGAGCTGTTTTTAGCAAAGTGACTACCTGTAGATTTTGGCCTCTAGCTCAGCCGCCACCTAGGGAAACCTACCAAACCTGTACATTTCTGAAAACTAGAGACCTAGGGGAATCCAAGGAGGGGTGACTTGTGTGGCTCGGACCAGGTTCTGTTACCCAGAATCCTTTGCAAACCTCAAAATTTGGCTAAAAAAACACATGTTCCTCACATTTCTGTGGCAGAAAGTTCTGGAATCTGAGAGGAGCCACAAATTTCCTTCCACCCAGCGTTCCCCCACGTCTCCCGATAAAAATGATACCTCACTTGTGTGGGTAGGCCTAGCGCCCGCGACAGGATATGCCCCAAAACACAACGTGGACATATCACAGAAAACAGAGCTGTTTTTAGCAAAGTGACTACCTGTAGATTTTGGCCTCTAGCTCAGCCGCCACCTAGGGAAACCTACCAAACCTGTGCATTTCTGAAAACTAGAGACCGAGGGGAATCCAAGGAGGGGTGACTTGCGGGGCTCGGACCAGGTTCTGTTACCCAGAATCCTTTGCAAACCTCAAAATTTGGCTAAAAAAACACATGTTCCTCACATTTCTGTGGCAGAAAGTTCTGGAATCTGAGAGGAGCCACTAATTTCCTTCCACCCAGCGTTCCCCCATGTCTCCCGATAAAAATGATACCTCACTTGTGTGGGTAGGCCTAGCGCCCGCGACAGGATATGCCCCAAAACACAACGTGGACATATCAGAGAAAACAGAGCTGTTTTTAGCAAAGTGACTACCTGTAGATTTTGGCCTCTAGCTCAGCCGCCACCTAGGGAAACCTACCAAACCTGTGCATTTCTGAAAACTAGAGACCTAGGGGAATCCAAGGAGGGGTGACTTGCGGGGCTCAGACCAGGTTCTGTTACCCAGAATCCTTTGCAAATCTCAAAATTTGGCTAAAAAAACACATGTTCCTCACATTTCTGTGGCAGAAAGTTCTGGAATCTGAGAGGAGCCACAAATTTCCTTCCACCCAGCGTTCCCCCACGTCTCCCGATACAAATGATACCTCACTTGTGTGGGTAGGCCTAGCGCCCGCAACAGGATATGCCCCAAAACACAACGTGGACATATCACAGAAAACAGAGCTGTTTTTAGCAAAGTGACTACCTGTAGATTTTGGCCTCTAGCTCAGCCGCCACCTAGGGAAACCTACCAAACCTGTACATTTCTGAAAACTAGAGACCTAGGGGAATCCAAGGAGGGGTGACTTGTGTGGCTCGGACCAGGTTCTGTTACCCAGAATCCTTTGCAAACCTCAAAATTTGGCTAAAAAAACACATGTTCCTCACATTTCTGTGGCAGAAAGTTCTGGAATCTGAGAGGAGCCACAAATTTCCTTCCACCCAGCGTTCCCCCACGTCTCCCGATAAAAATGATACCTCACTTGTGTGGGTAGGCCTAGCACCCGCGACAGGATATGCCCCAAAACACAACGTGGACACATCACAGAAAACAGAGCTGTTTTTAGCAAAGTGACTACCTGTAGATTTTGGCCTCTAGCTCAGCCGCCACCTAGGGAAACCTACCAAACCTGTACATTTCTGAAAACTAGAGACCTAGGGGAATCCAAGCAGGGGTGACTTGTGTGGCTCGGACCAGGTTCTGTTACCCAGAATCCTTTGCAAACCTCAAAATTTGGCTAAAAAAACACATGTTCCTCACATTTCTGTGGCAGAAAGTTCTGGAATCTGAGAGGAGACACAAATTTCCTTCCACCCAGCGTTCCCCCACGTCTCCCGATAAAAATGATACCTCACTTGTGTGGGTAGGCCTAGCGCCCGCGACAGGATATGCCCCAAAACACAACGTGGACATATCACAGAAAACAGAGCTGTTTTTAGCAAAGTGACTACCTGTAGATTTTGGCCTCTAGCTCAGCCGCCACCTAGGGAAACCTACCAAACCTGTGCATTTCTGAAAACTAGAGACCTAGGGGAATCCAAGGAGGGGTGACTTGCGGGGCTCGGACCAGGTTCTGTTACCCAGAATCCTTTGCAAACCTCAAATTTGGCTAAAAAAACACATGTTCCTCACATTTCTGTGGCAGAAAGTTCTGGAATCTGAGAGGAGCCACTAATTTCCTTCCACCCAGCGTTCCCCCACGTCTCCCGATAAAAATGATACCTCACTTGTGTGGGTAGGCCTAGCGCCCGCGACAGGATATGCCCCAAAACACAACGTGGACATATCAGAGAAAACAGAGCTGTTTTTAGCAAAGTGACTACCTGTAGATTTTGGCCTCTAGCTCAGCCGCCACCTAGGGAAACCTACCAAACCTGTGCATTTCTGAAAACTAGAGACCTAGGGGAATCCAAGGAGGGGTGACTTGCGGGGCTCAGACCAGGTTCTGTTACCCAGAATCCTTTGCAAATCTCAAAATTTGGCTAAAAAAACACATGTTCCTCACATTTCTGTGGCAGAAAGTTCTGGAATCTGAGAGGAGCCACAAATGTCCTTCCACCCAGCGTTCCCCCACGTCTCCCGATACAAATGATACCTCACTTGTGTGGGTAGGCCTAGCGCCCGCGACAGGATATGCCCCAAAACACAACGTGGACATATCACAGAAAACAGAGCTGTTTTTAGCAAAGTGACTACCTGTAGAATTTGGCCTCTAGCTCAGCCGCCACCTAGGGAAACCTACCAAACCTGTGCATTTCTGAAAACTAGAGACCTAGGGGAATCCAAGGAGGGGTGACTTGCGGGGCTCGGACCAGGTTCTGTTACCCAGAATCCTTTGCAAACCTCAAAATTTGGCTAAAAAAACACATGTTCCTCACATTTCTGTGGCAGAAAGTTCTGGAATCTGAGAGGAGCCACTAATTTCCTTCCACCCAGCGTTCCCCCACGTCTCCCGATAAAAATGATACCTCACTTGTGTGGGTAGGCCTAGCGCCCGCGACAGGATATGCCCCAAAACACAACGTGGACATATCAGAGAAAACAGAGCTGTTTTTAGCAAAGTGACTACCTGTAGATTTTGGCCTCTAGCTCAGCCGCCACCTAGGGAAACCTACCAAACCTGTGCATTTCTGAAAACTAGAGACCTAGGGGAATCCAAGGAGGGGTGACTTGCGGGGCTCAGACCAGGTTCTGTTACCCAGAATCCTTTGCAAATCTCAAAATTTGGCTAAAAAAACACATGTTCCTCACATTTCTGTGGCAGAAAGTTCTGGAATCTGAGAGGAGCCACAAATTTCCTTCCACCCAGCGTTCCCCCACGTCTCCCGATACAAATGATACCTCACTTGTGTGGGTAGGCCTAGCGCCCGCGACAGGATATGCCCCAAAACACAACGTGGACATATCACAGAAAACAGAGCTGTTTTTAGCAAAGTGACTACCTGTAGATTTTGGCCTCTAGCTCAGCCGCCACCTAGGGAAACCTACCAAACCCGTACATTTCTGAAAACTAGAGACCTAGGGGAATCCAAGGAGGGGTGACTTGTGTGGCTCGGACCAGGTTCTGTTACCCAGAATCCTTTGCAAACCTCAAAATTTGGCTAAAAAAACACATGTTCCTCACATTTCTGTGGCAGAAAGTTCTGGAATCTGAGAGGAGCCACAAATTTCCTTCCACCCAGCGTTCCCCCACGTCTCCCGATAAAAATGATACCTCACTTGTGTGGGTAGGCCTAGCACCCGCGACAGGATATGCCCCAAAACACAACGTGGACACATCACAGAAAACAGAGCTGTTTTTAGCAAAGTGACTACCTGTAGATTTTGGCCTCTAGCTCAGCCGCCACCTAGGGAAACCTACCAAACCTGTACATTTCTGAAAACTAGAGACCTAGGGGAATCCAAGGAGGGGTGACTTGTGTGGCTCGGACCAGGTTCTGTTACCCAGAATCCTTTGCAAACCTCAAAATTTGGCTAAAAAAACACATGTTCCTCACATTTCTGTGGCAGAAAGTTCTGGAATCTGAGAGGAGCCACAAATTTCCTTCCACCCAGCGTTCCCCCACGTCTCCCGATAAAAATGATACCTCACTTGTGTGGGTAGGCCTAGCGCCCGCGACAGGATATGCCCCAAAACACAACGTGGACATATCACAGAAAACAGAGCTGTTTTTAGCAAAGTGACTACCTGTAGATTTTGGCCTCTAGCTCAGCCGCCACCTAGGGAAACCTACCAAACCTGTGCATTTCTGAAAACTAGAGACCTAGGGGAATCCAAGGAGGGGTGACTTGCGGGGCTCGGACCAGGTTCTGTTACCCAGAATCCTTTGCAAATCTCAAAATTTGGCTAAAAAAACACATGTTCCTCACATTTCTGTGGCAGAAAGTTCTGGAATCTGAGAGGAGCCACAAATTTCCTTCCACCCAGCGTTCCCCCACGTCTCCCGATAAAAATGATACCTCACTTGTGTGGGTAGGCCTAGCGCCCGCGACAGGATATGCCCCAAAACACAACGTGGACACATCACAGAAAACAGAGCTGTTTTTAGCAAAGTGACTACCTGGAGATTTTGGCCTCTAGCTCAGCCGCCACCTAGGGAAACCTACCAAACCTGTACATTTCTGAAAACTAGAGACCTAGGGGAATCCAAGGAGGGGTGACTTGTGTGGCTCGGACCAGGTTCTGTTACCCAGAATCCTTTGCAAACCTCAAAATTTGGCTAAAAAAACACATGTCCCTCACATTTCTGTGGCAGAAAGTTCTGGAATCTGAGAGGAGCTACAAATTTCCTTCCACCCAGCGTTCCCCCAAGTCTCCCGATAAAAATTATACCTCACTTGCGTGGGTAGGCCTAGCGCCGGCGACAGGAAACACCCCAAAGCGCAACGTGGACACATCCTAAATTTTGGAAAAAAACAGAGGTGTTTTTTGCGAAGTGCCTACCTGTAGATTTTGGCCTCTAGCTCAGCCGGCACCTAGGGAAACCTACCAAACCTGTGCATTTCTGAAAACTAGAGACCTAGGGGAATCCAAGGAGGGGTGACTTGCGGGGCTCGGACCAGGTTCTGTTACCCAGAATCCTTTGCAAACCTCAAAATTTGGCTAAAAAAACACATGTCCCTCACATTTCTGTGGCAGAAAGTTCTGGAATCTGAGAGGAGCTACAAATTTTCTTCCACCCAGCGTTCCCCCAAGTCTCCCGATAAAAATGATACCTCACTTGCGTGGGTAGGCCTAGCGCCGGCGACAGGAAACACCCCAAAGCGCAACGTGGACACATCCTAAATTTTGGAAAAAAACAGAGGTGTTTTTTGCGAAGTGCCTACCTGTAGATTTTGGCCTCTAGCTCAGCCGGCACCTAGGGAAACCTACCAAACCTGTGTATTTCTGAAAACTAGAGACCTAGGGGAATCCAAGGAGGGGTGACTTGCGGGGCTCGGACCAGGTTCTGTTACCCAGAATCCTTTGCAAACCTCAAAATTTGGCTAAAAAAACACATGTCCCTCACATTTCTGTGGCAGAAAGTTCTGGAATCTGAGAGGAGCTACAAATTTCCTTCCACCCAGCGTTCCCCCAAGTCTCCCGATAAAAATGATACCTCACTTGCGTGGGTAGGCCTAGCGCCGGCGACAGGAAACACCCCAAAGCGCAACGTGGACACATCCTAAATTTTGGAAAAAAACAGAGGTGTTTTTTGCGAAGTGCCTACCTGTAGATTTTGGCCTCTAGCTCAGCCGGCACCTAGGGAAACCTACCAAACCTGTGCATTTCTGAAAACTAGAGACCTAGGGGAATCCAAGGAGGGGTGACTTGCGGGGCTCGGACCAGGTTCTGTTACCCAGAATCCTTTGCAAACCTTAAAATTTGGCTAAAAAAACACATGTCCCTCACATTTCTGTGGCAGAAAGTTCTGGAATCTGGGAGGAGCTACAAATTTCCTTCCACCCAGCGTTCCCCCAAGTCTCCCGATAAAAATGATACCTCACTTGTGTGGGTAGGCCTAGCGCCCGCGACAGGATATGCCCCAAAACACAACGTGGACATATCACAGAAAACAGAGCTGTTTTTAGCAAAGTGACTACCTGTAGAATTTGGCCTCTAGCTCAGCCGCCACCTAGGGAAACCTACCAAACCTGTGCATTTCTGAAAACTAGAGACCTAGGGGAATCCAAGGAGGGGTGACTTGCGGGGCTCGGACCAGGTTCTGTTACCCAGAATCCTTTGCAAATCTCAAAATTTGGCTAAAAAAACACATGTTCCTCACATTTCTGTGGCAGAAAGTTCTGGAATCTGAGAGGAGCCACAAATTTCCTTCCACCCAGCGTTCCCCCACGTCTCCCGATAAAAATGATACCTCACTTGTGTGGGTAGGCCTAGCGCCCGCGACAGGATATGCCCCAAAACACAACGTGGACACATCACAGAAAACAGAGCTGTTTTTAGCAAAGTGACTACCTGGAGATTTTGGCCTCTAGCTCAGCCGCCACCTAGGGAAACCTACCAAACCTGTACATTTCTGAAAACTAGAGACCTAGGGGAATCCAAGGAGGGGTGACTTGTGTGGCTCGGACCAGGTTCTGTTACCCAGAATCCTTTGCAAACCTCAAAATTTGGCTAAAAAAACACATGTCCCTCACATTTCTGTGGCAGAAAGTTCTGGAATCTGAGAGGAGCTACAAATTTCCTTCCACCCAGCGTTCCCCCAAGTCTCCCGATAAAAATTATACCTCACTTGCGTGGGTAGGCCTAGCGCCGGCGACAGGAAACACCCCAAAGCGCAACGTGGACACATCCTAAATTTTGGAAAAAAACAGAGGTGTTTTTTGCGAAGTGCCTACCTGTAGATTTTGGCCTCTAGCTCAGCCGGCACCTAGGGAAACCTACCAAACCTGTGCATTTCTGAAAACTAGAGACCTAGGGGAATCCAAGGAGGGGTGACTTGCGGGGCTCGGACCAGGTTCTGTTACCCAGAATCCTTTGCAAACCTCAAAATTTGGCTAAAAAAACACATGTCCCTCACATTTCTGTGGCAGAAAGTTCTGGAATCTGAGAGGAGCTACAAATTTTCTTCCACCCAGCGTTCCCCCAAGTCTCCCGATAAAAATGATACCTCACTTGCGTGGGTAGGCCTAGCGCCGGCGACAGGAAACACCCCAAAGCGCAACGTGGACACATCCTAAATTTTGGAAAAAAACAGAGGTGTTTTTTGCGAAGTGCCTACCTGTAGATTTTGGCCTCTAGCTCAGCCGGCACCTAGGGAAACCTACCAAACCTGTGTATTTCTGAAAACTAGAGACCTAGGGGAATCCAAGGAGGGGTGACTTGCGGGGCTCGGACCAGGTTCTGTTACCCAGAATCCTTTGCAAACCTCAAAATTTGGCTAAAAAAACACATGTCCCTCACATTTCTGTGGCAGAAAGTTCTGGAATCTGAGAGGAGCTACAAATTTCCTTCCACCCAGCGTTCCCCCAAGTCTCCCGATAAAAATGATACCTCACTTGCGTGGGTAGGCCTAGCGCCGGCGACAGGAAACACCCCAAAGCGCAACGTGGACACATCCTAAATTTTGGAAAAAAACAGAGGTGTTTTTTGCGAAGTGCCTACCTGTAGATTTTGGCCTCTAGCTCAGCCGGCACCTAGGGAAACCTACCAAACCTGTGCATTTCTGAAAACTAGAGACCTAGGGGAATCCAAGGAGGGGTGACTTGCGGGGCTCGGACCAGGTTCTGTTACCCAGAATCCTTTGCAAACCTTAAAATTTGGCTAAAAAAACACATGTCCCTCACATTTCTGTGGCAGAAAGTTCTGGAATCTGGGAGGAGCTACAAATTTCCTTCCACCCAGCGTTCCCCCAAGTCTCCCGATAAAAATGATACCTCACTTGCGTGGGTAGGCCTAGCGCCGGCGACAGGAAACACCCCAAAGCGCAACGTGGACACATCCTAAATTTTGGAAAAAAACAGAGGTGTTTTTTGCGAAGTGCCTACCTGTAGATTTTGGCCTCTAGCTCAGCCGGCACCTAGGGAAACCTACCAAACCTGTGCATTTCTGAAAACTAGAGACCTAGGGGAATCCAAGGAGGGGTGACTTGCGGGGCTCGGACCAGGTTCTGTTACCCAGAATCCTTTGCAAACCTCAAAATTTGGCTAAAAAAACACATGTCCCTCACATTTCTGTGGCAGAAAGTTCTGGAATCTGAGAGGAGCTACAAATTTTCTTCCACCCAGCGTTCCCCCAAGTCTCCCGATAAAAATGATACCTCACTTGCGTGGGTAGGCCTAGCGCCGGCGACAGGAAACACCCCAAAGCGCAACGTGGACACATCCTAAATTTTGGAAAAAAACAGAGGTGTTTTTTGCGAAGTGCCTACCTGTAGATTTTGGCCTCTAGCTCAGCCGGCACCTAGGGAAACCTACCAAACCTGTGTATTTCTGAAAACTAGAGACCTAGGGGAATCCAAGGAGGGGTGACTTGCGGGGCTCGGACCAGGTTCTGTTACCCAGAATCCTTTGCAAACCTCAAAATTTGGCTAAAAAAACACATGTCCCTCACATTTCTGTGGCAGAAAGTTCTGGAATCTGAGAGGAGCTACAAATTTCCTTCCACCCAGCGTTCCCCCAAGTCTCCCGATAAAAATGATACCTCACTTGCGTGGGTAGGCCTAGCGCCGGCGACAGGAAACACCCCAAAGCGCAACGTGGACACATCCTAAATTTTGGAAAAAAACAGAGGTGTTTTTTGCGAAGTGCCTACCTGTAGATTTTGGCCTCTAGCTCAGCCGGCACCTAGGGAAACCTACCAAACCTGTGCATTTCTGAAAACTAGAGACCTAGGGGAATCCAAGGAGGGGTGACTTGCGGGGCTCGGACCAGGTTCTGTTACCCAGAATCCTTTGCAAACCTTAAAATTTGGCTAAAAAAACACATGTCCCTCACATTTCTGTGGCAGAAAGTTCTGGAATCTGGGAGGAGCTACAAATTTCCTTCCACCCAGCGTTCCCCCAAGTCTCCCGATAAAAATGATACCTCACTTGCGTGGGTAGGCCTAGCGCCGGCGACAGGAAACACCCCAAAGCGCAACGTGGACACATCCTAAATTTTGGAAAAAAACAGAGGTGTTTTTTGCGAAGTGCCTACCTGTAGATTTTGGCCTCTGGCTCAGCCGGCACCTAGGGAAACCTACCAAACCTGTGCATTTCTGAAAACTAGAGACCTAGGGGAATCCAAGGAGGGGTGACTTGCGGGGCTCGGACCAGGTTCTGTTACCCAGAATCCTTTGCAAACCTCAAAATTTGGCTAAAAAAACACATGTCCCTCACATTTCTGTGGCAGAAAGTTCTGGAATCTGAGAGGAGCTACAAATTTCCTTCCACCCAGCGTTCCCCCACGTCTCCCGATAAAAATGATACCTCACTTGTGTGGGTAGGCCTAGCGCCCGCGACAGGATATGCCCCAAAACACAACGTGGACACATCACAGAAAACAGAGCTGTTTTTAGCAAAGTGACTACCTGGAGATTTTGGCCTCTAGCTCAGCCGCCACCTAGGGAAACCTACCAAACCTGTACATTTCTGAAAACTAGAGACCTAGGGGAATCCAAGGAGGGGTGACTTGTGTGGCTCGGACCAGGTTCTGTTACCCAGAATCCTTTGCAAACCTCAAAATTTGGCTAAAAAAACACATGTCCCTCACATTTCTGTGGCAGAAAGTTCTGGAATCTGAGAGGAGCTACAAATTTCCTTCCACCCAGCGTTCCCCCAAGTCTCCCGATAAAAATTATACCTCACTTGCGTGGGTAGGCCTAGCGCCGGCGACAGGAAACACCCCAAAGCGCAACGTGGACACATCCTAAATTTTGGAAAAAAACAGAGGTGTTTTTTGCGAAGTGCCTACCTGTAGATTTTGGCCTCTAGCTCAGCCGGCACCTAGGGAAACCTACCAAACCTGTGCATTTCTGAAAACTAGAGACCTAGGGGAATCCAAGGAGGGGTGACTTGCGGGGCTCGGACCAGGTTCTGTTACCCAGAATCCTTTGCAAACCTCAAAATTTGGCTAAAAAAACACATGTCCCTCACATTTCTGTGGCAGAAAGTTCTGGAATCTGAGAGGAGCTACAAATTTTCTTCCACCCAGCGTTCCCCCAAGTCTCCCGATAAAAATGATACCTCACTTGCGTGGGTAGGCCTAGCGCCGGCGACAGGAAACACCCCAAAGCGCAACGTGGACACATCCTAAATTTTGGAAAAAAACAGAGGTGTTTTTTGCGAAGTGCCTACCTGTAGATTTTGGCCTCTAGCTCAGCCGGCACCTAGGGAAACCTACCAAACCTGTGTATTTCTGAAAACTAGAGACCTAGGGGAATCCAAGGAGGGGTGACTTGCGGGGCTCGGACCAGGTTCTGTTACCCAGAATCCTTTGCAAACCTCAAAATTTGGCTAAAAAAACACATGTCCCTCACATTTCTGTTGCAGAAAGTTCTGGAATCTGAGAGGAGCTACAAATTTCCTTCCACCCAGCGTTCCCCCAAGTCTCCCGATAAAAATGATACCTCACTTGCGTGGGTAGGCCTAGCGCCGGCGACAGGAAACACCCCAAAGCGCAACGTGGACACATCCTAAATTTTGGAAAAAAACAGAGGTGTTTTTTGCGAAGTGCCTACCTGTAGATTTTGGCCTCTAGCTCAGCCGGCACCTAGGGAAACCTACCAAACCTGTGCATTTCTGAAAACTAGAGACCTAGGGGAATCCAAGGAGGGGTGACTTGCGGGGCTCGGACCAGGTTCTGTTACCCAGAATCCTTTGCAAACCTTAAAATTTGGCTAAAAAAACACATGTCCCTCACATTTCTGTGGCAGAAAGTTCTGGAATCTGGGAGGAGCTACAAATTTCCTTCCACCCAGCGTTCCCCCAAGTCTCCCGATAAAAATGATACCTCACTTGCGTGGGTAGGCCTAGCGCCGGCGACAGGAAACACCCCAAAGCGCAACGTGGACACATCCTAAATTTTGGAAAAAAACAGAGGTGTTTTTTGCGAAGTGCCTACCTGTAGATTTTGGCCTCTGGCTCAGCCGGCACCTAGGGAAACCTACCAAACCTGTGCATTTCTGAAAACTAGAGACCTAGGGGAATCCAAGGAGGGGTGACTTGCGGGGCTCGGACCAGGTTCTGTT
Organism: Pleurodeles waltl; assembly: GCF_031143425.1. Taxonomy (NCBI): domain Eukaryota; kingdom Metazoa; phylum Chordata; class Amphibia; order Caudata; family Salamandridae; genus Pleurodeles; species Pleurodeles waltl. The sequence continues at coordinate 903,513,635 of NC_090437.1, forward strand.
ACCCAGAATCCTTTGCAAACCTCAAAATTTGGCTAAAAAAACACATGTCCCTCACATTTCTGTGGCAGAAAGTTCTGGAATCTGAGAGGAGCTACAAATTTCCTTCCACCCAGCGTTCCCCCACGTCTCCCGATAAAAATGATACCTCACTTGTGTGGGTAGGCCTAGCGCCCGCGACAGGATATGCCCCAAAACACAACGTGGACACATCACAGAAAACAGAGCTGTTTTTAGCAAAGTGACTACCTGGAGATTTTGGCCTCTAGCTCAGCCGCCACCTAGGGAAACCTACCAAACCTGTACATTTCTGAAAACTAGAGACCTAGGGGAATCCAAGGAGGGGTGACTTGTGTGGCTCGGACCAGGTTCTGTTACCCAGAATCCTTTGCAAACCTCAAAATTTGGCTAAAAAAACACATGTCCCTCACATTTCTGTGGCAGAAAGTTCTGGAATCTGAGAGGAGCTACAAATTTCCTTCCACCCAGCGTTCCCCCAAGTCTCCCGATAAAAATGATACCTCACTTGCGTGGGTAGGCCTAGCGCCGGCGACAGGAAACACCCCAAAGCGCAACGTGGACACATCCTAAATTTTGGAAAAAAACAGAGGTGTTTTTTGCGAAGTGCCTACCTGTAGATTTTGGCCTCTAGCTCAGCCGGCACCTAGGGAAACCTACCAAACCTGTGCATTTCTGAAAACTAGAGACCTAGGGGAATCCAAGGAGGGGTGACTTGCGGGGCTCGGACCAGGTTCTGTTACCCAGAATCCTTTGCAAACCTCAAAATTTGGCTAAAAAAACACATGTCCCTCACATTTCTGTGGCAGAAAGTTCTGGAATCTGAGAGGAGCTACAAATTTCCTTCCACCCAGCGTTCCCCCAAGTCTCCCGATAAAAATGATACCTCACTTGCGTGGGTAGGCCTAGCGCCGGCGACAGGAAACACCCCAAAGCGCAACGTGGACACATCCTAAATTTTGGAAAAAAACAGAGGTGTTTTTTGCGAAGTGCCTACCTGTAGATTTTGGCCTCTAGCTCAGCCGGCACCTAGGGAAACCTACCAAACCTGTGCATTTCTGAAAACTAGAGACCTAGGGGAATCCAAGGAGGGGTGACTTGCGGGGCTCGGACCAGGTTCTGTTACCCAGAATCCTTTGCAAACCTCAAAATTTGGCTAAAAAAACACATGTCCCTCACATTTCTGTGGCAGAAAGTTCTGGAATCTGAGAGGAGCTACAAATTTCCCTCCACCCAGCGTTCCCCCAAGTCTCCCGATAAAAATGATACCTCACTTGCGTGGGTAGGCCTAGCGCCGGCGACAGGAAACACCCCAAAGCGCAACGTGGACACATCCTAAATTTTGGAAAAAAACAGAGGTGTTTTTTGCGAAGTGCCTACCTGTAGATTTTGGCCTCTAGCTCAGCCGGCACCTAGGGAAACCTACCAAACCTGTGCATTTCTGAAAACTAGAGACCTAGGGGAATCCAAGGAGGGGTGACTTGCGGGGCTCGGACCAGGTTCTGTTACCCAGAATCCTTTGCAAACCTCAAAATTTGGCTAAAAATACACATGTTACTCACATTTCTGTGGCAGAAAGTTCTAGAATCTGAGAGGAGCCACAAATTTCCTTCTACCCAGCGTTCCCCCAAGTCTCCCGATAAAAATGATACCTCACTTGTGTGGGTAGGACTAGCGCCCACGAAAGGAAAGGGCCCAAAACACAACGTGGACACATCACATTTTTTTATAAAAAGCAGTGCCTACCTGTGGATTTTGGCCTGTAGCTCAGCCGACACCTGAGGAAACCTAGCAAACCAGTGCATTTTTGAAAACTAGAAACCCAGGGGAATCCAAGATGGGGTGACTTGCGGGGCTCTGACCAGGTTATGTTACCCAGAATCCTTTGCAAACATCAAAATTTGGCCCAAAAAACACTTTTTCCTCTCATTTCGGTGACAGAAAGTTCTGGAATCTGAGAGGAGCCACAAATTTCCTTCCACCCAGCGTTCCCCTAAGTCTCTCGATAAAAATGGTACATCACTTCTGTGGGTAGGCCTAGCGCCCACAAAAGGAAATGGCCCAAAACACAACGTGGACACAACATATTTTTTCGCAGAAAACAGAGGTGTTTTTTGCAAGGTGCCTACCTGTGGTGTTTGGCCTGTAGCTCAGCCGGCCCCAGGGGGGGGGGGCAGAAATGCCCTAAAATAAATTTGCCCCCCCAACCCCCACCCTCCCCCGCCGGGAGCGACCCTTGCCTACGGGGTCGCTCCCCCTGCGTGACATTGGCACCAAAAAACAAATCCCCGGTGCCTAGTGGTTTCTGCCCCCTTGGGGGCAGGTTGACCTAAACTCAGCCAATCTGCCCCCAAGGGGGGCAGAAATGGCCTAAATACAATTTGTCCCCCAGGGGAGCGACTTTTGCCTGATGGGTCGCTCCCCATCTCTAAAAAAAAAAAACAAAGAAAAAAAAAAAGAAAAAAAAGAAAAATTCCCCTGGCGCCTAGAGGTTTCTGCCCCCCCCCCGGGGGCAGATCGGCCTAATGATAGGCCGATCTGCCCCCCGGGGGGGCAGAAATGGCCTAAAATAAATTTGCCCCCCCAACCCCCATCCCCCCCCCGGGAGCGACCCTTGCCTACGGGGTCGCTCCCCCTGCGTGACATTGGCGCCAAAAAACAAATCCCCGGTGCCTAGTGGTTTCTGCCCCCTTGGGGGCAGATTGACCTAAAATTGGGCAATCTGCCCCCAGGGGGGCAGAAATGGTCTAAATACAATTTGCCCCCCCAGGGGAGCGACCCTTGCCTGATGGGTCGCTCCCCATCTCTAAAAAAAGAAACAACAAAAAAAAAACACACACAAAAAAAATTGCCCTGGCGCCTAGAGTGTTCTGCCCCCCCCCCGGGGGCAGTTCGGCCTAATAATAGGCCGATCTGTCCCCCGGGGGGGCAGAAATGGCCTAAAATAAATTTGCCCCCCCACCCCCCCCCCCGGGAGCGACCCTTGCCTACGGGGTCGCTCCCCCTGCGTGACATTGGCGCCAAAAAACAAATCCCCGGTGTCTAGTGGTTTCTGCCCCCTTGGGGGCAGATTGACCTAAAATTGGCCAATCTGCCCCCAGGGGGGCAGAAATGGTCTAAATACAATTTGCCCCCCCAGGGGAGCGACCCTTGCCTGATGGGTCGCTCCCCATCTCTAAAAAAAGAAACAACAAAAAAAAAAAAACACAAAAAAAAAATTGCCCTGGCGCCTAGAGTGTTCTGCCCCCCCCCCCCCCCCGGGGGCAGTTCGGCCTAATAGGCCGATCTGTCCCCCGGGGGGGCAGAAATGGCCTAAAATAAATTTGCCCCCCCACCCCCCCCCCGGGAGCGACCCTTGCCTACGGGGTCGCTCCCCCTGCGTGACATTGGCGCCAAAAAACAAATCCCCGGTGCCTAGTGGTTTCTGCCCCCTTGGGGGCAGATTGACCTAAAATTGGCCAATCTGCCCCCAGGGGGGCAGAAATGGTCTAAATACAATTTGCCCCCCCAGGGGAGCGACCCTTGCCTGATGGGTCGCTCCCCATCTCTAAAAAAAGAAACAACAACAACAAAAAAAACACAAAAAAAAAATTGCCCTGGCGCCTAGAGTGTTCTGCCCCCCCCCCGGGGGTAGTTCGGCCTAATAATAGGCCGATCTGTCCCCCGGGGGGGCAGAAATGGCCTAAAATAAATTTGCCCCCCCAACCCCCACCCCCCCCCCCGGGAGCGACCCTTGCCTACGGGGTCGCTCCCCCTGCGTGACATTGGCGCCAAAAAACAAATCCCCGGTGCCTAGTGGTTTCTGCCCCCTTGGGGGCAGATTGACCTAAAATTGGCCAATCTGCCCCCAGGGGGGCAGAAATGGTCTAAATACAATTTGCCCCCCCAGGGGAGCGACCCTTGCCTGATGGGTCGCTCCCCATCTCTAAAAAAAGAAACAACAAAAAAAAAAAACACACAAAAAAAATTGCCCTGACGCCTAGAGTGTTCTGCCCCCCCCCCCCCCCCGGGGGCAGTTCGGCCTAATAATAGGCCGATCTGTCCCCCGGGGGGGCAGAAATGGCCTAAAATAAATTTGCCCCCCCAACCCCCCCCATGCCCCCCCCCCCCGGGAGCGACCCTTGCCTACGGGGTCGCTCCCCCTGCGTGACATTGGCGCCAAAAAACAAATCCCCGGTGCCTAGTGATTTCTGCCCCCTTGGGGGCAGATTGACCTAAAATTGGCCAATCTGCCCCCAGGGGGGCAGAAATGGTGTAAATACAATTTGCCCCCCCAGGGGAGCGACCCTTGCCTGATGGGTCGCTCCCCATCTCTAAAAAAAGAAACAACAAAAAAAACAAACAACAAAAAAAAAATTGCCCTGGCGCCTAGAGTGTTCTGCCCCCCCCCGGGGGCAGTTCGGCCTAATAATAGGGCGATCTGTCCCCCGGGGGGGCAGAAATGGCCTAAAATAAATTTGCCCCCCCAACCCCCCCCCCCCCCCTCCGGGAGCGACCCTTGCCTACGGGGTCGCTCTCCCTGCGTGACATTGGCGCCAAAAAACAAATCCCCGGTGCCTAGTGGTTTCTGCCCCCTTGGGGGCAGATTGACCTAAAATTGGCCAATCTGCCCCCAGGGGGGCAGAAATGGTCTAAATACAATTTGCCCCCCCCCAGGGGAGCGACCCTTGCCTGATGGGTCGCTCCCAATCTCTAAAAAAAGAAACAACAAAAAAAAAACACACACAAAAAAAATTGCCCTGGCGCCTAGAGTGTTCTGCCCCCCCCCCCCGGGGGCAGTTCGGCCTAATAATAGGCCGATCTGTCCCCCCTGGGGGCAGAAAAGGCCTTTTCAAAAAAATGCCCCCCCTGGGAGCGACCCTTGCCCAAGGGGTCGCTCCCTTTTGTCAATTTCTACGAAAAAAAAAAAAATCCCTGGTGTCTAGTGGGGTTTCAAAAACCGGATTGCAAGCAATCCGGCTTTTGAAACCCTCGGAGGGACTTCAAAGGGAAGGAAATACTTTTCCTTCCCTTTGAAGCCCCTCCGGGCCTCCCAAGTGATTGAAAAAGAAATGCTTTTGCATTTCTTTTTCAATCGCGCTGGAAGCAGAGCTTCCAGCGCGACGAGGGAGGCCCCTGTGACACATCAGCGCGCGCTGACGTCACAGGGGGGGGGGGGGGGTCGGGGGTGGAAGGGGAAGGTCTTCCCCTTCCATCCCCGACTTTGGGGGGGGAAGGGGGGTGCACGGGGGGCGCGCTAGCGCGCCCCCAAGTTCCCCTGTGCCATGGACGAGATGATCTCGTCCAAGGCACAGGGGAACTGTAGCCTTGGACGAGATCATCTCGTCCAAGGCACAGAAGAGGTTAAATTAAAAGCTACTAATGGGCCTGCAGCACTGATTTTGCCACCCACATATGTAGCCCTTTTAAACATATCTCAGGCCTGCCATCGCAGAGCATGTGTGTGCAGTTTAAACTGCCATGCCAACATAATAAACCTTGCCAGGCCTAAACCTTCCTTTTGAATGCATATGTCACCCCTGGGGTATGCCCTGGACAGCATCAAGGACAGGGTGCAGTATATAAAAATAAGTCAGTCATGTGTTTTTAAGTTTTACAAGTCCAGGTAGCGAAAAACTCTTACGTTTGTTTTCCACTACTGCACAGTCTATCTCTCCCATAGGATAACATTGGATTGGAAACAGGTAAGTTTCTCCTCTGGCCGGTTGGGGGGGATTGTACACAAAGAGGCATCCGGGAAAAGGAAAAGGTTTTGCTTGAAAGGAAAGGGTTTTCCTTTCCCTCGATGTCTCTGAGCATTCCTGCTGCCCGATCACATTGCGATCGGTCAGCAGCAATGCCCACTAGACACCAGGGAGTTTAATTTCTTTTTTTATTTACATGTGAATGGGAGCGACCCCTTGGGCAAGGGTCGCTCCCCTGGGGGGGCATTTTATTATTAGACCTTTTCTGGCCCCCCCGGCGGCAGATCAGCCTATTTTTCTAATGCCAATCTGCCCCCCTTGGGGGCAAAAACCACCAGACACCAGGGATTCTTTTTTGTGCCAAAATTCATGCAAGGGTCACTCCCCTGGGGGGGGGGGGGGTTTGGAATTTATTTTAGGCCGTTGGGGGCAGATCGACCTATTTTAATTAGGCCAATCTGCCCCCAAGGTGGGCAGAAACCACTAGGCACCAGGGATTTATTAATTTGTTTATTTATTTTACACATGGGGCGCAACCCCTTAGGCAAGGGTCACTCCCCTGGGGGATAACATTTATTTTAGGCCACTTCTGCCCCCTTTGGGGGCAGTTCAGCCTTTTTCTATTTTTCTACCCACAGTGCTCTGCAAACCTCCAATATTCATGGAAATCACACCTTTTTCTCACATTTTTGTGATGAAACCTTTCCAGAATCTGCAGGAATCCACAAAATTCCTACCACACAGCATTGTCTCATCTATACCGATAGAAATTCTGCCCCACTTGTCAGCCTAAAAATGTTTTTCTTTAAACTGCCCTTTTGGGCCCGCTTTGGCTCCCCCTCAATTTCGACATGTTTTTGGCTCTTCCCTGCCACAGAGACGTGGCCCACCAACACAAGTGTGGTATCATTTTTACCGGGAGACTGAGAGGAATGTTGAGTGGTAGGAAATTTGTCCTGGCGTGGTGATCCTACACAGAAATGTGGGAAAAATGAGATTTTTAAGCTAATTTTGAGGTTTGCTGAGCATTCTGGGTAAGAAAACACCAGGTGATCCACGCAAGTCACACTTCCCTGGACTTCCTCAGGTGTCTACTTTTCAGAAATGTTTGGCTTTCGTAGGTTTCCCTATGTGGCTGCTGCGCCAAGTACCAAAAACGCAGGTGCCCCCCGTAAAAACAGGTAGTTTTGTATTTGATAATTTTGATGTGTCCATATAGAGTTTGGGGAATTTCCTTTCACAGGCACTAGACCTACCCACACAAGTGAAGTACCATTTGGAGACTTGGGGGAATGCTGGGTGTAAGAAAATTTGTGGCTCCACTCAGATTCCACCATTTTCTATCACCAAACTGTGAGGAAAAAGTATTTTCTTGGCGAAACTTTGAGGTTTGCAAAGGATTCTGGATAACAGAAACTGGTCAGAGCCCCACCAGTCACCTCATCCTGGATTCCCCTATGTGTCTATTTTTAAAAAATGTACAGGTTTGGTAGGTTTCCCTAGGTACCGGCTGAGCTAGAGGCCAAAATCGACAGCTAGGAACTTTCCAAAACACAACTCTTCTTTAGGAAACTGTGATGTGTCCACGTTGTGTTTTGGGACATTTCCTGTTGCGGGCACTAGGCCTACCCACACAAGTGAGGTACCATTTGTATCGGGAGACTTTGGTGGGAAATGCTGGATGGAAGGAAATTTGTGGCTCGTCTCAGATTACAGAACTTTCTGTCACCGAAATGTGAGGAAAAAGTGTTTTTATTTTGCCAAATTATGAGGTTTGCAAAGGATTATGGGTAACAGAACATGGTGAGAGCCTCACAAGTCACCCCATCTTGGATTCCCATAGTTGTCTTGTTTTAAAAAATGCGCAGGTTTGGTAGGTTTCCCTAGATGCCCGTTGAGCTAGAGGCCAAAATCCACAGATAGGCACTTTGCAGAAAACACCTCTGTTTTTTTGGGAAAATGAGACGTGTCCATGTTGTGTTTCTTGTTGAGTGCATTAGGCCTTCCCATACAAGTGAGGTATCATTTTTATTGGATGACTTTGGGGAAACACAGAATAGATAAACAAGTGTTATTGCCCCTTTTCGTTCTCTACATTTTTGCCTTCCATATTTAAGACAATGTGTAAAAAAGACATCTATTTGAGAAATGCACTGTAATTCACATGCTAGTATGGGGACCCCAGAATTCAGAGATGTGGAAATATCCACTGTTTCTCAATACCTTATTATGTGCCTATTTTGGAAATACAAAGGTTTGCTTGATACCTATTTTTCACTCTTTATATTTCAGCAAAAGAATTGCTGTATACCCGTATAGAATGAAAACCCATTGCAAGGTGCAGCTCATTTATTGGTTCTTGGTACCTTAGGTTCTTGATGAACCCACAAGTCCTATATATCCCCACAACCATAAGAGTCAAGCAGACATAACAGTATATTGCTTTAAAAAATCTGACATCGCAGGAAAAAGTTACAGAGTAAAACGTGTAGAGAAATGGCTAGTTTTTTTTACCTCAATTTCAATATTTGTTTATTTTAGCTGTTATTTTCTGTAGGGAAAACTTGTAGGATCTACACAAATGACCCCTTGCTGAATTCAGAATTTTATATACATTTTAGAAATGTTTAGCTGTCTGGAATTCAGCATTTGATTCACACCCATTTCTGTCACTAACTAGAAGGAGGCTAAAAGCACAAAATAGTACAAATGGGGAATGTCCCAGTAAAATGCAAAAATGTTGTTGAAAAATATGGTTTTCTGATTCAAGTCTGCCTGTTCCTGAAACCTGGGAAGATGGTGATTTTAGCACAGCAAACCCTTTGTTGATGCCATTTTCAGGAAAAAAAAACACAGCCTTTTTCTGCAGCCCTTTTTTCCCATTTGTTTTTAAAAAATTATAATTGCGCTGTATTTTGGCTAATTTCTTGGTCTCCTTCAGGGGAACCCACAAATTTGAACCCAACCCTTCCAGCCCCGCCGTGTAGGGTTGGGGGGAAAGCCCACAGAGGGAGCGCTAGCACTCCATACGAGCTCCGGTGCTGGGACGTAATGGTTACGTCCTCGGCACAGGAGCACTGTGCCGCGGGACGTAACCATTACGTCCACAGCACAGAACCAGTTAATGAACATCACAAGCAGGATAAGGTATTGGTGATGTATATTTTTCATTATAAGACAGATATAATTATTGTGTCATTTATAGTACTGCTTGTATTTTTGTAATTTTAGATATTTGAGCAGTCTTCTTTTAAAAAACAATGCCTTTATTGATGTGCATATAGAGATGCTTTCAATAAATTAATCTTCAATAAATGTTTTAATCTAAGAGGGAAAGTGCCTAGCTGTTTCTAAAGCACTTCTTCAACACTTTTTAAGGCCTTAATGCTGCATCCTTCCAATGAGTGTTTTCAGGTTATTTTGAAACTTGTTCACCTCTGAGGCTAATTGCTCACTTTCTTTATTACTCTCCTTTTTCAAAGGGTAGCTTTTCCTGCTCTTTTTGTGGTGTTCAGGTTTGCCTCTGTTTTTGTCAGGTTAGCATCTTCTGTTTGTGGACACTGTCACTGATTTTACATGCAGTACAGAAACCTTACTCTGAAAAGGAATTTTCCACATTGTTGACTAATGAACAGAGACTGATGCCTAGGACACACATTAGCTAAAGGTTATTGACTACAGAGAATGCATCCATATGAGAGAGTGTTGACAGACTGCATTGACATAATTAACTTCACAGTCCTTTATCTCAAAATGCAACCACTGCGTGTGGGAGTCATGCTCTGCAGTGTGAACCTCGAACAGTTGATGTGTCAATGTTCAGTGTTGCTCATCCACTTTTATCTTTAGCAATTAGGCCTGTAGCAATTTTTGGTCAAAATATGTTACTGCTCCTTGATAGTAATCAATTCGCTAATTTCATTTGCAGGATTAAAAATACTTTTAACACACAAATCCTTCATTTTACATTTTGTATTGCCCCACAATGTTGCAAACATTAATTTAAACTTAGTATGTCAATCAAACTCTATCTCATACCGGGACATGATATTTATAGACTAGCTCATGGGCCTGAAAGTATATTTCTAAAAAGGTTCCTAGCAATTTATGTTCGCAAATATCATGTGAGAGCAATCTATAAAATCATGCACTCGATAATCCGGATCCTTCCATGAGTTGTTTTCGCCCTAATGGTTTTATATATTTAAATACATCCTAAAGGTGAAATGTAAAAACAGAATAAATCATGATTGACATTTTCAGTGTATTATAAGAGCTTTCTATAGTCAGAAACCCAATGTCCTGAAGGACAACTATACCAGGGTCACCACATTCATTAGTCCGGATCATTCAATAAATAATTTAGCCCACATGGGATTATATATTGCATGTGAGTCCTTACCAGGGACTGCCTTCAACCTTGATGACATCTTGCCCATTATTCTGAACAATAACTGCTCACAAAGTTTTCATTATGCTACATAAATTACTGCAACATTATAACCATCAGGGTAAATCCCATTAAGCCCTTGTGGGAAAATTCATGCAGATGAATTAACCTGTACAAGTTATAAACACAAAGTGTCCAATTAAGCCCAAATGTGTGAACTGATGCAATTGAAATAAACAAGATTAATCACAATACTTGTTGTGCAAATGAAAATAAAACCTCCTAATGAAACAGAAGAATGACAAAGAAAATAGTGAAAATTCTTACATGAAACGTAACAAACTATTAAAATACATTCAAAACAATCATGCCTGACATTATATACATCAATATACTAATTACTCTCCAGGTTTTGTGAAACTGGCAAGGATAATACTCATTATAAATGTGTCTGTAAATCCTCCTCACTATTAAGACCATTAGGGCTCTTAGTATTCATTTCAATGATATATCTAGATTCCAACCTTCTGAGTGCCCTTTCTCTGTCCCCTTTGATATGTACTAGCATCACATCAATCACAAAAAAAAACAGCCCACTAGTATCACTAAAGTGACTTTGCTCAAAATGCCTGGCAACTGGATAAAATTGATCCTTTTTTAATTGCCTTTAGATGTTGGAGAATTCTCTTCTGAGCAAGCAACCGCGCACTCCCAATATACATCAGTTTACATGGGTATTGCAAAGCATGCCCTGCATAACTCGTCTTACAGTGGAACACCCCTTTGATCTTATATATCCTTTGGGTAAGTACCAAGGTATATTCCATTTAATTTTTCCTATATATACAAGCCTTGCACTTGCCACACCTTCTGAAACCTGGATGTTGACTAAGCCAAGTATGTCCTGCCTGTTTACTGATCTCTTGGCTGCTTTTAACCAAATCCTGCCTAATGGATCTAGCCCTCTTAAATGTTACACCTGGCCTTTGTGGAACCAATCTGCCTATTACCAGATCGCTCCTGACCAGATGCTAGTGGTTATTGATGATGGAGCACACTGCCCCTTCCTGATTACTGAAATTTGTCACAAGTCTACAGCTCGGATCAACTTTGCCCTCTTTACTATTCTTCTTACTGAGCAAGATATGGTGTCAAGATATCATCTTTGCCTTGTCAAATGCTTCTTCAATACTTAGCTTACTGTATCTCCTTTCCTGAAATCTAGATGATAATTCATTCATTGCTCATTCTTCTTCCTAGATTTCACTACAATTGCACCTCACTCTGAGGCTTCCCCTACAAGGGATACTATAAATCAAATTCACAGGGTGAAATCTCAAAGTGTGTAATATAGTGTTGCCCTCAGTTGGTTTTCTGCAAAGTTTAGTGTGCAGCTTAATCCCTACAACATACACTGTTAAGTCTAAAACATGTACTTCATGCTGATATATGCTGCTGGTGAACTTAAGATTGCGATTTTTCACAGAGATATTTCTCACAAAGTTCTCAGCACTTGCTTGGGTGCCTTTCCATATGATGAAAAAGTCATAAATGTATCTTCTCCAATGGACAATGTTTTCCTCCCACTCTAGATGGTACTTGTAGGAGGCTGGCCTGGTTTGTAGTGGTACCAAGGGGTACTTACACTCTGCACCAGGTCCAGTTATCCCTTATTAGTGTAGAAGAGGTGTCTAGCAGCTTAGGCTGATAGAAAAGGGTAGCTTAGCAGAGCAGCTTAGGCTGAACTAGGAGACGTGTGAAGCTCCTACTATACCACTGGTGTCATATGTACAATATCATAAGAAAACACAATACACAGATATACTAAAAATAAAGGTACTTTATTTTTATGACAATATGCCAAAAGTATCTCAGTGAGTACCCTCAGTATGAGGATAGCAAATATACACAAGATATATGTACACAATACCAAAATTATGCAGTAATAGCAATAGAAAGCAATGCAAGCAATGTACAGTCACAATAGATTGCAATGAGAGCACATAGGTATAGGGGCAACACAAACCATATACTCTAGAAGTGGAATGCGAACCACAAATGGACCCCAAACCTATGTGAGCTTGTAGAGGGTCGCTGGGACTGTAAGAAAACAGTGAGGGTTAGAAAAATAGCCCACCCCAAGACCCTGAAAAGTAGGTGTAAAGTGCACCTAAGTTCCCCAGAGAGCACAGAAGTCGTGATAGGGGAATTCTGCAAGGAAGACCAACACCAGCAATGCAACAACAATGGATTTCCGGACGAGAGTACCTGTGGAACAAGGGGACCAAGTCCAAAAGTCACGATCAAGTCGGGAGTGGGCAGATGCCCAGGAAATGCCAGCTGTGGGTGCAAAGAAGCTGCCACTGGATGGTAGAAACTGTGGATTCTGCAAGAACAAAGAGGACTAGAAACTTCCCCATTGGAGGACGGATGTCCCACGTCGTGAAGAAGCTTGCAGAGGTGTTTCCGTGCAGAAAGACTACAAACAAGCCTTGCTAGCTGCAAGGGTCACGGTTACGGTTTTTGGATGCTGCTGTGGCCCAGGAGGGACCAGGATGTCGCCAATTGCGTGAGGAGACAGAGGGGGTGGCCAGCAAGACAAAGAGCCCACTCAGAAGCAAGCAGCACCTGCAGAAGTGCCAGAACAGGCACTACGAAGAAGAGTAAACCGGAGCTCACCTGAAGTCACAAAAGAAGGTCCCACGACGCCGGAGGACAACTCAGGAGGTCGTGCACTGCAGGTTAAAGTGTCGGGGACCCAGGCTTGGCTGTGCACAAAGGAAATCCTGGAAGAGTGCACAGGAACCGGAGCAGCTGGAAATCACGCGGTACCCAGCAATGCAGTCTAGCGTGGGGAGGCAAGGACTTACCTCCACCAAACTTGGACTGAAGAGTCACTGGACTGTGGGAGTCACTTGGACAGAGTTGCTGAGTTCCAGGGACCACGCTCGTTGTGCTGAGAGGGGACCCAGAGGACCGGTGATGCAGTCTTTTGGTGCCTGCGGTTGCAGGGGGAAGATTCCGTCGGCCCACTGGAGATTTCTTCGGAGCTTCTAGTGCAGAGAGGAGGCAGACTACCCCCACAGCATGCACCACCAGGAAAACAGTCGAGAAGGCGGCCGGATCAGCGTTACAAGGTCTCAGTAGTCGTCTTTGCTACTTTGTTGCAGTTTTGCAGGCTTCCAGAGCAGTCAGCGGTCGATTCCTTGGCAGAAGGTGAAGAGAGAGATGCAGAGGAACTCTGATGAGCTCTTGCATTCGTTATCTGAAGAATTCCCCAAAGCAGAGACCCTAAATAGCCCGAAAAGGAGGTTTGGCTACTTAGGAAGGAGGATAGGCTAGCAACACAGGTAAGAGCCTATCAGAAGGAGTCTCTGACGTCACCTGCTGGCACTGGCCACTCAGAGCAGTCCAGTGTGCCAGCAGCACCTCTGTTTCCAAGATGGCAGAGGTCTGGAGCACACTGGAGGAGCTCTGGGCACCTCCCAGGGGAGGTGCAGGTCAGGGGAGTGCTCACTCCCCTTTCCTTTGTCCAGTTTCGCGCCAGAGCAGGGCTGGGGGATCCCTGAACCGGTGTAGACTGGCTTATGCAGAGATGGGCACCATCTGTGCCCATCAAAGCATTTCCAGAGGCTGGGGGAGGCTACTCCTCCCCAGCACTGACACCTTTTTCCAAAGTGAGAGGGTGTAACACCCTCTCTCTGAGGAAGTCCTTTGTTCTGCCTTCCTGGGCCAAGCCTGGCTGGAACCCAGGAGGGCAGAAACCTGTCTGAGGGGTTGGCAGCAGCAGCAGCTGCAGTGAAACCCCGGGAAAGGTAGTTTGGCAGTACCCGGGTCTGTTCTAGAGACTCGGGGGATCATGGAATTGTCTCCCCAATGCCAGAATGGCATTGGGGTGACAATTCCATGATCTTAGACATGTTACATGGCCATGTTCGGAGTTACCATTGTGACGCTATACATATGTCGTGACATATGTATAGTGCACGCGTGTAATGGTGTCCCCGCACTCACAAAGTCTGGGGAATTTGCCCTGAACAATGTGGGGGCACCTTGGCTAGTGCCAGGGTGCCCACACACTAAGTAACTTAGCACCCAACCTTTACCAGGTAAAGGTTAGACATATAGGTGACTTATAAGTTACTTAAGTGCAGTGGTAAATGGCTGTGAAATAACGTGGACGTTATTTCACTCAGGCTGCAATGGCAGGCCTGTGTAAGAATTGTCAGAGCTCCCTATGGGTGGCAAAAGAAATGCTGCAGCCCATAGGGATCTCCTGGAACCCCAATACCCTGGGTACCTCAGTACCATATACTAGGGAATTATAAGGGTGTTCCAGTATACCAAAATGAATTTGGTGAAATTGGTCACTAGCCTGTTAGTGACAATTTGTACAGAGAGAGCATAACCACTGAGGTTCTGGTTAGCAGAGTCTCAGTGAGACAGTTAGGCATCCCACAGGGAACACATACATATAGGTCACAAACTTATGAGCACTGGGGTCCTGGCTAACAGGGCCCCAGTGACACATAACAAACATACTGAAAACATAGGGGGTCATTCTGACCCTGGCGGTAATTACCGCCATGGCAGAGGTCGGCGGTAGCACCGCCAACAGGCTGGCGGTGCACCGCTGGGCATTCTGACCGCGGCGGTTCAGCCGCGGCCAGAAACAGAAAGTCGGGTCTCCCGCCAGGAACAGGTTGGCGGTAGGGGGTGCCGCGGGGCCCCTGGGGGCCCCTGCAGTGCCCATGCCAATGGCATAGGCACTGCAGGGGCCCCCGTAAGAGGGCCCCACGAAGAATTTCAGTGTCTGCTTTGCAGACACTGAAATTCGCGACGGGTGCAACTGCACCCGTCGCACCTTCCCACTCCGCCGGCTCCATTCTGAGCCGGCGTCCTCGTGGGAAGGGTGTTTCCAGCTGGGCTGGCGGGCGGACTTTCGGCGGTCGCCCGCCAGCCCAGTGGGAAACCCAGAATGACCGCCGCGGTCTTTTGACCGCGGTACGGTCTTCTGGCGGTTCCCGCTTGCCGGGCGGCTACCGCCGCCTGCCAAGCTTAGAATCAGGGCCATAGTGTTTTCACTATGAGCACTGGGCCCTGACTAGCAGGATCCCAGTGAGACAGTGAAAACACCCTGACATACACTCACAAACAGGCCAAAAGTGGGGGTAACAAGGCTAGAAAGAGGCTACTTTCTCACAGTACTTATTGTGGATAACCTGCTCCTCAAATTTGCATAGATGGGGTTAAGCAGGTTCCCATAGCTTTTCCCCTAATCTGATGGCTGAGTTCATTGTTAAACAGAAACAATGTTACTCTCTAAGCACTGTTTTATCATACAGAGCAACATCTGTGTACGTCTCCATAATTTGACAGGTCTGCCATTTAGAAAGTGTTCTACTGCATGTAAACCATCTGTGTGCTGAATTCTTGTATACAATGTAGTCACATTTAAAGTCATCAGTAAACAATTATTTTCCCATGGTAAATCATATATTGTTTCATGAAATCTGCTGTATCCTGTATATAAGAAGGTTGGGATCTGACAAACTCTACTAGAAAGTGATCGACATATTTTGACGTACTTTCAAAAGCATTTCATTTGGCTGAGCCGATGGCACAACCTGGAGGACTGATTTTATCTTGATGTACTTTAGTGATCAAAAAAGTTACTATTATGTGTGGATAGTCTAGCTTAAAAAATTGAAATTCATCATGCGTGAGGAGACCTTGCTCTCTCCAATTCACTAAATCTAAATTAAAGGGACTTGCACCTCCGCCATGCGCAGTTATCTGATCAATAATTTTACTGCAGATGTTACAGTGACATTATTAATGATGTTTTCAAAGATGTCATGAGTGCTGTAATTTGTGGGGTAATTAGCAGTCCCAGGGCGAGGGTGCGAGTTATAGTTACCCTAGGGCGCATGTTATAGTTGAAGTCTAAATGCTGAATTTCTATGGTTTTGTACGAGTAAATTCAGAACATAACTATAACGTCCATGTCACCTTTGGTTTTTTAAGTGAATTTCTAAGTTTTTTTAATTCTATTTCCTAACTATAACATCCCTGTAACCTTTGTTTTTTTTCAGTGAATGTCCATGGTTTTTTAATGTAAAGTCTTTTTCATTACTATATGTTAATCCAACCACCAATGTTCATGGCTTTCACGTGGTTATAATTACACCTTTACATGCTCAAAAAACATAGAAATTCACTGAAAAAACCAAGGGTCACAGGTTCGTTAAAGGTAGCTTCACCATGCACAGCTAATTACTCCACATATTACATCATTTATGACACTTTCTATGGCATCATTGATATTATTACTGCAACATTTGCATTAAAATTATTGATAAGAAAACTGTGCATGGTGGGGGCACAAGTTATAGTTAACTTAGGGCACGCGTTATAGTTACTTGCCATTAATCTTCATTAGACAGAGACAAAATATATTTAGATTACCTAGTGGCGCGTGCCACTAGGTAGTTATAGTTAGGACCTAGTTTATATAGAAAAAGCGTTTTTTTGTTTTGCTAATAACTTTGGCGCTGTTTGATGAATCTTCACAAAAGTTTCCAAAAGAAAATGGTGGTCACTACAGCTGCTGTCTGAAAAGATTCCGGGTGATCTGTCAAGCAGGGGCCAAGAAACAGAGTGGGTCCCAAAACGTGTTTTCCCCATTCATTTTTGAATAGGGGTTTTATACATCGATAGCGCCTAAACCACTAGACTGAATTACACCTAATTTGGGAGAAAGGTAGCTCTTGGTCTAGAAAGAGCCCTTTAAGGTTGAGCACAGCAGCGCACAAGTGCTGCTTTTACGACATGTTGGTATGTTTGTGGACTTTTAACCATGCCCACTGCACGGCCATCGCTATCACTCGTTCATTGGTTTGCCTTTCAAAAATCCTTTTGTTATCATTTTAAATGCTTTATGTTTGTCCCTCCTTGGGGCGGTTTTGTTACCGCCTTGGGGACCGACCCTGTTCCATGGATAATTGCATGTTTGCCAATATGTTTGACTGTGAGCTAACTCCTTTTTTCTTTTGTGTGTCTCCTTTGTGCTCATGCTCATAGCTGCTGTAGTGCTTTGAACCGGCCTACTTTGTAAACTGTTTTACTTTTCATTCTTCCTTCTGTGTGTCTCCGTCATGCTCACGCTCATGGCAGCCATGGCGCTTTGAATCGACTCACTTAAGTCAACTGTTTCACTTTTCATTTTCAATGTATGGAGCACGAAAAGTCTTTTTCCTTGATATTTAGGAAGCAGCACCACGCCAGTGTTATCTCTGATTTGTAATTTCGATGTAGGCATTAGAGTGGATCTGTATCTAGTTCTGCCTAATTATTTAGTGCACTTTACTCTGCGTTTCTTGCTACTTCCTGATATAAGTGACTACTGCCTGACTTTTAACTATTTATCTTGAATTCTTGTAATGGATTTATTCCTTAATAAACCTTTATGCTTTTTAATAGTATTTGTTCCATTTTTATTGTAAAGCCTAATGTGCTTTATGATTTGCATTATAATTTTGTTGACATGAGCCGGGTCATATGGTCCGGGTGTCAGAAGCACTTTCATTTGAAGTAATCAGACAGGAAAAAAGCGTCAACAGATTAATGACACTAAAGTTACGAAATATGTGTAGTTCTGTTGGCATGCTGAAGAGGTTTAGTTTTGAACTGTACCTGTACGTACCAATAAACCTGATTCAGGCGGGAGAGTCATGATCTTTTAAGCTAAAAATGGCTTTATCTCCCACTTACCACTTCCAAATTGTTGGCATGATCACTGACAGCTGATGAAAAGTCTCTTCCAAAAAATGTTGTTTCAATGATTGCTACTGGAATAAGTATTTACTTGATCATACCTTAATCTACATGAATACTTAGCTTTGAATCCAGCTTTAAGTCTTTTAAGCACCTGCAACTGAAGAATGGGAAATGAGGATATACACATCGTGTATATGGTATTTCTCACCTGTGCGTTTAATGTGGAAAGACTGACAAGAGGCCTTGAGTGAGTCGTGCTATTCTGTAAATTATATTGTCATTTTTTACAGCTGTATTGGCTTTAAAATCTTAGCATTCATGGTTAGATAGCAAGGACTTACTAAAGCTGTCACATGTGACATAGTGCCTGTCACTTGAGAATTAACAAGAACAACATGACTCTCTGAATAAACATTACATTAAAGCAACTATCTTGAACTTCGTGAGCATAAATGGCAGGACATATTGATCCAAGATGGCAAATGTGGTAGATCACTGCTGGCCCTTCTTCTTTGTCATCACCTCGACCAGACTGTTCAATTTTGGAGTGTGACATCGACGAGTGGGCATGCCCAAACAGCAAACGGACAGACCAGATGGAAACCATCTGTTGATCCGGAGATAAACAATAGCAGTGCGATACCTTGTGCCAGACTAGCCCTGACCCTTAGGCCCTGATTTAAACTTTTTGACGCAAACCTTCGCTAGCGCAGGTTTGCCCCAAAAGGTTTAACGACGGCTACCGCCATTCCTGGGTGCCAGCCGGACATTATTTTTAAGGAATATTGCTAGCCAGCACTAAGGCCTGGTTAGCGTCAAAATAGATTACACTAACTGGGCAGGGGAGGTGTAGGGAAGAATGGGGGTTGTGCGTCAAAGAATGGTGCAAGTCAGGTTAGCGTCAAAAATATTTACTCTAACCTGACTAGCATCATTTTGTGACACACAACCGCCATGGATATGACTTCTGTCTTAGCAAAGAGAGGAGTCATGCCCCCCTGCCCAATGGCCATGTAGGGGATGCCCAAGGTAGTCCCCCCTATGGCACTTTTTAAACATTTAAAAAAAAATCAGAAACACCTACTTGGACTTACCTTGGAGGGGTTCCCCCATCCATGGGTGTCCTCCAGGGGTGGGTGGGGATGGCAGGGGGTGTAGGAAATGGCACCTGTGAACTGCTTCCATGGTCTCCGACCATGGAAATGAGCCCACAGGTCCCCTAACGCCTGCCCTGACCCAGGCGTTAAATAATGGTGCTAAACATGCTTAGCGCCATTATTTAAGGTCCTCCGCTGCCCGTGCATCATTTTTGCTTGGGAGGATAAATAAGGCGCAAAAGTCATGTTTTGCCCGGGAAAGCCTACTTTGCATCTCCTTGACGCAAGGTAGGTTTCCACCGTAAAAAAATGACGCAAACTCCATAACTTTGATGCTAGACGGGTTTAGCACCAAAGTATAAATATGGAGTTAAGTTTGCGCCATATTTGAGTACAAATAATTATGCAAATCTGGTGCAAACAGAGTATAAATATAGCCCTTAGCGCCAAAGCCACGGGTGCGCATTTAGGACAGCGAGGGCAGGGTGGCGGAAGAGGGAAGTGGCACACGCCACTTCCTTTCAGGATCATGGAGGCTGCTGCCCCATTCTCTTTCTCCATCAGCTTCTCTAGGAACCAAGACGGCTGTCGGTATATGGAGGACTTCACCCGGGTGGTGATGGAACCTGAACCTCTACCGGCTGGTGCTTCTGTTTGTCTTTTTTGCTGTATGTGATGGACACGGAGGGCTGCAGGCCGCAGCTTTTGCCTGCAATTATCTCTGGTCTGAACTTCTTTTTCCTTTTGTGTCACTTCTTCTGGCTCATGCTCTGGGCGGCCCAGGTGCTTTGAATCGGCTTGCTTATGTCAACTGTTTTACTTTTAATTTTCAATTTAAGAAAAGTCCAGTTAGGAATTTACAACACCAAGAGCTCTAACTCATGCAAATGCAAGACCCATTGCATTGGAAATGCTTGTTGTTATTTGGTGTAAATCCGTTCAGTAGTTTTTTGAGAAATTGAAGAAAATCCAAACTTGTACATATAAGGACACAAAGGCTTCGTGACCCCTCCTGATCTTGTGCTGAGATCTGATTCCCTCCCAACACTTCAACAAGGAAGTGTTGGCAGTCATCTTGGGACTCAATTGAAGCCAAGTCCCAGAAGAAATAAATACAAATTACAAAATGAGTGAGACTATGAACACCTTGACCCCATTGCTCTGGGGCTGGCATCCCAAAAGGACTGCCACCCCCAACCAGGCTAAAAAGCACTTTACAACATTTTTTTATCACGGAACCATGATGGGGTCACAAATCTACAGTAAAAGAAATTTTAAAAAACAAGCACCGGCACTTGTTTTTAAATAAGCCCCCGAAAGGGCCAGGTCCCAAGGACTCTCTTTTTTTTTTAATACGGGGCCTCCTGCTCCCCCACACAGTCCGAGGGACCACTACCTCCATGGGGTGAATAATGTGATATGAGTGGGGGGGACGCGTGCCCCCCTGCCCCCTGGGGACTTCCACCCCCTGGGGCAAAAATGCTCTTGTAACAGGGCCTCTCCCACAGTCCTGAAGACCACCACCTCCCCGGGACGAATAATGTAAAATGAGCAGGGGGGCCATGTGGGCCCCCTGCACCCCGGGACCACCCCCAGGGAAAAAATGCTTTTGTAACATGGGGGAGACAAGATGGCCTCCCCACAGCCCCAAGGGCCACCACTTCCGCGAGGTGAATAATGTAATATGAGCGGAGAGCCACGGCCCCCCACCCCACTGGGCCCACCACCCCCTGGGGCAAAAATGTTTTTGTATTACAGCCCTGGGGACCATCACCTCCCTGGGGCGAATAGTGTAATATGAGCGGGAGAGCTGCGCGGCCCCCGTGCCCCGGGGACCACCACCCCATTGGCAAAAATGCTTTTGTAATGTGGGGGAGGCCCAATGGCATCCCCTACAGCCCTGGAGACTACCACCTCCCCAGGGCTATAATGAAATAGGAGTAGTTGGGCCACATGGCCCCCTATAGCCTGGGGTACCACCCACCTCCCCGGGGCTATATAGAAAATAATGATAGGGTTTCTGTTTCGGACCTCCTGAGTCCTGGGGCCACCACCTCCCCGGGGCATTCTTTTTGGAGGGAGGGTGCACAGCCCCCCTCATAGAGCCACTGATGGCTCTGTGGACCCCCACTCCCCAGGGCCGGCTCCTGCTGTGTCCCAGAATGCCAATCCCTGGGACATAGCTGTTTGCTGTGCCTTAACTGCAGATTTGAAGGTGCAGCCAAGTCATAACAAACACTTCACTTTTTAACAGCAGTATCTGTCAAAAAGTGGATCTTTCTTCTCTGTTCCATGCACTCACGTATGCGGGCAGGTAACAGAGATAAAAGGTTTGCTTCAGCAACCCTGAAGCTGCTACTTAAAGAAGCACATTGATTGATGAAACAATGGGACCGCGGGGGAGGCATTGAGGCTTCTCCTGGGGGCCCAGATAGCCTGTAAAGGACTTGTTATAAAATCCGCAACAACAAAAAAAATAATAGGAATGACTCTGTCATGGTCCCAGATAGCCCATAAATGGCTAAAAAAAAAAAAAATTAAAAAAGCATAGAATAGCTCCGTGTGAAGTTCACAGACCTACACACTGAGTGTTGAGAGTTCGCGTCCAGCTGGACTTGTTTCCCTCCTTTTTTAACTGAAAATGTTTAAGCCTCATACTGAAAGGTGACCTTACTCTTTTAAATGACAAAGAATTTTTCTTTTCAATTTGTCCAGAAATATCTCATTCTAAGTATATCCTATATCAAAGCCTAAAAAACCCTCTAGCTTTCTCCCTCTCCCTGTCACTCCCATTCTCTCTCTCTCGCTCTCTCTCTCTCTCTCTCTTTCAATCTTTCTCCCATTCACACACCCACTCAGACACTTACGCACCCATTCACAGACTCACTGAGACACTCACACACCCACTCACAGACACATTCATACCCTCACGCACACCCTCAAAGCCCCAATCAGACCCTCACGCACCCACTCACAGACCCATTCAGATAGTTACGCACCAACTCACAGACCCATTCAGACTCTCACACACCCACTCACAGACCCGCTGACACTCCCATGCACCCACTCACAGATCCATGCATACAGTGATGCAGCAACTAAAACACCGATGTACCACTCTCATACCCAGACAGGCACTCTCACCCCCAGATACACCCTTTCACACCCATAGAGGCCATGGCCAACTCGGGCTGCACAGGGCCAAAGGGCTGTGCACAGCATGGGGTTGGGTAGTTAGGGGGGTTCGCCACAGGTTTTGGCTGCAGGCCAGGTCTTGCGGGCAGGTTCCACTGCGCATGGGTGAAGGCCGTGCCTGGTGCAAGGTTGGGTGCGGATAGGGTGTTGGCCCTGTGTCAGTGGTTGGATTAACGTATAATAGTGAAAATTACTATACATTAAGAAAAACATAGAAATTCACTCAAGAAACAAAGGTTACAGGGACGTTATAGTTAGTAAATAGAAGTTAAAAAAAAACATAGAAATTCCCTTAAAAAAACAAAGGTTACATGGATATTATAATTAGGCTCATATTTTAAACATACAAAAGCATAGATATTCACCAGTTATAGTTAGAGTTAACTTAGGTAACTATAACTCATGCCCTAAGGTAACTATAATTTGCGCCCTCACTAAGTCAGTAATCCAATGCACTCTTGTTTCTTACTGAACCCTACCAACCAGTTCGATCTTTTTCAGTCTTAAAGAATTGAATTCTCCAATGCAAATTTAAAGGCATGAAATCCAACAGACAGCATGAAGCACAATAGCAGAGTGCATAGTTACTATGAAAATATATGGGTAAATGAAGTACTTGCTGCCAGCAACCCTGATATGCCCTTTTCCGGTAATCCTTTTGAACTCTGACATTCGAAAAATGGCACCTTAGGGCCCTTTTAATGAAGCTACCAACATTTTACTCAGAGTTATACATGTATCCTCGATCATTCAAGCCTAAATGAAAGACGAATAAAAAGTTCAGTTCTTATAGTTCGAGAGTGAATTTAGATAATTAAAACCGTTCATCGATGTGTTATTTTCAAGCACAGCAGAATACACATATTCATTGCGTATATTATTCACTCAAGCCACTAAATTTGGCTAATCTTGAACCAAAGGTGGTTGTTATGTTGTAATATATTAACAGGTCAGCCAGTCCGTGTGAGAGAATGTGATTAGTGTGATACACCAGACATTTACGTAATGGGTACACACCATAAGGTGTAAGTTTGTATTATGTTCCTACAATGCCCATAATGACTTCTAGAGGCATTTTGATGAAAGCAAATGCCACCAATCCAGGAGATTGTATTTATGGTCAATTATATATTTTATCCATTATGTATTTTTCACATTGCATGTAAAAACGGTTCCACGATCCCCCGTAGGTCTCCACACAATTGATTTACATAATTCCCATAAAGTATAGAAAACAGTTTATATTATTACATAATTCTAATGAACTATGGACATTAAATCAATGGCCTATCTGTAATAGCAATAAGTTTCATTCTGCAGTTCTACCCCATTTACGTTCCACACTGAATAGATACTTTGACGCCCATATGTTCACAAGTTCCACCTTGTGTTTGCATTCATTCTACTGTTAGAAATGGGGTCTCTGGTTGGCAGTCAGTTTTCACTCTGTCCAAGCAGGGACCCTCACTCTACTCAGGGTAAGGGAGTTACATTCCTAAGACATCCCCTGTTCAGCCCCTTGGTAGCTTGGCACAAGCAGTCAGTCTTATCTCAAAGGCAGTGTGTAAAGTATTTGTACCAACACACACAGTAATACAGTGAAAACACTACAAAATGGACACCACACCAGTTCAGACAAATAGGTAATATGTATCTGAATCAAACAAGACCAAAATGACAAAAATCCAACATACACAAATCCAGATATGAATTTTCAAAGTAAAAAGAGTCTTACTCCATAGAAACCAATGGTAATGTTGATTTTACACAAAGTTCCTGGTTTAGGTAAAAAATAAAGCAGTGCGGGCATGCATCGGAAAAGTCAGCGATGCTTCGATTACTTACTAGCAAGTGAGATCGTGCACCGTTTATTCTCTGGTCGGGTAGGCGATGCGTCGTTTTTCTCCCTCGCAAGAGAGCGATGCATTGATTTCTGGACACGGCACCTCGGACCCGCACAGGTTCATGATGACTTTTAAGCCCAGCAACGATGTGTGAGAAATCTGGTTGCACGGTGTTAGAAAGCCACGCTGCATGTGGTTTGCATCGTTATTAGCAGCCACAAGTCAGTGTTGCATCGTTTCTCTAGCCGTGATGTATCGATCTCTCAGCCGCGATGCAGGCGAGTGCCGATTCTAGCTGCGAAGTGTGTGGCGTGTCATTTTTCAGCCGAGTTGTAGGTGGTGCGTCGAAATTTCCCTGCATGTGTTCTGTGTGTGGATTTTAGTCCTTGTTCTGCCACCTTCACCTTTCAAGGGCCCAGGGACTGGATGGGGCACCACCTGGCAGGGAAGGAGTCTCAGCAGAGAGCTCAGGTGCTGGCAGAGAAACTCTTTGATGGTCCTGAGACTTCAAAACAGGAGGCAAGCTCAGTCCAATCCCTTGGAGATTCTTCTCAAGCAGTAATGCACAACAAAGTCCAGTCTTTGTCCCCTTTCACAGGCAGAAGCAGCAACTGCAGGATAGCCCAACAAATCACAGTCACAGGCAGTGGCAGCACTTCTCCTCAGCTCTTCACCTTGGAAGAGTTTCCTCTTGAATCCAGAAGTGATCTAAAAATCTGGGGTTTAGGGTCCAATACTTATACCTCTTTCTGCCTCTGAAGTAGGCAAACTGCAAAGGAAAGTCTATGTTGTTTACAGGATCCTGCCTTGCCCAGGCCAGGACTCAGACACACATCAGGGGGTTGGAGACTGCATTGTGTGAGGGCAGGCACAGCCCATTCAGGTTTGATTGACCATTCCTCCCTCCACTCAAGCCCAGATGGCTCATCAGGATATGCAGGCTACACACCAGCTCCCTTTGTGTCACTGTCTAGAGGAGATTCAAAAACTTCCCAACTGTCAGTTTGACCCAGACAGGGAATCCACAAACAGGCAGATTCACAGAGTGGTTTAAGCAAGAAAATGCCTACTTTCTAAAAGTGGCAGTTTCAAATTAACAATCTAAAAACTTCACTAACAGATATATTTTTAAATTGTGTGTTCAGAGACCTGTAGCGGCTCGCGGGGCACGGAAGGGGTGGGCGGCACAAAGGGGGGTAATAAACATGTATTTAATTTAATTTAAAAAACAACCACTTACCTTCCCTCGCTGCGCCGCTCCTCTCCTTCGTCCCAGCCTTCCCTGCGGCCAATCTTGTGTTAATGCGCTGGAGAAAGCCTACTGCACATGTGTTAGGCCGACCTGAGACGGCTGGCCAAACATACATGGGCAGTACTCCCCGCACTGCTCGTCACCCCCGTGTCCCCACCCTCTTTATCAGAAAATGATAATAAACAAAGTTTATGATCGTTTTCTGGTAAAGGTTTTGCAGCTGCTGCTGCTGCTGGCAGGGGGGGCGACGCTCATAAACCCAAACGGAGGAGCCGCCCCTGTCACATACCCCAAACTCCATATTTCTATCAGCTCTCAAAGGGAAGCTGCACTTTAAGGATATTTAAAGGCAGCCCTCATGTTAACCTATGAGAGAGATAGGCCTTGCAACAGTGAAAACCGAATTTGACAGTATTTCACTGTTAGGACAGGTAAAACACATCAGTACATGTCCCACCTTTAACATACACTGCACCCTGCCCCTGGAGCTACCTGGGGCCTACCTTAGGGGTGCCTTACGCGGATAAAAAGGGAAGGCGTGGGACTGGCACGTGAGTACACTTGCCAGGTCCAATTGGCAAGTTAATACTGCACAAACAGACTCTGCAGTGGCAGGTCTGAGCCAGTTTACAGGGCTACTCATGTGGGTGGCACAACCAGTGCTGCAGTCCCACTAGTAGAATTTGATTTACAGGCCCTGGGCACCTCTAGTGCACTTTACTAGGTACTTACTAGTAAATCAAATATGCCAATCATGGAAAAGCCAATTACTCATATAATTTACACAGGAGAGCTTGCACTTTATCACTGGTCAGCAGTGGTAAAGTGCTCAGAGTATCAAAAATAGCAAAAACAGGGTCCAGCACACCGTCAAAAGATGGGAAGCAGAGGAAAAAAAGACAGGGGAGGCCACTCCAAGGATGCCAGGTCTAACATCTACAGTTATATGTTTTTTTCCTACAGGCTTCCGGCACAGTGTTTTATCACTGCCATTCCCTTTGTGTAATAAATGTGTGCTTTGCCCAGAAACTGTGGCCTGTATCCTTTATGTCAAGGGTCTCCAAAGGGTAGCTCATGAGCTACTGGTAGCTTGCCAGTACCCTAAAAGTAGCTCCTTGAAATGTAGTGCAGAACACTATGCAATTTAGAGGATTCAGCCACATCAAAGATGGCAGACCTAAACACTTTTGAACCATTAGAGTGGCAGCCTGTAGGAGGCTGGCCTGGCTTATAGTGGGTACCTGATGGTACTTACACCTTGTACCAAGTCCACTTATCCCCTATTAGTAGATTAGTAGTGTTCTAGCAGCTTCGGCTGATAGACGTAGCTATAGCAGAGCAGCTTACGCTGAAGTAGGAGACATGAAAAGCTCCTACTATACCACTTATATCATGTAGCACTATATCATAAGAATCACAATACTCAGAGTTACTAAAAGTAAAGGTACTTTATTTCAGTGACAATGTGCCAAAAATATCTCAGAGGATATACTCCTTTAGGAGGTAAGTAAAATACACAAAATATACACACAAACCAAAATCAGGTAAGTAAACAGTTAGAAAAGTAGTGCAAACACTGTAGAATACAATAGGATGCAATAGGCCTAGGGGCAACACAAACCATATACTAAGAAAGTGGAATGCGAACGACTTAGGGACCCAAGGCTTAGTGTAGTGTAGAGGGTCGCTGGGAGTGTAAGAAAACACTAAGGGTGTCCAAGATACCCCACCCCAAGACCCTGAAAAGTAGCAGTAAAGTGACCCTACTTCCCCAGAAACACACTAAAATCGTGATAGGAGATTCTGCAAAGACCACAACAGACTGCCAAGCACTGAAGACGAATTGCTTGACTTGAGGACCTGTAAAGGAAGGGGACCAAGTCCAAGAGTCAAGAAAGTGTCCAGGGGGGAAGGAGCCCACTAAACTCTGGATAAAGGTGCAAAATGGCTGCCTCCGGGTGGAAGAAGCTGAAGATTCTGCAACAACGGAAGATGCCAGGAAATTCTTCTTTGCAGAGAAGATGTCCCATGGAGTGCTGGAGGACGCAGAGTTGCTTTTTGGAGAAAGACCAAAAACACGCCTTGCTAGCTGTAAAGGTCACAGTTGAAGAAAAAGGGTGCGGCCCGGGCCCAGGACAGACCAGGAGGTCGCCACTTGAAAGAGGAGACAGAGGGAGCCGTCAGCAACACAGTGAGCCCATGCACAAGAAGACAGCACCCGCAGAAGTACTTGAACACGGGTTCAAGAAAACTGTAAATGGCGGTCATCTCAACACTACAAAAGAGGGTCCCACGAAGCCGGTGGTCAACACAGCGAGTTGAGCAATGCAGGATGGAGTGCTGAGGACCTGGGCTGTGCTGTGCATGAAAGATTCCTTGCAAAAGTGCATAAAAGCCCTAGCAGTTGCAGTTCACCCAGTACACAGAATTACTGTCATGCGAGGGGAGGCAAGGACTTACCTCCTCCAAATTTGGACGGATGGACCACTGGACTGTTGTGGTCACTTGGATCCACCACCTGTGTTCCAGGGACCACGCTCATCACAATGAGAGGGGACCCAGAGGACCGGTGAAGCTGAAGTTTGGTGCCTGCATTAGCAGGGGGAAGATTCTGTTGACCCACAAGAGATTTCTTATTGGCTTCCAGTGCAGGGTGAAGCCAGAGCATGCACCACCAGGAAACAGTTGAGAAAGCTGGCAAGATTAGGCACTACAATGTCGCTGGTAGTCTTCTTGCTACTTTGCTGCAGTTTTGCAGAGGTCCTGGAGCAGTCATAGGTCGATCCTTGGCCGAAGTCAAAGAGGGAGATGCAGAGGAACTCTGGTGAATTCTTGCAAGTCGTCATCTGAGGAAAAGCCCACAGGAGAGACCCTAAATAGCCCTCAGAGGAGGATTGGCCACCTAGTTAGATAAGCAGCTATCAGGAGGGGTCTTTGACATCATCTGCTGGCATTGGCCACTCAGAGGCCTCCATTGTGCCAACACACCTCTGGATTCAAGATGGCTGAGGTCTGGGACACACTGGAGGAGCTCTGGGCACCACCCCTTGGGTGGTGATGGACAGGGGAGTGGTCACTCCCCTTTCCTTTGTCCAGTTTTGTGCCAGAGCAGGGGCTGGGTGTTCTCTGAACCGGTGTAGACTGGCTTATGCAAGGAGGGCACCATCTGTGCCCTTCAAAGCATTTCCAGAGGCTGGGGGAGGCTACTCCTCCCCGGCCCTTAACATCTGTTTCCTAAGGGAGAGAGTGTAACACCCTCTCTCAGAGGAAATTCTTTGTTCTGTCTTCCTGGGACTGGGCTGCCCAGACCCCAAGAGGGCAGAAGCCTGTCTGGCAGTTGACAGCAGCGGTAGCTGCAGTGAAAACCCCAGAGAGCTGGTTTGGCAGTACCCGGGGTCCATGGTGGCTCCTCCAGGATGCATGGGATTAGCACCCCAATACCAGATCTGGCATGGGTGAACAATTCCATGATCTTAGACATGTTACATGACCATATTCGGAGTTCCCATTGTGAAGCTACATATAGGTATCGACCTATATGTAGTGCATGCGTGTAATGGTTTCCACACACTCACAAAGTCCGGGGAAATTGCCCTGAACTATGTGGGGGCACCTTTGCTACTGCCAGGGTGCCCTTACACTGAGTAACTTTGCACCTAACCTTCACCAAGTGAGGGTTAGACATATAGGTGACTTATAAGTTACTTAAGTGCAGTGTATAATGGCTGTGAAATAACGTGGGCATTATTTTACTCTGGCTGCAGTGGCAGTCCTGTGTAAGATTTGTCTGAGCTCCCTATGGGTGGCAAAAGAAATGCTGCAGCCCATAGGGATCTCCTGGAACCCCAATACCCTGGGTACCTAGGTACCAAATACTAGGGGATTATAAGGGTGTTCCAGTGTGCCAATTAGAATTGGTGAAAATGGTCACTAGCCTATAGTGACAATTTTAAAGGCAGAGAGAGCATAAGCAGTGAGGTTCTGATCAGCAGAGCCTCAGTGACACAGTTAGTCATTACACAGGGACACACATTCAGGCCACAAACTATGAACACTGGGGTCCTGGCTAGCAGGGTCCCAGTGAGACAGGCAAAAAAAACTTACATACATGTGAAAAATGGGGGTAACATGCCATGCAAGATGGTACTTTCCTACCCAGCCCCACCAATGTCATAGTCAAATGCTTACATACAAATACACACTGTGACAGTGTGAGGTTCTTGCAACATGACCTCTCTTCTCTACTCTCCATTTAGCAAAGATACATGCTTATGTGTATGGGAAAAACTCAAGATGTTCTTGAAGTGTAATTGCTCAAAGTGAAAAAGGTATAGTGCTAGAAAAATTTGTATTTGAGAAGGTGATATGCTGATGTTTGAAAACAGAGTGATTGAAAATTCAAAACCTATTTAAAGCTTCTCTCTGGCAATTCATGGTACCTTCAGGCGATTTATAGCTGCTAGTATTTCCTTTGTGACAATGGACACTTATTGCTGTGCTGTTATTCCATTAGTCATGGGGAGGCATTTTAATCTGATAAATCTTTTGCCAAAATTGATGTTGGTAACCCCATCTTACTCATTGGGATGGCCTGTGTTCTAATAAAAAAATCAAATTTTAAATATTTGTGTATCCAGTATGTTGACAATCACATCATGTAGGTAAGTATATTTTTTTTACATTCTAAACTCCATATCTATTTATCTTGATGTATTTATAAGAATAATTTAGCAAGTTGTCGTCACTATTGTGGTGCTATTTGATGGGGTCACTACTGCAACAATGATCAAATTCATTAGTAGCTCTAGGCAATATCTACTGATAAAAAGTAGCTCTTATTATAGGAAAGGTTGGAGACCCCTGGCCTATAATGCTCTCTGTATTTTTATTTATTTTAATAAAGTGCCAGTGTATCCTACTGCACTGACAGTGAATGTTGAGGAATTCACAGCATCAACTCTCAAAGTGCAAGGTTCAGGGAGGGGGCAGAGGTGCAACATAGAAGAGGAGAATGTCCAATGACTTGAAGAGGGAAAGACCATTTCCTCGGATTTGCATGACTGGAAGGAGGACAGCCGTGACAGTACCTGCTGTCTGCTCCAAGCTTTGTAAGTTAGATACTGTGAAAGCCATTGCTGTAAAGCCTGCAGTAACGTCCTCAGTTACTCCTGCACCAAAGTACTCAAGAGGTGGGGTAGTAATGGACCCAGACATTCTTGATTTGAGAAGCAAACATAATATCACATGCAGTGGGAGTCTGTTAGATCTTTCACTAGGTATTCACTCAAATACTCATTGCATTTATAAAGGCAACAAAGTCTTCCACTAGGTAGACAACATAGAGATGAGAAAGGGAGACTAGTGAAAGGAGTGCAGTGGTAAAGATGGAGCGGAGCATCTGCAAGAAAGGTGAAGAAAGAGCTACGACTAGAAGAACAGCGACGAGGAGGAAGGAAAACTGGGAATGAGGGTTGGGAAGAATGGGGGAACTACAAGGGACAAGAAAAGAAAATAGAAAGTAGGACAATGCAACTGATAAAAGAGAGGTGAGAGCGGATGAAGAAGACTAGATAAGGGAATGGAGTAGGGTGTGGATGAAGTCGAGAGTGGTAGAAGAGAGGGGAAAGGATATGGGAGAAGAAAATAAGAGAGAGAGGGATGTGTGTGTGGTGTGGGTGCATATTCAAGGGCTGTTTAAATGTGCAAGTAAGTTCTTTCAAAAGGGAGGCTGACTCTCCCAGCCACCATAAGCTTGAATTCAGGGATATTCGCCATTTGCTCATTTCAGAACTCGCTTAAAAACAGTCTTTTTGATCACCCAAACCTCACAGATAGAAGCAGTGCCCTGCTGACTTTAAATAATTCTGAGAAACTAACCAGATGTCTGTGCTCTACGAAAAAACAGTACTTGAGACGAGTAACGGCTACAGTGTGACCACAGAAATGGATTTATATCCCTCAAATGTGGACAGGCCTGCAGAAGCTGAATAGGCAATTCAGGGGGAGTGACAGGGCACCCTGCCAGCATTTCAAGATTTCAAGCTTCCTCTAAACTACTCCTGTCCTGTTTTATCTCCTGCCAAGTCTTCTGCAATGACCACTCACACATGAGAGAACTTGGCAAGACAGTGGGGCATCTGCTCTCCAGATCACGCGTTGCGTAAACCTGGCGGGCTTTGGCAGTGAGGCTGCGTCAGAGAGCGAGACAGTCATGCTCGCGCGCTGCTTGACAAGGCGCCGAAGACAAGGAGGCAAATTATGGAGCATGACTTCAATTTGGTAGTCATAAAACCCCTAACCGACACATAGGTATACGCACTCAGAAATACCAGAACATTTGGAAATAATGCGGCCATCAACTGCACCCGTATGTTAACGGCATCTGAACAGTACATAGATTGTGCAGCGAGGACACACTTCATTTAGAAAGAACAAAACACCCAAGTAAATAGCGACAGACGATCCTCGTGTATGTTGAGACGTGTAGGAGGAGCTCTCTGCTGTACAAATAAATAAACAGCTTATCTGCACTTAAGCGCTTTCGAAGTGGGGCAGAACAACGGAATACAAATGATTTCTCGTGCTGATAACAGTTCTTAAATTATATACATGCGGAGGGAACTGCATGCGGTGGTCACAGTTCCATGTCAGCTTGCATGTTCTCATACTTACATTGCTGTTCCCTCCTCTCAAGCTCCTCGGTAAAGCAGCTCCTAATTATTTATGTTTGTCACAATGTGAGCTTGTAGGGCATGTTGTTATGTAACTATTATATTTACAGACATGCAGATAGACCCGATTCAGGCGAGAGACTCGATTTTGTAAGACAAAAATGGCTTTATTTTGGCTGTCTCCCGCCTGTAATTGCCTCTCCTTCAGTATGTCAGTGGGGGAAATACATTCTCCCGATTATTTTTTTTTTTAATCTCCCACTTTCCCCTGCTAAAATGTTGGCATGCTAACTGATGATATTTAATATTTGACATGCTGTATACAAATTATTTCCTTGTTTATAATTATAAACATATTTAAATTATGAAATGAGAGATGATATGGTAACCAAAATGGAGATGTCCTGGTTTTCACTCCATCATGAAATGCGGGGGCAGCCAGGGTCGAACTGGGAAAAAATAGGCCTGGGCATGGAAATAAAAGTGACTCAGGTTAGCAAACCAGATTGCTAAACAAGCATTTGTAATGCAATGGGTCTCGTGTTTGCTGGAGTTAGAGCCATTAGCATTCTAAATTCCTAACTGGACTTTTCTTACCATATAAATTGAAAATGAAAAGTAAAACTGTTGACATAAGTAAGCCGATTCAAAGCACCACGGCTGCCATGAGCATTAGCGCGAAGGTGAGACACAAAAGGAAAAAGAAGTTTGCTTGCAATCAAACGTATGAGCAAACATGCAATTATCCATGTAACAAGATGGCTAAGGCGGTAATAAAACTGCCCCAAGGAGGAACAAACGTAAAGCATTTGCCAATGATAAAGGATTTTGAAAAGCAAGCCCATGAACGAGTGATAATGATGGGCATGCGGTGGGCGTGGTTAAAAGCCCACAGATAGATTACAACACGTCAGAGCGCTTGCACGTTGGATCTAACCATAAAGATAAAAACCTAGGACTTACAGTTTACATGCAGCTCCTTGATGCAGACAAATACATCATTGTGCTACATTAGAAGACTAGCAACTTTTTAATTGTCTGGTAAAAAATTATTTCAGCATCAAAAGCAGTAGCCCACTTGCCTCTCTAAATAAAATATCAATCTGTGACTGGCATGTTATGACATGTGCAGGTTACTTTATAAGTCAAAACTGTGTGTGGACAAAACACAGCACTGGTCCAGAACTGGGTTAACAACTAGAGTTACTTTACCACTATTATAATGGCTGTGGAATTGCTGGGCACATAATGCTCTCTGTGCCTGGCAGGTGTCTCAAACCTGTGAGATATTTCAAAATGCAGCCCCTTTGTGATCAATTCAGTTATCTAGAACAGATTTTTTTTATTGTCACACATCCTTGTTGACAATTTCTTTGTAGCAGATTAAAAAAAAAAATAATAATAAATCGACTATTAGACTATATTTTGCAGGCTCCGCCCTCATGGCTCCACCCCCTTTCCTCTGACACACCTTTAACCTCAATTTATGGGTTCCTGGAGTTTTTTGTTTCTAATTCCAGCCTTGGTATACATGCATGTGGTGGGGCTTTGATGTATGTGTTCAGAAAAGAAGTGGATGTGAAAGCTCAAGAGGGTGCTTTGTCTGTTAGCCCTGACTTGTGTGTAATATGCGTTGGTGCGTATGCATCACTTTGTGCAGTAGTGGCAGTAAAACCATGTATTCGCTTTCCACTATAATCCAGAAACAAATATTCGACACCACTGTATTCCGACGTGCACCTACTTTTAAAATCATTTGCAATACCATAGAATTTGTGCAGTGTTCCGCTGTCTGCGGGGACCTCAAATGAAACTCTGGGTTGTCTTCCCTTCGGTGAAATAAGCGAAACGCCCTATAGCCCTCTATTACGGTGACTCAAAAGTTCCCAAAGAGAAATGCATTTAATTCTAAGAACATCTAAAATTATAATAAGTAGCTTTCTGTATAGCTCCTTAAACCGTTAATGTAATTTTTAAGCACAGTAAATCACAATAATTCAAATTACTCACCTCAGTGTTGTAGCTTCCCTCGGATAAAAGGTTTGATTGGCATTACCCGCATTCACACTCTTCACATTGAGATTAGACAGAAATCAGAGCAGATTCCTGCAAGTGCTTATTTCACTGAGCCATCTTGTCATTATGTGGAAGAAGTACATCATTTCTTCCCCAGTCACAACCAGGGGAGCAGAGGCAAAAACGCCACATGTCACGGTCTTCTTGAGGTCTTTCCCTTCAGCTTTACTGATTAAAAATCAACCCATGAAGCGTATCTGAAGCCCCTCTCCCCGTTCCAAGTACACTTGCAATCAGGAAGGAACGAGGTCTTTGTACAGAGTGGAACACTCGTGCCGAGCGGGTCCCGATCATGTATTCCTTCCAAAAATCACCTTTTTGTTACAACGCCGCTGTCTTAAACGAGTTAGCGCTATTTGGGTTGTAAATTCCCAACTGGTAATTTCTTGCCACACAAACTGAAAATAAAAAGTAAAACAGTTGACATCAGCAAGCCGATTCAAAATACCACTACCGCCATTGGCGCTAAGGAGAGTCACAAAAGGAAAAAGAAGTTCGCTCCAGTCAAAGTTATTGGCAAAAGTTTAATTAGTCTTGTAAGAGGGTCGGTCTCCAAGGCAGTAACCAAGGTGGTAACTAAACCGCCCCAAGGAGGGACAAACGTAAAGCATTTACCAATGATAAAGGATTTTGTAAAGGCAAGCCCATGAATGAGTGATAGTGATGGGCATGCGGTGGGCATGGTTAAAAGCCCAGAAACATACCAACACGCCAGAAATGCAGCGCTTGCACGTTGCTATGCTCGACCTAAAAATGACCCACATTTGCAACTCAGGACATGTTTGAACTTGTAAAGACATGCCACATGAGTATTTTGCAAGGTGTGGGAGACTGAATGGATTTGTGACCGCTACAGGTAATGTTTGTTTTATTATCAAAGAAATTAAAATTCAAAAATGGCCCAGCAGACCATAAAGCAAGGCCACAAACTGCTAAAAAAGCGACCCACTCAGTAAACTGTGAGCCCCAGACCTTAGCACAATGTCTGATCACTCTATATGCCATTCCCACATTGTGACCGGCTTTGCAAGGGCATTTGCCTGCTTAGATGTAGATATATCTTTTTCCTTTCATGATGTGCAGCTCGTATACATTGCAGCCTCAAATGCACATGTACCAAGACGTGAGTGTGAACCGACTCATGTAGACAGAGGGGCCATGTGCGATTTGCACAATCCTTGACACTGCATAGCAAAATAAATCATAACGGTGCCTTCTGTAGTACTAGGCGATTGTCTAGAATACCAAGGAGAGCATTTTATGAAGTTATGTGTAAATGTCAACTCACAAGCACCTTGGAAAATATCCAGGGTGGTGAACTAGAGGCGATAGGGCATAAAGGGTGAGCTGGCCTCCAAACAGAACCTGTTCCACATTAAAAAATCCACTGAGTGATTTCATTATCAATTTAGAATTTACCACATTCTGTAATTTTTCATACTTTCCAGCCGACTCCTAGGCACACACAAAAGTGTGATGGGATGTCCTCACACACCACCAAGTGTCATGCACTCCAAAAACCCAGTAGAGCGGGCCTACGCCCTGTAATCAGTGAGGTACTTACTAATAACTCTGGATCCGTGAATGATACCATTAAATATCAATGTGACGACCCAGTCTGACTTTTCAATACATACAGTACCACTTGGTATTAAAAACGTGGGCCCAGGTTTAAATAAATGATGCATAAAAAAATTAACATGGGCTAACAACATTTCCTTGAGCCATCCTTGTGCCATATTTAGAAAACAACGCACCATGGCACCAAGGGAAGTTTAGTGTAAAACAAAATACGCTAACCTTTGAGACACGGTGTAATAAAAAACAACGCCCATTCTGCAAAAGTGTCGTTAGCGTGATTAGCGGCACGTTTTTTTACGCTAATCATGATAGTGCCATTTTTTGCAGCATTAGCGTAAAAAAAAGCAAGTGAGAAAAAAAATAAGGACCCATGATGGAGATTGCAGCACAGGAGAGACCCCAGAAAAATCCCAATCAGCCCAGTACAAGCCAGGATGGACCAACAAAATCACAGGAGAAGGAGAAAAGGAAGCAGAAGTGTCGCTTCAGTGAGGGGGAGAATTACATCTTGGTTAGAGAAGTGACGGAGCACCAACACCAGCTCTTTGTCACCTCCAAATTTCCAATAGGTATGAAGGAGGCCAAATGGCAGTCAATAGTCAACAAAGTCAACAGTGTGGCTGAAGTGAAAAGGACTGTCACTGATTGTAAGAAACGATGGCACAATTGCAAGTGCAGATCTAAAGAGAAATTAGCCAGAAACCGAAAAGCAGCACTGCAGACTGGAGGTGGAAGTCTCACACCCCAGGAGGACCTGGATGAGCTGGAGGAGATCGTGGCAGCGGTCATCCCTAAGGAAATCATTACCGGAGTAGCAGAACAGCAGAGACTTCCAAGACCTATCACAGGGTAAGTTGCAGTGGGGGGTAATCTTGAAACTAACAGATGGCAGAAGGGGGAGGCACATAGGACACACTGAATGCATGCAAAAGGGTTGCTAGGGACACATTAATGCCCAAATACTTTTAATGCGCTCACACCCTATATGAACAGACCATTACCCAACCCTGACATAAATCTCAACACCGTTGCAACTGAACCACCTGCCCATGTGTAACACTCATTGGGCTACATGTACAGTGCTTGTTGCACAGGGCGAGCCAACAAGAATTGTGAGATGCCTCCATGCACCATTGGGAATGGCCACAAAAGTGATCAGACACAGCATATGAGGCATATCTGTGATCATCATCTGTGCTGCTGTACAAGTAGCTTTCATGTCACAAAGTAACAAGGTGCCCAGTGTACTGGGAATGGTTGGTGTCATGCATAAAGGGACAACTTCATGCATAACGTCAGCAACAAGTGGTCACACTGTCTCACCAGGGTCCATATATACAAGCCCTTACTGCAACATTAGCATCATATAAAATGATGCTAATGTGGATTCAAGCCACCCATTCCCCGTTTACTACCTTAACAAAGTCACACAATGCATGCATAGATACACTTTGTACATCCTTGCAATGAAAAATTTCTTATGCAGGGAGGGAAGAGCAAATGGGGCAGACATTCCATAAAGATTGCACTGTGCTATCTGTAAACTTAATTAGTGAGGCCTGCCAAAGGCATATGTGAAACTGACACAAGCATTCTAAGTAATGGACCTCCCTTTACTTTGCTGCACTAGTGACATCATATATAGTGACAATGCAGTAAAGCACCACAATAGTGGCAAAACTCATAAGGCTACTGTGTAATGTCCACCATGGTGACCAGTAATGGAAATAAGGTGCTTCCATGGTGTTCCTGGATGGGGCAAAGGGGCTGCTAGGAAAATGGTGGTCTTGGATCAATGTACCAATTACACAGAAAATGTTCCCTATGTGCGATGCACAATGCAACACCCAATGAACTACAACCTTTGGAAATACAAACTTGCCACACACCCACATGTCACTCCCACACCACCCTTGAGTTCTTGGACTACACTGAACGGAATACAGATGTGCAATATTTGCAAAGGCATCAGAAGCTGTGTGGGTCACACGTGTTGCATGGGATGATTCCAAATATACACATGGAATGCCTACTACATGCAGTGCCATGTGTGGGGGGGCATGAGATTTAGGACAGGACAAGGTATGCAAGGTGCCTTACCTTGGCATGGTAATTATGAGTTACTACTAACCACCACTGGAGTGTAAGGTAAAAAATAATTATTGGTATAGCACTGTGATGTCTGTATCTGGATATTGTAGCACATATGTACTCATTTATGAAGAAAGACACAGTGCTACAGCTGAGCTTGCTGTGCTGTGCTGCATCATTTAAATTGTACAGTAATGTGTAGTTGTCTCATAGAGGCAATGCATCCCTCTACTAACGTTGTTTATATCAATATCAATATCAATATCAATATCAGACAATTCCAACCTTGCCATGCAAACTGCATGGTGTAGGGGTGTCCCTCTTGCCATTCCTGATGCACATATGCAGGAAGGTACACATCCTGCAAATTCAACTAACAGGAATGCTGTCTGCCACTTACAATGATTGATGGTGATTTTAACACACATTGAAAGTAGTCCAAAATAGGATAACAACAAAGTCAGTCACCGGTACTACATCTACAATGCCACTCCTGATGTGGTGTCCCAACATGATACATCCACACATCAACAAGCTTCAAAGTGTGTAATGTCCTCATGCCACCTCACATGTGTTATCAGAGTGATGAAAGTGGGTGTGCTCTCTACATGCATCCTCCTAGCCACTTTGAGTCATGTGTTCAGCACCCTGCACCACACAACACAACGATGGACCATCACATGTGTATGTGTGCAAACAGGAAGGTCTACCTTCCAGCAAAACAACACTCATTTCAGTGATGCAGGCATCCTTGCAGCTCTGCAATAAGGAAACCTGTGATCTATGGTTAACTGATGTTCTGCAAGAAGGGAGAAATTCCTGTTTGCACACATACACACGAGGTGGCTGAATCTCACAATGGGTGGTGCAGGATGCGGGCCACATGACTCAAAATGGATAGGAGGATGCATGTTTACAGCTCAGACCTTTCCATCACTCCAACAACACATAGGGTAGCAGAGGAGTGAGTTACTTACTCAAATATCACTAAAACCAAATGCAAATGAATCTGTACATCTCCATTTGTGGTTGGTGCACAAATTCCTAATAACACCCATGGCATGCATATGTAACAATCCCAATGTTTTCTTCCTCCTGCACCATTTGGCCATCCTGCGGTACCCTCTCTGTACCTCACAGATGTGTCTGTACCTCTTAGCTCTCCTATCAAAAGCACGCTTCTGTGCTGGAGTAATTGTGGTCGCTAAAACATGAGGAGAACATGTCATCAAAAACTGTGATGTATGGAGGAAGAACGAGCATGCAATGGAAACAGCATCTTCAGATGGCACATGTTGTTCACCAGACATCCTAAACAACATCAATCACCAAGTCTATATGAATCTTCCTCCAAGCATCTATGATAAATTGTTAATGTTGCAGGGATAACGGCTATCCAGTGCTGCACACTATCTGTGCACAAACTTTAAACATCTCTTAAGTGCCAGGTAAACACTCAGCATGCACATCTCATACACACATAGGCCCTCATTACAACATTGGCAGTAAATGCTGCCTACTGCTGTGCTGACGGACGCCAACACACCATGACTGTGGCGGAATACCGCTACGGGTATTATGACCCACACAGAGAAATCTGCCACTATACAGACACCCACACAAGTCCGCCAGACCAAAGGTCAGTGATAAACTGGCAGTACCAAAACCCACACCGTTACGGCAACAGAACTACATCCACAGTATCAGGACCCACGAATCACCGCAGCAGTCTTTCAACCGTGGTAAACCATTGGCGGTACATACCTCTGCGCTCAAAATACACACACACTAACAAAACTACACCACATTGGACAATTCAAACTATACACACCTGACACACATACACAAACCACACCCACACACTCAGACCACTATAAAATACACACCCACATTACCCACAACCCTTTCAACAAAAAAAAGATTGCGAACAGAGAAAGACACAATCTAGGAGCACCCACTCAATCTGAGCCACAGAACACCATCACCCATAAACCATCCACGCACCTCACAGCACACACCCCAACACATCACCCCACACATCCTCACACATACCACTCACACCACATCCATGGCACCCCAAAGACACCCCAGGTTTTCAGAGGAGGAGCTAAGGGTCATGGTGGAGGAAATCATTCGGGTAGAGCCACAGCTATTCGGATCACAGGTGCAGCAGACGTCCATTGCAAGGAAGATGGAGCTATGGCGTAGGATCGTGGACAGGGTCAATGCCGTGGGACAGCACCCAAGAACAAGGGATGACATCAGGAAGAGGTGGAACGACCTAGGGGGGAAGGTGCGTTCTGTGGTTGTAAGACACCAGATTGCTGTACAGAGGCTGGCGGTGGACCCCCACCTCCTCCCCTACAACTAACAACATGAGAGGAGCAAGTGTTGGCGATCATGCATCCTGCGGGCCTCGCAGGAGTAGCAGGAGGACTGGACTCTGGTAAGTCAAATCTTTACTACTATATTCCCCACAATACCAGCATGCCATCACAACCTCCCACCCCTACCCTCACCCCGATCACGCCATCACCTCACATATACCCCACTATCACAACCCACCCATCTCAATACCAAGCCCTGCATGCCACACCAATGCATGGACCCCATCACAAACCTGCATGGACACCTATCACCACAGCATGCCCATTAGAGAGAATCACCTAGCCCACAAAATCACCATGCACACAAGGCAAAGCTGACAGGGCAATCACAACCATACAGGGAATCACACCCATGCACAAGATGGCACACGCAGATACAATAACACTGCATTTTCATCCCCACAGGACCCCCACTCAGTGTCACCGGAGAGGAGGTGCCAGCCACATCCAGACCCCCACAGAAGAGTCCCACAGTGATGACAGCGGCTCTGCATGCCTGGATCATGATGAACAACCTAGTCCATCAGGGACCTCTGGACAGTCGGTTACCCTGCCACAGTCCCATACCACCACAGAGCTTCCCCCCTCAGGAAACACCAGCACAGCACCCACCCAGCGGGCCCATACCACTGTCCCCAGGACACGTCAATCAGCAGTGTGTCCACCACTACAGGGACCCCAGGCAACCCCACAAACCCAAGGCAATCAGGGACCTGGGGTCAGCGGCAGTGGGCACACGGTTCAGGGGATAGAGGCACAGGACAACAGGGAAGCTGGGAGGATTGCTGTGAGACAGGGAGACGACAGGCCCAGGGAACCCACTCTCCACGAGGCACTTGCAGGGATCCTGGGAGCATACGACCATTCCAAGGATACCTTGGGCCAGATACTGGCCAAGTTGCAGGAAACCCAGCGGCTGCAGGAGGGACAGTACCTAGGGATCAGGGAGGAGCTCAAACACATCCACACCATCCTGGTCACCATTGCAGGGGTGATGGCTGACATGGCCAACACCATGAGGGAGGCAGTGGCACAACAACGGGCCCCTGACACTAGCCACACTGATGAACAGCCCTCCGACTCCGCCAGCGCTACTGGACAGGAGGCCCTGCCACTGGAACAACAGGCCAGAGTCACCGGTAAATATGGAGGGACAACTGTTAGACACACACTAACCCTTAGGGACAATCTCATACCCAGACACCAACATATACTGGGTGGAGACCTTGGGCTCACCTATTAGCCACACCCGGTGCCTCTGGAGTTGAGCCATCACATATGGGATGCTGTTATTCCTCAAAATAAAGGCATCATGCACAGAGCCAGGATACTTGGCATTTACATGGGAGATGTACTGGTCAGCCAAACACACCATCTGCATATTTATAGAGTGTTTTTTTCTATTCCTGAACACCTGTTCATTTCTCCGGGGGGGGGACAAATCCTACATGTGTACCATCAATGGCACCAATGATGTTGGGGATATGTCCCAGGGCATAAAAGTCAGCTTTCACTGTGGCCAAATCCTCTACCTGGAGGAATACGATGTAGCTGCACATGTGTTTCAGCAGGGCAGACAACACTCTGGTCAACACGTTTGAGAACATTGTCTGAGACATCCCTGATGTCATGGCCACTGTTGTTTGGAAGGAACCACTTGCCATGAAATGGAGCACTGACAGGGCATGCACTAGAGGAGGGATACCTGTGGGCTGGCGGATAGCTGACATAAGGTCTGGCTCCAATTGGGCACACAGTTCTTGGATTGTGGCCCGATCAAGTCTGTATGTTAGGATAATGTGTCTGTCCTCCATTGTCGCAAGGTCCACCAGGGGTCTGTATACTGGAGGATGTCTCCATCTCATATTCATCCTCAGCGGTTGAAGCCTAGGGAGGAAAATGGTGAGCAGAAGGTCATATTCACACATCCATTCCAATAATGATGCATCTCTTCATTTACAGAACCAGTATGTGAATCCGAGAGTCAGTTGATGTGCAAATGTCTGCTGTGACACAGTTAGGTGCCATGGCCTGTGCCCCCCTGAAATGGCAGCTGCCTGACCTGTGAGGAGGGACAAGTGGAAATGAGGTAATTCCGCTGGCGTTGTGCGCAATTGCAGTAGGAGGTTGATGACCGCCACGCAACTTCACATTGGTTATCATTGGGCCCTATGGGTTCCAGGTGCCAATGGCAATGTATGTCGGCGGTGACGGTACGCACCTCCGCGGACGTGAGCGCCATTTTCTATCTATTCACTCACTTGCTTCCTGACCTTCAACAGGAGAGGACCTACACTGCAAGTGCTGCTGTGACCTGTGTCTGGAAGTGACAATGGCTCATGTGTCTGGGGAAAGGGCCCCTGCCTTCCCTTCAGAGGAGTTGAAGAGGCTGGTGGATGGCGTCCTACCCCAGTACACTTCACTCTATGGTCTTCCAGACAAACAGGTGAGTACATTGTGAACATGATGCGTGGGCCATGAATGTATGGAGTGCTGTGTGTCCAAGCCACATGTAGGGGGGTGCTGAGGTGTCCTGGGTAGAGTGCTGCATATATGGTGGTCAATGTATGTGCGTTAGTGGATGGGAGGGATATGGTGGGCCATGAGTGTGACGGTCTGGACGGGATTACTAATCCCTTTTTTGCTGTTTTTCTCCTGAAGGTCAGCGCCCATCAGAAAAAGGGTATTTGGCGTGCCGTCGCCAAGGAGGTGCGGGCCCTGGGGGTCTTTGACAGGCGGAGCACCCACTGCCGTAAACGGTGGGAGGACCTGCGCTGCTGGGCAAGGAAGATGACGGAACCCCAGCTGGGGCTGGCCTCCCAATGAGGAAGAGGTGCCTGTCGTACTCTGACCCCCCTGATGTTCCGCATCCTGGCGGTGGCCTATCCGAACTTGGATGGGCGCTTGAGGGCATCACAGCAGCCACAAGGGGGTGAGTACAAATTCAGATTCCTGAGTTGGCGCGCATTAAGGTTTTACCTGGGTGGGAGATGTGGACCGTGGGTGGCCCTAGGCCAGGGCGAACATGGCTGGGTAGGTCCCTTGCTGGGCAGGCTCTGAAGCACTACAAAACCCAATGTTAGTGGGCACCTACTACTGGGCAGGGTCCTGTGGGTTTCAGGGGTGCAGCTGATGGCATTATGCCATGTCCCCCATGGGCTGGTGACTAGTATTGTAACTGGTAGTGCATGGCCTAGTGCATAGGGCAGCTCCCTGTGGTTGTGTACGCCAACTGTAGTGTTGTTGCTGGCATTGACCAAGAGTATCCTTTGTCTCTCTCCCCCCTTTTTGTTTTGTCACCCTGTCCTTGTGTGCATTAGCATCATCTGGCGGAAGTGCAGAGGCACCGGCGACGGAGGGAGCTGCATCCCACATGGGCCAGGAGGCCGAATCCACCAAGGGTGAGGGCACCAGTGGGACGGAGGGCGAGGGGTGCACCACGAGGGAGACAGGAAGGGACACTACAGACAGCGACTTCTCCTCCGATGGAAGCTCCCCGGCGGTGGCGTAAACCTCTGTGCCCACCCCAACAACAGGTACAGCTGCCACCCCCCCACCAGCACCCCCAGCACCGCCCTCCCCGCAGCCCCTCAGGCATCTCCTTCGCCGCAGTCACCTCAGGCCCTGCCCCAGTCAGCCCTGCTGCCCTCAGTAAGGAGGCTATAGACCTCCTGAGATCCTTCACTGTTGGGCAGTCAAC
Organism: Pleurodeles waltl; assembly: GCF_031143425.1. Lineage (NCBI taxonomy): Eukaryota > Metazoa > Chordata > Amphibia > Caudata > Salamandridae > Pleurodeles > Pleurodeles waltl. The sequence continues at coordinate 903,557,397 of NC_090437.1, forward strand.
CATACTGAATGCCATCCAGGGTGTCGAGAGGCATTTGCAACAAACAAATGCATACCTGGAGTGCATTCACTCTGGCGTGGCAGCCCAACAGAGAGCATTTCAGGCTCTGGCCTCAGCAATGATGGCGGCCATTGTCCCTGTCTCTAGCCTCCCTCCTCCAACTTCCTCTACCCAGTCCCCTCAACCTCAACCTATCCCAAGCACACCTTCAGACCAGCATTCACCCAAATCACCACACAAAAGTGGCTCAGGCAAACACAAGCACCGCACTTCATCTCACAGGCACTCACACAAGCACCATCCCCATGCAGACACACCAACATCCACTGCCTCCATTGTGTCCCCGCCTCCTCGTCGTCCACCTCCCTCCCAGTAGTGTCTTCACTCACACCTGCAGGCATTACATCCTCATCCACTGCCTCCATCACCAGCACGCCCATCACAATACACCCCTCACTGGCAGTCACCACCCTCACATCCATGCACACGTCCCCTGTGTCCTCTCCCAGTGTGTCTGTGACCCCTACTCCCAAAGTACACAAACGCAAGCACCCACCCACCCAATAACCATCCACCTCACAACAGCATCAAGCCCATGCACCTGCACCCAAACTCACCAGACAGACACCTCCTACAACCACTCCCTCTTCCTCCACTCCCAAACCCTCTCCCTCTTCCCACCCCTGTGTCCCTAAGAAGCTTTTCCTAGCCAACTTTAACCTCTTCCCTACCACCCCGTCCTTCCCCCTGGGCCAGGGTGGCCAGAACCGAGCCCAGCACCTCAGACACCAAATCATCATCCACTGTGGTTCCTCCAGCTATCAAAGGCTAAAAGGGGGCACCCGTCAGCCCAGCCAGTGTGCCACCAACCCCTGCTAAGGCCAAAACCATTCTGCCACCTGGCAAGGTGAAGAGGGGGACAGGATCCAGCAAGGGGAAGGAGCCACAACCACCCAGAAAGGTCACCTCAAAGACTCTAGCTGCCAGACCCAAGGTCACACCACCATCTGCCAAGGTGAGGAAGGGACTGAAAACACCAGGCAAAGCACTTCAGGCATCCGAGGCTGCAGTTGAAGGCCTGGTGTGTACCAGCACAACTGCTAGTACTGCCATCTGCACTGCGGCCAGCACTGTGAGCATGCTCCGCCGCTAGCACCACTGCAAGCCCCGCCACATTCACCGCCGCAAGCACCACTACTGTCGGCAGCAGCAGCCCCAGTGGGCAGCCGTCTGAGGCTGCAGGAGAAGGGCTGAAGCCTCCCTCCACCACTGGCAGCACCGGCACCTGCACCACAGCCAGCACCGCCACCTGCACCGCCACCTGCACCGCCGCTAGCACCGCTGCAGGCCCCGCCGCAAGCACCGCCACCTGCACTGCTGACAGTAGCACCACTGGCAGCAGCCCCACTGGGCAGCCGTCCGAGGCTGCAGGAGAAGGGCTGGAGCCTCCCTCCACCACTGGCAGCACCCCCACCAGCCTATCAGTTTGCAGCCATAGCAGCTACCAGATGGAATCTAGCCCTGCCACCATGGACTATCATGCAACCTGGTCCCTGCAAATCTTGTGCCTCAAACACCCAGGTGAGGAACTGTGAACTGCCACACCCCAAGTGCTGCATCACTGAGAACAAAGCCACCTCCAGAACTAGCGGAGATATGCATCCACTCACCCAATCCTTGGCAGGACGAAGCACAATGGGCACCAAGCCCCCTCCAGAACCAGTGGAAGAAGGCATCGACTCACCCTATCCTTGGCAGGTTCAAGCACACTGGGCAAAAAGCACCCTCCAGAACCAGTGGAGAGATGCATCCACTCACCCAATCCTTCGCAAGATGAAGCACACTGGGCACCAAGCCCCCTCCAGAACCAGTGGAGGAAGGCATCCACTCACCCTATCCTTGGCAGGATGAAGCACACTGGGTATAAAGCCCCCTCCAGAACCAGTGCCGATATGCATCCACTCAGCCAATCCTTAGCAGGATGGAGCACACTGGGCACCAAGCCCACACCAGAACCAGTGGAAAATGGCATCCACTCACCCAAACCTTGGCAGGATGAAGCACACTGGGCTCAAGGCTCCTCCAGAACCAGTGGAAGAAGGCATCCACTCTCCTTGTCCTTGGCAGGATGAAGGACACTGGGCACAAGGCCCCCTCCAGAACCAGTGGAGATATGCATCCACTCACCCAATCCTTGGCAGGATGAAGCACACTGGGCAGAAAGCCCCCTCCAGAACCAGTGGAAGAAGGCATCCACTTGTGGCCTTGCACTCCCTAGGACCAAGTAGTGGGCAGACCACCGACAAGAGAGACTGTGGCTGTGCACTCCCCAGGACCAAGCCGTGGGCAACCCACCATCTTGAGAGACTGTGGCTTTGCACTCCCCAGGACCAAGCAGTGGGCAACCCACCCACTTGAGAGACTGTGGCTTTGCACTCCCCAGGACCAAGCAGTGGGCAAACCACCCACAAGAGAGACTGTGGCTTTGCACTCCCCAGGAACAAGCAGTGGGCAACCCACCCACTTGAGAGACTGTGGCTTTGCACTCCCCAAGACCAAGCAGTGGGCAACCCACCCACTTGAGAGACTGTGGCCTTGCACTCCCCAGGACATCGCTGTGGGCATGGAGCCCCCTACAGGAGCAGTGGCGTTTTACCATCTTCCGGCTGACGTGCACCCCATTCACCCTCCCCCTGAGGTGCCTGTGTGTTTTCGACCTGATGCCACTGCAGTGTTCTCTCCATATTGAGGTAGGAGTCAAGTGTGGGCTTGGCCTATGGCTTTTGGCCCAGTGGCCGGCAGACATTTTGAGTGGGCAATGTACTGCCTTATGTGCATATTGTATATTTTTGTAAATACTGTTTTAGAAATTCTTACGTATATTTGACTATTTCTAATATATCACTAATTTGACTCTATTCCTTTTGTCCTTGCATTCTTCCAGGGGGTTACGGGGGTGTAAATGTAATGTTGATGCATTTGTTTGTGTGTATGGTGTTGTGGGTGAGGATGGTGGTGCTGCATGCTGCGTGTGTGTGTCACTCTCTTTTTCCTCTCCCCCTCCCCTGTTTCCTAGGTGCAGTACTCACCGTGGTCGTCGCCGTTGGTGCTCCTGGTAGATGAGGAGGTAGACAAGCATGGGGGGACCTGCAGCTCGAGCTCCATGGCATCCTGGTTCTTCGTTGAGTGTTGAGAGGTGAGTGGTTTCCCTTCCAAGTACTGTTTCCGCCATGCTTTTGATGGCATTGGTATCACCCTGGAAAAGTTGGCGGATGGGTGGGTTGCGATGGGGTGGGCGGTACATTGACTTCCGCCTGGCTGTTGCCGGTTACTGCCGTAGTGTTTGTTGCTACCGCTGTGGCGGTCTGAGTGTTAAATTGGCTGTCTGTTTTGGCGGTTTCTGCCGTGGTCGTGATCCCATTTCTTTTACCGCCGGCGTGTTGGCGGTATTACCGCCGATTTAACACCGACCGCCAGGTTTGTAATGAGGGCCATAATCCCTAAATCTTAGCACACGTGTCCCACTTAGGCGGACTAGGCTTGGTGCCGTCTATTTGCATATGGACATAAGGAAACAATTCACATGTGAAAATGTGTATTGTCACATGTTTATTTACAAACTTATGTGAACAGCACATATGTCCCCAAATAGGGAAACATAGTTAACACAGATATGAACACACAACCTTGAGACAATGGCCTACATATAACCATGCTGGAATAAAGATTTGCTATTTCTCAAATCCCTAAACACACCAGTGTAGTATGCATCACTTATCATACATGAAACATATCTTTACACACATAAGCATGCCACATATATATACTAACAATGACACATGTCAGCACACCATCTCCAACAATTGCCATGCGTAGGGAACTATATGTTACACATGTTGCTTTGCATTATGAAGTCTGGCCCTTAGAACACACCAGAATGTGGACATACTTGCACTCACATTGTCATGGGTTACTAGATCTTAACCCATCCTTAGTCAATAGCATCCTTTGCTGAAGATTTATCAAGGCCATCATATGCATGAACATGTTTTGCACATGGCTCATCCTATCTTATGTTGTGTTATGAAACGTACAGTGGGAATTCTGATCTGACAATGTGGTAGACCCACAATATGAGTTCCATCACATATGTACACTCAAAGTACACACATTGTACACATGTGGAAACCTGTATGTGGAAAAGAGTCTTCATACACGTGCACATTTGCAAACAGTATCAACCCTCCCATTCATCACACACACCTACAAACATATGAAAACACATTCCTGTGTTACCGGTACACAGTGAAATACACATGCATGCACATGTTGCCCTACCATACAAATAACAATGATGCATAGCCCCTGTAACCAGGAATGTGAATCTGGATGTCCTGTCAACCTTCCCTCCAAAATCCACGCATGGCTGTCATGCGTCAAAAAAGATGCATACAGTAGTACTTCGAACACTGCATTTACCAAAAACGACACCTCGCACCTGTGCATCTAATCTAAGTCATCATGCCTTGTAAACCTTCATAGAAAAATCCACGGATGACCGGCATGCATCAAAAAAGACGCATATCAGAAAACGTGACGCATACGCCCAAGAAGTGATGCAATAGGTCTTCCTTGCTGCACCGATGGGAAAGAGAACTTGATTGCTCTTTTACTTTACAGTCTTGTAGTTTGTGATTGAGCGAGGTTGTGTGGTGCTTGTGCTGGTGTGAGGAGTGTTGGATTTTGAGTCTCTTGTGCTGTGTCCTGTCTGTGTCTTGTCCATCTTGTAAATGTTGACCTTTTATTGTACATTTGTGTCCTGTTATTGTGTAATTATTGTTGGGTGTCTGTCTTTGGGTAGTTAAGTTTGTTGTAGTAGTTAGGGTTATTTGAGGAATAGTTTTCTCATTTATTTGGGATATTTAGGTTGCAGTGGAGGGAAAACATGTCAGGGAAGAAAGGGCACATAGGATGACTGGGGATGAACTGGGAGGATTCATATGGTTAGTGTGCCACTACCTCCCAAACATGGTTGCTATGGGTGGCTCTGTGATCATGGGCTACCCAACAGAGTCACAGAAGCTGCGGTGGATCAAGGTGCTCTACCAGCTCTGGAGCATTTTCTCGGTGGACTGACCAGACCACCAGTTGAAGCACCGGTGGGGAGACCTCATGACTGTGAAAGGGATCTCCTAGATCACTTGATCATTCAGGTAGGCGGAACTGTTGGTAAATACCTAACTGCGTCACAAGGGAAAAAGAAAATCCCCAGAATCTAATAATCAATCAATTCAACCTTTACTCCAATCATAAAATCTTAAATACACCACAAACACTCACTTCCACTCAACACTGTAGTGATGAATCTCCAACAAAAGAATAAGTAAAAGCTGTCATTTAATAAATAAAATAAAATAATACCCCATTCATGTAATCAATCCATAAAATCCCCATCTATCTACAACATATGAATACAAAAAGTGTTAAACCAATTTTTTTTTAAAACCCAACATTTAAAAACACCACATATATAAGAGAAATAAAAGAGCATCAGTTATCATCTGATGTCTAAAGGCTGTCCATAATTTGGTCTATCCAGGCCAATCAATCTCTACACACAGTCTCTGTTTGAATTTAGGCCCGTTCCAATAGATCCAGCAATCCAATTAGCGTTGACGCTTTTCGGTGGTCCAATCAAAATAGTTTCACCACCTTTTTCAGGACAAAGAATTATGTTCTCAATATCTGTAGTTCAAATCTGCATCAAACATGTATCATACAATCTTTTGTATAATTGGCAAAAATTGAAAGAAGGAACAGAGGAGTACGTTCAGCAGTATTTCCAGTGACACACAGGTAAGACACTGTACTTCACTTTACAGTTCAGTTTTCTGTTGGACATTGTACATGGCAGCCTGATTTCCCTATATCTATGGCCACTTACTGTACCTTTGGCATCTCTATTTTCAGACCTCTGTGGCCCACTCTGGCTCTGGTATGTTTACTGCTGCCCACTAAAGGTCATACAAATGTATAAATGACTGTATATATGACTTGCAATGGTTTCAGAATGTTGAACTGATACTTAATTGAATCATTTGACAGACTCAAGATATGTATTTGTTCCAAGGGTGTTTATTTAAGTGCTCATAAGTAGAGGGGGCTGTGCAATGGGCTGGGGTGATGGTGGAGGAATGTCCAGTTATAGTCCAGTCTCTTTGTATCACAAGTGCATTGTCCAATGGGGCATAGGAAGGGGAGTAATGGCAGTTCAGGGAGGACAGGGTGACAGAGTGGGACAGAAGGGTGACAATCAGGAGAGTCCTATTTCCTGGTGGGGGTCTTGGAAATGTTCTCTGGGTTCTGCCTGGATTGCAGGGACTGTTTGCGGGATGGTTCTCCTTCTGCAGGGGGTGGGATGCTGGTGGCGTGTTGGCCCTGTGGCGGGGCCTCCTATCCACTAGTGCCTGTGAAGGGCTGTTCTTCGGTGTGGCTAGTGTCAAGGGCCCGTTGTTGTGCCACTGCCTCCCTCATGGTCTTGCCCATGTCTGCCAGCACCCCTGCAATGGTGACCAGGGTGTTGTAGATGTTTTTGCGGTCCTCCCTGATCCCCTGGTACTGTCCCTCCTGCAGCTGCTGGGTCTCCTGCAACTTGTAGAGTATCTGACCCATGGTCTCTTGGGAATGGTGGTATGCTCCCAGGATGTAGGAGGGTGCCTGCTGGAGACTGGGTTCCCTGGGCCTGTCCTCCCCCTGTCGCACAGCAGTCCTCCCAGCTTCCCTGTTTTCCTGTGCTTCTGTGCCATGAACTGTGTGCCCACTGCCACTGACCCCAGGTCCCTCATCGTCCTTTGTTTGTGGGGTTGCCTGGGGTCCCAGTAGTGGTGGACACACTGCTGATTGATGTGTCTTGGGGACAGTGGCTTGGGCCCACTGGGTGAATGCTGTGCTGGTGTTTCCTGAGGGCAGAGGCTCTGTGGTGGGTTGAGACTGTGGCAGGGTAACCGACTGTCTAGAGGTCCCTGATGGGCCAGGTTAGTCATCCTGATCCAGGCTTGCAGAGCTGCTGTCATCACTGTGGGCCTCCTCGGGGAGGGGGGCGGATGTTGCTGGCACCTCCTCTCCTGTGACTTTGGCTGGGGGACCTGTGGGGATGTAAATACAGTGTTATTTTTTCTGCGTGTGACACCATGTGCATGGGTGTGTTGCCCTCTAATGTTGTTTTTGCCCTGGCAGCTTTGCCTTGCGTGAGTTGTTATTTGGTGGGTTAGCTGTTTCCCTCTAGTGTGCATGCTTTAGTGATAGGTGTCCATGCAGGTCTGTGATGGGTGTCCATGCATTGGTGTTGCATGCAGGGCTTGGTATTGGGATGGGTGGGTTGTGATGGGGTGTGTGGGAGGTGGTGGAGTGATGGGAGTGAGTGTAAGGGTAGGGGTATGTGATGGCATGCAGGTAGGGGGGGTGATAGTAATAGAGATTTGACTTACCAGAGTCCAGTCCTCCTCCTACTCCTGCCAGGCCCTTAGGATGCATGATTGCCAAGACTTGCTCCTCTCATGTTGTTAGTTGTGGGGGAGGAGGTGGGAGTCCACCGCCAGTCTTCTATACAGCTTGTTGGTGTCTTGCTGCCACAGAACACACATTCTCCCGTAGGTCGTTCCACCTCTTCCTGATGTCATCCCTTGTTCTGGGGTGCTGTCCCACAGCGTTGACCCTGTCCACGATTCTCCGCCATAGCTCAATCTTCCTAGCAATAGATGTCTGCTGCACCTGTGATCCGAATAGTTGTGGCTCTACCTGGATGATTTCCTCCACCATGACCCTTAGCTCCTCCTCTGAGAACCTGGGTGTCGTTGTGGTGCCAAGGGTGTAGTGTAAGTGGTGTGGGTGAGGGTGTGTAGGGTGATGTGTTGGGGTGTGTGATGTAAGGTGCGTGGATGGTGTGTAGATGATGGTGGTGTGCGGCTGTAGTCTTGTCCATGGTCTTGCTATCTCTCTTGTGGCACTTGTTTGTATTCGTAAAGGGTTGTGGGTAATGTGTGTGTGTGTTTTATAGTGGTGTGGGTGTGTGGGTGTTGTGTGTGAATGGGTATCAGGTGTGTGTAGTTTGAATTGTCCAGTGTGGAGTTGTTTTGTATGTGTGTGTGTATTGTGAGCCCGGCGGTATGTATCGCCAATGGTTTACCGCCATTGAATGTCCACCGTGGTGATTCATGGGACATAATGTTGTGGGCATAGTTCTGTTGACGTAATGGGGTGGGTTTGGATACCGACAATTTATCACCGACCTTTGGGCTGACTGACTTTTATCTGTGGCTGCATGATGACAGATTGCTATGTGTGTGTCAAAGTATGGGTAGTGGTGATCCGCTGCGGCGGCGGTATGTTGGTGGCAGTCAGCATGGCGGTAAGCGGTATTTACTGCCAATGAGGGCCTGTGTGTTGCATGTGAATCCCACCCCTTTGCCCTTGGAATACCTCCCTTGCACACAGAGTTGTTGTTGCCAATTGCTGACTAGCATGCAAATGTGCATGTGGTTCCTATGCACAGTGTGGCACAGTTGTATGGAATGTATTGTGATGTATGCAAGACAAGAGTTTGCAGACACCTGTAGAAGAGGACAGGGCATGATGTGCTTTTCTGCACTGCCCTGCATCACCTGTCCAGCCCTGCAAAATCCAATGTCTCCTCAATGATATGCATTTCTGGCCTCTACCAGTACATTGGCAGTAGTTCAGCTGCCACTGTCCACTGTTGGTACCTTGTATCATGGTAAGGAAATGTGGGATTTACAGGTATTATTGTTAGTGTGCTCTGAGGTGCCCATTCCTACACATGATCTTTCAATGATGGCAATGTTGCATTTCAAGGTGTGCTGCACTATGCACCACACAAGGGAAAGGTGAACACGATGGGCATATCAGGTATGTTTTGGTGATATTTAGATGATGATGGCACCCCTAGGGTGGTACTAAATATTGGTGCTGCCTCAGGTTTCTACAGCATGGTAAATGTGGGGCGGTGCCAATATATGAATTGTTTGACGGTGGCATGGCCAATGCAATACACATAGCTGAGCTATTCTTGCTAAGTGTTATGTGTGAAGGATCTGTCTTTTGTTATCAACCTGTGGACACATGTAGTGGTTTGACCACAGCTTTTGTATGCAAAGGGGACATAGCTCCACCTGCCCATCGTGTAAAATGTCAGCCAGGTGGTGCAAAGCACTTGTTCATATGGGCGTATGTTATGGTGATGTGCATTGAATCCAGTGTAGTGTGGCATGTGTTGAGGTCTAAACATATGTGTTTCCCTGTCCATGTGTGTTTTTTTGTGTGGTGTATGTATCGTTTGTCCCACTGTTTGCACTGTCTTGTGTGTATCGTACATATTAAACAAAATATAGGCCCTCATCATGAACATGACAGGAAAGACCGCACCACCGGCGGTGAAGGGAACTACCGCCAACAGGCTGGTGGTCTGGACCACCAAATAAAGAAGCGCATGAAAAACATGCAGCCTGAAAAACACTCACCGCCAGCAGAGGAGTGTCGATAATGATGGAAGAGGCCTCCCACAGACCAACGGAAAGACCCTACCTTCCCAACAAATAATGAAGCACTAGACCGCCGTCAGTTCCAGGGCGGGAACCACCGTCACTCAAAGCCTGGGGCATAAAATGGTCTCGGTACTCACCCCCTTGTGTCTGCTGTGCAGCCTTGAAGCGCCCATCCAAGTCTGGATATGTCACAGCCAGAATGCGGCACATTAGGGGGATCAGGGGCCGACGGGCACCCCTTCCTCATTGGGAGGACTTCCCCAGCTGGGCCTCGCAGGTCTTCCTGGCCCAGTGCCGCAGGTCCTCCCACCACTTCCTGCAGTGGGTGCTCTGCTGGTTGTAGACCCTCAGGGTTCACACCTCCCTGGCGATGGTCTGCCAGAGTCCCCTCTTCTGATGGGCGCTGACCTGTAGGGGACACACAGAAAAGAAAAACAGAGGTCAGACAATGCCCATTTGATACCACTGGCTATACATCCCCTATGGGACGGACACTAAAAGACATAGGCGGTCATTCTGACCGCGGCGGTCGGCGGTCGCCGCCCGCCAAGCGGTTCCCGCCGAAAGACCGCTCCGTGGTCAAAAGATCGCGGCGGCCATTCCGGCTTTCCCGCTGGGCCGGCGGGCGACCGCCAGAAGACCGCCGGCCGGCCCAGCGGGAAAGCCCCTTCAACAATGAAGCCGGCTTGGAATGGAGCCGGCGGAGTTGCAGGGGTGCGACGGGTGCAGTGGCACACGTCGCGATTTTCACTGTCTGCAAAGCAGACAGTGAAAATCTTTGTGGGGCCCTGTTAGGGGGCCCCTGCACTGCCCATGCCAGTGGCATGGGCAGTGCAGGGGCCCCCAGGGGCCCCACGGCACCCGTTCCCGCCATCCTGGTTCTGGCGGTGGACACCGCCAGAAACAGGCTGGCGGGAAGGCGGTCGGAATCCCCATGGCGGTGCTGCAAGCAGCGCCGCCATGGCGGATTCCCTGGGCCAGCGGGAAACCGGCGGGAAACCGCCGGCTCCCCTTTTCTGACCGCGGCTTTACCGCTGCGGCCAGAAGCGCCAAGGAAGCACCGCCAGCCTGTTGGCGGTGCTTCCGCCACCCTCCGCCATGGCGGTCATGGACCGCCAGGGTCAGAATGTCCCCCATAATTCCACCACCTCAGTCACGCCGATTGTCAAACATTCAACGCCTGTGCAGTGACAAATTGTGCAGGCATTCACCACCATCACACACATCCATGCACCCCATTCGCCTACTCACCTGCACCTCTGGCCATCCATATCACTTGCCATACAGGGGTAGGACCCCACCCCCCAGCTTGTCCAGCTCCTCCGTGGTGAAGGCCGGTGCCCTTTCCCCTGTGATTCATGCCATTTGATAAACCAGAGTCAGGACACAGCAGCACACTCAGTGGAGTACTTTCATGCACGGAATCCGGAAGTCAAGTGAACCTGGGGTGACGAAATGGCGTACGCTCCGCGGCGGTGTGTACCGTCACCGCCGGCGGGGATCATGATAGGCCCGTATTCCCGATTGACATCCATGTTAACCAATGAATGGGTGCACGGCAGGTAAGTGGTCACTTCCACTGCTACATATCTGGATGACAGGGGGCTGCCATTTTGCAAGTACCACGCAGATATTTTTTGGTCATGTACCCCATGCAGGCCCTATGGACCCCTGCCCTCATTCACATGCCTAAATGACAATTTACTCACCACAACAGTCCAGATGTGTCAGTTAACACATGTCACTCCAGTTGTACATCCTACACTGCTTATGTGTATCCTACATATTGGACACCAGTGTTTAATACACAATAGGTTGTGCAAATGAATTTGTGTCCCTCACATGTGTTCTCCACTCCTCCTAGGTACAGACCTATGTGGCAAGGGAAGGCCCCATCTGTGTACAGACCTCTTGTTGATTTGGAGACCATGGTGGAACATCACATCATTATCAATTACAGACTCACTTGTGCTACTATCCATGAACTTTGTGCATTACTGGATCCTGTACTGAGACCAGCAAATCAGAATCAGCATGCCATCCCTACTGAAGTGCAGGTGCTCTCTGTACTCCATTTCCTGGCCACAGGCTCATTTCAGGTGACAGTGGGCATGGGTGCAGGGTTTTCACAGCCAATGTTTTGCCTTTCATGTCCAGTTTTCTGGATGCTTTTGTACAACACCTACAGACATATGTGAAGTTTCTCAAAAGTGCTGAACTACCTGCCATCAAGTCAGAATTTTATACCTTTGCCAACATTCCCCATGTGATAGGTGGCATCGATGGCACCCATATAGCTCTCATCCCCCCAAGAGTAAGTGAACAGGTGTACAGAAACAGGAAGAACTTCCACTCCATGAACATACAATTGGTGTATACCGCAGACTAGTACATTCCACATGTAAATGCCATGTTCCCTGGATCAGTCCATGATTCATATGTGCTAACAGCAGTGTGCCACACATGATGGAACAACTACAAGGGGACAGAGGATGGATCATAGGTGAGTGTGTTTGACACTTTTACTGTACATAGCTGACAGTCAGGCTGTCTGCAACTGAGGGTAGTTAGTTACAGTCCTGTTTCGTCCACTTTTGAAGGTGATTCTGGCTACCCAAACATGCATCGGCTCCTGACACCAGTAAGGAATCCTGGAACAGATGCTGAGAGGAATTACAATGAGGCCCATGGAAATACTAGGAGGGTGATAGAGTGCACTATAGGTCTACTGAAGGCTAGATTCCATTGCCCCCATCTCTCTGGGGGATCCCTATGCTATGGCCCTGAGAAGGTGTGTAGAATAGTGGTGGGCTGATGCATGCTGTACAACGTGGCTGTGAGGAAATCTATCCCTCTACTGGAGGAGGAGGGTTCTGTATATCCAGACCAGATTCTTCTTAGAGGGGATGAGAGTGATGGTGATGATGAATAGGGGGAAGATGTTCACTCTAGGAACAAACTGATCCAACTATACGTCCAGTGACTATGAGGTACTGTTCACTGATGATGGTGTCTCCACTGTATAATGTCAGTCTGGCATTCACTATAGGGATGTGGGGTCTGTAGCCATTTACACTTTTACATGAATTTCAGGTGCCATGTGACATGATAACCAACATGGTGTACATTTCTGTTCACTCCACACAATGTTGTGCATGGGGTGCCATTCCTGCAATATAGGTATGATTTTTATATTTACTGGCAAATGCAATCACACTTACAATTGAATCAACATAATGACAGGGGACATTGAAATTGGTGCCCATGTGTTTAACAGTTGTCAAGGATGCATTGGTGCTCTTTACAGTGAGAGGGAGTGGGCTGATGGTGGATGTCCATACTGGCTACATGGTCTCAACGATTGGTGGCCGTGGGTATAGGTCCATCTGTATCTTGCAAGTTGTTGGTTTGCTATTGGCCAGTGAGGATGGTGGCACAGTGGCACACTTGGGAGACAGCTTGTGTCAAAGTCACTTCTTTAAGGGTGCCTTGGTCTTGGCAGGTGTTCCAGTACCATATCTGGGTCTGAGGGACTGTTTGAGTGTCTGGTGCTGGGCTGTACGGGGAGGGGTGCTGGTCTCCTATGTGTCCTCAGACAGTGACACCAGTCCACTTGCTGCTGGTGATGTTGATGGCTGGTCTGTGTCCTGAGCAGTTGTGGGGGCTTCCTGGTTTGTGGGAGTCTCAGGCTGGGTTGGGTTGTGGTGCCGCAGCACCCCTGCAATAGTGGCCATGGCGGCATTGAGTTGTTTCCACTGCTCCATGGTCTCTTGATGTTGGGCTATCTGCAGCATTTGACTCTGCTCCAGGGTGACCAGGATCTGGTCCATCCTGTCATGTGTATGGTGGTATGCTCCTAGGACCTCTGAGAGCACCTCCTGGGTTGCAGCATCCATCCTTTGGCCTCCCCCTGGACCACTGATGCCCTCCCAATGGGCCTAGCCCCCTGTGCCTGTGTCCCCTGCACAGGTCTGGCCGTTCCACTTGTACTGGGGCCATTGTCATCCTGCCTGTTGGTAGGTGGAGACTGTGGCCTCTGTACCTGTGTTCCACCAGTCTGTGGCCTGGATACACTGGTGTGGGGTCGATTGGCATGTGCAGATGTTGTTGCCTGGGTGGTAGGGGTGTCAGTGGTGTCGTGGGTGGGGCTGCTGGAGTGTGACAGTCCAGGACTGTTTGACGGACCAGGGTATTCCTCATTTTCCACAGTTTCCTTTCCAGTGTCCTGAGTGGTGCCTCTGTCTCCATGTGGGGCACTGGCACTCCTTGTTCTTTCCGTCAGGGTGGCATGGGTGGTGGTGCCTGTGGGGGGGAATGGACAAGAATGTTACATTGACTAATTTGTATGAGGATGCACAGCTCTGGCCTATTTTGTGAGGTTTATTCCCCTGCTGAGCCATGCAAGGACCTTTTGTGGGGTTGCCATTGCATTTTGCATGGGATGTGGTGGTGCATTGTGGGTGGTGTAGTGCCATTGCGATACCTTGCAGCGGTAGGTGGCTGTTCACAGGGGGAGGGATGTGGGCCTGTTGGTGTGTTTGTGGGCATGCAAGATAACTGGATGTGGTGACTGAGGCCAGGGTGGGATGTGATCCTGGTGGTAGTTGGAGGGGTAAGGCGGTGCATACGTTCAAAGTGCAGTGGCTATGGGGTAATTGTAGATGACTTACCCGAGTCCATTCCTCCAGAGAGTCCAGTGAGGCCCTCAGGGTTCAGGATGGCCAGTTCCTTTTCCTCCCAGTCAGTGTATTCGGGGGTGTAGTTGGGGGTCCTCCACCAGTCTTCTGGACAGCAATGTGGTGCCTAGATGCCGTGGACCTCACCTTCCCGCGCAGGTCGTTCCATCTCTCGTCCCTCGTGCGTGGATGGTTTCCCACTGCATTGACCTTGTTCACTCTGGTCTGCCATAACTCCATCTTCCTGGCAATGGGTGTGTGCTGGACCTGTGCCCCAAAGATTTGTGGCTTGACCTTGAGTATCTTATCCACCATTGTTCTTAGCTCCCTTCCTGTGAAGCGTGGGTGCTTAGGGGGGTGCCATGGTGTGTGTTGTCGATGGTGATTTGTGTGGATATTGGTGAGGGTGCTGTTGTGTGGTTGGGTGTGTGAGTTGTGTGTTGTAGCGTTCAGTAGCTGCGTGTACTGTTGTCAGTCTAGCTTATCCTGTTGACGTTGCAAGGGATTGTGGGGTGTGTATATTTATGTTTTATAGTGTTGTGGATGTGTGTCAGGTGTGTGGGTTTGAAACTTTCCAATGGGTGCATTTGTTGCTGTTGGGTCCCATTGCTGGCCATGGCGGTCTGTACCACTAATGGTTGTTCGGCATCCACTAACCGCCGGGGTGATTTGTGCAGAATCTTTTGGAGGACGGGGGATTTGTGGGCTTGGCGGTGGTGGGGAGGGATGTGCAGCCTTTCTGCCGACAAGGCCCTGGCGGTGGCTGGTGGAAAGAGAAATGTTGGTGGTTTTTGTTTTTGGCATCTTTATATAGTGGGTTTCTGTTCACAGCCAATGGTGGTCTTCTGTTCATCGTCTCCATGGCAGCCAACTGTGTTTACCCCCATGTTCATAATGACCGCCTTAGTATTTAAAAGTAAACACAACGCGCTGTCAATCTGATACAGAACTTTGAAACTCTTATCTGGTCAACATAATCCACTAAACTTTCATTCTGGTATTGGTACCATTGATCCTGGAGATGGGTGCACAGAAGGTGCCCCTAAGGGATAGTGTGCGTACTATTGGTCATTATGCACAATTTACACACTTTCCGCTGTAACGCAAAATATAGAGAATACTCACCCAGTCAGCATAAGCCTGAAATTTGCCATCCTGGTTTCACACTGTCTCATCATCACTACCATCTTGTTGCTGAGGCTGTTAGAATCCAACTCACTGCTCACCCCTTCTCTGTCTCACATTTGGCGCAAGACTAGGGGCATGGCTCCTGAGCCAATCAAGATGCTGCTTCATTGCTGTTTGTGCTTAAAACAGCATGAAAGCAGCACCAAGATTGGCTAGGGCAGGAATATACAATGCTTCTTTGGAGACCTGGTGAGCTGCGGCTGTGATTCTCCCCCCGGCCCGCTCACAGAGAAGCAATCTCTCAAGTGCACATGTCAACCTGGACGGTGAAAGGCACCGGTCGAACTGGACATGTGCCATTTTCCCTGCAGTGAATGAACAGTGTGAGCCTGCAAAGCCCTACCCTAATTCAGGAACTATAAGAGACAGTCATCATCGCCACAGCAAACAAAATAAAATATTTGCTTTTTACAATTAATTCGGGTGTTAGGAGCAACTAATATGGTGGGGCAACACCCTTCACGCACACATGGAGGAGCCACCCCTGTCAGTATGACTAATTTTCAATTGTAATTCTATGTTCAATATACTGTAGTGTCTCAATAACGTGCAGTGTGGATGATGAATGGCAAAATCTTTGGGAATTCCGACACAGTCAAGGCAAAGGGCACGATTTAGAGTTTGGCAGAGAGGATAATCCATCACAACAGCAACCAATAGTAACAGAGCATTCCCTCTGCCAAACTGAAGATTTGCTTGCTTCATTTTGAATCAGACACGCCCTTCAATATGTTAATTGCCGTTGCTGCCAACATACATCTCTGAAGGCCTGACATAATATAGGTAGTCAGGGGTTTTACCAGTTTCCACTCCATATTTACAGAGGGAAGACAGATGGCAAGTATTCAACATCAGTCATGGCCAGATAAAACTTGGTAGTAAGGGCCAGCAAAAATTGCAAAGTAACCCCTATGCAACAGGAAAAATTCCCTTGATGAGGGAGATCATTGCTTTTTTTAATTTCAAAAAGAAAATCTTGCTTGGGATTTGGTTTTTGAAAATTTGTAAATGCTGAAAGTTTGAAAGACATGGTCTGTCAAACTTTCAGTGCAGTTACAGGAACCGCATGACAGTAGTTCCTGGAAATGCAAGACATTTCTGCTAGGCAGGTGAAGATCTGTAAATTTGGTGGGCAGAGTGCCCTATCCATTGTGGGAGCAATATATTCCATCATTGCAATAGTACATACTCTAATCAGCAAAGTCTATATCAGCCCCTAAGTGAACTTTCTCCTCATCCTTCCTGTCCAATCCTCTGGTCTGAATTAAGATCAATACATTAGTGTTCCTAACACACAACTAGGACACACATTCTGAACATTTTGCATTGTTAGTGAACCAAATGTAAACATTACATGTGTTACTGCGTATTTAAGATGCTTAAGTCAGCTTTACACATTTAAAAAGGTTTTAACTGGAACCTACCTGATGTTGATATGACATCTGGTGTTGTTTAGTCTCATTCATGTGCTGGTGCTATAATGAATCCAAATAGTATTTTCTACAGTTTGGAATCTTACAACCAATGAAGACATACGCACATATTCTGGTCACTTTGTGTTTGCATGGACACTTATAATCAGGGGTCATATTACAAATAGGGCACACTCTCCCTGGTTATGTCGCAGCACATCTTCAAATTGGTGCACTGAGCACAAACTGGAATAGTGTGCCATATTACCATCAATGCACTTCCCCCAGTGCAGATGTGAACTTGTGCAGCCTCTCCATCTTTCACGGTGCCAGTGACAGCCAACTTGCATCTCGTGGGGTGGGGTGGAGGTGGGGGGAGCAGAGAACCCACTGCAGGTGGGTGTAGTGAGTAACTGCACCAGCCTGCAGGAGGATGTCTGGGCAGTCAACGGGACCCACTTGCCCCCCCCCAGGGAGTTGTGCACACGGGGTACACTGCCTCTGCGCTCCCACTAAATGGTGCACAGTTAGTGCACCTCCTGATGTACTCTTTGCTTCTGCACCCAAATTCCTAATAGTGCATGGGTGCAGAGACCAAGGCCCTCATCACAACATTGGCGGTAAAAGCCGCTTACCGCTGTGCAGAAGACCGCCAACACACCGCCGCGGAATTCCGCCACAGCAATTATGACCACAGTTCTGAATCCGCCAAAATCTAGACACCCACACAAGTCCGCCACACCAAAGGTCAGTGATAAACGCCACCAGAAATATGCCCACACTATCACGACCCACGAATCCACGCAACGGTCTTTCAACCGCAGAATTCCATTGGCGGTACGCACCGCCGCGCTCACAATACACACACATTTACAAAACACAGCCACGTTAGACAATTCCAAATACACACACCTGATACGCATACACACACCACTCCCACACACCCAATCCAATATAAAACACACACCCACATCACCCACAAACCCTTACGACAACAAATCACGGCCAAAAGCCAGAGAGAGACAGCACCAGCAAAACAACAGCATCCACACGCACATACCACCATCACCCACAGAACTTCGACGCACCTCACACAACACCCCACTACATATCAGCACACTTATCACCCCACACTCCACCCCACACATCACCTACACCACCCCATGGCACGGCAAAGACACCCCAGATTCTCAGAGGAGGAGCTCAGGGTCATGGTGGAGGAAATCGTCCGGGTAGAGCCACAGCTATTCGGAGCACAGGTGCAGCACACCTCCATTGCAAGGAAGATGGAGCTATGGCGAAGAATAGTGGACAGGGTCAACGCAGTGGGACAGCACCCAAGAAATCGGGAGGACATCAGGAAGAGGTAGAACCACCTACGGGGGAAGGTGCGTTCCGTGGTCTCAAGACACCACCTGGAGGTTCAGCGGTCTGCCAGCGGACCCCCACCTCCTCCCCCACAACTAACAACATCGGGGGAGCAGGTCTTGGCGATTATGCATCCTGAGGGCCTCGCAGGAGTAGGTGGAAGAATGGACTCTGGTAAGTCAAATCTTTACTATTACATCCCCCACCCTACCTGCATGCCAGCACATACTCCCACCCTCACCCTCACCCCCAGCACTCCAACTCCTCACACATGTCCCAACATCACAAACCACCCCTCCCCACACCAAGCCCTGCATGCAACAACAAAGCATGGACACCCATCACTAAAGCATACCCACTGCACATACCCATACACCCCCTAAACCATCATCACACAAGATCCCACACAGGAATGCAAGCACTGGGGTACAGGGTCACCCACCCATTGCACACCATGCAACACACAGATGTAATAAACATCCTTTTATACCCCTGCAGGACACCTACCCAACGTCACCTGACAGGAGGGTCCACACATGTCCACACCACCAACAGAAGAGGCCCACAGTGATGACAGCAGCTCTGTCCATCTGGATCTAGATGACCAGCCCGGCCCATCAGGGAACTCGGGACAGTCGATTCCCATCACACAGTCACAGGCCACTACAGAGCTTCCCCCCTCTGGAAACACCAGCACAGCACCCACCCAGCGGGCCCATACCTCCGTCCCCAGGACACGTCAATCAGCTGTGTGTCCACCACTACAGGGAACCCAGGCTAACCCACCACCCCACCAACAACAGGGACCTGGGGGCAGAGGCAGTGGGCACACGGTCCAGGGGACGGAGGCCTAGGAACACAGGGGAACTGGGAGGGCTGCTGTGCGACAGGGGGCGGACAGGCCAAGGGAACCCACTCTCCACGAGGCCCTCTCCTCCATCATGGGAGCCTACCACCACTCCCAGGAGACGATGGCAACGGTACTGGCCAATTTTCAGGAGACCCAGCGCCTGCAGGAGGAACAGTATATGGGCTTCAGGGAGGAACTCAAAACCATCAGCTCCACCTAGGGCACCATCGTAGGGGTGCTGAAGGAAGTACTCAACACCAGGAGGGAAAATGTGGCACTACAAGGGGCCCCTGACACTAGCATGGACGATGAACTGCCCACTACCTCCGCCGGCGCTAATGGACAGGACGCCCCACCACAGGACCACCACACCAGCACCCCACCCCATGCAGAGGGAGAACCACCCCGCAAACGGTCCCTGAGATCCAGGTACAAGACAGGGCATGATGCCAAGACCCCCGCCAAGAAATGAGGCCACCCTGATTGTCATCCTACTGTCCCACTTTGTCACCCTGTCCATCCTTAAACTGCCCCAGCTCCACTTCCTATGCCCGTCTGGGCAATGCACCTGTGAGACTAATAGACTGGACTCTGCCATGGACATTCCTCTGCCATCACCCCTCACCATTTTACTACCCCCTCCAATATTGAGCACTTAAATAAACACACTTAAAGCACAAAACAATCTTGAGTCTGTGATTGTGAAATTGTGTATTAGAAATTACAGTGACAAAATGCTCTTTCAATTGTAATGTCAACATACCTATGTCACATAGCTCTAGTCCATAAGGAATCTAAGCAGATGTCACACAGTGGGACCCACATCTGTGAAATCGTAAGGGAAAGTGACAACTCAGTGACCATACACTGGGTGAAAACGACAGACAGTAGAGAGTCAGTAGTGTTTAAGTACATGTAGTAGGCAGGTCTCTACTCTTACCTGTGTCTCACTGGAAATATTGCTGGATCACTGAGTCCCTGTTGTTCATGTCTTCTTCCTCTGCTTCCTCGTCTTCACTGTCCACAGGCTCCACAGCTGCCACAACATCGCCATCTGGACCATCCTCCTGCAAAAAAGGCACCTGTCGTCGCAAAGCCAAGTTGTGAAGCATACAGCAGGCCACGATGATCTGGCACACCTTCTTTGGTGAGTAGAATAGGGATCCACCTGTAATATGGAGGCACCTGAACCTGGCCTTCAGGAGGCCAAAGGTCCGCTCGATCACCCTCCTAGTTCGCCCATGGGCCTCATTGTATCATTCTTCTGCCCTTGTCCTGGGATTCCTCACTGGGGTCAGTAGCCATGACAGGTTGGGGTAACCAGAGTCACCTGCAAATGGCGAGGGACAACTGTTAGACACGCACTAACCTGTAGGGATAACCCAGACCCAGACAACCATTCCAACTGTCTTGCTTCCAGGTGCTCACCTAATAGCCACACACGGTGCCTCTGGAGTTGACCCATCACATAAGGGATGCTGCTATTCTGCAGGATGTAGGCGTCATGCACTGAGCCAGGGAACATGGAATTCACATGGGAGATGTACTGGTCTGCCAAACATACCATCTGTACATTCATTGAATGATAACTCTTCCGGTTTCTGTACAACTGTTCACTCCTGTGGGGGGGATCAAAGCCGCATGGGTCCCATCAATGGCACCTATGATGTTGAGGGTTATGTCCCAGGGCATAGAAATCACCTTTCACTGTAGGTAAATCCTCCACCTGAGGGAAAACGATGTAGCTCCGCATGTGTTTCAGAAGGGCAGACAACACTCTGGACAACACGTTGGAAAACATAGGCTGGGATATCCCTGATGCTATGGCCACTGTTGTTTGAAATTACCCACTTGCAAGGAAATGGAGCACTGATAGCAACTGCACTTGAGGGGGGATTCCTGTGGGATGGCGGATTGCTGACATCAGGTCTGGCTCCAACTGGGGACACAGTTCCTGGATTGTGGCACGGTCAAGCCTGTATGTGATAATCAAATGTTTTTCCTCCATTGGAAGACAGGTCCACCAACGGTCGGTACCCAGGAGGATGCCGCCATCTCCTCACATGTCCCAGCGGACGGTGCCTATGAAGGACAACAGCGAGCACAGAGTCAAATAACTCAGAGGTACGTACCCACAGTTTACACAGAACACGAATCCTAATCCAAAAAGTGGCATGTATGTGTGTTGAGTCTAGGCCTGGGTATGTGTGACGCAGCTGAAAATGAAGCCATGTGGGCCCCTTAAATGGCGGCTGCCTGACCTGTAAAGCGGGACAATAAGTTGTGAGGTAACTGCGCTGGCGTTGTACACCGTCGCAGTAGGCGGTCGAAGACCGCGGCGCAATGCTGCATTGGTTAACATTGGACCCTATGGGTCCCAGGAGCCAATGACGATGTACGCCGGCGGAGACGGTACGCACCGCCACGGGCGTGACCGCCATTTTCTATCTGTTCAATCACTCAATACCTGATCTTCGACTGGAGAGGACCTACACTGCAAGTGCTGCTGTGACCTCGGTCTGGAAGAGACAATGGCTCGAGTGTCTGGGGAAAGGGCCCCTGCCTTCACATCGGAGGAGTTGGAGAAACCCGTGGATGGGGTCCTCCCCCAGTACACGCTACTCTACGGTCCTCCAGACAAACAGGTAAGTGCACAGGGAGCATGATGTATGGGCTATGCCTGTGTGGAGAGGGCTGGATGTAAGAAGGAAGGGGGCAGAGTGCCGCGTGCATGAAACGACGGTGAATGCATGTGCCACATGGCAAGGGTAGGGATGGGGGCCAATCACTTTGACGGTGCAGTTGGTAATAACTTACTATTCCCCCTGTACATTTCATGTAGGTCAGCGCCCACCAGAGAAAACATATTTGGCGTGCCATCGCCAAGGACGTCCGGACCCTGGGGGTCTACCACAGACAGAGCACCTAATGCCGGAAAAGATGGGAGGACATTCGCCACTGGAGCAAGAAGACGGCAGAGGCTCACCTGGGGATGGCCTCCCAACGTGGGAGGCGTGCCCGTCGCACCATGACCCCCCTGATGTTCAGGATCCTGGCGGTGGCCTACCCGGAGTTGGATGGGCGCTTGAGGGCATCACAGCAGCAACAAGGGGGTGAGTACACTCTTATTCTGCTGACTTTGCGCGCAGTGGAGGGGTCTGGGTGGGGGAGTTGGGCTGTGGGTTTCCCTAGGCCAGGGCGAGTTCCGTAGGCAAGGTCCCTCCATAAGGCAGGCCATGTGGCACCCCACCTCTGTAGAGTGCCAAGTACACCTAGTCATGCCCCTGTGTCATCTATGTGTGCAGATGTTGTCCATAGCCTTGTACGCCATTTCCCAGGAATTGAACAGTGGAGCCCAAGAGCGCGGCAAAGTGCAGGGGGCTTCTGTGTCTGTTGTGTCCGCCAACAGTAGCGGTAATGCATGCACTCAACATGTCTTTTCTCTGTCGCCCCCCCTTTTTGTGGTCTCCCTGTTCTTGTGTGCATTAGCATCATCAGGCGGAGGAGCAGTGGCACCGGAGCACCAGGGGGCTGCATCCCACATGGCCATGGAGGGCCACACTACGGACTCGGACTTTACCACTGGGACCGAGTGCGAGGGGAGCTCCACGGCGGGGACAGGAGCTGAGACCAGTGACACGGACTCGTCCTCTGATGGGAGCTCCCTTGTGGTGGTGCAACATCTGTGCCACCCCCATCTACAGGTACAGCTGTCACCACCCCTTCCAGCACCGCCCTCCCAGCAGCCCCTCAGCCTTCACCCCGTGCCCGCTCATATCTGGGAGGGTGGGCCTCACCTTCGCCCCAGGCACCTCAGGCCCTGTCCCAGTCACCCCTGCTGCCCTCACTGAGGAGACCATTGACCTCCTCAGGTCCCTCACTGTTGGGCAGTCTACCATTTTGAATGCCACCCAGGGTGTAGCAAGGCAGTTGCAACAAACAAATGCATTCCTGGAGGGCATTCAATCTGGTCAGGCGGCCCTTCAGCGAGCTTTTCAGACTCTGGCCTCAGCAGCCATTGTCCCTGTGTCTAGCCTCCCCCCTCCAACTTCCTCCACCCCGACCCAATCCCCTGTACCTCAGCCTATCCCAAACACACCTACAGACCAGCATGCACACACGTCAACACACAAGGGAAGGTCAGGCAAACATAAGCACCACACTTCCCACAGGCACTCACGGAAGCATCACACACATGCAGACACACCAACATCCACTGCCTCCACCGTGTCCCCCTCCTTCTAGTCTCCCTCCTCCCTCCCTGTCTCGTCTACAATCACACCTGCATGCACTACCTCTACAGCCACTACGTCCCTCTCCAGCACACCCACCACCACACCCCGCTCACGTGCAGTCACCACCCCCACTACCATTCACACGTCCCCTGTGTCCTCTCCCAGTGTGTCTGTGACGCCACCTCCCAAGATATACAAACGCAGGCACACACCCACCCAACAGCCATCCACCTCACGACAGCCTCCAGCGCATGCACCTTCACCCAAAGTCAGCAAACAAACACCTCCTACAACCACCACCTCTTCCTCCACTCCCAAACTCCCTCCAGCTACCCATCCCAGTGTGTCCCAAAAACTTTTCCTGTCCAACCTTGACCTCTTTCCCACACCACCCCCACCCCGTCTGTCTCATAGGTCCCCAACTAGCACCTCAGCCACAACATCTCCAGGACCAGTGGTGCCTGTAGTCACCGGAATCTGGAGTGCACCGGCCACCAGGGCAGCCAGTGTAGCACAGAGCCACAGCACAGACAGCCCCCCACCTGTGAAGCATCAGAAGTTGGCCAGTGCCCGGTGGGAGAGGGGGAAGACTCCAGCCACCAAAGCCGCTCCAAGGGGTCTCAGTGGGAATGTGGAGTCAGCTGTGACACCTTCCAAGGTGGGGAAGGGCCACAAGAAACCCGGCAAGTCTGGGAAGAGCAGCACGGTGGAGAAGACCGCCATCAGCCCAGCTGCCCAGGACAGGACCGCCAGCACCAGCCCACCTGTCCAGGACAGGCCCGCCAGCACCAGCCCAGCTGCCCAGGACAGGACCACTAACACCAGCCCAGCTGCCCAGGACAGGACCTCCAGCACCAGCCCACCTGCCAAGGACAGGCCCGCCAGCACCAGCCCAGCTGCCCAGGACAGGACCGCCAGCACCAGCCCAACTGCCCAGGACAGGACCTCCAGCACCAGCCCAGCTGCCCCGGACAGGCCCGCCAGCACCAGCCTAGCTGCCCAGGACAGGACCGCCAGCACCAGCCGACCTGCCCAGGACAGGACCGCCAGCACCAGCCCAGCTGCCCAGGACTGGCCCGCCAGCACCAGCCCAGCTGCCCAGGAGGCCACCGCCAGCACGAGCCCCGCTGGCCCATGAAGGACCGCCAGCAAAAGCCCCACTGGGCCATGAAGGACCGCCAGCAAAAGCCCTGCTGGGCCATGAAGGACCGCCAGCACAAGCCCCGCTGGGCCATGAAGGACCGCCAGCAGCTGAGTCCCTGCAATGGAGACCGCCGCCTCAAGCACCGCTGAACAGGGCACCGCCGTCTCAAGCACCGCTGAACAGGGCACCACCGTCTCAAGCACCGCTGAACAGGGCACCGTCTCAAACACCGCTGAACAGGACACCGCCTTCTCAAGCACTGCTGAACAGGGCACCGCTGTCTCAAGCACTGCTGGCCCATGAGTGGCAAGGGCACTGATGCAACTGAGTCCGTCACGGGGTGAATGATACACTCTGGGCAAAAAGCCCCCTCCAGAACCAGTGGAGAAAGGCATCCACTACCTCAGTCCTTAGCAGGATGAAGCACTCTGGGCACAAAGCCCCCTACAGAACCAGTGGAGACTATCATCCACTACCTCTGTCCTTAGCAGGATGAAGCACTCTGGGCACCATGCCCCCTCCAGAACCAGTGGAGAAAGGCATCCACTACCTCAGTCCTTAGCAGGATGAAGCACTCTGGGCACAAAGCCGCCTCCAGAACCAGTGGAGACTGTCATCCACTACCTCTGTCCTTAGCAGGATGAAGCACTCTGGGCACCATGCCCCCTCCAGAACCAGTGGAGAAAGGCATCCACTACCTCAGTCCTTAGCAGGATGAAGCACTCTGGGCACAAAGCCCCCCTCCAGAACCAGTGGAGAAAGGCATCCACTACCTCTGTCCTTAGCAGGATGAAGCACTCTGGGCACCATGCCCCCTCCAGAACCAGTGGAGAAAGGCATCCACTACCTCAGGTTTTAGCAGGATGAAGCACTCTGGGCACAAAGCCCCCTCCAGAACCAGTGGAGACTGTCATCCACTACCTCTGTCCTTAGCAGGATGAAGCACTCTGGGCACCATGCCCCCTCCAGAACCAGTGGAGAAAGGCATCCACTACCTCAGTCCTTAGCAGGATGAAGCACTCTGGGCACAAATCCCCCTCCAGAACCAGTGGAGACTGTCATCCACTTGAGAGACTGTGGCTTTGCACTCCCCAGGATTGAACAGTGGGCAACCCACCTGCCTGTAGAGACTTGTGAGACTGTGGCTTTGCACTCCCCAGGATGGAACAGTGGGCAACCCACCCACTGTAGAGACTTAAGAGACTGTGGCTTTGCACTCCCCAGGATTGAACAGTGGGCAACCCACCCACTGTAGAGACTTGTGAGACTGTGGCTTTGCACTCCCCAGGATTGAACAGTGGCCAACCCACCCACTGTAGAGACTTGAGAGACTGTGGCTTTGCACTCCCCAGGATGGAACAGTGGGCAACCCACCCACTGTAGAGACTTGTGAGACTGTGGCTTAGGCACTCCCAAGGATTGAACAGTGGGCAAACCACCCACTGTAGAGACTTGTGAGACTGTGGCTTTGCACTCCCCAGGATTGAACAGTGGGCAACCCACCCACTGTAGAGACTTGTGCGACTGTGGCTTTGCACTCCCCAGGATTGAACAGCGGGCCCCCCTTTCCCTCCCCCTGAGGTGCCTGTTTAGTTGCTCTCTGATGCCCCTGCAGTGTTCTCTCCGTCATGGTCGGGGATCTTGTGTAGGCCTCGCCCATACCGTGTGGTCCCAGTGTTCCACCGAATTTATTAGAGCGCTACCTGGACTACTATGCTTGGTTTATATTTTTTACATGGTGTATATATCTATTTATGCCTACTTGCTTTAAATATATTACAATGGTTACACTCGTTTTCTATTGTCTTTGAATTCTTCCGGAGGGTTTGGGGGGTGTAACTGTGATGTACTGATATGCATTAGTGTGTGTGTTGTAGTGGGTGAGGGTGGGGTTGTTGCGTGTGTATGTCCCTGTTTTTTCCCTCCCCCCTCCCCTGTGTCGTAGGTGCAGTACTCACCGTGGTCTTCGCCGCCGGCTTTCGTGCTCCTGGTAGAGGAGCAGGAAGACTATTGCAGGCAGAATTTGGAGTTCCGGATCCAGGGCGTCCTCGTTCCTCGTGGGGTGTGTAGAGGTGAGCGTTTTCCCTTCGGAATCCTGTTTCCGCCGTGTTTTTATCCACGGTGAATCCGCCCCGGAAAAGGTGGCGGATTGGCCTGTCATAATAGTGTGGGTGTTACATTGTCCCCCGCCTGTCTGTTGACGGTGACCACCAAGCTGTTTGTTTGTACCGCCGTGGCGGTCGGAGTGTTAAAGTGGCTGTCTTTGTTGGCGGTTTCCGCCACGGTCGTAATAGCAAAAAAAATTCCGACGGCCTGTTGGCGGTTTTACCGCCGCTTTATCACCGTCCACCAGGGTTGTAATGACCACCCAAGTGTCATTCCTTCATTTGCATGGTGACGTGTCCCTGTTAAAATGGCGTTGTGCTGTATAAAATGCCAGAGTTATTGGTATTACAGAAGCAGCCACACAAGCAGCTGCAATACCACAGTGCCATGGGGGTAGAAAATATAGGTGCACACACCCCTTGTACTTCCAGGACACTGTATGTAATATATCCCCATACTGGTAATTTGTGGCAACTGGCCTTTAAAAAACATTTTTCAAGGGGGTACTACTGCGTGCAAAACAGGTGAAAAAAAACAATTTACATATGTTAGACCCATTTTAAACGAGCTCGTGGTTAAGTCAGTCCCCCAAAAGCATCTGAGAAAACTGTGTTTGCTCATGGGTGCGCTTGAGCTTGCAAAGTAGACATTAGCCTAAGTGAGCGCAATATATTTTTGTGCACTGATTTCTGCGTCCGCCCAGGCTGGTTGCAACTTATTGAAGAATGAGTGGATAAATGTCTGTGGCATTCCTACACAACTTTAGCTCTCCTTTTGATGGACCATCACGAACTGTTTTAGCTGAGT
The DNA here is from genome assembly GCF_031143425.1 of Pleurodeles waltl. Lineage (NCBI taxonomy): Eukaryota > Metazoa > Chordata > Amphibia > Caudata > Salamandridae > Pleurodeles > Pleurodeles waltl. The sequence goes on from NC_090437.1 coordinate 903,584,743, forward strand.
CCGGTGTGGGTTATTTAAAATAGACCAACATTACAGACGCTGTGAATGAAATGGAGCTGGGGATCTCTTGTCATATAATAAACATGTCTCCTCTTTTTCTGTATTTCCACTTATTATTAGTAGTGGTTTGACTCAATTATGTAATCGTGTGTGTCCTACATAAAATACCATATGAGAAGGGTCCCTTTGTGCTATCACAGATGGTACTTACGCAATCACTAAATAATGATACGGAGAGATACTATTTTAGCAGTGATTACTTCACCATTCCAAGTTTCGGTTCTTACATGGAGGTGACGCAGCAACTGTGTGAGTTTTCCGACATTTCGAGCTGTGCAACTTGGAATTCGCAGTGCTTGACTTCGCAATTCGCATTGGGCTTTTTTTCAAGTAAAGATCATGGAAACAAAAAGACATGAGTTATTTCCTTTGCCCAGGACCGAAATGTAAATTTGCCCTAAAATATATGTTTGCGTGAGAAGGGAATGAGGGGATAGTAACCCGTTTGCAGTGGTCTGGATTCTTTATTTTTACTAAAGACAAAAAGAAGGAAAACCATAGCACAGTTAATCATTACTTACTGTCATGGTTCAACTTTTATGTGGCTGGTCAACAAACTTACAATCAGCTCATTTTACATATATTACAACAAGTATTCTGTGGCTAAGCTAAACGTGTGCAGTCTGTTTTTTGCACATTATTGATATTGATGTGTTGATATTCACTTTATAAGTAAGCACCGTCCATTCTCGCTGGCTGATGATGACTTGTGGTCCATTAAGGTCTATGGCTAACAAAGTATCATTGTGTAGTGTAGGAAAGACCCTTAATAATTTCAGCATTTAGTCTAAAAGTAGGTCACAGAGATATATAGCCCACAATTAGAGTTTGGCGGCCAGGGTACTCCGTTGCAAAGCTGCCACAACCCATGTGGATCATAAATCAGAGTGAGGATTTGGGGAGAATCTAACCTCAGTCAGAAACAACATCCAATCTGACCATTTTGATGATGAGGGACTGCATAGTACCTGCATCTTATGCAACCAACACCCCTAAATACAGAGTACAGAGCCCCTGATTATCTGGTGCCTTCACTCCACGTTTCCTAAAATGTGGGCGGTGTCATCACCTACAGCAAACTATCAAAGGGATGGCCAGCCATACTAGACAGAGCAGAGGCCGCAGCAAAAGAGTGGTTCCTGACAAGCCCGCCCTCCACAGAGACTCAACTTGCAGCTATCCACATAAGCCAAGGGAGTCAGGGAGTCAGGAGGATGTATCAGAGCGTGGATGCCCCACCGGTCAGCCATCAATTTCCAGCCCCTGGGAAATTGCCCTGTAGAGCACTGTTAGTGCAATGGCTGGTGATGGTGGGAGGGATGCACACACACACACTGCCATCAGCAGCAGCATAGCCCAGCCAAAGCTAAAAAGAGCATTCTGGGCAGTCCAGAATGGTGGGCTCCTTAGCAGAACCCACTCATGTTCCCCGGCAAGATGTCAGTATGGGCATCCGGGTCCGTCAATAGGGGGCCCCTCGACTTAATTCAAGCTTGGGCACTCTGTGTATATACTCTCACTCTGCTGCCACAATTCTAAGATTTTTCTGTGTATATTTTCAAGTTGTATGGCCTTCCAAAGAAAATCATGTCTGACAGAGAAGTTAAATATTTGTCAGGATTCTTGATTACTACCTGTAACAGCCTGTGCATAGAATTGATGGACCGTATGTCTAAATCCGGGTACTATCAAACACAATATTTGCATATGATAAATTGAAGCACTATTCTGTTTTATGAATGTTTGTTACTCAAAATGTTTTTTTACCAATGTATGTTCAAAACCTCCAAATGTGTATCAAAAAGTTTTTGAACTTCACATTCTATCCAGCATAGCCAACCGTAGCTCAATAAAGGAAGGTCAACCACTTCACAATGGAAAGACATCCATTAGCTAATGACCAGCACCACCTTAATATGTTGATGATTGCATCTAGTCATCCTCTTAGAACCATCCTAGCAATCTGTTCCCTTGCAAATTTGCACCAAATTACTTTTTCACATTTTCTTTCAGTAACAAGATGTTTGTCTTAAACTTCCTAAAATGTGTATTCTGTTTTTACATCTTTTTTCTGTATGGGGTTCCACCCATCCCCTCTGATGTATGGTTGACAAAACTGAATGTGAGTTAGCACATATCTACAACTCCCTTTTAGATTGCAGTATTGAGTTGCCTGGAGGGCCTATCTGAAGTCATATCAATCAAAAGATCCAGTTTTGATTGAAAAAAATTGCATGGAGTGTTAGTGCACAGTGATATTCCACTTTTGTATTATTACTTAACCCTAAGCTCCCGGAGACTTGGTCCACTACATTGTGGTCTTTATCATCATGTATCTGTTGTCCCCAGCCAAGCTCTCTGACTGTCAGCTCACTACATGTCTTGCAAGACACTACAACCACCACTTCATTATACAGATTGATGCTTCAGGTCTCTAGCTTATGACTATGGGATTCTTAGAGTGGCTTGTCATGATTAGGCTTACTAACTAATAGTTACATGACAGAATATCGACCACTTAAGCATCAATTCACCAAAATAACACCGAACAACTGTTGTGTACCACAATAGTGTCACCCTGGGCACAAACAAGAAATGCAAAACTATGCATCACAAAATTATTGATGATAACAATATCTAAAATACTATCATATCTAGCACAAAAATAAAGTATAATCAAATATCGCTAGACATTAAATATATTGAAATTAATGATATTGACTGCAAAAATATTTTTAAATAAACAAATCAAAAATCTAAACCGTTTTAGTTTTAAATTATTACAGTTAAAACACCAAAATTAACCAAACACAGCAAAACATTTAAAATGATTCCAATAACCAAATAAACAAAAAAATAACAGTTATATTTAAAACCATAATTACTAAGCAAACAACTTAACTAAAAATACAATTAAAAAAAATTAAACACACAAAAATAACATAAATGTAATAAACCACCATATATACACAAAACATTAACAACAAAAATATAATATACATTTCTCTATATATATATATAGAGAGAGAGAGAGATATTGAAAAGAAATAACGCTAGTAGATATAATACATTGTACAGTTACCTAAACCTTAATTAGCATTCACACAATAAAGAACAAGCTTCCTGAAAAACTTGAAGCTACACACAAAGTAACAAAAATAAATGTAAAACAAAGTAGCCAATAAAACTAAAAGCTAGAAAATGAGCAGATCAGTCACCGAAACTAGAACTAAAAACGCTACACCTACAAAAAAAAGACACTCTGCTGGTTTCTATTTTAAACAGATCATCAACAAAGTCCAACCATGGTCAGCAACAAACACCCACTCTGCCTATTTTGATGATGAAGGACTGCATGGTCATATACAGTGCCCCTGATTATCTGGTTCCCCCACTCCACCTTTCTTAAAATATGGGAGGTGTCATCACCTACAGCAGACTATCAAAGAAATGGCCCATCGCACTAGACACAGCAGAGGCTGCCAGCAAGAGAGTGGGTCCTGACAAGTATTAATAAAAACTAAACCAAGCTATTTACCTAACGCTTAACTTAAACTATACATCTAAAATACATCTTTTTCTTTATATCTCCAAACCTTAGGTACCATTACAAGATTATAAACAAGAGCAGCATCTTGGCCAACAAAAACACCAAGGTGGTCATTACGACCCTGGCGGATGGTGTTAAAGCTGCGGAAATACCGCAAACAGGCCGGCGGACAAAAAAAGGGAATTACTACCCTGGCGGTAACCGCCAACAAAGACAGCCACTTTAACACTTCGCCCGCCACGGCGGTACAGACAAACAGCGTGGCGGTCACCGCCAACAGACAGGCGGGAGACAAAGTACCGCCCACACTATTACAACACACCAATCCGCCACCTTTTCCGGGGCGGATTCACCGTGGATAAAAATACGGCGAAAACAGCCTTTGCTATGGGAAAACACTCACCTCAACACACTCCACGAGGAAAGACGACTCCATGGAGCCGGAACTCCAAATACTACCTGTCCTTGTCTTTTTGCTCCTCTACGAACAACAGCGACATAGGCGCAGAACATACCGGTGAGTACTGCATCTACGACACGGGGCAGGGGAGAGGCAAAAGTTAGGGGGACACCCACCAAACACCCCCACCTTCACATATTACAACATACACACCAATGCAGTCAAAAATATCACATTAACAACCCACAATCCCCCCGGAAGAATGCAAAGACAAATTGAGATCCGTTCAAATATTGTAATGTGCCAATATACATGTCATATAAAAATATACTGAATCATATCTCGAAATCTGTCATATTTATATATACAATACAAGAAGTAGTGCAGATATGTACACAACAATGTCCGTGCACCAACAGTCCAAAAATGCATCGGCGAAGGCCCACAATAGATACCTGACCAAAATCCGAGAGAACACTGCCGGGGCATCAGATTGAAATACTACAGGCACCTCAGGGGGAAGGGAAGGAGGGGCACCTCAGCCACATGACTGCAAAGCCAGATCCACGACGGGGCTCCATGCCCATTTATGCCATCCTGGGGAGTGCAAAGCCACAGTCTCTCAAGTCTCTACAGTGGGTGGGTTGCCCACTGTGCCATCCTGGGGAGTGCAAAGCCACAGTCTCTCAAGTCTTTACAGTGGGTGGTTTGCCCACTGGACCATCCTGGGGAGTGCAAAGCCACAGTCTCTCAAGTCTTTACAGTGGGTGGGTTGCCCACTAGACCATCCTGGGGAGTGCAAAGCCACAGTCTCTCAAGTCTTTACAGTGGGTGGTTTGCCCACTGGACCATCCTGGGGAGTGCAAAGCCACAGTCTCTCAAGTCTTTACAGTGGGTGGGTTGCCCACTGGACCATCCTGGGGAGTGCAAAGCCACATTGACGCAAGTAGATGCAGTTCTCATCTGGTACTGGGTGGGACTGGTGGGCAGACTGGATGAGTCTCCCCGTGAAAGTTCCTGTCCTGTCACTGTCCCAGCTGCACATGGGAGAAGGATGCCTGATGTGGCGGCCTATTCATACCCACACGGTGTTTGCCCTGATCAGCGGTCTTCACCATGGCGGTCTTGGCCTTGTTCAGCGGTGCTTTGCCATGGCGGTCTTGGCCTTGTTCAGCAGTGCTTTGCCATGGCGGTCTTGGCCTTGTTCAGCGGTGCTTTGCCATGGCTGGCTATGGACTGTTCCGCAGTGCTTTGCCATGGCGGTCTTGGCCTTGTTCAGCGGTGCTTTGCCATGGCGGTCTTGGCCTTGATCAGCGGTGCTTTGCCATGGCTGGCTATGGACTGTTCAGCGGTGCTTTGCCATGGCGGTCTTGGCCTTGTTCAGCGGTGCTTTGCCATGGCGGTCTTGGCCTTGTTCAGCGGTGCTTTGCCATGGCTGGCTATGGACTGTTCAGCGGTGCTTTGCCATGGCGGTCTTGGCCTTGTTCAGCGGTGCTTTGCCATGGCTGGCTATGGACTGTTCAGCGGTAGCCTGAGATGGCGGTTCAGATACTGACATTGGTGTGTGGCATGACGAACTCCACACTGGACATTGGGGTGTGGCATGACGAACTCCACACTGGACATTGGGGTGTGGCATGACAAACTTCACACTGGACATTGGGGTGTGGCATGACGAACTCCACACTGGACATTGGGGTGTGGCTTGACGTTTCATCATCGCCCAGCGGCGCTGTGGGATCCTGGTCCCTCCTGGACACTGACTCCGGCGGTGGTCTCCTGACCAGTAACAATACTTGGGCCCTCTTGGGCACTGACTCTGGCGGTGGTCTCCTGACCAGTAACGATACTTGGGCCCTCCTGGGCACTGACTCTGACGGTGGTCTCCTGACCAGTAACGATACTTGGGCCCTCCTGGGCACTGACTCTGGCGGTGGTCTCCTGACCAGTAACGATACTTGGGCCCTCCTGGGCTGTGACTGTGGCGGTGGTCTCCTGACCAGTAACGACGGAGCTGGCGGTTGTGTCTGGACCGCCGGAAATGATGGCGCACTTCTCCACCGTGACACTCACAACAGGCTGGGCAGACTTCCTCGGAACCTTCCCCACCTTCTTTGGAGTTACAGCTGACTCACCAATCGCCTTCGATCCCATTTCACTTGTTGTCCTACCAGGAGTCTTGACACGGTCCCGTCGTCCACTCTCCAATTTCGGTGCCTTTACAGGGGGTGGGCTGAAAGTGCCTTGGCTCCGGGTCCTACTGCCTGCCCTGGTGGACGGTGCACTCCAAAAACCTGGAACACGCACCACTGGTACTGGAGGCTTTTTGGCTGAGGCGCTGCGACGGGACTGATGAACTGGAGGGGGGGGCAAACAGGTCAATTTGACAGAGGGACAGTTTCTGACGGACACTGGGATGGGTAGCTGGAGGGGGTCTGGGAGTGGAGGTAGAGGAGGTGGTTGTAGGAGGTGTCACTTTAGGTGTTTTGGGTGCAGGTGCAGGTACTGGAGGCTGTCGTGAGGTGGATGGATGTTGGGTGAGTGATTGCCGGCGTTTGTGTACTTTGGGAGGGGGCGTCACAGACACACTGGGAAAGGACACAGGGGACGTGTAAATGGCAGTGGAGGTGGTGAGTGCAGGTGAGCGGCTTGTGGTGCTGGGTGTTCTGGTGCAAGTCCTAGTGCCTGTAGATGTGGTGCATGCAGGTGTGTGTGTAGATGACACTGGGAGGGACGAGGGAGAAGAGGAGGAGGGGGACACAGTGGAGACAGTGGATGTTGCTGTGTCTGAATGGGTGTGATGCTTGTGTGAGTGCCTGTGGTGTGTGTGGTGCCTATGTCTGCTTGAGCTACTTTTGGGTGTTGACTTGTGTGCCTGCTGGTCTGTAGGTGTGCTTGGGATGGGCTGGGGTACAGGGGATTGGGTCTGGGTGGAGGAAGTTGGAGGGGGGAGGCTGGACACAGGGACAATGGCTGCCATCAGTGCTGAAGACCAGAGATTGCAGGGTTCGCTGAAGGACAGCCTGACCAGAATGAATGCCTTCCAGGAATGCATTACCGTGTTTCAACTCTCGTTCTACACCCTGGATGGCATTCACTATGGTAGACTTCCCAACAGTGAGTGACCTGAGGAGGTCAATGGCCTCCTCACTGAGGGCAGCAGGGGTGACTGGGGCAGGGCCTGAGGTGCCTGGGGCGAAGGTGATGCCCACCCTCCTGGGTGAGTGGGCATGGGACACACGCTGAGGGGCTGCTGGGAGGGCGGTGCTGGTAGGGGAGGTGGTGGCTGTACCTGTAGAAGTGGGGTGCACAGATGGTGCCGCCACCACAGGGGAGCTCCCATCGGCGGACGAGTCCGTGTCGCTGGTTGGTGATCTGGTGGCCGACGTGAAGCTCCCCTCGCCCTCCGCCCCACTGGTGAATTCAGAGTCTGTGGTGTGGCCCTCCATGGCCATGTCGGTTGCAGGTCCCTCGTGCTCCGGTGCCACTCTACCTCCGCCTGTTGATGCTGATGTACAAAAGGACAGGGAGAGCAGGAAAAGGGGGGAGACAGAAGAAAGAGAGTTTTAGTGCATGGCATACCGCTACCGTTGGCGGACAAGACAGACGCAGCAGCCCCATGCATTACGCCGTGCTTCTGACCTCTGCACATGCTATTTCTGGGATATGGCCTACATGGCAATGGTAGTAAGCTGCCCACATGGATGGCAAAGAGGCAACTATACATCAACTTGCCTCTGTTTTGAGCTGGGGTAGAGTGCCACATGGCCTACATAACGGAGGGGCCTTGCCTACCTAACTCGCCCTGGCCTAGGGACACCCACAACCCACCACCCCCACCCAGACACCTCCACTGCACGCAAAGTCCATATGATGAGGTAGTACTCACCCCCTTGTGTCTGCTGTGATGTCCTTAAGCGCCCATCCAACTCCGGGTAGGCCAACGCCAGGATCCGGAACATCAGGGGGGTCATGGTGCGATGGGCACCCCTCCCACGTTGGGAGGCCATCCCCAGCTGAGCCTCCGCCGTCTTCTTGCTGCAGCGGCAAATGTCCTCCCATCTCTTATGGCAGTGGGTGCCCCGTCTCTGGTGGGCCCCCAGGGTCTGGACTTCCTTGGCGATGGCACGCCAAATGTCCCTCTTCTGGTGGGCACTGACCTACATGACATGCACAAGGATAGAGGACAGTCATTACCTGCTGCACCGTTGTTGTGATTGGCCCCCTCCCAACTCTGTCCCTATGGCCCGTTCACCCCAATGCATAACTGTTCAATATACTCTGCCCCCTTCCCTCATCCACCCAGCCCTCTCCACCCAAGCCTAGCCCATACAACGTGCTCCCTGTGTACTAACCTGTTGGTCTGGAGGACCGTAGAGTAGCGTGTACTGGGGGAGGACCCCATCCACAAGTTTCTCCAACTCCTGTGCAGTGAAGGCAGGGGCCCTTTCCCCAGACGCAGCAGCCATCGTCGCTTCCAGACCGAGGTCACAGCAGCACTCCTGTCGAAGGTCAGGTATCTAGTGATTGAAGAGATAGAAAATGGTGGTGACGTCCGCGGCGGTGACGTCCGCGGCGGGGCGCATCATCACCGCCAGCGCACCTGTTCATTGGCTCCTGGGACCCATAGGGTCCAATGTTAACCAATGCAGCATTGCGCCGCACTCTACGACCGCCTACCGCGACGGTGTCCAACGCCAGCGCAGTTACCCCACAATTCCATTGTCCCAGTTTAGAGGTCAGGCAGCCGACATTTCAGGGGCCCACATGGCTTCAATTACTACTGCGTCACACATACCGAGGCCTAAACTCAAAATGTTTCCCGGATGGGTTAATTGTCTGTTGTAGTCTTGTGTGTGACTGTGGGTACATACCTGGAGGAATGCTGACAGTTTCTTCGCTGTTGTCCTTCTTAGGCACCGTCAGTTGGGACATATTGGAAGATGGCGGAATCCGCCCGTGTACCGACCGCTGGTGGACCTGTTGACAATGGAAGAGCGACATGTCATCGTGACCTACCGGTTTGACCGTGCCACAATCCAGGAACTATGTACCCAGTTGGAGCCAGACCTGATGTCACCAATCCGCCATCCGACTGGAATCCCCCCTGACGTGCAGGTGCTGTCAGTGCTCCATTTCCTTGCAAGTGGGTCTTTTCAGACAACAGTGGCCATGGCATCAGGGATGTCCCAGCCTATGTTTTCCAACGTCTTGTCCAGAGTGTTGTCTGCACTGCTGAAACACGTAAGGAGATACATCATTTTCCCTGAGGTGGAGGATTTGCCTACAGTTAAAGGTGATTTCTATGCCTTTGGACATATCCCCAACGTCATAGGTGCCATTGATGGGACCCATGTAGCTCTGGTCCCCCCGCAGGAATGAACAGGTGTACAGAAACCGGAAAAGTTATCATTCCATGAATGTCCAGATGGTCTGTTTGGCAAACCAGTACATCTCGCAGGTAAATGCTATGTTCCCTGGCTCAGTGCATGACGCCTACATCCTGCGAAATAGCAGCATCCCTGATATGATGGGTGAACTCCAGAGGCACAGTGTATGGCTATTGGGGGACTCTGGTTACCCCAACCTGTCATGGCTATTGACCCCAGTGAGGAATCCCAGGACCAGGGCAGAGGAACGGTACAATGAGGCCCATGGGCGGACTCGGAGGGTGATCGAGCGGACCTTCAGCCTCCTGAAGGCCAGGTTCAGGTGCCTCCATAAGACTGGTGGATCCCTATTCTACTCACCGAAGAAGGTGTGCGACATCATCATCGCCTGCTCCATGCTCCATAACTTGGCATTGCGACGCCAGGTGCCTTTTCTACAGGAGGATGATCCAGATGACGGTGTTGTTGCAGCGGGGGAGCCTGTGGACAGTGATGAGGAGGAAGATGATGAAGATGAAAACGACAACAGGGAGTCAGTCATACAGCAATATTTTCAGTGAGACACAGGTGAGTAAATTTTCATGTTTCACATAATATTAACTTTCACACGTCTACCTCTATCCTGTACCTACATTTCACTCCCTATTTGTTAACGGAGTTGTCCCCTTCCATTTCAGTTTCACTAATGTGGTAACCTACGTGTCAACAGCTTGCACTCTTGAAAGGCTTGTGATGTGTAACATTGGTATGTTGGCCTTCCAATGGGTAACCTTTTTTAACACTGTAATTGACAATACAAAGTTCACAATCATTGACTGACTCCAGTTTTATTAGTGTTTCAAGGGTGTTTATTTAAGTGCATAACAATGAAGGGGGGTTGTGAAATGGTGATGGGTGATGGTGGAGGAATGTCATTGGCAGAGTCCAGTCTATTAGTCTCACAGGTACATTGCACATCTGGCCATTGGAAGTGGAGCTGGGGCAGTTCTGATTTGGACAGGGTAACAAAGTGGGACAGTGGGAGGATGATCAGGCTGGTCTTATTTCCTGGCGGGGGTCTTGCCATCTTGCTCTGTCCTGTTCTTAGATCTCAGGGCCCGCTTGCGTGGTGGTTGTCCGTCTGAAGGAGATGGGGTGCTGGTGTGTTGGTCCTGTGGCGGTGCCTCCTGTCCACTAGCGCCGGCGGAGGTGGTGGGCATTTCATCATCGTGGCTAGTGTCAGGGGCCCCTTGGAGTGCCACAGTGTCCCTCAAGGTCTTTTGAATGTCCGTTAGCACCCCTACGATGGTGCCCAGGGTGGAGCCGATGGTCCTGAGCTCCTCCCTGAACCCCAAATACTGCTCCTCCTGCAGACGCAGGGTCTCCTGCAACTTGGCCAGTACCGTAGCCATCGTCTCCTGGGAGTGGTGGTATGCTCCCATGATGGAGGAGAGGGCCTCGTTGAGAGTAGGTTCCCTTGGCCTGTCCTCCCTCTGTCGCACAGCAGCCCTCCCAGTTCCCCTGTGTTCCTGTGCCTCCGTCCCCTGGACCGTGTGCCCACTACCACTGCCCCCGAGTCCCTGTTGTTGTTGGGGTGGTGGGTTACTCTGGGTGCCCTGTAGTGGTGGACACACCGCTGATTGACCTGTCCTGGGTAGGGAGGTTTGGGCCCGCTGGGTGGGTGCTGTGCTGGTGTTCCCAGAGGGTGGCAGTTCGGTGTTGGGCTGTGGCTGGGCAAGGGGAACCGACTGTCCTGAGGCCCACAATGGTCCGGGCTGGTCATCAAGATCCAGTGGGGCAGAGCTGCTGTCGTCACTGTGGGCCTCTTCTGGGGGTGGAGTGGTGTTGTCTGGACCCTCTGGTGTGGTGACGTTCCTTCGGGTTCCTGCGGGGGTGTGAGTACATGATTATTGCATGTGTGTGTTTCATGATGTGCAATGTTTGGGTGTGCGTGTACCCCAGTGCAGGCATTCCTGTGTGGGGGATTGTGTGGTGATAGTTGGGGGGTGTTGTGGGTCTGTGCAGTGGGCATGCTTTAGTGATGGGTATCCATGCTTAGTTAGGTCATGCAGGTTTTGGGGTTGGGATGGGTGGTTGGTGTCATGGGTAGATAGGTGAGGATTTGGAGTGATAGGGGAAGGTGTGAGGGTGGGGGTGTGTGATAGCATGCAGGTAGGGTGGGGGATATGATAGTTGAAATTTGACTTACCAGTGTCCGTTCCTCCAACGACTCCTGCGAGGCCCTCAGGATGCAAGATGGACAAGACTTGCTCCTCCCATGTTGTTAGTTGTGGGGGGGAGGTGGGGGTCCGCCGCCAGTCCGCTGTACCGCGATGTGGTGCCTGGATACCGTGGAACGCACCTTCCCCCGTAGGTCGTTCCACCTCTTCCTGATGTCCTCCCTATTTCTTGGATGCTGTCCCACTGCGTTGACCCTGTCGACTATTCTTTGCCATAGCTTCATCTTCCTGGCTATGAATGTGTGCTGTACCTGTGATCCAAATAGCTGTGGCTCTACCCGTAGGATTTCCTCGACCATGACCCTGAGCTCCTCCTCGGAGAAGCGGGGTGTCTTTGGCGTGCCAGGGGTGGTGTGTGTGATGTGTGGGGTGGTGTATGTGTTGATGAGTGTGGTGAGTGTTGTGGTATGTGCGTTGAGGTTGTGTGTTGAGGTTTTGTGCGTGGGTGTTGTGTGGGTGATGGTGTAGTGTGCCTCTGTTTGATGGGGTTCTCTATTCTGTGCTGTCTCTCTCTGGCCTTCTCTCAGAAATTGTGGTCGTAGGGGTTTGTGGGTGATGTGGGTGTGTGTTTTATATTGTGTTGGGTGTGTGGGAGTGGTGTGTGTATGTGTATCAGGTGTGTGTATTTCGAAATGTCCAATGTGGCGGTGTTTTGTATATGTGTGTGTATTTTGAGCGCAGCGGTGTGTACCGCCAATGGAATACCGCGGTTGAAAGACAGCCGCGTGGATTCGTGGGTCGTAATGGCATGGGCATGTTTCTGTTGGCGTGGAGGTGGAGGATTTGTTTCCGCATGTTTATCGCTGACCTTTGGTGTGGCGGTGTTGTGTGGGTGTCTGAATTTCGGCGGATTCCGAGATGTGTGTCATAATAGCTGTGGTGGTCTACCGCGGCCGCGGCGGTGTATTGGCGGTCTTCTGCACGGCGGTAAGCGCCTTATACCGCCAAGGTCGTAATGACCCCCCAAGTTCCAAAACCAGAAAGTCGACAAACCGACTGAAAATGTAAGTAACTAAATCAAATGATTAATTACTCAAAACCCATAAATGTTGAAAACAAACTAACAATTAAGCACCCCCAAAACTAACGTATCTATTGTTTTAAGCATACAAGAAACCTCTTGTTAAACAGAACAGTGGATTAAAACATTTCATAAGTGCAGAGACAGAAATATATACTTCTAACATTTGCAGATACAATGTTAGATATAGCCACCTACATCACCTACCAGAAAGGTAAAAAAATATTATCGTACATGGGATATGTATGCAGCCAGGGGAGCACATGCACCAAAAATACATTAGAAATGTACTAAATATTATACTAATGCTAGTTAAGGGAGGGCCCCAAGTAGAAACTATGTCAGACTTAATATTAGAGAGCACAGCCACCCCCAAGTATAATAGAGGTAGAAGTAAGACATGTTTTCCATGGCCTGAGAGAAGCAAACACTAGCTCCCAGAAACCCACAGCAAGAATCTTAATCAATATTCTACCAGTGAATACCAAAGTTCCTGAACAGACAAGGCAAATGTCCAGAATCCCTAATTCAAAAAGACATATAGCATACACTAAAAACGTAACAAGATTTACACATGCTCCCGCCAGAAGATGATATAGACATTTCTGAAAATCTAACCACCACACATATTGAAGACCACTTTCTCCTGTACAACAATAAAATTAGTGACATGGGAATTGAAAGCAACCTCCTCCTCATACCAAGCCAAATCAAAACATGGATGATGGATTACACTTTCAAGTTGTGCCCTCCATCATTCAAACAGATATACACTTTGGCCCTCATTACGGCATCAGCAGTTTTCAGGCAAGACCGCCGTGTGAAATGCCGCCACCATACCACCAGTGGTGGCGGAACAGCGACCGCTGCATTACGAGTCACCAAGAAAAAAACACCCAAATACAGCCACAAACACAACACCGCCAGGCCGTACGACGGCACAATGGTGACTGGCCTACAGCCGGCCCCGCCACACTGACACCATTTTGACCGCCCTATTAAAAGTCAGTTTTCAGCACACGGAACCTATTACAAGTCAGTTTTCAGCACATGGAACATGCATGGCGGTCAACCAACGATGGTCTGCACTGACACAAAAAGGCACCGCCAATAGTAGTCAACACCACATTGGACAGTTCAAATTCCCCACACCTGAAACACATAGACACATCACACACACACACCTGCTCACGGTATCATATAATACTTCCCCACACACACCCACAATCTTTTGCGACTACTACAAGCAACAACAGAGACACAAGTTATGAAGCACACACCATACCTAACAAACACCTGCAATTTACACACTTTGCACACACTACCACCACAACACACCTGCACCCACATCCAAACACCCCCACACCACCAATCAACCCACACTGCACCCTACCAGCACAGCACACCTCCTCCACAAAATGTCACGCCAGAAGCACCCACCCTTCACAGACAATGAGTTGCGGGTCATGGTGGACAAGATCTTCAGAGTAGAGCCACAACTGATGGAAGTCCAGGTCCAGCAAACATCATTGTCCAGGAAAACAGAATTATGCCAGCGGATCGTCCACAGGGTCAATGCAGTCTTCACATATCTACGCACAAGGGAGGATATCAGGAAGAGGTGGAACAACCTCAGGGGGAAGGTCCATTCAGTAGCGTCCAGGCACCAGATTGCCCTCAACAAGACCTGTGGTGGACCCGTCTCCTTCCCTTGACTTGACTTTCTGGGAGAAGGTGGTCTTGGAAAACGTGCATCCGGAGGGCCTCACTGGAATCTACAGAGGTCTCGACACTGGTAAGTCAACAATGCCCACCCAGGCACCAACCACTCCTAGGTAGCATGGCTCCCCAACGCCCTCCACTCGGCCATCCACCCCATCCAACACTACTGCAACCCCACAATCACCCCACACCCCTCCCCTGCATGCTAAACCACCCATCTCCCACCATCCCCACATACTACCACCCCAATGCATGGATAACATTCACAAAGTGAACAACCACAACTCTCACAATGCATCACACCCCACACAACCAATTTTCACTGTACCACTTCACAGCGGAACACCTGCATGGACAACTATGTCACAGCCTGCACCTACTGGTTGCTACAACTGCCTCCCAACACATGGCAATGACAGCAATGCCAAACACCATCCACAACCCACCATGGCACATAGAAACCATGGCACAATCCCCATACCCAAATCAATGTCTGCAGTGCTGCAGCTGTCATTGACATAATTGGGAAGCAAATTGAGCCACTGCATGCACCACACTATGGAAATGGCCACTACACATCCGTATACAAACTCACCCTCTTTCCATCCACAGGTAACCCTGCCACTGCCACCCAGCAGAGGATGCCATGGGGTGAAGGCCCCAGTGGATGTCTGGATGGAGGCGTGTTGCCTGGGCAATCTAGGGCAATTGGTCAGTCCACTCCCAGCAGCCCCATCCTAGACGCACTGGACTCCCCTTCCCATGTGGTATAACACTTCAGCAAGCCCCTACTCCCCAAACCTGTGCCCCAGAGACCTCACAATCAGAAGTGTGCCCCACAGTACAGGGGCCAGAGTCAAGGGTAAACACCCTAAGCAATGAAGGGCCTGGTGCTACTGTGCCAGGGGCACAGGCACTCGGGCCTGAGGCAGTGGGAGGGGATCAGTGGTCGAAGGGTCGGAGCAGCCACAACAACTGACTGCCCAGGACACCCTCACTCAAGTCCTGGGTGCATATCACCAAACCCAGGACACCATGGTCCAGATCCTCACCACTGTGAAGGAGACCCAGGGGCTGTAGAGTGAATACCAGCAGTAGGCCATGTCGCAGTGGCAGACCCACAAGGCCACCATGGCCTTGATGGCAGGGGTGCTGAAGGAACACACTCCCATCTTGAGTGAGTCCATCTCCCACCAGCAGGCCCCTTCAATTAGCCACATTCCATCTGAGCCGTCCACGTCAGCAGCAGCAAGTGGAATGGATGCCCTTCCACAGGACCCGCAGGACACCAGCACCCCTACACCTGTAGGCGACTAGCCCCCACACAAGCGAGGATGTCCAACCAGACATCCAGCTGGTACTGATGCCAAGAAAACCGCCAGGAAGTGACCTGAACATTCTCCCTTGTGTGTCACTTAGGCACCCAGTTGACTGTCCACTGTCACCTCTCCATTCTCCCATGGCCCCCATACTGGACCTCAACTACCCACAAGTACTCCAATGATCACACCCACTATGACCCCACTCACCACCCCTTGCACTTGTACATCTCAAATAAACACCATTGAGCACAGTTACTGCTTACGTCTTTATTGTCATGAGTACCAAAGATACTGGCATCACATGTGCAACAGTAAACCCAATGTCCTGTAAATGCATGTGTGAGTGACAGAGAGGGAGCAACATGTAGCAAGGACAACAGTGGAGCAGGCAGTGGCTGGATAGATGAGTCAAGGGCGGCAACAGATGAGGCAGAGACCAGAGTGCACCACAACAATGTCCTGAAAGTAAAACAAGACAGGGACAGCAATCACAATGGGTGTCACATATGCCAAATCAACCTACATGCACTTTAAGTACAGGAAGCCAAGGCTAAGATGGCAATTCAAGACCTTAAACCTATGACCATGACAAACCCACCTTCCCAAGACTTACCACACAAATGGTCCCTCTCTCACAGCATACAGAGCCACACGTTAGGCAATATAAACTCCCATGAACAGTGAAGTAGCACTGCCTCCAAATGTTGAATCCCAGGACAGGATGCAATACCACCCAGTGTAGCACATATGTTTCACTGGATCTGGCAGTTCAGGGAACAGTGGTCCTGCACATAGATGTCACAAGTACAGCAACACAACAACAGGATGAGAATAGCACTGACCTGTGCACAGTAAGTACCCAGCTCATGGCCATATGTAACACCCCCATCCCACCCAAAGTTAGTGGTCCTATATCTCCAGTTATCACAGACAGCAGGTGGTAGCATGGCACAAGGCAGACAGTGGAACAGGACACATACCATACATATGACACATACTTGGTTCTCAGTGAAAGTATTGTCATATCAGCTCTGCTCTGCAGTCAGCTGCATCCTCATCATCTTCCTCCTCATCACTCCCTGTGTCCCCTTCATCAGCCACTGGTACAGCTGCAGCCCCTTCTGCATCCAGCAATGGGATGTGACGTCTTAGGGCCAGATTGTGTAGCATGCAGCAAGCGACAATGATCTGCAACACTTTCTGTGGTTTGTAGAGTAGTGCACCTCTGGAGATGTGCAGACACCGGAATCTGGCCTTCAGCAAGCCAAGGGTCTGCTCAACCACCTGTTTTGTCCTGCCATGTCAAGACCAAGAGGGTGTAGTGCAGGTTGTGAAGAGTGTTGAGAGCAGGAGAATACACATATGAAAAGATACTTACTGATGAGCCAGGCCCGGTCCCTCTGTAGTGGTGCCATCATGTGTGGGACGGTGCTGTTCCGCAGTATGTAGGAGTCCTGCACAGACCCAGGAAACCTGGCAGTCACTTGTGTGATATATTGGTCAGCCAAAGTGGGTGCCAACTATGGCCCCTATCACATGAGGGACATGTGCCAGATTGTAGAATGCAGCTTTGACAGTGGCCAAATCAGCACGATGTGGGAACCTTATGTAGCTGCACAGATTTTGTAGCAGGGCACATAGGACATTCCACAGGACGTTGCTGAACATGGGCTGTGACATCCCTGCTGCCAAACCCACTGTCATCTGGAAGGACCCTGAGGCAAGGAAGTGGAGGACTGACAACACCTGTACTGTGTTAGGGATGGCATTGGGATGACAGATGGCAGGCAATAGGTCCGGCTCCAACTGGGTCACCAGCTCCATGATGGTCTGACGGTTCAGACGATAGGTCTGTATGACATGTCACTCTTCCAGTGTGGCAAGGTTAACTAGGAGCCTGTACACCAGAGCATTCCTCCTTCTCAACCTTCCACAGTACCTGCAAATGGGAGGATGTAGAAATCAAGATGTGCGTCATTGACTGTGCGGAAGTAGTTGAGTTGTACACAGTTCACAACATGTCACCCATGATGCACCTTAATGCCACCCTCAATCCTCTGTGCACATGTAAAATTGCAGCTGCCTGTCCTGCATGCACTGGACAGATAGAATTGAGCTGATCCCACCGGCGTAACACGTCATGGCGGTAGGCGGTCTAAACCACTGTTTATCTCCTTATTGGTTAACATGGATGCCTATGGGAGACAGGAGCCAATGGTGATCACAGCTGGCATTGACGGTGATATCTGCAGTGGCTGTGACCGCTATTTTATGTGCTCTTGCTCACTTGACTCCTGACAGTCATGCACAGAAGATCCTTCACTGCGTATGCTGCTCTGTTCTGACTCTGGTAGCCAAGATGCCACATGCTGCAGGTGATAGGACCCCAGCCTTCACCCAGGAGGAATTGAAGAAGGTCATGGAGGGGGTCCTACCCCTGTATGGACAGTTGTAAGGGGCACCAGAGCAGCAGGTGAGGCCAATGTGACTGTCCTGTCTGTGAATGGTGCGTTTGGGGATGGGGACATTGGGACAAGGCAGTGTGACTGGAGAATGGACATGGGTGAGTTGTCTGAGCCTACATGGATTGATGATGTGAGTGTGGTCGTGAGAAGTGTCCTGTCCACTGCTGTCCCTGTGATGCCACTCTTCTTGACTTTTCCCTCCTGTCTGTGTCACCCATGCAGGTCAGCTCCCATCAGAAGAAGGGGATATGGCATGCCATCGCCAAGCAAGTGCGAACCCTTGCAGTCCATGCCCGGCAGAGCACCCACTGCAGAAAGAAGTGGGAGGACCTGAGACACTGGGCCCGGAAGACTGGGGAGGCCCAACTGGGGACGTCCTCTCAATGTGGGAGGAGTGCCCGTCAGACTCTGACCCCCTGATGGCCTGCATTTTGGCTGTGGCCTACCCTTAGATGGATGGGTGCTTGAGGGCAGCACACCAGCCACGAGGGGGCGAGTACACACTCTCACTTACTATCTGTGTTGCCATTGTTGCTCTGGGTGTGCACCATTGGGAAGCTGTAGAGTGGGTACTAGGTGGATTCATGTCCATAATGGGTATTTGACAGCCAGGCAGGATTGGCATCATAGATGTCTGGCTATGCAGTCAGTGAATGGAGGAGCAGTTGGTGCCAATGTGGTACCTGTGTTGTCATCTACTCCCATGATGTGTTAGGCAGCACATGTCAACTGGATCAAGGCATCTGTGGTGTCAGGCCATTGCAAACTGTTGATGCTAATCACTATGCCAGGGAAGAATGTTGGGTCCTCAATCTGCTGCCAGGTACTGTATGTATAGTGGGGCTAGGTGGGCCAAGATGTCACTGTGCAAATTGACTATGGCCTAGTTGACATGCCAACTAGCCATGCTGGATTCTGGTGGTTCAGTAGTCCAGAGGTAGTGTCTTTCTACGGGCATGTGATGAGGGCCAGTCTTGGGCAGGTGTGGCGGGTAAGCTTCTCATCATGTACATGATTGCATCTGCATCAGCTTCAGCGGTATACATGTGCTTTACTGTGGTGTTCCCCAAAGTGTTCCATTGTCCTAGCATGTGTGGGAGAAGGCATGGTGTGTCATGGCGTCAAAAGACGATATAGGCCCTCATTACAACCCTGGCGGTTGGTGTTAAAGCGTCGGTAATACTGCCAACAGGCCGTCAGTAAAAACAATGGAATCACGACCACAGCAGAAACTGCCAACACATACAGCCACTGAAAGACTCTGAATGCCACGGAGGTAGCAACAAACACCGCAGTGGTAACCGCCAACAGCCAGACGGAAGACAATGTGCCGCCCACCCCATTACAACCCACCCATCCGCCACGATTTCCGGGGCTGTACCAACGCCATCAAAAGCACGGCAAAAACAGTACTTGGAAGGGAAACCACTCACCTCTCGACACTCAAGGAAGAACCACGACACCATGGAGCCCGAGCTGCACATCCTGCCCATGCTGGTGTATCTTCTCATATATCAGGAGTACCAACGGCGATGACGACGACCACGGTGAGTTAAGCACCTAGTAGAAAGGGGAGTGGGAAAACATAGTGACACACACATGCAACACGCAACATCCCAACCCCCACCCTCACCCCCAGCACCATACACACAAACACATGCAACAACATTACATATACACCCCGTAACCCTCTGGAAGAATGCAAGGACAAAAGGAATTAAGTCAAATTAGTGTAATATTAGAATTTTGGAGAAATACGTTCATAAATAAATAAACAGTATGTACTATATATACACAAAATATACAAAATGAGGGACAATGTCCACACAAAAATAGTCTGTGGCCCACTGGGCCATAACACATATGCCAAGCCCACACTTCACTCCTGCCTCAAAATGGAGAGAACACTGCAGGGGCATCAGGTTGAAAACACACAGACACCTCAGGGGGACAGGGAAAGGAGGGCATCTCAGCCGAAAGATGGTACAACGCCACTTCTCCTGGAGGGGGCTCCATGCCCACAGCGATGTCATAGGGAGTGGAAGGCCACATTCTCTCAAGTGGGTGGTATAACCACTGCCTGGTCCTGGGGAGTTCAAAGCCACAGTCTCACAAGTCTCTCAAGTGGGTGGTATGCCCACTGCTTGCTCCTGGGGAGTGCAAAGCCACAGTCTCCTAAGTCGGTGGTTTGCCCACTGCCAGGTCCTGGGGAGTGCCAAGCCACAGTCTCTCAAGTGGGTGGTTTGCCCACTGCCTGGTCCTGGGGAGTGCAAAGCCACAGTCTCTCAAGTGGGTGGTTTGCCCACTGCTTGGTCCTGGGGAGTGCAAAGCCACAGTCTCTCAAGTGGATGGCTTCTTCCACTGGTTCTGGAGGGGGCATTGTGCCCCGTGTGCTTCATCCTGCCAAGGATAGGGTGAGTGGATGCCTTTCTCCACTGGTTCTGGAGGGGGCATTGTGCCCAGTCTGCTTCATCCTGCCAAGGATAGGGTGAGTGGATGCCTTTCTCCCCTGGTTCTGGAGGGGGTTTTGTGCCCAGTCTGCTTCCTCCTGCCAAGGATAGGGTGAGTGGATGCCTTTCTCCACTGGTTTTGGAGGGGGCTTTGTGCCCAGTCTGCTTCATCCTGCCAAGGATAGGGTGAGTGGATGCCTTTCTCCACTGGTTCTGGAGGGGGCTTTGTGCCCAGTGATGCAGCACTTCAATCAATCAATCAATCAAAAAAGTTATTAAGCGTGCTACTCACCCGGTTGGGTCTCAAGGCGCTGTGGGGTGGGGGAAGGGGGGAATGCCGATTTACTGCTCAAAAGGCCATGTCTTGTGTTTTCTGAAAGTCAGGAGGTCCTGGGGAGCACTTGGGGGTGCCAGGTCACAGTCCCTCACCTGGGTGTCAGAGCCACAAAATTTGAAGTGGTCAGGATGCATGATAGTCCATGGATGCGGGGCTACAGTCCATCCACCAGCAGCTATGGCTGCACAGTGGTGGTAGTGCCGGTGCTGGTGGGGGTGCTGCCAGTGGTGGGGGAGGCTCCAGCCCTTCTACTGTAGCCTCGGACGGCTGCCCACTGGGGCTTCTACTGCTGGCAGTGGTGCTACTGTCAGAGGTGCAGGTGGAGGTGCTTGCGGCAGGGCTTGTGGCGGGGCTTGCGGCGGGGCTTGTGGCGGTGCTAGCCACAGTGGAGGTGCCAGTGCTGCCAGTGGTGGGGGGAGGCTGCAGCCCTTCTCCTGCAGCCTCGGAAAGCTGCCCACTGGGGCTGCTGCTGCTGGCAGTGGTGCTACTGTCAGCGGTGCAGGTGGTAGTGCTTGTGGTGGGGCAGGTAGTGGTGCTGGCTGCGGTGGAGATGCCAGTGCTGCCAGTGGTGGGGGGAGGCTCCAGCCCTTCTCCTGCAGCCTCGGACGGCTGGCCACTGGGGCTGCTGCTGCCGACAGTAGTGGTGCTTGCGGCGATGCAGGTGGCAGTGCTTGCGGCGGTGCTTGCAGAGGTGATGGTGGTTGTGCTGGTAGCCACCAGGCCTTCACCTGCAGGATCGGATGGCTGAAGTGCATTGGCTGGTGTTTTGTGCCCCTTCCTGCCCTTGGCAAATTGTGGTGTCACCGTGGATCTGGCAGCTGGAGTCTTTGAGGTGGCCTTGCTGGGTGGTTGTGGCTCCTTCTACTTACTGGATGCTGTCCCCTTCTTCCCCTTGCCAGGTGGCGGAATATTCTTTGCCTTGGCAGGGGTTGGTGGCACACTGGCTGGCCTGATGGGTGCACCCTTTGAGCCTCTGACAGGTGCAGGAACCACAGCGGACAGGGACTTGGTGGCTGATGTGCTGGGCTGGGTTTTGGCCACCCTGGCCAGAGGGGAAGGAGGGGGGGAGGGGAAGGGAACAGGTCAATGTTGGCTAGGAAAAGCTTCTTAGGGACATTGGGGTGGGAAGAGGGTTAAGGTTTGGGAGTGGAGGAAGAGGGAGTGCTTGTAGGAGGTGTCAGTCTGCTGTGTTTGGGTGCAGGTGCATGAGCTGGATTCTGTTGTGAGGTTGATAGCTGTTGGGTGGGTGTGTGCTTGCGTTTGTGTACTTTGGAAGGAGGGTTCACAGACACAGTGGGAGAGGACACAGGGGATGTGTGCTTGGATGTGGGGGTGGTGAATGCCAGTGAGGGGTGTGTAGTGATGGACGTGCTGGTGATGGAGGTACTGGATAAGGATGTAGTGCATGCAGATGTGAGTGGAGACGCTACTGAGAGGGAGGTGGACGACAAGGAAGAGGGGGACACAGTGGAGGCAGTGGATGTTGGTGTGTCTGCATGGGGATGGTGCTTGTGTGAGTGCCTGTGAAATGAAGCGTGGTGCTTGTGTTTTGCTGAGCCACTTTTGTGTGTTGATTTGGGTGAATGCTGGTCTGAAGGTGTGCTTGGGATAGGCTGGGGTTGAGGGGATTGGGACTGGGTAGAGGAAGTTGGAGGAGGCAGGCTTGAGACAGGGACAATGGCTGCCATCAGTGCGGAGGCCAAAGCCCGAAATGCTCTCTGTTGGGCCGCCACGCCAGAGTGAATGCCCTCCAGGTATGCATTTGTTCATTGCAAATGCCTTTTGACACCCTGGATGGCATTCAGAATGGTCGACTGCACAACAGTGAGGGATTTCAGGAGGTCAATGACCTCCTCACTGAGGGCAGCAGGGCTGACTGGGGCAGGGCCGGAGGTGCCTGGGCGAAGGAGATGCCCACCATCCTGGGTGAGCGGGCATGGGAAACACGCTGAGGGGCTGCTGGGAGGGCGGTGCTGGTGGGGGGTGGCAGCTGTACCTGTTGTTGGGGTGGGCACACAGGTTCACGCCACCGCCGGGGAGCTTCCATCGGAGGAGGAGTCCCTGTCTGTAGTGTCCCCTCCTGTCTCCTTTGTGGTGCTCCCCTCGCCCTCCGTCCCACTGGTGCCCTCACCCTTGGTGGATTCGGCCTCCAGGCCCATGTGGGATGCAGCTCCCTCTGTCACTGGTGCCTCTGCACCTCCGCCAGATGATGCTAATGCACACAAGGACAGGGTGACAAAACAAAAAGGGGGGAAAAACAGAGGATACACTTGGTCAATGCCAGCAACAACACTACCGGTGGCGTACACAACACAAATGGAGCTGTCGTATGCACTAGGCCATGCACTACCAGTTACAATGCTAGTCACCAACCCATGGGGACACGGCATAACGCCATCAGCTGCACACCTGGAACCCACAGGACCTTGCCCACTGGTAGATGCCAACTAACACCATTGGTTTTGGAGTGCTTCAGAGCCTGCCCAACAAGGGACCTACCCTGCCATGTTCACTCTGGCCTAGGGGCACCAACAGTCCACATCCCTCACCCAGGTAAAACCTTGATGAGCGCCAACTCATGAATCTGAATTTGTACTCACCCCCTTGTCGCTGCTGTGATGCCCTCAAGCGCCCATGCAACTCCGGATAGTCCACCGTCAGGATGCGGAACATCAGGGGGGTCCAGGTACAACGGGCACCCCTTCCTCACTGGGAGGCCTGCCCCAACTGGGCCTCAACCATCTTCCTTGCATAGGGGCGCAGGTCCTCCCGCTGTTTGCGGCAGTGGGTGCTCCGCCTATCAAACACCTCCAGGGTCCGCACCTCCTTGGCGATGGCACGCCAAATACCCTTTTTCTGATGGGCGCTGACCTGCAGGAAAAATACAGCAGAAAAGGGATAGGTAATACCAGCCGGACCGTCACACTCATGGCCCCCCATATCCCTCCCATTCACTAATGCACATACATTGACCACCATACATGCAGCACTCTACCCAGGACACCTCAGCCCCCTCTACATGTGGCTTACACACACAGCACTCCATACATTTATTTCCCACGCATCATGCTCACAGTGTACTCACCTGTTTGTCTGGAGGACCGTAGAGTAAAGTGCACTGGGGTAGGACCTCACTCACCAGTCTCTCCAACTCCTCCGCAGTGAAGGCAGGTGCCCTTTCCCCAGACACATGAGCCATTGTCACTTCCAGACACAGGTCACAGCAGCACTTGCAGTGTAGGTCCTCTCCTGTTGAAGGTCAGGTAGCAAGTGAGTAAAGAGATAGAAAATGGTGGTCACGTCCATGGGGTGCGTACTATCACCGCCGGCGTACATCACCATAGGCTCCTGGAACCCATAGTGCCCAATGATAACCGAAGCGAAGTTGCGTGTCGGTCATCGACCGCCTACCGCAACGGCACACAACACCAGCGGAATTACCTAATTTCCACTTGTTCCTCCTCACAGATCAGACAGCCGCCATTTCAGGGGGGGCACAGGCGATGACACCTAACTGCGTCACAGCAGACATTGGCCCATCAACTGACTCTTGGATTCACATACTGGTTCTGTAAATGAACAGATGCATCATTATTGTAATTGATGAGTTAATTTGACCCTCTGCTCACCGTTTTCCTCCCTAAGCTTCAACCGCTGAGGATGAATATGAGATGGAGACATCCTCCGGTGTACAGACCCCTGGTGGACAATGGAGGACAGGCACATTATCCTAACATACAGACTTGATCGGGCCACAATCCAACAACTGTGTGCTCAATTGGAGCCAGACCTGATGTCAGCTATCCGCCAGCTATCCCCCCTCTAGTGCAGGTCCTGTCAGTGCTCCATTTCCTGGCAAGTGGTTCCTTCCAAACAACAGTGGCCATGGCATCAGGGATGTCTCATCCAATGTTCTCCAACGTGTTGACCAGAGTGTTGTCTGCCCTGCTGAAACACATGGGCAGCTACATCGTATTCCCCCAGGTGGAGGACTTGGCCAAAGTGAAAGCTGACTTCCATGCCCTGTGACAAATTCCCAACGTCATTGGTGCCATTGATGGTACACATGTAACATTTGCCCCCCCCAGGAGAAATAAACAGGTGTTCCGGAATAGAAAAAGCTATCACTCTGTGCATGATGCCTTTATCTTGAGGAATAGCAGCATCCCATATGTGATGGCTCAACTCCAGGGGCACCGGGTGTGGCTAATAGGTGAGCCCAAGGTCCCCACCCAGTATATGTTGGTGTCTGGGTATGGGTTGTCCCTAAGGGTTAGTGTGTGTCTGACAGTTGTCCCGCCATATTTGCAGGTGACTCTGGTAACCCCAACCTCTCATGGCTACTGACCCCAGTGAGGAATGCCAGGACAAGGGCAGAGGAATGTTACAATGAGGCACATGGGTGAACAAGGAGGATTATTGAGAGAACCTTCGGCCTCCTGAAGGCCAGGTTCCGGTGCCTCCATCTGACAGGTGGATCTCTGTACTACTCACCCAAGAAGGTGTGCCAGGTCATCGTTGCATGTTGCATGTTGCACAACCTGGCCCTGAGACACCAGGTGCCTTTTCTACAGGAAGATGAGCCTGGAGATGGTCTTGTGGTAGCAGTTGACCCTGTGGACAGTGAGAAAGAGGAGGCAGAGGAAGAAGATGTGGACAATAGAAGTAATATCATACAGCAGTACTTCCAGTGACACACAGGTAAGACACTCTAACCTCACTTTACTTTTCAAATTTCTGTTGGACATTGTAAATGGTAGCCTGAATTCCCTATGTCTATGGCCACTTACTGTACCCTTTGGCATCTCTATTTTCAGATCTCTGTGGCCCACTCTGGCTCCTGGTATGTTTACTGCTGCCCACTACAGGTCATACCAATGTATAAAGTACTGTACATATGAATTGCAATGTTTTCAGAATGTTGTACTAATACATATTTCAATCAATTGACAGACTCCAGAATTGTATTTGTTCCAAGGGTGTTAATTTAAGTGCTAATAAGTAGAAGGGGATGTGCAATGGGCTAGGATAATGGTGGATGAATGTCTAGTTAGAGTCCAGTCTCTTGGTATCACAGGTGCATTGTCGAATGGGGCATAGGAAGGGGAGCAATGACAGTTCAAGGTGGACAGGGTGACAGAGTGGGACAGAAGGGTGACAATCAGGAGAGTCTTATTTCCTGGCAGGGGTCTTGGCAATGTTCTCTGGCTTCTGCCTGGATCACAGGAACTGTTTGCGGGGTGGTTCTCCTTCTGCAGGGGGTGGGGGTGCTGGTGGCCTGTTGTTCCTGTGGCGGGGCCTCCTGTCTACTAGCACCAGTGGAGGTGGAGGGCTATTCATCGGTGTGGCTAGTGTCAGGGGCCCGTTGTTGTGCCACTGCCTCCCTCGTGATGTTGGCCACGTCTGCTAGCACCCCTGCAATGGTGACCAGGATGGTGTGGATGTGTTTGAGGTCTTCCCTGATCCCCAGGTACTGTCCCTCCTGCAGCCACTGAGTTTCCTGCAACTTGAACAGTATCCTGCCCAAGGTCTCCGGGGAATGTTGGTATGCTCCCAGGATCCCTGCAAGTGCCACGTGGAGAGTGGGTTCCCTGGGCCTGTCCTCCCCCTGTCGCACAGCAGTCCTCCCAGCCCCCCTGACAGTCACAACACCACTCACACCTGTAGTCAGCACCTCATGAGTCCCAGATCCTGCCACATGTGCCCTCACTGCAACAGTCACCACAATATCAGACACCCATTCATGCACCCCACACACCACGTGCACACACATCACGACAATCAACACCCCCACATGCAGCACATCCACCCTACCTGCAGACACCACCCCAACATAAATTCACTCATGCCCCCTGCCATCTCCCTGCATCGCCTCCCCATCTCCTCCTCCCAGTACACCAAAATGCCCACACACCCACCCAACAGTCACCCAGCACAGACATAGCATCCACCACGCACCTGCACATACATACCTAACAACCATGCCCTTTCCCTCAAATCCCAAACGTCCTTCCCACAAGCCAACTTCGGTCCCTAAGAAACGTTTCCTGACCAAGTTTTCCCTGTTCCCTACCACTGTCCCAGTCCCTGTTCCCCCAAGTGCCCTGCTACCCTTCCCAGACGCCTGGTTTCTACCTCCCAGTCCTCCCCTGGTACTCGCCATGCCCTTCCCCCACCTAAGACTTCCACGCCCAGCAAGTCCACAGTTGTCCCTCCCAAACCCAAGGCCAAGGCCAAACACCCCCCTCCAGGCTAAATCAGCACCATCCAGGGCCAAACAGAAAGAGCCCCCCCTCAAAAACCCAAACCACCCCTTCGTCCCCCAATCCTCATCCCTAAGGTGCCTGCATTCCCCATTGATGCCCCTGCCCTGTGGAGGCCAGCACCTTGCGGTCAGGAGACAAGTTGGGGCGTGCTACTGTGCCCCGTGTGCTCGGGGCACTGAAAGATATTGGAACTGGCCCTTAGGGTCTTTGCACCTAGTTTTTGTTATGTTTTCAATTAAATAACATATATGCACCACTGCACTGTTGGTGTCAATGGTAACATCCTCGTCGTGGCTTTCGTTCAACGTGTATGTGTGGTGATTGTGCATTTTTTGCTGTGTGTGTGTACTAATGTCCTTTCCTTGAGTGTGTGCTAGGCTGATATACTTGCGGTTGGTGTCTTGGTCGGCATCGCTGGTCCTGGAGGTCAATGGCCAGCAGGAGCATTGGGAAGACTTGCAATTCGCATTCCATGGCACATGCGAACGTGCCTGTGTTCCTGAAGGTGAGTGTTCCCTTTTATGTTCTTCTCTGCCTGGAGATGCCTGGGGCCAGCTGCGACAGTCCGTCCACATTAGTGGCTTGGACGGAAACCTGGCTGTGTTCTGCAGTTGCCTTCCCCCTACTCATAATGTGGCGGTCTTCACCACCGGGCCCACGACGGTGCATCCAACTGCCATACACGTAATGAGGCCCTATATATGGTGAATATAATAACAGTAAAATACCCTTAATTTACTCTTTGCTTCACAAAAAAAAGTGCTACCTTCAAAGGCAAATTAAATTAAAGACTAAGGGCCCCATTATGAGTTTGGTGGTCAGAACACCAGACCGCCATGTTAACAGTCCTAAAAAGACAGCTGCGCCAGTGGTTCCCAGACCTCCGTATTATGATGCAGACAGGCAGGACCGCCGCCCACCAAGCAAAAAAGACAGACCACCAGTTTCACAGCAGCTTGTATCTAGGCAATCCGACACAGTCACCATGGAGGTCTCCTGGCAGTGGTCAGCCAATGGCGGTCGACCACTCCGGTACGAGTCCAGCAAAGTAACAGACAAGTGAACATTGGATAAATAAAAAAAGAACAACACAGTTGACACTCATTGCTCCAGTGAACATACCTGCAAATCACAATATAAAACGCAACCCAACCCTTCACAGACCACAATCCTTTACATTTCCACAGGGATCCAAAAGATTTAATGAAATGTATAGATTTATATAACGCAGCTTATTACCCCTGAGGGTATCCAGGCTCTGTCCCTGAGCACTGGGAGCTTGTGTTATTTACCCATAATCACAGGACGTTGTGCCATTTTTTAAATTTTTCATAGATTAGGCACCATTTTTTCACCATCCCATAGAACACCCTCCACATACTTTTGTCATTTCACTCCCTATTGCACTTCCCCTATTAAGTAATTCCCTGTCACCCCCTTTAGTTGTCCACCATGTCACATTCCAAAATCCTCATTTCCAGAAGATGAGCTGAGAGTCTTGGTGGATGAAATGATAAGAGTAGAGCAACAATTGTTTGGAGTCTAAGTCCATCATACTCCTCTCAGTAGGAAAACGGAAATTTGGGACAGGATAGTCGACAGAGTGAATGCTGTAGTCACCACCCTGCACACAAAAGAGGGCATTAGGATGAGGTGAAATGACCTCAGGGGCAAGGTCCCTGATCTCTAGGCAGCAACTGGAGGCCAATGAGACTGGCAGTGGCCCTCCCACTGCCCAATTAAGATTCTTTCCCTGGGAGGGGAAGCTCTTGGCCATCCTGCATTCTGAGGGCTTGACAGGAATACCTGGGGGAGTGGAGTCTGGTAAGATACAACACAAAAACTGTCACATAACTGTAAAGTCAAGTACGCCCACAGCTCAGCGTTTCCCACTGTCTTGTTCATATACCTTACCAACATTCAAAACCAAGAGTATCTAAACTTTAACAATGTAAATGTGTATTATTGGACCCAAACATCACAGCTACCAAAGCTCATTGCATGCCACATGTCCAAATGGTGCTTGTAAATCTCACAATATCAAAAAACATTCTGGTATTCATGGTGTGTCCCATAATGTAAATGTATGCTAAAACCTAAATGCATCCTGCATACAGATTTGTAATACCCAAAATTTGTCAAGTGTTGACGAGTAGAGGGAGTGACCTGAATGCAACTCTCGGGAGGCCTTGTGTCAGTAACTCCAACCACCAGCCCATTGTTTACTTGCCCCAATACATCAGTTAGTGAACTCCCAAATTAAGTTTACTCACCTGGGAGGATAGCATTTGTCAAGTGTCGGGAACTATAGGGAGTGACCTGACTGCAAAGCCCAATAGGCCCTGTTTCTCCAACTCCAACTACCAGCCCAGTATTCACTTGGCCCAAAACATCAGATAGTGAACTCCGAAATTATGTTTACTCACCTGGGAGTATACCAGTTGTCAAGTGTGGGGAAGTAGAGGAAGTGACCTGACTGCAAAGCCCAATAGTCCCTGTTCCTCTAACTCCAACCACCAGCCAAGTGTTCACTTGCCCCAATACATCTGTTAGTGAACTCTCACATGAGGTTTATTCACCTGGGAGGATACCATTTGTTGGAAATGACCTCTCTGCTGGGTCTCCCCCAAACTTTTTGCCTTCCACCTCTTAGTTTTCTGACCTCATTTTTGCTGGCTTTTAGGACTCTGGACAATTTATCACTTCTATCCAGAGCTAAAGTGCATGTGCTCTCTCCCTAAAAACATGGTAACATTGGCTCATACCCAAATGACTTATTTAATGTACTTGTTAGTCCCTAGTAAAGTGCACTACATGTGCCCAGGGCCTTTACATTAAATGCTACTAGTGGCCCTGCAGCAATGATTGTGCTACCCATATAAGTAGCCCCTTAGGCATGTCTCAGGCCTGCCATTGCAAGGCCTGTGTGTGCAGTTTCACTGCCACTTCGACTTAACATTTAAAAGTACTTACCAAGCCTTAAACTCCCCTTTTCCTACATATAAATAACCACTAAGGTAGGCCCTAAGTAATACATATGGCAGGGTGCTTTGTAGGTAAAAGGCAGGACATGTACATGTGTGTTTTATATGTCCTGGTTGTGAAAAACTCCTAAATTCGTTTTCCACTACTGTGAGGCCAGCTCCTTTCATAGGCAAGTGTTAGGACTACTCTCATATACTGTTTGAATGGTAGATTCTGATCAGAAAGGGGTAACCAGGTAATATTTAGTATGGCTAGAATGATAATAGAAAATCCTGCTTATTGGTGAGGTTAGATTTTATATTACTATTTTAGAAATGCCACGTTTAGAAAGTGAGCATTTCTCTGCACTTCAAATGCATCTGTGCCTTACAGCCTGCCTCCAATCAATGTCTGGGCTGGGCTGGTTGGCAGCTTCCTTGTGCATTTCACCCAGACAACCACAAACAAAGGACACTCAGTCACACCTGCCCTCATCTCCATACTAAATGGGTCTTCCTGGGCTGAAAGGGTAGAAGGCCTGACACTTATATTTCAAAGGCTGGTGGCCTGCCCTCTCACACTGGTCTGCCAAACTCCCTACTTGGACCCTGGCAGACAGACCTGTACTGAAAGGGGAACTTGTGTACTTCAAAACCACTCTTGCAAGTCTCCCCCACTTCAAAGGCATTTTTTGAAATATAACCTGGGTCTCTGACCCCACCAACTCAGACGCATCTGGACCTGAACCTGCAACCTGTCAAGAGGAACTGCCTGGCTGCACAAAGGACTCATCTGGACTGCTTTGCTGAGAAGGACTGCTGCCGTACTGTTGCCCTGCTGTCCTCTGGCTTTGCTGAGAAGTGCTCTTGAAGTGGTTGGATTGAGGTTGCCTCCTGTTTTCTGAAGACTTCATCTCTTCACGAAACTCCTTGTGCGCCAAAAGTTTAGCACACAGCCTGCTGGAAATGATGTGCAGCCATTTTGCAACTGAGAAATCACCGCACAGCTGAAGCGGAACGACACAGCCCGACTTCCTTAGTGAAGATTCAATGCTGCGTTTGCCATGCAACTGGAAATTCGATGCACAGCCCTACCAGATCGAAGCATAACTGAACCATAATGACGCAGCTAATTCCCAGAGTGGAAAATTGATGCAGCACCTGCGTGCAACAGAAAATTCAATGCATCGCCATACTGCATTGACGCAATGCCTGTTACTTCTTCCCGCACACCCAGGATTTCCCCGCATTATCCCTGGGTATTGAAAAGATCCCCGCATTGCAGTGAGGAACCAAGACTACACGCCGAAAAATTACGCAGAGCCCCTTGTAGCGTGGAAAGAAGCAAAGCATTATCAGTGTCGTGTCAGAAAATCTGATCCACACCCTATTTTTCCACGCATCTCCTCCTCTGCTGTCTCTGTGCATGTTATTTTTTACGCAAACCGGGTACTTTGTGTAATCAAGAGACAACTGTTGATATTTAGGATTTAAGACTCTTTTTAAACTTGCAGAAGTGATATCTCCACTTGTGCTTATTGGATCTTTATTGTTTTGACCTTAATTTAACCAGAAAAATATCATATTTTTTTCTAAGCTTGTGTGGTGTATTTTTGTGGTGTTGTCATTGTGTTGTAGTGTAGCCATGATTTACTGTAGCTTCATGCACGTTAGGTTAACATATTAGGCCTCTGTGCACTTTGCCCTAGATACATTTTATTTAGCCTCACACTGTTATTTTACAATAACCAGTTTTACTGTCTTGTTTTATTTCTTTCTATCACACTGTTTAGCTTAGTTCAGCACTGTGTTCTCAAACAATGCAATCTTGCTCACCCTGTACTTCAGTCAAGGCTACAGTCTGGTACATTGCCTGTAAACATGGTAGAAGTTTAGTATCTAGTGTTCGTAGAAAACACGCATTCTTACGTAGGGACGTTTTCTTAGAACATCTGCGTGTTAGTTATAAAAACACTTTTTAGTCCTAGTACACGTCAGAGGGAGATTCCGACCAGGAACCTACAACTAGATGCTGACTGCCCTGTTGCAGATGCTGATGCAGATTACAGGCCTTTGCTCAGGTATGAGGGTTGATGTCCTCCCGGGGGAACCTGAAAGGCAGGCTTAGAGCTTCACATGCTGTGCTCAGAATATAACTTAGAGAGAACCTAATCTAGTTGCACTATGATAGCCTTATTCTTGTGCTTCACTCTCATCGTTACTATTTTAATCCTACTGTGTTGTGTAGTTCTGGTTATTGCAGCTCACACTTTGCTATCTAGAATGCAGTCGTTTTATTAAATCAATCTTTAAATTTTAAGCTGCCTTTGTCATTTCTATATGAGACCGTACTGTGTATGAGAGAACCGGTTGTGACCTGAGTGACCAAGAGTTTCCTGAGATGTCATGCACTCGGCTGCCCAATTGTCTCTTCCCTTCGGGAGAGATGAGGCACTGCTAGTTAGCTGGAGCAAAACCCAGATTTGGGGTGACAAGGGTCCTTCACCGTGGGTCAGACTTAGTCCCCCACACTGCGAACGACCTTGCCGCCCAAAAATCCAGTAGTCTCATTAGGATAATGAGACCCTACGCAACAGTGTTACTGTATGATTTATTGCAAAAATACTTTACATATTACCTTCTAAGTTAAGCCTGACTGCTCATTGCAGTCAGGCTACCAGAGGGTGGGCACAGGATAATTTGGATTGTGTCTGACTTACACCAAATAGGATTGTGGTCCCTAATTGGATAAGGGTGTATAACTCTGCCAGCTAGAGACCCCATTTCTAACACCAGTTGTAAAGTGTTGGGAAGTAGATGGAGTGACCTGACTGCATAGCACAATAGCCCCTGTTTCTGCAACTCCAACCACCAGCCCAGTGTTCACTTGCCACAATACATCTGCTAGTGAACTCCCAAATGAAGTTTACTCACCTGGAGGATACCATTTGTCAAGTGTGGGGAAGTAGAGGGAGTGACATGACTACAAAGCCAAATAGCCCCTATTTCTCTAACTCCAACCACCAGCCCAGTGTTCACTTGCCCTAATACATTAATTAGTTAACTCTCAAATGAAGTTTACTCACCTGGTAGTATGCCAATTGTCAAATGTTGGGAAGTAGAGGAAGTGATCTGACTTCTTAGCCCAATAGGCCCTGTTTCTCAAACTCCAACCACCATCCCAGTGTTCACTTGCCACACAATACATCTGTTATTGAACATTCAAATAAAGTTTACTCAGCTGGGAGCATACCATTTGTCAAGTGTTGAGAAGTAGAGGGAGGAACCTGACTGCAAAGCCCATTAGACCCTGTTTCTCCAACTCCAACTACCAGCTCAGTGTTCATTTGCCCAAATACATTTGTTCATGAACTCCCGTATTACGTTTACTCACCTGGGAGTATATCATTTGTCAATGTTGGCAAGTAAAAGGAGTGACGGAGTGACTTGACTGCAAAGCCCCATAGGCCCTGTTTCTCTAACCCCAACCACCAGCCCAGTGTTCACTTGCCCAAGTACATCTGTTTGTGAACTCTCAAATGAAGTTTACTCACCTGTTGTCAAGTATGAAGAAGTAGAAGGAGTGACCTGACTACAAAGCCCACAGGCCCTGTTTTTCTACCTCCAACCACCATCCCAGTGGTCACTAGCCCAATTACCCTTGTGTCTTAACTCTCAACTGAAGTCTACTCACCTGGGAGGATGCCATTTGTTAAGTGTTGGGAAGTAAAGCGAGTGACCTGACTGCATCTCCAAGGAGGCCTTGTGTCTGTAACTCCAAACACCAGCCCCCTGTGCACTTTTCCAAATACCCTTGTTTGGTAACTCTCAATGGAATTGTACTCATATTGTAGGATACCATTTGTATAGTGTGTGTACTAGAGGGAGTGACCTGACTGCAACTCCCAGGAGCCTTGAGTCTATAACTCAACCACCAGCCCAGTGTGTACTTGTCCAAATACCCACGTTTGGTAACTCTCAACTGAAGTGTTTTCACCTGGGAGGATACCATTTGTATACTGTGTGTAGTAGAGAGAGTGACTTGACTGCAACTCCCAGACGGCTTGGGTCTGTAATTCCAAAGATCCCTCCAGTGTGCACTTGTCCAAATACCTCTGTTTCGTAACTCGTAGTTTTCTCACCTGGAAGTACCACGATGCAGATCATGCTCAACTCGGATAAGTGTCTGTCTACCTAGCACCATCTTCACCTGCTACACAAGATGAAACTATTGTAGACAGGAAGGACACCTTTGTACAGGAATGTTGTATGTACAACAAGTATTTCTGAGGCCTTAAGCTGCATCACCAGATTGGTATCAGCAGCAGCCATATTGACACAGCACTATGCACATGATGACTCCAGTCACATATACAACACAGTCCTGTGTTTCCCTGTATCTCACTCAATTAGGCTTCTAAATGGTTAAATGCCCATGTTGTCTCCCCACTGTGTTGGCTTCCCTGGTGGTAAGATGTAATTTTTAGTCCATCTTCCAAAGTCAACTGATCTGCACATCTCATCAGCTGCTTCAGTCAATAGTTTAGGCATGCTTCACACGCCATATCAAATAAGCGAATACCATGGGCACAGGCTCGTGGGGTAGGGTGCATGGGAGGGATGCATTAGGTCAGCGGAGTGAGGCCACTGGGGTCGCTGTTGGCCAGATCACAATCAGCCACATCTTGGGGGTCAATCAGGAGTCCCAAGGTTTGATGGGCCAGGTGCTGAACAAACTCCAAGAAATCACGCAGCCTCAGAGTGACATAGATATGGACATGTGTGAACAAATGGGGGCCCACAATGCAAACATGGCCTCCCTGACAGGGGTGCTGAAGGACATTCATACAACACCAAGAAGGTTTGTCCAACCCAATCTGCCCCTTCCTTTGAGTCAACAAGATCAGGCCCATGTACTTCAGTGACAGCCAATGGAAGGGAGGCCCTGCCAGAGGCACAACTACACACAGACACCCCAGCATCTGTAGCGGCTGACACCCACCTGGTGGCGACCAGCAAAGAATTCAGGAGGTACTGGTGGCAAGACCCAACACTGCCAGCAATAAACCTCTTCCTTAAGGTCCTCCTTTGTATGTCACACATTCACTCTGTGGACTGATCCTGAACCATCTTCTTTTTCCAATGGAAGGAGTACTCTGGGCTTTGGACATCCAATAGTGTGGCATCTACTCCAATAATTTCATTCACCATGACTGACCCCTTCACATTTGATTATTTTTAGTCATGTCACATATTTTCTGTTAGTCGTAGCTTCCCAATAAAACCAACAGCCACTAACTCAATATCTGCTGTTTTTAATTTAACATTT
Source organism: Pleurodeles waltl (assembly GCF_031143425.1). Lineage (NCBI taxonomy): Eukaryota > Metazoa > Chordata > Amphibia > Caudata > Salamandridae > Pleurodeles > Pleurodeles waltl. The sequence goes on from NC_090437.1 coordinate 903,620,237, forward strand.
AGCCATGTAGATATGTCTGACCATGTACCATATGCTGATGATCCAAAGTACTTGTTTACTTGTTCAAGTTGCACTATGTTACATGTACACAGTGTCCAGGTAAGGATTGCAACCATTCCACACAAACACATACAAATGTCTGGTCAAAGAAGACATTTTATCTCATTGTTCAGTATATAGGCTGTCAAGATGTCTGAAGCAATGCAAATCATAAATGATTGAATCATACTGAGTAAATGAATATATTTACAGGTGCAGACCTCCAGTCCATGGAAGGAAGGGATATGTCAGGCATTGCCCTGTAGAATAGGCAAACATTAAAGTGGTTGATGTCATCAGCTGGAGACATATCACCTACCACACCAGAGTAATCCAACATCATATAATGCAAGACTCAGAAAGATGGCAGTACCACAGTTTCTGATTACAGGGTCAATACAATTCAGTGCTCATGCATCTGGTGGTTTGACACAAACATATGTGATTTTGCACCTGCACTTTAGCCTACAATGATAAACACATTCACGGCTACATACAGGTCTTACAAAAAGAGTGTTTATTCAATGTTAACGGTAACTGATGTGATTGTGGCCTATGACTACATATTGTCTGACCACATGATGACACACACTATACATCAGGGCCAACACAGGACAAGAAACAAGTCCAGTGGTGTCTTCTAAACTTCCATCCTATCACCATGCAGGCAGTCCTGGATAGGTCTTCTACACTCAAAGTTTGTGACCTACATTGCTTGTAACAATCCATGTCCACTTCGTATTTCAGAACAGCATCACATACCTGCCAGTGTCACAACTCTGAAATGCCCGCATGAAGATGTCATGGTGAAGGTACCTGAACAAAGAACCAAGCAAGGAATATAGGCATGAAACCATACATATTACACAAGTCATATAGCAAGCATCTGTAAAGCAAAGTACATTGGAATAAATCTGACACAAACAAATCAGCATCATCAAGGTAGGGATGTGTCAAAAGCTATCTCACCAAATAGTCTTTGGCTGATTTTTGGCTATAAGCTCCCTAATTATTTCAAAGTATCAACCCCACACATTCGCACAACTACAGTACATTTGCAGTCAAACTCATGACAACACATGACATGCTTACACTCATGAGAGGAAGCTGTTGATGAGATCTTGTCACAAGTAATCTCCTTCATCTTCACCACTGTCATCTTCATTTAGCATTTCAGGATTTCCACCTAGTGACACTGGAGGCTCCCCCTCCTCTGGGATGTAAGGGCTATTCCTCTGCTGGGTGCTGTTGTGGAGCATGCATAATGCCACAGTGATCTGACACACTTTCCAGGTGAGTAGAGGAGAGCTCCAACAGTCCTGTCCAGACAGTGAAATCTGTCCTTCATGAGTCCAAAGCCAGCTTCACTGCCCGCAGTGTTCTTCCTTGGGCCTCATTGAAGCAGACTTCCTCCGGCGTAGTTGGATTCCTCAGCAGCGTTAATACCCAAGGACAGTTTGGATATGCTGAGTCTCCTGATAAGGAATGGGACATAAGCGCAACAATGAGTCACTCACTTCATGATTGTAGCACCTGCATTTGGTCACGCAGGACAGACGTGACTTACCAACCTACCAGGCCCTCTCTCCTCACTGTGGTGACATCAGTTGGGGTATGGTGCTGTTCCACATTATGAAGGAATCATGGGCTGATCCAGGGAAATGGGCACATACATTTGAGATGTAGAGATCATATCAACAGACAACTTAAATCAAAGTTTTTCCTTTTGCAATAGACTTGTTCAGTGGCCTACAGTAGCACAAAGGCAACATGTGTGCCATCAATGTCCTCCACCACATGTGGGAGGTGGGCCAAACCATAGAAGTCAACCTTTACATTGAGCAAATCCTCACTTCGGGGGAACATGATATAGCTGTCAATGTGTTTCAACATTGCAGACAGGAAATCTCTCAACACAAGACAACTTTGGTTGGGACATGCCACCAGATATGGCCACTGTACATTGGAACAACTCTGTGGCCAAGACGTGCAATAGTGCAGGTGTCTCACAATGGGTGGTATGCATGATGGGTTAGTGTTTTCAGGCATCAGATCTGGCTCCAACTGATGGCATACTTCCACTATTATTTGCCTCTTCAGATGGTGTAGTTGAATTATGTAGCATTCTTCCATGGTTTGAAGGTCTGGCAATGGACAGTACACAGTACTGTGGTGTAAACCCCCTCACCCCCTGGGTACCTATGTGTGAAAATACATGAGTGGAAACATTGATCACTGTGCCTACACCAACACACATGATGTATCCCAACATAATCATGTGACAAAGGACTTCAGACTTGGAATACATTACAACCAGTACATTTCACAGCTGTCAACTACACAAGGGTCAGATGCGACCCCCGTGGTTGACAAGACGTGTCCACAACCCCAACCATCTGCTACTCAATTGCCCCTCAAATCTTAACAGTATTTTCTGAATGCCAAAAATCCCGCAACCAGCTGTGGACAGTGCACCTCCATCAAATGCAATCCATGCCCAGCGACACACTACACTGGTGATTGTGTAGCAAGACCTACAGAACAAGACTGATTTAGGATGTTTGTGATGATCCCACACATATTTTTCTTCTTGTGAGGAATTTAAAAGGGCCATAGAATGTATTTCCAACCTCTGAAATGGCGGATGCCTGACCTACTCTTCTGGACGTTAGAAACTGCCCTTGGCCACTTGTGAAAGTCCACCACACAGTGAGAGGTTTCAACCGTGGCAGACACAGCCATAGACTAATGTTGTTGCCTGTGACAGTCGCGGGCCAATGGCTGTTGTCGTCGGCAGTGATGACCACAGTCATGATGTGCGTGTACGCCACATTTAGCAAAATCAGTCATTTGACTCCTGACACTGATGTCAGCAACACCTCCACCACTTCAGCTGGTGTGCTACCACTGGGAACAATCATGCCACGGCCAGCAGGTAAAAGGGCCTCTGCCTTCTCTCCAGAGGAGCTTGAGAGGCTTGTGTATGAGGATGAGGTCTCTGGTCAGCCCTATGGTTCACCAGAGGATCAGGTAAATACCTCATGGAAACAATTGTCTCTGTTCAACACCATCATTTCCCTCCTCACAGGCTACAATCTGTCCCTGTGTGCCAGTTAGACTTCTTGTGTGCCTGTTGTTGCAGTTTTATGTGGCATCAATGGGGTGTACATTGTGCAGGTATTGGAGAACAGTACTATATATTGAGGACATTCACATTGTGTTGTGTGATGTTTTGTGAGGCCCTAGATCCTCTTTGTGTTGGATGCATATAACTAGGCAAGGCGACTTTACTGCCGTACAATGGTACTTCTTTGATTAGGATGGTTGTAATTGTCAGACAACATGTGTGTGCATCATAGCATGGGCTGTGTATGCATCTGAGTCATTTGAGGATCTTGTAAGCAATGTGTATTGTGCCACAGATCTTTCACCCCACGTCTGGCCTTACCAAATTGTTGTCTGGAAGGCATATCATCACTCACTGTGCCCTTCAGGTTGTCACACAAGCCACACGCCCTGTAATGCATGGAAGTGAGGGAAATGTGAGTGTCATAAAGGTTCTGTATGCTTAGCCTGCTGAGACCAGGGCCTGTCAAATGTAACTCTCAGTAATGGACATATTCCAGGCTGGGGGAGAGTCACTGTACCAACTTCCTGTATTCCTGCAGATCCTGTCATGTGGCCAATATAAGGCTGTAGTGGCAAAACGTGCCCTGAATGCCTCAGTCTATTGACTAGATTAGGAATAGGTACTGAGATAAATCTATGAACTAGTCCATATGTGCATTTTTTATCATTGTCAATGTGTGTCTTTAACTCATGACAGGCCCCTTACTTCCACAGCTCTGTTGTCACTTTCACATAAGTCATAGTTGTCCAGTACAGGCGTATTGGACAATTCACAAACCCCTAGTGCGTAGTGTGTAGATTCCATGGAGGCCATGACATGTCACTCAGTAGCTTGGTTACATAACAGAAATTGAACCAAACATGCCTTTGTATGTTGAATGTCATCTCTGTAGGTTTGCCACATATATTTAAGGATGTGATCTGTGGTACAGGTACATACTACAGAAATCCACAATGAAGTGGCATGAGTTGGCATTTGGTAGGCCAAAAGTCCACACATGCATAGTGTGGAGGCTTTCTGTACCTACCATGCCAGCTCTTTCATTGTCACTCAAGTCTTAGAATGAAGTGTGTACTATGGTAGTTGTCTGTAGGGACTGTATGCATTAAGGCAATGTTGCTGAGTGTAAATGTGTTGACCCAGTCAGGCCTGAGGAGTTTACCCTTCAGAAACCACATTGGTGTGTAGTGTTTCATTGTGGCTTACATCACAGTATATGTTGCTGAGGCATGGGCTACCAGATGTCAGTAGGCATGCTTAGCCATTGTAGACCATCTGATGTCAGTAGGCTTGCTTAGTCATTGTAGACCATGATTAGGGTAGTGGGTTAGCCTGCAGATAACTCCAAAAGTGTGTAATCATGTCCCTGTACTTATCAGCATGTGCGCTTTACAATTGTGGTGTGCTGACAAAAGGCACATTTTGTGCTTGGTGTTTCTGACTTGTGTGTGACACACCATTTGTGCAAAAAATTGTTTGTAATCTTTTGATTTGTCTCTTGCATTCATACATGTCGATGCCCATCAGAAGAAGGGGATTTGAAAAGCCATCACCTCAAAGGTGCGGACCCTGGGTGTCCATAGCCGATGGAGTTCCCACTGTCGGAAGAGGTGAGAGGAGACGCCAGGCCCAGAAAACCGCTGAGGTACAGCTGGGCCTGTCCTTCCAACATGGGCAGAGCACACATTGGAGACTAACCCCCCTAATGGCCCGCATTCTGGCAGTGGCCTACCTGGAGCTTGATGGGCGTTTGAGGGGAGCACATCAGCTACAATGGGGTGAGTCAAGGGCATATTCCTGCCTGTCACATAGCCAGGTTTATGTTAGGTTCAGCCATCGCCCCCTGAAGATTGAGAATGGGCCATGTGTGACACACAAGATGAGTAACTGTTTGTGTAGGCATGGAAGATAGTGTATGCTGATGTCCCTTGCCTATTAGACCAGGGACCAAGGACACAACCGAGTATAGTCCACAAACAATTTACTCTCTAGGGCCAAAACATGGCTGTGCACAGTGAGCAATCAGGTAATGTTGTTTGTTGTTGTGGGTGTAATTTGTATACAACAGTCCACTGCTCTTAAGTGTGATAGCCCAAACAAAATGGAATAATAGATCACTGTCCTCAGCCAAGTGTCTGGGCAAGTGAGTAAATTAGCACCTGCCCCCTAGAGGACACTTGACTTCAGTGTGTCATGAGTGCTGGTGCCTCACTACTGTCATGTGAAGGTGACCATCATACAGGTGACAAAGCATACATTGCTCTTCGGGTGCAGCTACAGATCAGTACTTTCCCTTGGCAAGTGGAGAAAGTCTATTGACATGATTTGTGTGACATCACTGTTGCCAACATTCCTTCTGCCTACATGTTCGCATGTGTTCCTTTCACTTTTGAGTAATTATTTTCACTGCTGTTTCATGCATAGTCTACCTGTGTTCATGAAATAATTTCTGTATTCTCTCACATACATGTGCATGCCAGCATGTGTTTGGAATTGGACATATGTCATGGGGCTGCATTTCATGTGGTGTTACAGACAAGAGTGTGTCACCATTGATTGGTGGCTCACACATACAGTCACCTGTTATTGCACGTCATTTTTCATGTACAACTGCAGTAGCAATGAAGGACATGACATGTAAGACTAAAGTTTTACCCACAATGTGCATTTCCATGCTGTTGATGTGGCATCATGTAGCAAAGTGCTCTGCAGAACTGGGGAAGGTTTATTACCTGACTGTTGACATGCATCATTGAGTGACTTGTAGTTATGTGGGAATCATACATGGTTGTGTACAACTATTCATCCACGGAAATATGGGTTTGCAGGACTAAAATGGAGACACTGATGTAGCTTCCCATTGGCAATATGTTGAGGGCCTTCTACAAGTACTTGAGAATCCCAGGGCCTCTCCAATATTCAAAGGACTATTGGCTTCTACCTATACAATCAGAGTATGTTATTGTAAGGAGTGCCATACCAGAGAGATGATTTCCATGGTGATAGCTGATTCACTGGGTTGTAGATTTTGGAGACATATCCCCATGACATTTTGACAGTTTGACTACAGTGTACATTTGCATGCCAGATGTGTAGTATATCTGAGCAACATTAGTTCAACCTCCATGACTCCATTAAGACAACTTGGGTATTTCCATGTCACATTCTTCATGCTGTACTTCTATCAGCAACATGCCAGGATTTTGGACCATCATTTCTCATTATTGTAGCAATGTGTAAATGACAAATTTATGTCTGCATGACCTTGTGTGGGATCTGTGGGAATGAAGTTGGCTTTGGCCTACTATTGTATGACAATAGGTAACTGAGGCATGCTAAATGAGACAAACCATTGAAGGTGATGAGGTCTTCTACTTGATCAATGGTTAGTGTGTTGCACAACTTCACCCATGCAATTGACTTTGTCTGAGATTCTGATTTTCCTGTGGGCAACTGTTGACTGTTCATGTGGCATGCATACATGTGGTGTTGCAAATGTAGGAGCCACATTCATGTTTGCTGGCTTTAGGACTCTGGTAAATTTACCACTGCTGACCTGTGCTAAAGTGCAAGTGCTCTTTGTCTAAATTAGATTGGTAATTTGTTAATCCATGATTGGCATATATGATTTTCTACTAAGTCCCTAGTAAAGTGCACTAGAGGGGCCCAGGGCATGTACATCAAATGCTATTAGTGGGCCAGCATTACTGATTGTGCCGCCCATATGATTAGTCCTGTAAACATGTCTCAGACTTGCCACTGAAGTGTCTGTGGGAGCATTTCCCTTTTACTACATGTAGGTCGCCCCTAAGGTAAGACCAAATCAGGCCCATGGACACAGTGCAGTGTATTTAAAAGGTAGGACATGTATTGGTATGTTTTACATGTCCTGAAGGTGAAATAATGCTACATTCGGTTTTCACCATTGCAAGGCCTATCTCTTCCATGGGTGAACATGGGGATTGCCTTGAAATATCTTTTAAGTGTAATTTTCCATTGGGATCAGATAGAGATATGGAGATTGGAGTCTCTGAAGTTACGATTTAAAAATACATCTTTTGGTGAAGTTCTTTTTGAAATGGTAAGTTTGAAAATGCCGCTTTTGGAAAGTGGGCCTTTTCTTGCTAAAGCATCCCTTGTCTCTGCCTAGCTGTGGAATACACATCTGTGTCAGGATGACAATTGGTCTGTTTGTGAATTCACTCTAGACCGTCATACAAAGGGAGCTGAGGTGTGCCCTGCATATTCTGATGGGTCTTTCTGGGATAGAATGGAGGGAGGAGCTGACATGTGTAGATGAATAGGGCTGTGTCTGTCCTTACACAAAGGAGTCTCAAACCCCCTGGGGTGCGTCTGGGGCCAGGTCAGGAAATTCAGGGTCTTGTGCACTACAAAGACACTCCTTTCAAGTTTGCCTACTTGAAAGGCAGAAATGAGTATACGTGTTGGGCCTCTGAGACCACAACTTCAGAATACTTCTAAACTGAGGACATTCTGCCAGGGAGAAGAGCTGGATGCTTTAGGAGGAACTGCCACTCTGCCTGTTCCTTTGCTGGGCTGGCCTACTGTTTGCTGCTTCTGCCCTGGGTGTGAAAGGACTGGACTCTGCTTTCTACATCCTGCTTTCCAAGGTTCTCCAGGGGATTGAACTGAGTGTGCCTCCTGTTAAGAAGTTTCAGGGACATCAAAGACTTCAGCTGCCAGTGCCTCAGCTCTTCTACTGAGAGTCATGACTTGCTAAGAGGTGCCAAATCCAGTCCCTGGGTCTTTAGAAGCTGGTGACCTTAGGAAGAATCTATGCACCATGCTGTTGCAGCAGAAAAATTGGCGCAGTGCCTCTACCGCAGTTTAAAAAGCGTTGCAGCACCTGTCTTTCGGCTGTGAATTAAATGCATCTCCTGCTTCAACGCAGATTTATTTTTGTTGTGTGTCTGGATTTTCCAAATATCACCCCTGGGTGTCATTTTCTTCATCAATGCTGCACTGCAGTAAGGATTCCATGCATCCCTTTCCTGTGAAGAAAAGAATCAAGGCATCACCAACCCGCCAGGTAAAGTATCGGTGCATCACCCATCCGCCGGGAAAATAATTGATTCATTGTTTGCTTTTCCAACACATCATCTCATTTGCGGCTCATATTCTCTTTGTTTTTGATGCATCCAAGGTACTGTGTGTTATAACAATACAACTATTGATTCTTCAGGATTAAGACTCTTTTTAACCTTAAAAGGGGATATCTCTACTTGTGTATGTAGGATTTTTGTAGGTTTGGTCTATTTTCACTCAGATACATATTAGCTGTTGTTCTAAACTGGTGATGAGTGATTTTGTTGTGTTTTCACTGTGTCACTGTATGCGTGTGTGTGTGTACAAATACTTTGTAAATTGCCTGACTGATGGAGCCAAGCTGCCAAGAGAATGGGTAGAGGTTATCTTAGGTGAGTTAGGTGATTGACCCCCTTACCTTGATTAGAGTGAGGCTCTCTAATTAGACAGGTTGTAAACTAACTGCCAACTAGAGTCCCTATTTCTAACTGTGGGTGTCTCCTTCACCTCAGGCACCTCAACCTCAGCCCTTGTTTACCCTGCTGCCCTGAATGAGGAGGTTATTGCCCATTGTCATTGTGAATGCCTTCCAGGGTTTAGCCAGCCAACTTCAGCAGACAAATGTGAACCTGGAAGGCATTCATAATAACATGACTGGCCTAAAGGATCTTTTCAGGATACTCACTGACAGCAGCCATCAACACCCCCTACAATGCTCCCCCACCACCTCCCTCTCCCCAGTCCGAATTCCCTGTTCCACTACCTGTCCCAAGCACACAGACACATCCACATGCACCCACCTCAACACACACAAGAATCACATATAGACATAAGCACCACAATACACACACAAGCACTCAACAGTCACCCACAGATAACACAATAGTCACCATTTCCACAGATACCCCCACCACCCCACCAACCACACACCACAACTATCATATCTACAGATATCAGTGCAGCACCCAGTGATACATCCACTACACCCACCATTCACCCAGACAACACTTCACAACCCACAAACCCACATACATCATACACCATAACCTCAGGCACCACAAAAACTACACAGACACATCCACCCCATCAACCACACCCCCAGACACGATCCCAACACACAGAGACACATCCACCACTCCCACATCACCCAGAACCTCCCCCTCAGTGTCCCCAAAACCCACAAATGCCCACACTCACACATGCAACAGACACCACTCAAACACAAGCATACCTCACACACACACACACTAGCAGCATCAGTATCCATAGACAAGACCACCACTCCCTCAACCTCCAAATCCCCAGTCCCTTCTGATGCCCTAACCATTTTCCCAAAGAAAGTTTCCTTTTTGACCTTGCCCTTACCCCTGTTACCTCCACTCCCCAAACCCAAGAGGCCCCGACTCACTTCCCAACTCCACCCTTCCACATCAAAGTCCTCACCTGTCACACCTGCCCCCTGCAAGCACCCATACCTCTACCCCCAAAGAAGAAACCCACCCCTCTGATGAAACAGCCCCCTCCCAAACCCAAACCCACCTATCCCAAATCTGACCTTACCCCACCCAAGCATGATCCCTGAGATGCCGGCATGTCCACTTGATACACCTTCATGTGGAGATTCCCAGGCAGTGATTGGATTCAAGCTTGGGCACAATCATGTGCATGGACTTGTATTTGGACTGGCCAATGGTTTTTGCTCTTCAGTATTTGTTGTAAATAAACCCAAGTTGTTGTTTTGTTGGGTACATATTTGTCCTTCCTACATTTGTGTGTGTTTCACCTTGATTGCTGATCTGTTTGCTGTTGTTGCCAAAATGTGACTTTTTTTAAGCAGTGCTGGTGTCACCCAGGACAAAGGCAGATGTTCACTGTAAGGAACGTGGTGATTGTACCACCATGGTCACGTTGGCGGAAGGCAACATCATTATGTGTCCAGCGAAAACACTGTCTCGGACCGCCTCATTGATCAGTCTTGCCACTGCAGCGCTCTGCACTGCCTGGTGTTGCTGGTGGGACCGAGGTGGTCTTTCCACTATGGAACTGCATGCATCATAATACAGTGGTCTGACCACCAAGCCAATGGCAGTTGGACCACCGCTGCCACCTTGGGGGTTCCACAGATTGTCAAACTTGTAATCAGGCTCTAACACTTATTAACCCCCAAAAAATCAGAACGGACTTCAAGCACACAATTTTAAAAATCTGCCCCTCACACATCCATATAAGGCTGCTACTACCATTCCATTTATATATTTTGGAAACACATTAAAAAGTATACACTAAGGGCCCTATTATTAGTCTGGCGGTCCGAAGACCGCTAGACTCTCAGTGGAGGCACCACCTTGCTGCTTACAACCATGTTCTCCACCAGCCTTTTCATGGCGGTTCAACTGCCATGAAAAGGTTGGCAGAGAAGAAGTGCTGGGGCCACAGGGGGGCCCTGCCCTGCCCACAACATTGTCATTGGCAGTGCAGGGGTCCCCAATCCCCAGCACCATCAGAACACGCACTGTTTGCTTAGCAGACAGTGCGCATTCTGAGGGTTCTGGGCCCCCCCTGTGCAACGGCATTGGACTTGGCTCCATGTGGAGCTGAGTCCAATGCCACTGCATGTTTTTCACTGGGCTTACTGGTGGAAACCTTGATTTCCACCCGTCAGCCCAGTGGAAAACACATAATTGCGCCGTTTGGGAGCCTGCCAGTATCGTGGCGGTCTCCTCACAGGGAGTTTTGTGGTTGGGTTTTTCCGACCACCAAACTTGTAATCAGCCCCTAATTTTCAAATATCAGGGTAGAATGTCTATGGCAATATGCCAAACCAAACAAACAATTGGAAGGATGGCACAGCACCATCAGAGCCACAGCAGGCCAAAGTCATCCTACGCTATACCAATTCCTAAAACATACCAAATTACCAATTCTAAAAAAAGAACAAAGTTACAAGAACTAACAATATAACACGTTTTAACCCAAATTAAACCTAAACTATCCAAACAGACTAAATAAATGCACAGTGTGTTGCAATGCAAAGTAAAACATTTCATAAATAACGAAAACCTCCCCTACCTAGAAGGCTTCCCAAGAGTACTACTATAAACCGACTAATAATCAAAATTAAATTCACATCCTACACACACCTACAGAAAACAATGTAATATATTTATTTATAAATATTATTTAAATTAGTTTTATCAGTCATTGAAAATTACATTTAGAATTAAACAATGTCCAATTACACTGATAAAATAATTTCAAATAATTAAATAACTTCACAAGCTAAAACACAATGACAAATAATTTCAGAAATTCATAGCAGGAAACATACTATAAAAACAGTACAATACACATTTGTTTTTAAAAAATGACAGTATCACATAAATCAACAACCATAGCAAACATTTCCTATGAAAATAAAATATAATCTGCTTGTGGTTTTGTACCTCATGTCCATGATACACCTACAATCCACCAAAAAATCATCAAAACTAGAAAGAATGAAACACAAAAAATTCAATAATCATTAGATAAATCCACACATTTATTCCAGAACCCTATGAAACCATAAAATAAACATGAAAGGTCTAAAGTAGAAACCACTTCTGGAAAACTGAGATATAAAAGGAAATGAAAATGTAATCTTGGCAAAAATATATTCAAAATAATTTACTTTTAAAAATGCACCCAAAAATTTGAAAATGCTTCCACTTTGACCAAAAAAACCTGTAAAAAATACATGTAGCCTCCCTCACATAACATATGGAGAAAAACATAACAAACAAAACACATAGTCACATTGTAAATACAAAACACAAAGTGACACAACATACTACTACAACAAACCAATACACTATTTTACACTACCTACCCTTACCCATATCCTCCCTACATGCAAACCCCAAATAACAACCTAAAAATACTCTTACCTTATCTGGAATTGCAGAAGCAGGGAACCGTGACTGAGAAGAACCAAACTGACTATCAATAAAGTTAGTAGATTAAAAAAATATATAGAAGGCGGTTAAAAAAATACAAATAAGTGGAAACATTAAAAACGTTGATAAAAATATATAACTTATGTGGAAAAAACTTATTGTAAAATTATTTTAAAATGTGTAAAAATGTTATAAACATGTTAAAAATCATTTGTAAAATATAAATATATTTTAAATACTACAAAAAAAACCTTATAATAACCTAATAGTGCTAAATAAAATATTATAACAAGCATTTGCAATGGAATAGGTCTTGCATTTACTTGAGTTGGAGAAATTGCCATTGTAACTTTTTTTGCTACATTAATTGCTCAACCATACCACATAATTTGGTCATTTCTGCCACATAATTCCAGTGGCCCTGCTTATAACTGAAGGGCTAGTGGGCCTACTGAAATATTTTTTAAACAGGGCCCTTAAAATACAAACTACTTCCAGGTGCAAAACATATTTACTTGGCAGTTGGAACAGGTGACATTGCCTGAGGGGCAATGAATAAATAATTGTACTCCAAGAATGCTTACATACTGGATCCCTGTCCCTTTTTCTGCAGTCTGGGTTGTCGAACAAAACACCTATGATTTTTCATATGCTTGAGGAGAGCCACTTCACATGGTAATAATGATCCTCAGTCAGTCTAGAACTAAAATATTAGTAAAAAAATATTGACCACTGTACAGCATAATCAATGTAATCTCTCCTCGAAGTTAATGTTATAAACACACGAAAACAGCTCAAATTTCACAGACTGAAACAAGTGTAGTTCATCTAGCTAGGTTTCTGCTTCTATCATGTTATAAAAATAAAACTACAAGTCCCAGAATGCAAAGCTGAAACATAAACTAAATGAGCGATGAACTCGAGAGCTGGAGAACTCTATGAATACTACTCCATGGGCTGGTTTCCAGCTTGCATAACATTATGAAAACAAAACTCCAAGTCCCCAAATGAATATATGTGCTGCAAAGAATGTATGCTAAGCAGATCAGAGTGCATAAAATGTAAAAATGTCAAAATAACTCTGGCGATTATTGTTCTTACTGGAGAGAGAACGTACTTTTGTCTTGCGGAAGCTTGGAGTCATCATAAGGTAGTGCACAGGTTTATTATGCCTCCTGTAAAGAACATGTACTAAGCAGATCACAGTGCATATCATTTAATAATGATACCACCAATTGAGATCACGCTCTGAGTGCTGTGAGCACCAGGGCAGCCAAGAGAACATACATTAAACTAGTATAAGCTTGGCGTAATTGTAAGATAGTGTACATGGTTAATATTCCTGCTGTATAGAACATGTACGAAGGAGATCGGAGTGCATATAATGTAAAAACAATACCACCAATCAAGTGTGCGCTCTGAGCCCTGTGAGTGCCATGGCAGCCAAGAGGAAGCTTGAAGTCATCATAAGGTAATGTACAGGGTTAATGTGCCTGATGCAAAGAACATGTACTAGGCACATCACAAAGTGTATGCAATGAAAAATGTCAAGAAAAGCTCTGGCGATGTATATATGTTTTATAAATATACATATATGTTTAAACAAATATAAACTGTATGAAAGTGCATGTAACAATGTGAACTGTATATATATATATATATATATATATATATATATATATATATATATATATATATATATGTGTGCATCATGTGTCATTACAAATTACATTACATTCAGAAATATGTAAAATGTATTCTTCCACAAGTATGTGAACAAGTATTTTTTTCTATTCTTTGTAAATAACATATGTAAAAAACATATATGTATGTTTGCTAAATAATTAAGAAATGTATACATATAATGTATGTTAAATTATATAACTGCATTATGAACATCTCAAAACATATGAACACTACCAACCAACCAACACTAAGAACATGCATTAAATCCTTAATTAAAACCTATCTATCTATCCTATACCTCATTACATTATCCATTAAATTACATACTAAGGGCCTGATTAGGAGTTTGGGGGGACAGGAAGACCCGTCCGCCGAACGTCCGACAGGTAGGTAGCTGCCACACTGGCTACCTCCCCACTGGACCCATTATGAGTTTCCTGCTAGGCTGACTGGCGGAAACTGAGGTTTCCGCCCATCAGCCTAGTGGTAAAGTGGTGGCAGCATTGACTCCAGCTCGAAATTGAGCCAGCGGTAATGCTGTTGCCTGCAGGATGCACCAGCACCCTTGCAATGTTCACTGTCTGCACAGCACATCAGCCAGTGAACATTGTGACGGTGCTGGGCAGGGGAACCCTGCACTGCCTGTGCCAAATGCAAGGGCAGTGCAGGGCCCATGTGTTCCCCTCCACCTGTTATCCACCAGCCTTTAAATGGTGGTAAACCATGGCTGATTGTGACCTCCACCTGCCGTCAATCAATCGAGATCACCGATCCCGGCGCAGGCAGCAAAATCCTGGGGGGCTGACCGCCAGAGTCTTAATGTGGCAGTTGGACTACCACAGCAGTGGAGGTCCTGACTGCCAGCCTCGTAATGAGGCCCTACATTTTAAAAATATAGCACACCTACCGAAACTAAAATTTGATGGGAACAAATGTACATTAGAAAAATAATACAAACTAATCCCACAAGGGGAACCCTGCACTGCCCATGCACATAGCATGGGCAGTGCAGGGGTTCCCCTGCCCAGCACCCTCCTTATGCGCACTGTTTGCTGTGCAGGCAATGTGCATTACGAGGGTGCTGGTGTCCCCTGCAGGCTGCAGCATTAAGAGCTGGTGACAATTCTGGGCTTCCACCCGTCATCCCAGTGGGAAAGTCCACAACCTGCACTGGCCCACCTGATCTGTTCGTGGCATTGATGCATCAATGCCACGCTGAGAAGCTGAGGAGCAACGGGTGGTGGCTGTGATCGCGAAAACGTGGTGAACGCGGTGAATTTGCAGCTCCTGGCCGGGGGAGGTTTTCTAATCCTCCTGGGCACCAGTCCCAGAGAAACATCAGCAGTGTCCCGGTAATGAGCTGCATGGATCGGAGATGATCAGTGTGGAAGACGCTAAAGGAAGGAAGCAACTGCCCCTTACTGGGGAGCTGTGGAGCAGCGTGCAGCGGCCACGAATGCGGTGAATCATGACTTCCGGCCAGGGGTTGATTCCATGTCTCGCCACGGGACCCATTGTGGGACCCACCAGCTTGGAGTCCTGGACCTTGGGAGCCCAACACCTCGAAAGAGTAACCTCATATGCCTTTTTGAGTAAAATAGTCTGTGGGAACCTTAAAGATAGAGAGCAGATCAAGCACAAGCAAAGGAGGGCTCAATCCCAAGCTAATAGTCTGAACGTCCTAAATAGGGCAACGGGCAGAAGGCACTTTAAACATCTCCTAGAGGTTTACTGGGTAAAGACATATCTCTGCTCTATGGCACAGAGCACATTGCGGTTTCCAAATGGCTCTTTCTCGATAAACTAGAGGGACGTGTCTTGAGCAATATCTTATCTGTAAATTCTGTCTTCTCTGCACCAACATTAAGACTTGAGCTGCGCTTGCACAGTTCCTTCATTCAAGGTCTGGCTGTAGTAATTCGCTGGACGGTTAACCAGATGACGTGCAGCAATGACTTGTTGTGGTCACTGCCAGAAAAAGAAATACTAGCCGCCCATAGAGCAAAATATACCATCTGCAGGAATTTTCTAAATGCCAGTGATTATCTGCAATTAGATTCATCTGTAATTTTCACTTTCTCTCCAGCAATTCTCAAATCCACACTCAGGAACGCAACTTGGGAACATGCCCCATGGGGTAAGATTCTGGCTCCTGCTTCGACAGGGGCTGCTTCCGCCCCCTTAATACATTACAGGGTTGACAAAGCAATACCCTTTAAGGCTATATAGAACACTCTACATATATAAATATATATATAAAACACATTCTCAAATAATAAACAAACATTGACAAAGGACAAAAAGTATAAATATGAAAGGAAAGGAACCGAAATCCGGCCGCATTGTCAACCATGCTCCATATTATCGGTACCTGGAGTATTTCACGCAGTGCTGGGTTTTTCACATGATGCTGCCCGACATTATCAAGGTATTATACATTGTAATGAATAATTGTAATGCATATATAGAGATATATATGAAGAAAATATTGACAAAGCAATACCCTTTAAGGCTATATAGAACACTCTACAATACCAGCCACACTCCATCACCTCAAGTGTCTGTTTTCTGCTTCTTTTTCCATATTTATATATATATATATATATATATATATATATATATATATATATATATATATATATATATATATATATATCTTTATGCTCTTTTCCCTTATAAACCCTACATCCCACTGCTAAAAAATATAAATAAAAATCTAAATGTTCTAAAAAAAAAAGATAACATTTAATTTACTATAAAAAATGAAAAGAGATTAAATATTTAGGCCCTTATTACGAAACTTGCGGTAGTGTCACAGTGTCCTTTCCTCTGGATCTGCACATCGCTGAACAAAAGGCCCACCTTCCGGCGTCACCAACTCAGGAAGCTATTATAGCACAGAGTTATGATGAAGCCAGTAGGGGGGAAGGGAATTAGGGTAGGGAACAGCAGGGAGATAGATCTGAAAAGTAAAGGTTAGAACAAATATGCATTTACTCATTCATAGAAATGTAACTCATCAATAGGCTGTTGACTAAATGCGTCTCCGAGATATCAGATGGAGACCCCTTTTGAAATGAGGGCAAAGCCCCTTCTTTGAAACATGGAAGAAGAGTAAAATACGACCTCAGCATCAAGAGATGGCAAGAGCTTTGGACTATGATTATACTCAGAATATCAATCCTGTAACATCTACGCATTCACAACATAAACCTTTGATCATGACTTAGTAAATCTCAAAGAATTAAATATGCTTTTCACATCTTAAGCTTTTCAAAGAACAATGAAAACTATGATTTACCTATCTCCAGAAATACTTTCACATTCACAACAATAAAGGCCGAAAAGTTTTTACTGATTGAACTTGAAGTGCTTTACTTAATAATACCAGGAAGTGCTTTTAGGTGTCTTGCCTTAAAGCGCTACGCTCATTATGCTAAGGGGGAGCTTTTACTCAAGTGGCCTGAATCACTTTGATTGTTGTGCCAAGAACAATTTACTCCTGTGAATTGAAGCGCTTTGATTGTCGTGCCAAGAGCGCTTTAAACCTGTGGACTGAAGCTCTTGAATTGCCGTGCCAAGAGCGCTTTACATCTGTGAACTGAAGCGCTTGAATTGTTGTGCCAAGAGTGCTTTACATCTGTGAACTGAAGTGCTTGAATTGTCGTGCCAAGAGCGTTTTACATCTGTGAACTGAAGCGCTTGAATTGCCGTGCCAAGAGCGCCTTACATCTGTGAATTGAAGCGCTTGAATTGTCGTGACAAGAGCGCTTTACAAATGTGAACTGAAGCGCTTCAATTGTCGTTCCAAGAGCACTTTACATCTGTGAACTGAAACGCTTGAATTGCTGTGCCAAGAGCGCTTTAAATCTGTGAACTGAGGCTATTGAATTACGCTTTACCTCTGTGAACTAAATCACTTGAATTGCCGCGCCAAGAGCGCTTTACATCTGTAAATGAAAGCGCTTGAATTGCTGTGCCTAGAGCGCTTTACATCTGTGAAATGAAACGCTAGAATTGCTGTGCAAAGAGCGCTTTACACCTGTGCTGTGAAACGCCTTTAATCGTTGCGCCAAGGCCGCTGTACTCTGGAAACTGAAAACGCTTTGCTCGTTGTGCTAAGGGGCGCTTTATATTTGGAAGTAAACGACGTCCTCCAAAATTGGATTCATCAAGGCCTTGCCGTTGCAAGTAGTACGACCTACTCGTTTTAAAAGCACCATGGAATACAAGGATACTTCGGGTGGATGCCACTCTGTCATTCAGGAACTCTGCTCTTCTTCAGAGAAACCCCCACGAGGTCTGACTGCATCGAAGTCTTCAAAATAGTGAGCAACATTCTTGGGTGTGCCTGGGCTTTATAGGCCTGCCACACCACAAGATGGCTGCTGCCTCTAAAAACAGGGGAATTGTAGTCCCTTCATGGAATAGCACTGATAAGTTCATCTTGTCCACCAATGTCCTGAACCTGCAGCTCTATGAGCTTTGCCAAAGGGCAGATGATGCTGATGGCCACCTTTGGAACAATAGGGAATGACAAGCAGTGCGCATAATGCGCTGCAGAGCCGCGCAGCGGAGTTTCGGGCGAGACCTGGACCGCGCATGGCCTTATTTCTGACTGGTAGATGTTAGACCGCCATACTCCAAGCCTCATTACGTCCCTGAAGGTCAGATCGACAGTGAACCGCCGTCATTCCTAGGAACATAGTTCCCTATGGGCTGCCGGCGGTCTAGCCTGTGGTCAGCCACGGCGGCGCTGAACTCAGCACTGCTGTGCTGAAAACGGCTCCTGTTTCCGCCAGCCTTTCCGTGGCAGGGACCCCGTCATGAAAGGCTAGCAGAAACACAGTACTGGGGGCAGTGTAGGGGTCCTCCTGCCCAGCATCCTTGGAATGCGCACTGTCTGCTGTGCAGACAATGCACATTCCAAGGGTGCTGGTATGCTTCTGTACTGGCCTTGAGCTGAGACCAACACTGTAGCACTGTTCCCACAGGTCAGCCCGGCTGGAAAGTCGTAATACAATGTTCTTGATGGTCAGCCAAGTGGGAACATTGTAATATGACAGGGGGGATGCCGCCAGCATGACGGCAGCATCCTCTCCGCAGCTTTGGCATTGTAATGACGCTCTTGATTATGATGTTATGTGTAAAAAATGAACTACAAAAAAATCCAATACAAAAAAAGGTAAACTAAAACTATCACAAATATTACAAAAACATTGGAAAAAAATAGATTAAAACATTTTTTAACTGGGATATTTCAACAATGATATTAAGCACGACACTAAAAAACAATATCCTGACCTAAAATATTGTTGACAAAATTTTCCCTATCACAGTATTCTTGCAATGATATTCTGATACCATGAAATTAAAAACTCAGTATTTTGTCCGAACAATTAACGAAGATGACCCATTTTTTACTGTGTGGCTAGAGAATTTACTAATTCAAGAGAACCACTAACCACTTCCAATTTAGCAATTGAAGAGACAGTGAAAATGGACTGACTATTGAATTGTACTTTGCTCTGCACTAGTATTTCTCCCGTTGCTTTGCTTTTTATTTATCTCTGCAAAATCCTGTAGGAATAGATCTTCTACAATATTACAACTCTGCATTTTTTCACTAAAAGCTTTGGAGACAAAACGCTTTCATGTGCTGCCTAGCATCATTGTTTATGAAGTCATCATTGACTATTTTCAAAGAAGCCAGGACAGCTCTGTTAAAAGTGATGGCTGGTTTTGGTTGAGCCTTCTCCTTCAAAGATCAAGGTAAGAATGGACATGCTTGTGGAAAGACAGAGTGCCTCATCATGTGTTTGGTGGGCGGCGGAGGCCACCCACTAAACACATTGGGCCGGAAAACCACCACTCCTGTTTTCCAGCCACCGGTCCCATTACGTGTCTCCTTCTGGGGTTGCGGGCGGAAACAACGTTTCTGCCTGCCGGCCCAGTGGGATACACACCACAACCTTGACACCGGCTCATAATCGAGCCGGCAGCAATGTTGCGGTGCATAGGGGGCGACAGCACCCCTTGTACTTTTCACTGCCCGTAATTTAGCCTATGAAAAGCGTGACGGGGCTGTCCATGAGGGCCCCTGTACTGCCCATGCCAAGTGCATGGGCAGTGCAGCGGCCCCCATAAGGGCCCACAACACCTTCTTTCCGCCAGCCTTTGGTGAGACCGCCATGCAAAGGCTGGTGGAATGGGACTCGTAATCCTGGCTGTATCAGCGTTCTGACCGTGGCGTCTCTGCCATGGTCATGATGTGGCAGTCCGACCGGCACTTGCGTGGTGGTCTGACCACCACGGCCCTGGCTCGCCTATGACCGCCAGGGTCAAAATGAGGACCCTAGTCTGTAGTCCTGAACAACGTTTTAGCAATTCAGTCTTGTCTGCGAGGATCTACAAGTAAATGAGCAGTTAAGGGGCTACTCTGAAATATACTATCAGAAAGTAAAACCATGCTGTTCCTTTTTCATTCATTGAGATAAAAGTCCCACTACTCATCGCTCTCTGCCCTTTAATATCTGGATTATTATTTTTTTCCTTTTTTTAAAGGGTAGGTATTCTTCACATTGCATCCTTTTATTTGTTTTTCACACTTGTTTGTTCCATTGTATTTGCTTTTGTAAATGTAGCTTTTTTCCTGCCTTTTATTTTTTAATAGTTTATGTCTCTGGGCTGTATTACAAGTAGGATCCTCCGCATCAGTTTCTCATGCACCCCTCTGATTTTTATGAATGTGTTGGCACCAGATGTGTTTTTTTCAGGTTAAAGGATTTCAATCACTTCCATATCTGGATGGTTGCCTTATTTCTGCCCAACCTTTTTAGGCCCGAGGAAGACACAGCCTCAGTGTGCAAGTCCAATCTGAACTTTAACATTGTCCTGATCTATAGAAAATACATCTTATTCCAACTGAGGATTGCCTCTTCACAGGCCCGTATTTAAGAAGACCTGGTAAAAGTGTTCATAAGGGTTGGTCAACTCACCATTATTCAGTACCATCTACAGAACCTTCTGATGACATTTTGACTGTAGGAGTGGGTCTGAGAATGAAGGATTTTATGTGCACCTCCACTGGTGTGGTTCTGTGAGCTTGTTTGAATTTGAAATATCTTGTGTGACATCGATTGGATCTTTGGAATCCCTCAAATCAGGGTGTGGAGACAATGGCTCCTATGTTGTTCCATCTTCAGCATGTTTTGGCATGGTGGATGGTGGACATGCATCTGTTGGCTTGGATCTCATTGGCTGCATAACTCACTGTGATAGTCACCACAGATATCAGAGCCCCAGGTTGCCCAAGGTTGGGGGAAATGTTAGACAATGAGATGGTCCAGGTCATTCCTCATACTGAATGGAGTTGTATGCTTTGTTCCCGGCTGTCTATTTTACACATTGCCATTACCGGTCTAGAAGAGTACCATGAAGCTAATCACACTCACCTCTAAAGAGAGACCATGATCTCTAATAATAACAGAAATCACAGCAGCCCACACAGGTAGGAAAAAGGAAATGGCCAGAGGGATAAAACACTGATATGAGGAATGTCACATTTGGAATCTGCCTAGGGAAGTCTGTAATGAAGCAATACCATGGAAGAATGAAGAACCTTGTAACATTCAAGAATCTGCAAATTTTTACCACATTACCTCAAGTAACAAGTACTCTAACTCAGCCCTTTGTCCTCTAAACATAATGCCTTTTTCTCAGAATAGGTACAAATATACAAGGCCTTGAAAATGGTAATGCTCATAAACATAAGGTGATGAGCAAGATAGTGCAAAAGTAGGAAGTCAAATGTTCCAATTCAACACTCCCAACACAAGACATTGTCTCTATGATGATCCTCCGATGACTGAAAGCATTAATTGCTTTTGGAAGCAATGAGAGTTTGACTTAACTCTTCGTTAATAAGATCTCAATCCAAGAAGGGTATTGTATCCCAAATCCTGCTTCCCATGATTCAGATTGATTTTCTTTTGTGTGAAGCATTCACAGATGGGCACGTCAACTTTCCTCTGAATGTCCTCCAATTGTGGAAAGTATTTAACAAACACCATTTGGACTTGCCATTACCTATTACTCAACAATGATTAAAACCGCTGTATTGTGTAATCGTGACACTGCCTTTGCAAACTTTCACTTGTTTCTTCTGCATATTTCTGGTCAGGACAGCCATCTAGATTGTGGGGACTTACATCATCTGGTAAATGGGGGGTCATGGTATCACTCCGGCAGCCCACCTTTTAGGATTGTGGACAGAAAGCCTGAGAGTAGATCACCTTCTAGGTACCAAGAATAGGAAAACAGACCGCTTAAGCTGGATGTTCCCATCCTCCTTTAACTTTCATTTACACTCAAGATGTTTCAATTTCTGACATTTCTCCTGGTTCTGCTATTGATGTAACACTGTGTCTCCAGACCGGATGATCCTTCCCACTTTCTGCTTCATGGTCCCAAGTGGAGCCCAAGTGGAGCCTTAGGCATGGATGTTCTTTTTTATCTGGCAACACTCAGGCCTCCTATATGCACTAACACCCTACCTCTTCATTTCAGCTCCTCTGAGAGGGTACATCTTAAATTCAGATGAGCCCCTGGCCTTCTACCTGGCATTCTTATGATCTGCATTATTGGAATTTTCCTATTTGGTGAATATGTCATGGTCTCTAAGCTGCTTCATATGATCCTTTCTTAGTCACCAAATTCCATATGAAGGTGATTCTTAAGGGTTCTTCCATTTCTAGCTTCAGTTTTAGAGCCTTTTAAAAACCTGTGTGTTTCATGTCTCCTGTGGAGTTGGTAGCTATCCAGGTTCACTAGAGTTTGGGTATAAGCATCTTGGGGTGTATCGTTTTCTGCCATTGTGGAATTTTCCAATATTTCTTCAGTGCTTGCCTTGCAAAACTTTAGATAGAGGCCCTCATTATGACATTAGTGGTAAGTGCCGCTTACCGCCATGCTGACTGCCGCCAACATACCGCAACCGCAGTGGTATACCGCTACGCATTTTATGACACATACATAGAAATCCACCGCTATACAGACACACACACAAGTCTGCCAGACCAATGGTCAGTGATAAACTGCCGGTACAAAAACCCACACCGTTATGCCAACAGAACTACACCCACTGCATTATGACCCACGGATCACCGCAGTGGACATTCAACCCCGATAAACCTTTGGCAGTACATACCGCCGTGCTCAAAATACACACACACATACAAAACAACACCACATTGGAAAATTCAAACTACATACACCTGACACACATACACACACCACACCCACATCCACACACCACTATAAAACACACACCCACATTACCCACAACCCTCTACCACTACAAACAATTTACAACTGAGAGAGAGACACGTCAGGAGCACCCACAGAACCAGAGCCACAGAACACCATCATCCATACACCATCCACGCACCTCACAGCACACACCCCAACACATCACCCCACACACCCTCCCACACACCACTCACACTACACCCATGGCACCACAAAGACACCCCAGGTTCTCAGAGGAGGAGCTAAGGGTCATGGTGGAGGAAATCATCTGGGTAGAGCCACAGCTATTTGGATCATAGGTGCAGCATTGCTAAGAAGATGGAGCTACAGTGGAGAGTCATGGACAGGGTCCACGCTGTGGGACAGCACTCCAGAACAAGGGATAATATCAGGAAGAGGTGGAACGACCTAGGGGGGAAGGTGCATTCCGTGTTTGCAAGACACCAGATAGCTGTACAGAGGACTAGTGGTAGACCCCCACAACTAACAACATGGGAGGAGCAGGTCTAGGAAATACTGCATCCTGAGGGCCTGGCAGGAGTAGCAGGAGGACTGGACTCTGGTAAGTCAAATCTTAACTACTTTCACCCCCCTACCTGCATGCCATCACATACCCTCACCCCTACCCTCACCCCATCACCTCACCACCTTACATACACCCCACCATCACAACCCACCCATCCCAGTATCCAGCACTGCATGCACCACCAATGCATGGACACCACTCACAGCCCTGCATGGACACCCATCACCACAGCATGCACACTAGTGACAATCACTTAGCCAACCAAATCACAACTCACACAAGCCAAAGCTGCCTTGGTAATAACAACCATAGGGGAAACATACCTATGCACAAGATGTCACACGCAGTAACAACAACACTGCATTTACATCCCCACAGGACCTCTACACAACGTCACCGGAGAGGAGGTGCCAGCAGCATCCATTCCCCCCCGAAGAGACCCACAGTGATGACAGCAGCTGTGCACGCCTGGATCTGGATGACCGACCTGGCCCATCAGGGACCTCTGGACAGTCGGTGACCAAGACACAGTCCCATACCACCACAGAGCCTCCCCCCTCAGGAAACACCAGCACAGCACCCACCCAGCGCGCCCTTCCCTCTGTCCCCAGGACATGTCAATCAGCAGTGTGTCCACCACTACAGGGACCTCAGGCAGCCCCACAAACACAGGATGACCAGGGACCTGGGGTCAGTGGCAGTGGGCACACAGTTCAGGGGACAGAGGCACAGGACAACAGGGAAGCTGGGAGGACTGCTGTGCGACAGGGGAGGACAGGCCCAGGGAACCGACTCTCCAGGAGGCACCCACCAACATCCTGGGAGCATACCACCATTCCCAGGAGACGATGGGCCAGATACTGGCCAAGTTGCAGGAGACCCAGCGACTGCAGAAGGGACAGTACTTGGGAATCATGGAAGACCTGAGGGACATCCACACCACCCTGGTCACCATTGCAGGGGTGCTGGTAGACATGGCCAACAACATGAGGGAGGCAGTGGCACACCACCAGGCCCCTGACACTAGTCACACTGATGAACAGCCCTCCACCTCCGCCAACGCTAGTGGACAGGAGGCCCGCCAAAGGAACAACAGGCCACCAGCACCCCTGCAGAAGGAGAACCACCACGCAAAAGATCCCTGCGATCCAGGCAGAAGCCAGAGAACATTGCCAAGACCCCCGCCAGGAAATAAGACTCCCCCGAATGTCACCCTTGTGTCCCACTCAGTCACTCTGTCCACCTTGAACTGCCTTTGCCCCACTCCCTGTGCCCCCTTGGACAATGCACCTATGAAACCAATAGACTGGACTCTGTCCTGGACTTTCCTCCATCATCAACCCAGCCCATTGCAATACCCGCTACACTTATTATCACATAAATAAACATCCTTGGAACTAATACAAGTATGGAATCTGTCAATTGTTTGAAATATGTATTAGTTTAACAAGCTGTAAACATTGCAATTCAACTGTACAGTTATCTGTACACAGGTATGACGTGTAGTGGGCAGCAGTAAACACACCAGGAGGCAGAGTGGGGCACAGATATCTTAAAATAGAGTTGCCAAAGGGTACAATAAGTGGCCATAGAATTTGGAAAATCAGGCTTCCATGTACAATGTCCAAACCAAAACTGCAATGGAAGCTGAAGTTACAGTGTCTTACCTGTGTGTCACTGGAAGTACTGTTAAATTATAGTTGTTCTGTTGTCCACATCCTCTTCCACTGCTCCCTCTTTGTCACTGTCCACAGGCTCCACAGCTGCCACACGACCATCTCCAGCCACATCCTCCTGCAGAAAAGGCATCTGGCATCTCAAGACCAGGTTGCGCAACATGCAACATGCAACGATGATCATGCAGACCTTCTTGGGTGAGTGCCTCATTGTAACAATCCTCTGCCCTTGTCATGGCATTCCTCACTGAGGTCAGTAGCCATGAGACGTTGGGGTAACCAGAGTCACCTGTAAATATTGAGGCATACCTGTTAACCAGACACTCACTCTTAGGGCCAAACTTAAACCCACGTACCAACAGACACTGGGTGGGGACCATGGGCGAACAAGTTAGCCACACCCTGTACCTCGGGAGTTGAGACATCACATATGGAATGCTGCTATTCCTCAAAAGAAAGGCCTCATGCACAGAGCCAGGATACTTTGCATTGACATGGGAGATGTACTGGTCCGCCAAGCACACTATCTGCACATTCAGAGAGTGAAAGCTCTTTCAATTTCTGAACACCTGTTCATTTCTCCGGGGGGGGGGGAGGAAGGCAAAATGTGTACCATCAGTGGCACCAATGATGTTGGTGATATGTTCCATTGTATAGAAGTCAGCCTTCACTGTGGCCAAATCCTCCACCTGGAGGAGTACGATGTAGCTGCGCATGTGTTTCATCAGGGCAGAAAACACTCTGGACAGCATGTTTGAGAACATAGGCTGTGACATTCCTACTGCCATGGCCAATGTCACTTGGAAGGTCCCCTTTGCCAAGAAATGGAGCACTGACAGGACCTTCACAAGAGGGGGCATACCAGTAGGGGTGGCGGATAGTTGAGATCAGGTCTGGCTCCAATTGGGTACACAGCTCTTGGATTGTGGCCCTATCAAGTCTGTAGGTTAGGATAATGTGCCTGTCCTCCATTGTCACCAGGTCCACCAGGGGTCTGTACACGGGGATATGTCTCCAGCTTCTATTCATCCTCAGCTGTTGAACTCCAGGGTGAAAAACGGTGAGCAGGTGGTCATATTCAAAGATATCCTCAGATTAAAATGCCTTGCATTTTTTTACAGAAAAAGAATGTGAAGTTGTAGGTCCTTTGATGTGCCTTTGTCTGCTGTGATGCAGTTAGGTGCAATGGCCTGTTCCCCCCTGAAATAGCGGTCTCCTGACCTGTGAAGAGGGACAAGTGGAAATTAGGTAATTTCGCTGATGTTGTGCGCAGTTGCGGGAGGCGGTCGACAACTGCCGTGCAGCACCTCGTTGGTTATCATTGGACCCTAAGGATTCCAGGAGCCAATAGTGATGTACGCCGGCGGTGGCGGTATACACCCCCCGCGGACGTGACAGCCATTTTCTATCTGTTCACTCACTTGCTACCTGACCTTCAACAGGAGAGGACCTACACTGCAAGTGCTGCTGTGACCTGTGTCTGGAAGCGACCATGGCTCGAGTGTCTGTGGAAAGGGCCCCTGCCTTCACTTTGGAGGAGTTGGAGGGACTAGTGGATGGGGTCCTGCCTCAGTACCCTTTACTTTATGGTCCTCCAGACAAACAGGTGAGTACACTGTGAGCACGATGCGTGGGGCATGAATGTATGGAGTGCTGTGTATGTAAGCCTCGTGTGGGGGGGCCTGACGGGTCCTGGGAGAGTGCTGCATATTTGTTGCGCAATGTCTGTGCGTAAGGGGATGGGAGGGATATGGTGGGCCATGAGTGTAACAGTTTGGAAGGTTTGACTCATACCTTTTCTTATGTGTCTTTTTCTGCAGGTCAGTGCCCATCAGAAAAAGGGTATTTGGCAAGCCATCGCCAAGGAGGTGCCGCCCCTGGGGTTCTTTGACAAGCAGAGTGCCCACTGTCGCAAACGGTGGGAGAACCTGTGCTGCTGGGCAAGGAAGACGGCAGAGGCCCAGGTGGAGATGGCCTCCCAACGAGGAAGCGGTGCCCTTCGTACCCTGACCCCCCTTATGTTCCGCATCCTGCCGTTGGCCTATCCAGAGTTGGATGGGTGCTTGAAGGCATCACAACGACATCACCAGCACGCCTATTACTACACACACCTCACTGGCAGTCACTACCCCCACATCCATGCACATGTCCCCTGTGTCCTCTCCAACTGTTTCTGTGCCCCCTCCTCCCAAAGTACACAAACGCAAGCACTTAGACACCCACTAGCCATCCACCTCATGACAGCATCCCGCCCATGCACCTGCACCCAAACACAGCAGACAGACACCTCCTACAACCACTCCCTCTTCCTTCACTCCCAAACCTTCACCCTCTTCCAGCCCCAGTGTCCCTAAAAGGCTTTTCCTCTCCTCCCTTGACCTATTCCCTGCCCCTCCCCCTGTCCTTTACTTCAGGCCAGGGTGGGCAGAACCCTGGCCAGCACCTCAGCTACCCAGTCCACGGCCACTGTAGTTTCTGCAGCTACTGCATGTGTGAGAGGCTCCAAGGAGGCACCCATCAGCACTGCCAGTGTGCCTGCACCACCTGCCAAGGGCAAGAAGAGGCCACCAGTCAGCAAGGGCAAGGAGACTCCACCAGCTAGCAAGGGCAAGGAGGAACCACCAGCTAGCAAGGACAAGGAGGCACCACCAGCTAGCAAGGGCAAGGAGGCACCACCACCTAGCAAGGGCAAAAGCGACCACCAGCTAGCAAGGGCATGAAGGGAACACCAGCTGGCAGAAGCAAGGAGGCACCACCAGCTGCCAAGGGCATGAAGGGAACATGTAAAAGACACAGACACCACAGGCAGGTTGGATCTGGTGCCTGGGGCTGGGGCAGCATCTGGGCAAACAACACCAGCCATGGCACTTTAGCCGTCCGAGGCTGCAGGGTAGGGCTGGAGCCTTCCCCCACCACTGACAGTACCGCCACCTGCACCGCTGCCAGCACCGCCACCTGCACCGCTACGAACACTGCCACCTGCACCACCACCTGCACTGCCAACTGCACCGCCAGCAGCACCACTGCCAGCAGCAGCAGCCCCAGTGGGCAGCCGTCCGAGGCTGCAGGGGAAGGGTTGGAGCCTCCCCCACCACTGACAGCACTGCCATCTTCACCACTGACAGCACTGCCACCTGCACCACCGCCAGCACAGCCAACTGCACCGCCAGCAGCACCACTGGCAGCAGCAGCAGCCCCAGTGGGCAGCCGTCCGAGGCTGCAGGGGAAGGGCTGGAACCTCCCCCCACCACTGACAGCACCACCGCCAGGCCTGCAACTGCCACCACTGAGCAGCCATCACTGCCGGCGAGCAGTGTGTAGTCGTGCCTCCATGGGCTGTAGTGCGCCCTGGCCCCTGCAACAACTGTAGATGTGACACCCAGGTGAGAAACAGTGACCTTGCACCATCCAGGATCTGCATCGCTGGGCACAAGGCCTTCTCCAGAACCAGTGGAGAAGGCATCCAATCACCCCCTCCTTGCCAGGATGAAGCACACTCTGCACAAGGCCCCCTCTAGAACCAGTGAAAGAAGGCATCCATTCACCCCGTCCTTGCCAGGATGAAGCACACTGGGCACAAGGCCCCCTCCAGAACCAGTGGAAGAAGGCATCCACTCACTCCGTCCTTGTCAGGATGAAGCACACTGGGCACAAGGCCCCCTCCAGAACCAGTGGAAAAAGGCATCCACTCACCCCCATCTTGCCAGGATGAAGCACACTGGGCACAAAGCCCCCTCCAGAACCAGTGGAGGAGCCATCCACTTGAGAGACTGTGACTTTGCACTCCCCAGGACCAAGCTGTGGGCAGACCACCCACTAGAGAGACTGTGGCTTTGCACTCCCCAGGATCAAACAATGGGCAAACCGCCCACTTGAGAGACTGTGGCTTTGCACTCCCCAGGACCAAGCAGTGGGAAACCACCCACTTGTGAGACTGTGGCCTTGCACTCCCCAGGACCAAGCAGTGGGCAAACTACCCACTTGAGAGACTGTGGCTTTGCACTCCCCAGGACCAAGGGGTGGGCAAACCACCCATTAGAGAGACTGTGGCCTTGCACTCCCCAGGACCAAGCAGTGGACAGACCACCCACTAGAGAGACTGTGGCATTGCACTCCACAGGACCAAGCAGTGGGCAACCCACCCACTTGAGAGACTGTGGCTTTGCACTCCCCAGGACATCGCAGAGGGCATGTAGCCCCCTCCAGGAGCAGTGCGTTGTACCATCTTCCGGCTAAGGTGCCCCCCGTTCCCCTTCCTCCTGAGGTGCCTGTGTATCTTCGATCTGATACCCCTGCAGTGTTCTCTCCGTATTCAGGCAGGAGTCAAGTGTGGCCTTTGCCTGCGTGTTATGGCCCTGTGGGCCACGGACATCTTGGACTGGGCATTGTCCTTCCATTTGTATATATTGTAGATACTGTTTTGTGTTTTAAGGACGTATTTATCTAAATTTATATTATTACACTGACTTTACTCTCTTCCTTTTGTCCTTGCGTTATTCCTCAGGGTTACGGGGTGGATATGTAATCTCCATCTGTTTGTGTGTATGGTGTTGGGGGTCGGTGTGGGGGTGTTGTGTGTGTGTGTCACTCTCTTTTTCCTCCCCCCGTGTGCTAGATGCGGTACTCACCGTGGTCTTCTTCGCTGCCGTTCGTGTTCCTGGTGTAGGTGGAGGTATACCAGCATGGGAAATATGTGCAACTCCGGCTCCATGGCATTGTGGTTCTTCTTTGAGTGTCGAGAGGTGAGTTGTTTCCCTTCTGTGTGCTGTTTCCGCCGTGCTTTTGATGGTGTTGGTACCGCCCCGGAAAAGGTGGCAGATTGGCCTCTCATAACTCAGTGGGTGGTACATTGTCTTCTGCCTGGCTGTTGGTGGTTGCCCCCGTGGCACTAGTTGCTACCGCTGTGGCGGTCAGTGTCTCAAAGTGGCTGTCTGTGTTGGCGGTTTCCACTGTGGTCATAATTCCATTTCTTTTACCTCCGGCCTGTTGGCGGTATTACCGCTGCTTTATCACAGACCACCAGGGTTGTAATGAGTGCCATAGTGTCTCTGTCATTGTTTAAATTCAAAGGTTGTTTTTGTTAGCTATCATGTTATTAAGGCATTTGAATATGTTGCTAGCATTTTTGATTCATACTGGCAGATCATGCTATCTTGTGGCATGGGGAAGGGTTTCATCCTAAATTCAGTTCCTATTTTCATTTAGATTACGTATTTGTCTTCCCTGGGCTTTTCAGTACCTTAGTTCCAATGAAGAGGGAGCAATACATTCTTTTGATGTTGGGCAAGAGAGGCTGGCTAAAATGTATGGCTCAGGCATTAGAAGGTGTGAAGCATACTGTGTAATCCTTACACAAAGTTGGTAATCATTGCATCTCCTTCCTGTTTAGAATTTTGGAAGATATGGACGTAGTCTGTGATGCACTGACAATGTGCATATACCATCTGTTACTGATGGCCCTTATTTGTCACATTTGGGACAGACAGGAAGAATAAGAAGCTCTCGATTTTTCTGATTAATCACTGAGTCAAGTTTGTCATTGTGCCTGCTTAAGAGTTAGTTGGTCAGGGGGTCCCTTAAGCATCCTCGGCCCTTCCCAAAGGGTTTAGCCAGTTATTAGCCAGATGCTATGTGGTCTCATTGTGTAAGATTTGCTAACAGCTACCCGAGCAACCCTCACATGATTGTGCAGCACTAATGCTTTTGTATGGCGCTGGTAGCCTTTCGATAGTGTTTCAATGGATTAGTTATTTTTTTGTGATTTTATATTGAATTTGAGTTGGCCAGTTCTCTGGTCTAATTTATTCACTTTCTCAGTCAGCCAATAGTACATTCTTGGCATATCCTCATTCATGTAGTAAGCACTGTGATGTTGTGGGCAGGACACAGAGGTAATGTCCCAGTTATTCACCAGTAACTATCATTCACCTAGTCCAGTTCTTACTGTGAGTGACCTCTCTTCCTCCTCCCTGGTTGCTGCCATCCAGTCCTTGGTATCCACAGACCTTGTCATGATGATAAGATGATAGTGGAAGTTATAGGTTTTGTATGTACATTTTAGAATAGTTGAAACAAAGGTAGAATCATGGCTTACATATTTTAAAGGATGAATTTCAAGGAATTTGACTTTGGGTATGAGACAACAAGATTTCTTGTCTCATCAGTGAGATTCATGTGATGCAGCGATGCCTGAGATAAGGAAGACATGAACTAGGAGGAAAACAGAATACAACTCTGTCTGAGTGCATTTATGATTACTTTTATTCATACCTTCTGGATAATTGTGATGAAACTAGATGGCAGTGGTCATAGCATGGTTTGCATGATTTGCAAAACTGGTTTCCCACTGCTGTAGCCAGATTTCATCATGGTTTAATGTCAGAGTCATCTAAGGTAAAGCCCATAATAATAAATAACTGTGGAGCTTCTGAAGTGTGTGAAATGCTCAGAATCCCAGTAGATCAGTTCTGTCCAAACAACCAAGTCTTCAATCTCTTTCTAAAAAGGAGGTCCAAAGGAGCCTGTCAAACTGCCAAACAGATACAGGGAGTGAGTTCTAAAGGGTTGATGCTAGAAAACTAAAGGAGCTGCGATCCATACACACTCTTCTCACTCTTGGGATGAACACCCGATTTGCCCCTGAAAATCGAAGATTCCTCAACAGAGTATAGGGTTAGATGAAAGGCTCTATATACCAAGGGCAACTGTTTGACAGAGCTTTATAACAGTAGCATAATGCCTTAAACAAGATCCTGCTCTTCACTGAGAACCAGTGTAATTTGGCAAGTGCTGCTCCCAGTGAGACACTCTCTGGAAGATTAAGCAGTAAATGAGCTGCTGCATTCTGCGAAGACATATCAAGCCAGATGGGAATACCCCTAAACAAAGCACGTACAGTAGTCCAGTCTTGAAATAATTAAGGCCTGATCCACCGTTTTCCTTACAGTTTCTGGAAGCACAACCAGGATCTTTGTTAAGAACGCCAAAGCATTTCCCAGCCAAAGCTGTCATTTGAATGTCAAAGAACAGCTCGTGATCAAACCATATGCCCAGATTTTTCACCTTGGGCTTAGGACTGGGTAATGGACCAAAGGTTTGGAGCCACCAAGAGGTTGACCAAATGTTGGTTGTTTACCCAGAATCAGGACCCCAGTCTACCCTGTGTTCAGACAATTTTGCTCCATCCACCCTGCAACCTCCTCCAAGCAAAACCTCAGAGAAGTGACCTTTGTTGCAGTGTCCCCGGAAAGGGTGATGATCAACTTGGTATCATCTGTATAGGTGATTAATGTTAACCCATGTCTTTCTACAATCTCACCTAGGGGTAGCATGTCAAGAGTAAATAAAGTAGAACTCAGGGAGGAACCCTGAGACACTCCCTGCTGCAGATTGAATACCCTTGAAAAGAGTGGTTTTTGATGTAGTTGAAAAAGCCATTACTGAAGAATGGAGCCTACACAGCGTATGGCCGTTTGTCTGACACCGTAATCCTCATAGGCACTCAATAAGCAAATTGTGTGATACAGTGTTGAACGCCGCACTGAGATCTAAACTCAAGAGGCCGGTCATACCTCTGACATTTGGAATTTGACAAATGGATTCCGAGGCTAAGAGCAGGGCCGACAACATGCTATAATATGGGCAAAACCCAGACTGTGTCCTGTGAAAAAGATCATTGGACACGATGAACTGGTCCCCAAGAGCCAAATTTCATAAAACAGAACAGGGTTCTATTATCAGGTCTCATTGTTTAACTCTACAAGTAATTTATGGTACAGCATTCTCTGTACAGGCATCAAAATATTCAAACTCCTTGCCAGCCAAGGTACGAAATATCCAAGACCATGGAAATCAGCGTTTTCCTGAGATAAAAACACAGGAGATCTGACCATCTGACACTACAACTGAACAACATTTGAGGGCCACAATTCTTCCCAAAAGAGTGCCCAAAAGTCACAGAAACATCACAATTGGCCTCTAAAATGACTGGCTATATTTATTGCAGGCTAGATAACACTTCCACCCTCTAGGTGGCCCTCATAAAACACTTTTTTGCCTTGCTGGATGATACAAGATTAGATCAAGCCTACCATCTGACATGCCCACACTGTCAGCAAACCAACATCAATCCAGCTAAACCAGGCCACTCAGTATCAAGTACAGTATGCACCCAATGAATGAAGAGTGCTTGCATTGCTGGACTCATGGATGACATTAGTATAGTCCCTTTCTCATCCCTCAGTGTATACAAAATGTGGATAGCATTTTCTCATCCATCTCTGAATATAAAATACAGATAGCCCAATTTTTGTATACAGAATAGGTGTCTTATTGGAAAAAATATTCACCAATCACCTCAAGAATGGAATCTGAAGAGCATATAACCAGAACTTGTTTTTCCTCTTATTCATCCTTCCTTAATCACATCACTAAGAGCTGTGACCCAAGACATGACAAGAGCACCAGCCCCCAAATGCAATCACAATACAAGGTGATAATAGGACCCAGCCATCGTCTTTCAATTCTTGCTCAACACAGGAGCCAGAGAGAGTGCCAGAGCTGCCGGGCACTGCTGGACTGAGGGCACTGTCAGACATGTGACATGTGACCTTATGATATGTGCTTCACTTGCAATTGTGGTAGAAAGTACCTTTCCTGGTCAGGCCTTTATTCAAAGATTTGGCAATTTGTTAACAGGTGCGAGCACCACAATGTATGTTTGTCTCCCTCCCAATTCATTGCTCGCCTACTCTAACATTCTCTCACTCTCCTGTCCCTCCTCTCAGCCCATTCACTCTGTTTCAGGAAGATTTTTCAATGAATAAAAATGTATGCTTTTAACTTTTCTCTTATTGTAGGAGCACATCAAGATGGGTACAATGACATTTATATTTTTGAATTTAGTTACAAAAAAAGCGATGTTGAGTTTGTTTTCTTTTGCTTTTGATAATGTGATTTTTCATGATTTATTAGGGTCATTTGAATGTGACGTTTCCTGGATCTGGGATTCAGTAATAAAAAGAATGTCAGTTATGCATATTTTATTTATTTTTATTTAATATTCCTTTAAACAAAAAAAAGATCACTGCAGTGGGGTATGCCCCCGTCTATAGTTCTTCAGTGAAATACTTTTTATGGTTAAATTCATTTTGGGTTTCCATAAATTTCCTTCTGTTGGTTTAATTCAACTCCACTCCATTGCTCAGGGCTGATTAAAGATTACGGAACACTAGTCCACAGTATTATAAATTATTTCTTTCAGTTATTCAATTTATTACTAACAGTTAAAAAAAAAATCAGGTAGGTCCTTAGTTTTAATTATTGTAGTATTAACATTGTGTGGCCTTTTCCTTAGGTGGAGCTGTACTGTGTTTTGTGTTGGGGTCACGTGCTGGGCGAGAAACACTGAATAAAATTTATGGCTCATGGATTAGAAAGAGTGAAGTGTCATTCTTACAGAAAGTTAATAATCATTGCATCTCCTTCCTTTTTAGTGACTTAGAAGACGTGGAAGTAGTCTAACAGCACAGTTATTCTGTTTACATTGTATGTACACTATAAATTATGTATGCATTTCTCTTGATTGGGTTAAAAAAATGTTTCCATAAAGCTTGTTTTAGGGAAAAATACAATCATGAACCTTTGTGTTATGAAACAATTTCTTAATGGCCCTTATGATGGCTTACATGAAGTCAATAACTAATTCATTTGAAGTGTTTGCAGGTGCCCTGCGTGAGACCCAGGCCCTGTGGCGAACCACTGGAGAGTACAGCCAAAGGGTGTAGATGGCCCAGGATTGGGAGTCTATAGGGGTTGCCCACAGGGCCTGAAGTCAAACCTGCTACACATGGCCAAAGAGCATGCGTGGCCTGGGTGCTTTGTGCTCTACGCATCAATTTAGATTAACATAACGTAATTTAATATTACTTAACATTAAAAATCCTTAGAAATTCACTGAAAAAAACAAAGGTTAGAGGGACATTAAAAAGTTAGGTAATAGAAATGAAAAAACCTTAAAAATTTGCTAAAAAATAAATGTTAGAGGGAAGATATAGTAGGTTCAGATCAAAAGTCTCTTCCCAGTTGGCTGGAGCATTTTTAAAGCTTCTGCCCGCTGGCAGTAGACTTAAGGCCTGATTTAGATATTGGCAGATGGGTTGCTCTGTCACAACGGTAATGGATATCCTATCCATAGAAATGTAAATCCCGTGTAATATGATGAATTTATATTTAAGCAGATGGGAAATCCGTCACCATTGTGACAGAGTAAACTGTCCACCAATGTCTAAATTAGGCCCTTACTGGCAGGGTGACTAGGGGTAAATGTTTGCTTTGTTCAGCATTCCATCCATTATCTGTTCTTTTGGCTTTTGTCATCCTAAGTGACAAGGGTATGCCCCGACCTGGGTCCTGTGCTCACTGTGCCACTGTCCAGGATGCTGGTTTCCAGTCTGGGAAGGACCTGGCCTGGCAGTTCCATGGGGGTAGGGTCAAGACTGATTTGCATATGGCTGGATCCAAACTGGGGTGGCATGGTGAGCAAAAAACGATGGATTACACCCAGATCTGTGACTGGGGGTGAATGTTTGCATTGTTCAGCATTCTGTCCATCATATGTTCACTTTGCTTTGGGACCTACTACATAAGCATAAGTCACTACAAAAGTATAAGCAGCTACAAAAGTGCAGTTTCTGATTACCTAAAAGTAGTAAACTTATTAAAAAGGGTTAACTTACTCAAAAGTTTAAATTACCTTTGTGAATCAGTCCCAAAGATTGCAAAAGGCATAAACTGCAAATCTTACTATATTTAGTGAGACTTTTGTTCTTTGAACTTTATTTTTTAGACACACAGGGCCACTGGAGCGTCACTTTCAGTGACACTCTGGTGGCACTTTGCACTGCGATGTATTTACAAGTGGCGTTAAGCCTCTTTTTGTAGCTTAATGCCACATTGTAAATACAGCCCCTTCACACGCAGCACTTTGTGTGGAAGGAGCATGCAATGGGTGTTGCTGTGGGGCATGCCACAGTAACACCCATTACATTTTGACACTGCCCCAGATTTACAAGATTCCGTAAACCTGAGGCAGCGCCAAAATCTAATGCCAACCAAAAGGGTGGCGTCAGTATGGTGCAACGAGGAAAAATACTTTTATTGCTCCTCACTTTTTGCTCTTTCTATGTAGGATGCATTCTGCAGCACACGTAGAAAGAGCAAAAGGCCATTGAGGACTGTTTTTGTGCAGGAAGGTGTGCCTTCCTCCACAGAAACAATCTCCCCCACAGTTAAGCCATCCTTGCAGCATGGCGCAAGGGTGGCTGCGTTGATGCTCAGCAGCATATTTAGTGCCGGACCAGGAGGCAACACAGAGGTGCCCTGTATTCTATTAAATGCGGTGCATCCCTGTGTTTGAAAATGACAGAGTGCAGTGCTGCCTAATTTGGCACAGCGTTACGCTCTGTCATTTTCTCGTAAATCTGGCCACAGTTTTAATGGCTTGAAACACGGCTGCTGGTGGTGCTTCAGTCCACAGCATTGTCACATCTAGGATCTAGCTCCATTGAAGTGGAATATCAACCATATTAGAGCAAGTTTTCTCCACTGTAAAATGTTTATTTGTTCCCCTCTCTTCCGTTGACTCTTTGCACATGTTGTGGCGGTACACCCAATGAGTCACAAAGTAAACCCAGCTTTGCCAGCTCAAAAGCAATACATTGGACAAAGGGCAAAAGATGTAGATAACATAGTCCTACACAGCACAAACTATAAAGACATTGGGGGTTCTATCGCAGACCTAAAATGTATTAGTAAGTTTTGGTTTTCTTT
Organism: Pleurodeles waltl; assembly: GCF_031143425.1. Taxonomy (NCBI): domain Eukaryota; kingdom Metazoa; phylum Chordata; class Amphibia; order Caudata; family Salamandridae; genus Pleurodeles; species Pleurodeles waltl. Next base: position 903,657,413 of record NC_090437.1, read on the forward strand.
AGTCATCACATTTTAAATCCTATTTTTATTTACTTGCTAATAAAGCTTCTGTTTTCCTTGAAAGATATAGAAATATATCAAAATGGTACATATTTGAATGTAATTATATATTATTTTATATATATTAATATTAGTTTATATTTATTTCTTTGTTAACTATTTTAAAAACTTTTATTTAATCTAACAGTATTTTCTATGAGGTTTAATTTTTAGTCCATAGCTCCATTATTTTCTATGGGAGGGTGTTGCAAGTACCATTGGATGGCAATGTGTAGTGCTGGACTTACTACAAAAGTGTAAGTTACTACAAACGTTACTCATCAGTGCAGTTTTGAATCAGACCCAATGTGTCCAAGTCAATGCTGACCAGTGATCACAACATAGCTGTAATATTTTTTATATGTCTTTGAGGATCATGATCGATCCCTCAATCACAACAGCAATCAGTGTATATTTCAAGTGTTTTATGCATAAGAGGAAATACAGTCTCTCCCATTCTGTTCTATTACTCAATTGGAGATGATCATAAAGCGACATATTCTTCTTCACACTTGGTCTGCTCCCCAGGAGTTGGATTTATACACACCGTCACTGTCCTGGGAAGTTACGTCATAAGAAACAGACATATAGGTGGTCATTCTGACCCTGGCGGTCTTTGACCGCCAGGGCGGAGGACCGTGGGAGCACCGCCGACAGGCCGGCGGTGCTCCAATGGGGATTCCGACCGCGGCGGTAAAGCCGCGGTCGGACCGGCACCACTGGCGGGGTCCCGCCAGTGTACCGCGGCCCCATTGAATCCTCCGCGGCGGCGCAGCTTGCTGCACCGCCGCGGGGATTCCGACCCCCCCTACCGCCATCCAGATCCCGGCGGTCGGACCGCCGAGATCCGGATGGCGGTAGGGGGGGTCGCGGGGCCCCTGGGGGCCCCTGCAGTGCCCATGCCACTGGCATGGGCATTGCAGGGGCCCCCGTAAGAGGGCCCCTACAAGTATTTCACTGTCTGCTGCGCAGACAGTGAAATACGCGACGGGTGCAACTGCACCCGTCGCACAGCTTCCACTCCGCCGGCTCGATTCCGAGCCGGCTTCCTCGTGGAAGCCTCTTTCCCGCTGGGCTGGCTGGCGGTCTGAAGGCGACCGCCCGCCAGCCCAGCGGGAAAGTCAGAATTACCGCCGCGGTCTTTCGACCGCGGAACGGTAACCTGACGGCGGGACTTTGGCGGGCGGCCTCCGCCGCCCGCCAAGGTCAGAATGAGGGCCATAGTGCTCTAAAAGGGATTCTCATTTTTTCAGACAAGTACTACCATATACATAGTGAACCTTACACACTCCTGTAGTACAAAGTTTGAGACCTCACATTCGGTTGACTCACTTTCCCACTATGTATGCCAGTGATTACAAGCATGTCCTTAGTCCTGGTCCTCTCTGTGCCATCAGTTTACACAGTTACACACAATGTATTGAATTACTTCCCTGAGACCACAGCCCTCTCTCATCCTGGGTCGTGGAGTTTGGGACCACAGTGCCTCCTTCCCTTTAGCTGCTGAGCATTCATGTACTGAGAGGTGGGGATGAATATCATTGTCATCCTCTGGTTGGATCCATACGGTTTCTCATCTCACTGACATCCAGTTCTCTGTCCTCCTCTACTTCTTTCAATCTGGCACCTCCTGTTTCTACTGAGCCATCTGCACCATTCCTGCTGTGTCTTTCCTCTTGCAATGGTCCTCCCTCCCCATTCGCACTCTCTGTCATCTTCCTGATGACTCTCCACACCTCACTAACACCCATCACCACTTCCTCTTCAATCTGTTTCTCATGTGCTTCCCACAACTCCTCCTCCAGCCTCCCACTTGAAACCTCTCCTTCAGGGACAATTCTACTTACTACCACCTTTCCCTTGTGCTTGAAGAAGGTTCTATTGATAATTTTCGAGTCCTCCCCTTACTCCCAGTTACAAGGATATACATTAAATAGACAAACCTCAATGGCTGAAGGTGTAGAATTCTTCTGTCAAACCTATTCCCAAAAGTCTTTTTGCTCCATGAAGTTCTTGTTTGTAAACAAATCCAGTTATAAAGTTTGTGAAAAGCAATATATCAAGCATAATGAACTGTTTTTCTTTTTTGAAGAAAACAAATTGGCACTGTAAATGTGGAACAACCTAGTATTGGTTATTGGGCACTCAAGGCTCGAATGAATAGGATAAAGCAATGTATCAATTCTATAAATTATGCTACAAAGCAAAACAGTTAAATTATTTGTGAATTTAAAACGAGATTTTGGTTTGAAAGATCTGAAGTACAACCAATACATCATCATGAATGCAATTGTTGATGAATAACACCCACACCAAAATACATAAAATGTATTTGTAGATCATAAATCAAAATATGATCTTAGGTGAAAGACATACTTTGGCATATGAATTTTATGACCTCATGCTTGATATTAATGATACAAATAGTTTATTAGATGTTATAAAAATATGGATGGAGTTGACAGGTTGGTATTTCAATGTATACGCATGGAGGTAACTTGGTAAGTTTTCTTAATCTAAAATTGCAAATATCCCTAAATCATTGTTTTGCTTCTATCATCAAACTCTTTGCAATCCTGCCTGGATGCACAAATCTAAACTATATTTACTCAGTTCACCTTTGCCTTGTTTAATCACTACTGTATCATTCATAAACGTATTTAGATTATTGAAAATTATAACTATTTGGTCCATAATATTACAAATGCAAAATTCTGGTTAAATACTAGATTGACATTTACTTGCATATTGCTTGATATAAATACCTATACAGTAAATAAAATAATAAATAATAATTCAAAAACTATACTTGCATTACATTTTATACATGCCACAACCCCCTTTTATTATCCAAAGAACAGATAGAAGCCAGACCTGTTTTATGGAAGGACTTTCATAAGTTGGAATTCTGATGTGAGATTTTATCACAGAGCAAGGAATCCAGGGAAATCTGGAAGTCGTCTTTACTTTGAAAGGACAGTTGACATATATATGGAAGGGCCTCATTATCAGTCTGGCAGTCTTCAGACAGCCAGACTTGTGTTAGCTGTTGGACCGTCATGGCTTTCACGGTCTGTCTGCCAAATTACAACTTTGGCGGTTGTACCACTAAAGGACCGCTGTCCCCTTCGGGAACATGGTTCCTGACTGCATGACGGCAGTCGGGGTTGTAATCAGCCATGGCAGTGCTGAACTCATCTCTGCCATGGCTGTACAACCCCCCTTTCTGCCAGACGTTTCATTGCGGGGAGACTGATATAAAAGCAGTGCAGGAGGGCACAGAGGGCCCCTGCACTGCCCACATCCATGTCGTGGGCAGTGCAGGGGCTCCCCTGCCCAGAACTGTCGGAATGCTATGCAGAGAGTGCACATTCCAAGGGTGCTGGACACCCCCCTCTGTGCTACGAGATCACACTCGGCTCGACTCCTTGAAGGACTGACAGTCAGGAATGCTCTAGGTCGGACCAGTGGGAATATTGTAATAGGGTGTGGGGGGACTTTACTGCCATGGAGTTGCGTCTCCCCCGCAAGTTTGGCGGTCCCGTGGTGGGACCACCAAACTCATAATGACCCCATATGTGTTCTATTTATTGTTATATGGGTTTGTAATTGAAAATACTTTATCCTCCCTTTCCCTAAGTTTTTACTTTTTTTTAATTCAAAAGCTCTTTAGTCTATCCTTTATTTCTCATCTTTGTCATTGGATAGAATGCTAATGAGAAAGGTATTTCATGTAATTGGTTAACACCAGTGACATCACATACTGCCCGCTAATTGTTTTCTTAAAGTCTGGAAGGTGAAAGCACTGCTGTCAAAGAGGCATGTTCCTTACAATATATATAGAATAGGGGGATCACCCCTTCAACCACTGACTTTCTGTGATCAGACTCTTTCAGCTAAAGACCTGAGTCTTTGTCAATCATATCCCAACACAGTGGAGTATTCATTTTTCACTTAATTCTACTTCCACCTTCACAGAGTGCTTTCCATTGACCTATGAGGGACTAGTTTTAGAGCTCTCTCCCTCACATTTGTTCTCTCTGCTCCTTTTGTGTTCAGCTCTGTTCCCTCCCATTCTCAATTGTTTTCATCAGGCAAGGCATTCACAATCATGGTCATTTTTATTGAAGGATAATATTATATTTACTTTTTAACAATGTTTAAAGCATTTCAAAATCGTTGCAGCATTCCGAATATTTTGAACCTTAACCCAATTCTACAGCACATTGGATTACAAGCTAATTCCTTATCCATTCTTTGCACATTTTTGTGCAGAATATTCACTTGAGAAAATGATTAATTTCAGACAAAGAAATAAATATTCAGATATTCAAAGAAGCATTGCCTCATTTTTAACCAAAATTTAACAACACCCATTACGAATGGCATTCAGGCATAGAACTTCCACTTAAGGGAACTTGCTTGTCCTCACAAAGGTTTCCCAATGAATTTGTCTCACGCTTAATAGAGATGCCACTCATGTTCAGCTCACCATCAAGCATACACACTCCCACTTTCTGTCTGAATACCTTTCAGGTAGTTCGTCATAATCTGTGCAAATCGTACTACAATTTTCTTACGACCTTACACATATATTTAGTAGTTACAGGTTTGCAGATAGCTACATTAACCATGGAACTAAATTAAAGCCAGGAAGCTATCCAGCATAGTTTAGTTAAGCTACAGTCTCTCTGTAAATGTAATTTCTTAATATTTCCACAAGACGTAGTTTCGATCACCTCTAGTATTTGATGACTGTCTTTCAAAAAGTGTCATCCTATTGGCGGTTTAGAGTTCTTACATCTTTTTTCAATGTATTTTCTATATTTGTGTTTCATTTGGCTTACATAATACGACCCATTAGAGTGCCGGAAGGCCTTGAGTCCTAGCAGCCACAGAGTATTTGAGCAGCAGACATATAACAGTACATGTAGTGGTTTATGGAGCAAGACTCCAGTGTTTGACTTGCCATTGGTGCTAATTGTTTTTATTGGATTAGCTGTATGAGCTCAAACTATTTCGATGGTGAGAGCAAAGGATCATCATGTTCGGAAGAAACTGCCCCATTGTGTGCAACTGACGAATACATTAAAGAAAACTGGCTGAACCTAAACTTTTATGGTTTCAAGAATACGAATATTCGTACTCGCCCAGTCAAAGAGGAAACAGATTTAAGTTACCCACTGAATAAGTTAACTTTTGTGCTCATAAATTCGATCCAAAATGTCAACTTTTGCAAGGAACAATAATGTGTCTGTCTAATGTAGATGAATAGGCAGCAGTATCCATATTTCAAAAACTCTGAAATTAATTTCGTAGTGTCCTTTCTTTCGTTGCTTTCAGAAATGTTTTCATACGATTATGCTGGTCACTAATAACATCAATGGTTGTTATGTTCACATGAGTTGTTTTCAAGAATTCACAGAAAATCTAGTAGGTCAACGCAGGACACTGATCGAGTTCCATCGCAGTGTCTTATGAGTGTTTGCTTTGATCTTTGATTTTAGTGACTGGTTCCTAACAAAGGCATTTTCACAGAAGCACCACAATTTAGTGTAAAAAATAAAAGAAAATGAGTAGCTTCCTGTTAGAAATGGGGTCTTTGGTTGGCAGTCAGGTTACCCCCTGTCCAAGCAAGGACCCTCACTCAAGTCAGGGTAAGTCACACACAATCCAAATTATCCTGTGCCCACCCTCTGATAGCTTGGCACTGAGCAGTCAGGCTTAACTTAAAAGGCAATGTGAAAAGTGTTTGTGCCATAAATCATGCAATAACACAGTATAACACCACAAAAATGGACCACACAGTGTTTGGAAAAATATAGAATATTTATCTGGTTAAATGTAGGTCAAAACGATCAAGATTTGTACACGTTGAAATATCACTTTAGAAAGTGATAAAAAGAGTCTTCAGTCTTTAAAAAGGAACAAGTGTCTCTTGCAAGCACAAAGTACCTGTTTGCTGTGTGAGAAAATTACTGTTTTGTTTTGTAGGGAGCCACGTTTGCTCAGACGAGCACATGACCGTGAGTATAATGCACCCATCTAAGAAAGTTAAAGGCTCACCATGTTCCGGGGAGTGGGGCAGTTGATTTAAGACAGAACATAATGACAGAAAATGCTTACCAACCTGAAGCCTTATCTGTATTATGATTGGATGTGAATCCAGAAATGATTCTTTACATGGTTTGTTTGCCTGAGAGAATGAACTATGTGACTGATCTGAGAAAAAGTGGTATATAACTGGTTGCAGATCGGGTGAGCTGTAACATGATGTAAGTCAGTTAATATGTCTATCAGCTAGGTGTTAAAAAGAATGCATTTATGCTGAGGCTGACAGTATGTGTCATGACACAGATGGTGGAGGTAGCAAGATCTTAACACTTTGGGAAGTAGTCCCCTAGTCAGTTACTGTAGGACGGATCCCTCTGGCTAGAGGGAGTCTGATGAATCAACATCTGCAGACGAGGAGAGTAAGGCACAGAATACAACAGAAATTTGCTGATCCACCTGCAGCCTTATCTGTGTTATGATTTGATGTGAATCCTGGGGTGGTTCGATATGTCATTGGTTTGCTTACTTGAGAGCATGAGCTAATGATTGGTCAGAAAGAAAGTAGTGTGTGATTTGTTGCTAATTGGGTGAGCTGCACGAGGTAACTTGATGCATGATGGTTAATATGTTTATCATTCAAGCATGAACAATAATATATTTATGGTGAGGCTGCCAGTGTGTGTAGAGAAATTGTAAAGAGATTTTGACAGTACATTTGATTACTCAGGTGGTGGAGGCAGCAAGATCTGATCACTTAGGTAATAAGTCCCCTAGTTAGTTATTGGCAGGGCAGATCTTTTGGCTAGAGGGTATGTGATGAACCAATATCTGCAGGTGAGAAGAGTTAGATACAGCAAGTGAGTGGGCACAAAGCTGTATTGCTGTGGGGGACAATCACTCAACCGCCCCATGAACATAATTTTCTAAGTGATTTGTTAGTCTATTGCCTGCCCATGAGTGTGGTTCCAGGAGGGGCTGAGGATTAGCTGTCCACTATTCCCAGCAAGCAGAGCCTGCCAAATGTTTTCCCATAGTACTGCTTCACTTTGTGGATCTAATACTGTTACTCCTTGATACGCTTGGACATCTTCTCATAATCAGCAAGGTGGAGACCGTTCATATGTTGTACATTGCTTAAAAGCTGGGGAAACAGTGGCTTCAATGTTACTTCCTCACTAAAGAGGGCCTCACAAAGCGGATTCAAGGAATACGTAAGTTGAGCTAAGTCCCCAGCACCAAAATGTCAAGTGGGCGAGAGGGCCTGGTTGTCATCTGCACAATTAGTAATTCCTGGTACCCATCCAAAATGTACATCACGTTGTACATTCCATTTGATATAGTAAAGGAGATAGATAATACAGCAGTACTGTTAACGTTGCCTAGAAGGTGAAAGATATTTCCAGTTTTTCATGACTCAGGGTGAAAAAGGCACAATAAATCACATCCTCCACCTATGGGACTAATAGAAGGGCACCCAGGGTATGAGGAAGAAGCCACACTACATGCCAGACACAGTCAAAGAAAATTGGAGCATTTGAAAGTTTGGAAGGGATATTGTGGAGGACAGCTTTATTTGTACATGCACCTCTTTTTGTCAAAAGATTCCATATGAATAACCCTCAGACCCTCAGAAACTAGCATCTACTGTTACAGAAGGGTATATTTGACGGGGAAGGGGCTACTGTCAGGAATTAAGGAGTTGGAGCAAGTAATTGGAGAGAAGAATGTTTGCAGAAGGGGACCACCAACAGGACAAGTATGCAGAAACTAGAGGATGGGCGTGTGGCAAATGGGAAGGAGAAGGACTGATTTGCATGGCATAAGATCCACTCAGAGTTGTTCTCCTAGGTCACATGCTGGAGTAGGTGCTTAGAGATGACTAAGCAGTATCAGCTGGAGGTTCCTGCTGCCTCACAGTGTACTATGTTGCAAGGGTCCAACTCCACTCAGTATGTTCACCAGCAGTGATCCTGCATTTGTTTGTGCTTGACCTTTCCTCATGTCTCCTGTCTAAGGGGCATATTTATATTGCCCTAGCAGCAGCTTACGCCACATTAACGTCATTGTTTTTGCCACCCTGTCATCCTTTGCGCTACAATATTCCTGCGCCTGGCATAATGTATGCAAAGGGGGCGTTCCTCCGTTAGGGGAGCCAGAAAATTGGCATTAGGAAATCTATGAGAATTCCTTGCGCCATTTTTTACGGCACTGTTAACGCCATTTAACTCAAGAGCAGGCATTAAAAGGGGGCTTTCATTCTCTAGTCCAGGGTGGACTCAAACTTCACAGTAGGCCTGCACCAGAGGGAGTTCTGAGATAAAAACTACTGGACAATACTAGGATCCAGATCAGCTTAAAAAAAACGGACTACAGGTAATTCTTACCTTTAATAGTGATGTCTCCGAGTACGGTTAAAAATGTAATGACAGTGCATGTGAGTGCAAGGACTCAAAACGTCATCAGACAGCCAATATGTTTCTGCCCTTACTAAGAGCCTGTTCATGTCTTGGACATTCTTCATGGCTAGGATCCCTATTACCAAAGGCATACTAACACCTGCCCTACTTCTCGTACATAAACACACTCAAGGCCTACCTGGGTGGAGAAAGATCCTCTAGGCACCTATGAAAAGGAAATAAACCTTGAAACTCCAGAGTTAAATTCCATACCACACAGGGCCTGTCTAATACAGGCTCACACTCTACGTGAACAGGCCAAGTGACACAACATTGCAAACCACTTCAAACAAGGTGCGTATGTAATGCAAAACACAGTACCTCCTGTGGTTGATAAGTAAAGAAACTCAAAGCCATGCTGTGACATGAGAAATATGACCTGACACTCATCTAGAATCCTTACCCTATTTTAAGGAGGTACAGCCTCTGTCTGGGGCTTGGGCAATGCCCTTTATTGTCATACACTATTATGTAGACAGGAAAAAAGAAAGAGAAAAGGAAAAGAAACCTGCTACAGGTGGGGATGTCATAAAAACATATATCTGGCCAGTAATTACCTTTGTGATACTTGTGTCACAAAGGGAAAATATAATCAAGACTTCCTCAGCATGAGCCCTTGCAGTAGGTGTGGCTGTGGTTGCAATCCTCCATTATGTGTGTTCATTGTCACCCTCCCCATAACATGAGCACTGGTAACTGTGTTTAATTTGTGATGTGCTCAGGGCAGTGAAGAATGCAAAGTGACCCATAAGAGCCAAAGTTGCAGGTTTTTTGCTCCCACTGGAGGCTACATATTAAGGTACTACTCAGGATCGTCCCTGGTGGGCCCTTAACTAGCGATCATACCTGGAGTGTTAAGCAAGGAAAGATGTGGGAAAGGAAGACGATTTATCAGTATATAAACTTCCCCCAGTTCATTTCTAATTGAGGTGACGTAACGTTGCTCAAATGCAACACAAATTACATCAATGTCCCAGGGGCTGCATATCATCCTTAATAGTCAAATCGTGCCTTTAGTTAGTTACGAGAAAACCATGCGAGTGGGGAGGAGAGAAGAGCAGTCCCCATCACTGCCCTGTGCTGCACTTACATCATCAAAAGGTCCATTGCTCCACAAAACCTACTGAGAGCCACTCCCAACAGCTTGTTCACCGCCTGGGAAGTGCGTGTGGCTTTTTCAAGGCCCCCACAGTGCAAGTCCCACGTGATGTGTAGCGAGGAGCATCATCGTATGATGCTTGGAAGCGTGTCTTCAACCGTGTTGCCCAATTACAATGGCTCATGGGGGTTGTACTTGTCTCAACCGTAGAGGCCCATCTAAGCCTGGGGCTCAAGACGTGTTGGGGCATGTTAAAAAGGGGGACAATATTAATCTCTCCTGCAGCTCCAAGGGGCCCCTCTAGAGTTGGAGGGCACAAGCAAAGAGTGGCCACTGGATTTTAATAGGGAAAGAGGGGGACAAAGGGAAAAAGAGAAAAGGGGCCCGCGGGGAAGTGAATTGATACAGCGGTCCCTTGTCCTAAAAAAAAAAAAAAAGAACAAATAATTTTCTGTAGCCCACCGGTAAGCAAGGAGATCAGTTGACCATTCAGGTGAAGAGATACAAACCAAATATGGCTGACCTAAATTAAAAAGGGAGTAGTAATAATGTCATCAGACGTCCTCTCAACAAGGTCCTAGGCACAAGGAGATTTGTTTTCATCAGTACTCCTTAAATCATATTAATTAAGAGATATATTTTTGAATTGAGGACCAAGGGACCCCATCATTCAGCCCAGTCTTGTCTGTGTGAAGTCTCCAAATCCAACTTTGCTCATGCCATAGCAGAAGTGGGGTCAAGTCTGGTATTGTTTGGGTGAGTTTCTCTATAACCGCCCACCCAATGTCATCCGCACTGTGATTTTTTTTACATGAAATGGCTTGTTAGACTTGTAGAGTCGGGTTTGCAGTGAATCTTTCTCCTGTGTTCACAGATCCAGATCCCGACTCGTCTGATCAGCATTCCAATAGATTTTTTCACGGGCATGTAATCATATAGATGAAATTTTTACTGTTGAAGTTTGATATGGAACACAATTCCTATGGGGTTGTGAGTCCCAAGTCTAAAGAAGTAATTTTCTTAGTGAATCGGCAATCACTACAGTTTTTACAAGGGGAGTGCTCTAGATGGCAGTGGAAGACTCCACAGGGTACGCTGTCTATCAGTCTGTTTCTGGGACTTGTGTCTACAATCAAGTCTCTGATGCTTCTGGCCCTCTTTAATGAATGAATAGGTTGCTCGAACGGAGGACACCCTGATGTCAAATTCCTCCACTTGTCTTTAATGATCTTCTGTAACTAGTTGGACAAGGGATTAAAAGTGGTTACACAAATCAGTCTCTCACTGGTGGGTTTGTTAAAGGATTCAAGTAGTTGTTCTCTGTTGTTATTTAAGGACCTCTTATGTGCTTTACGTACCAGATGGACAGGGTAGTTCCTTTTTGCTAATTTGTTAGAGAGTTTTTTAGCATGTATTTTATATTCCATCAGGGTTGAGCAGTTATGCCTCAACCATGGAACTAGCCTGCTGGTAAGTTTTCCCTCAGGGCTCATTGGTGGAAACATTCAGATCTTACTAGATCGTTTCTTTCTGTTGGCTTATAATATACCTGAGTCTCTAGGTACCCATTCTTAGACTGAATCAAAAGGTCCAGTGAGGGTAGCTCATCACCACCTATGTTGATGGTGACCCTTAAGAATGGATTGAGGGCATTCAACCATACAGCAAAGACCATTGTCTTCCTGCTGTGCCCTTCCAGATCAGCAACATGTCATCAATGTACCCCTTCCTTAGCTGGATGTTGCCCAGAAAAGGATAGGTTGGATGCAGAGTAGACATAAAGACATGCTAGGCTAGGAGGGACGGTGCTCCCCATTGAAGTCTCATGGACTTGCAGAAAGAACTCACCCTCCAATTCAAAGAAATTCCTTGTGAGGGCCAGATGTGCTGCATCCGAGATAAATTCTGGGGGAGTAGTTGATTCCCATTGTGTCTTGCTCACAAACTCATCTATAACTTTGAGCATAGCCTCCTGAGTGATATTTTTATACAGAGTCTCCATGACTATACTGATTAGTAACTCCTTCTCTCAATCAAAAGGCATTTCTTCCAACAGTTTAAGGACATTTTTAGTATCTTGCAGATTAGTAGGCATCTGTTTCACTAGAGGTCAAAGGAATGTGTCACAGAACTGTAACAGAGGTTCTAGTGCTGAACCTGAGACAATTACCCTTCCTGAAGGGGGGGGCTGCCTTTATGAGTTTTAGAAGAATATAGAAGTATGGTATATGAGGAACCCTGCTCATGCTTGGTGATACAGTTGTTCTCCAGACCCCTTGAGACAAAGAAGTTAATCTCCTCTTTAATATCGGGAGTAGGATCTCTTGCCAGACGTTTGTAGGTACGTGAATCATTGAGAAGGTATAGACATTGCTCCCTACACATCTGTTTGGGCATTATCACTATGGCCCCACCCTTGTCAGCAGGCTTAATGGCAATGTTGGTGTCAGACACCAGACAGTGCAAGGCTGCCATTTAGGCATTTCTCATGTTATTGAAGATTCTCTGTTGTGTACTTTGCATAAGATTGGAAGGTGGAGACAATGTCGATCTTGGGCGGAGCCCAGTATTCTTCTGGGCGTCACAATTTGTCATAGGGTGTTCGAAGAAGAATATTTTGTGTCTGATTTTCCTCAGAAAATCTGCCACCTTAACTCATAGTCTAAAGATTACAATTCTTGGGGTGGGGACAAACCCCATGCCTTTAGTTAGTAGGGCTAAGTCTACCTCATCCAATGCATGAGCACAATATCTTGTTGGGCCATTACACCCTGCTCATGCTGGGGGTCATGTCCATCTCTATGTCTATCTCCCCCAGATGGGTCTCCCAGCTCTGCCAAGTGACCCCTTACTTTTTTCCTCTTCCCCATCCTTGACCTCTCATTAAAAAAGTATTATTATGATTTGCCCATGGGGCTGGTTGTGGGGAGAATTCAGGTGAAGGGCTAAATGGGGGGGGGATACCATAATATGGTGTCCATCCCAGGTTTGTTTACTCATGTGCTAGTGGTTGATTCCAGCAGGTCCTTTGGTTCCCCCTTTGGGCCCTTCACTGTTGTGTGCCTGGATGGGAGTCACCATCTGAATCACAAGTTGAACTTCCCCCGGTGAAACTCTGATGATACATTGGTTTCGGGACATTGGTTGTCATTATGACCTTGGCGGTCCTGCCCCGCCACACCTGCGGTCACGGTCAGACCGCTGACAGTGTGGTGGTGCAGGACCACCAAATTATGACAGCGGTAGTGAACTGGCTGCATTGCAGCCAGTTCACCACCTGTACTGCCAGGGGGGTGGGACCGCCTGGCCAAAGGTTGACCACATTTGACCCGGCTGTCCACCTAACACGGCCCGCGTTATTTTGAGTATCCTTACTGCTAGGGATTCCCGCCTCATTACTGTCCCCACAACAGGACTCCCCAAACCCTCTCCATGTAGTAGCCCCCCAATCCCGACCCCATCAGATGCCCCCCAAGCAGCGACACCCCTCTCCCCCTGGTCTCTGTTCTGGCCCACCACCCCATTCCCCATTCTGCCCCCCCTCCCCAATCCCTGTTCTGACCTCCCTGCCACATCCACACACGCACACACCACACTTACATACATACACATGTACATTTACGCTCACTCTTTCACACACACACAGCCACCACACCCCCCACATACAGGCATTCGCACAGGCACCCAGACACTTGCGCACACCCACACAAACACACACCACACCCCTCTACCCCCTTCCATTCACACACACACCCCCATTCATGCACACAACACTCAACAGCCCCCCCGTCGGATGATCACCTTACCTGGTAATCACGGTGGTCTCTCCTGGGAGGGAATAGGGTCCATTGAGCTTGCTCCGCCACCAGCGCCCTACGAACACAACACCACCACGCCATTTACAATGTTGTAATACAGTGGGCAGTGTTGTGGCGACAGAGCAAGCTACACTAGACCGCCGACCGCCAGTATGGCTGCTGGCGCCTTCCCCGCCAAATAGTGGTGGAGAGCAGCTAGCAGCCAATACTGGCGGTCATATGGTGGCGGTGACTTTGACGATCTTCAGAATAGAACACCAAAGTCATAATGAGTGCCATAGTCTTCCTTTGAGTAGGCGTAAGATTTCTTGTGAGAGAACTTTTTCAGATCTCTTTGGAATTTAGTTATATTCTGTTGAGTCAGATTTTCTTTGAATCCAGTTATGATTTTATTAGACTCCTCCACTTTTATTCTTATAGGCGAGGGTAGTTAACCCTGCCTTTAGGTTGTTCTTGGTAGTCTTAGTTTGTTTCTTGAGAGCCTCTGACAGTCTCTTGGCTGTTATTATAATGAGAACAAGCCAGTCATGTGTACATCACCAGGCAATCAACGAGTCACTTTTGTGACAATTAGCCCATTAGGGCCTGCGTTGCCTCGTAGGTATTGAGTTATGACTGCCCGGTAAAGGACAGTCTCTACTTGGCCTCTTTTCAGTTCTATTAGAGTGTCCCAATCCCCCAACTGTGTCATGGTTTGGGCAAGTGGAATGTCACCTAACAAGGATGGTGCAGATAGAATCACTTGCACTTATTCGTCATTGAATGACATCTGCCATGGTACCTGTCCAGACAGACAGAGCAGTGGCCACATGTACGAAGCTTTTTGCATGTCGCAAACAGCGAATCTGGCTGTTTGTGACGTGCACATAGCTCTTCCCCATGTACAAAGCCAGTTTTTCGATTCAGTAAACCGAATCACAAAACGGGATTGCGACTCGCAATTAGGACGGGGTGTTCCCATGTATAACTGTTACATCATACATGGTCGCAAAACAATCGCAGTTAGCACCAGTGTCACACTGGTGCTAACACATTCACAAATGGGAAAGGGGTCCCCCTTGCGAGTCACAAAAAAAATTATTGATACATGTAGCCCCAGGTGCCTAAAAATAGAAGGTAATAATAATAGACACAAAACCCAATATTTTGGGTTAGGTTAGTGTGAACTAAGGCTCTTACAGACAATCATCTGCGCTGAATATCTGGAAGCAGAAGTTACATCACACACCCTTTAACCTAAATGACATCACAGGAAGAGCACATCATATTACCTTTGATGCCAAATATCACCAGGAAGTGGTGTCACAACACCTTAACCTTGAGGACATTGTAAATTATAATAGACACTGCTGAAGTTCTATAAAACAATACATGATCAGTATAACACAACATAGACCAATGACCATTTTAGAAACCACCTATATTAGGGTTCTGACATGACCTTTGAAAGTGGTGGGGCGCAATACTTAATTAGAATTGTAGTGAGCCAGACCACCTCAAGGTGGGCTCAAGCATTTCTCCCATTGAGAATATGTTTTTAAAAATGAGGGAAAATAGTGTATTCAAAAGCACAATCATCACACATTTGCCAAAAGACCATAGGATCTGAAAGGGCACAGATTCATATTCCTAAATTCTTTCAATGTGTGGCAAGCCAAATAAATCCAGCACTCTCTAGGAGTTAACCCATAGTTTTCAAAATGTGCGATTGATGCCACCTTAGGTCAAAAATCACTTCCATTGTACCAGGGCCACCATTTTGTGAGGGGGTGCCCCTCAGATGCCAAAATTTACCTATAATATCCTAGTGTCAGAATTTTGCAATTCATGCCATCATATACCTTGGGTTATCATTATGTCAAATTACCTCTAGTAAGTCAGTTCCAGCATTTTTTCATGGTTGCCCACTTCCCACGTGTTATGGATTTCTTCTCTTATGCCCAGAAGTAACTCCATTGAGCTAGCACCAGAATTCTAGCATTGTGTCAACTTTCCACCATGCCAACAGTTTTCTTGTGTGCCAGTATTTTTCCACATTACCGTCCATTATGCCAATAATTACCTGCAGCATGCCAGTACCAGTATTTGTCTCATGCAATCAAATGGCACCAGTCTGTCAATAGCAGCATTTTTCCATGGGTACCTCTATAAGACAATAATTACTTTCAGTATCATGGCAAGTGGCAGAATAATCAGTACACTACCACAGTCTCCCTCATGCTTACTTACAGTCACTCACTCACTCTCATTCTCACTCCATCATTCATTCTCACTCTAATACACTCTCACTCACTCTTATTCTTACTTAAGCATACTTATTCATGCTCATTTGTATTAACTTCACCATTCTAAATCACTTATTCTCACACATGCTCACTTCCGTATTCTCTCTCATTCATTCACACTCAGTCTTACTCACATTCACTTTAACCTTCACTCAGTCATACTTTTTGACTCATGTGCACTTACTCTTAATGGCTCTCATTCTGACAGATTCAGACTCACTGACACCCAGTCTCACTTTTTCTCACTCACTACCTGTCACTGACTCTCACCCACTACCTGTTACTGACTCTCACTTTCATTCCCATACAGACAAATGCTCAGAAACACACATGCTGTATTGAACACAAGCACAATGTAACCCCCTCACATACCACATAGAATTTAAAACATCTTTACTTACAACACTCTCTACTGAAGGTCTTGTTCTAGTTTCAGGTGTTTCATTTAATACTACACCAATAGTGAATTATAAACTATTTTTCACTAGTGGTGTAATAAAAAATGGGAAGAAAAAGAAGGTGGAGGATGATGCCAATAAGGGTGGGCTCCCTGTGTCTGATTTTGCTACATCTGAGAACAAAAGCAGTGCCAGGGCTCGCAAGAGGGAAGCCATGAGTTGCAGATGTGACCCCCTAAATGTCCCCCATTCCATCAAGCCTCTGAAACATCCAGCTTTAATAATCATCAGTCTAAATTCAAATGTGATACGGAAACTCAGGATGAGATATGAATCAACCCTCACAAGAGTTCAGCTAGAAATTATGTCATGGAGTGTTTCCCCTTCATTACTCTCCCAGCCTGACCTGAAACAGTGGCGGCCCGTCCTTTAGGGCGGAGGGGCCACGCCCCCCCACCCCATGAAGAGTGTCTGTCAGGCTGAACAAAGGTCAGCCTGACAGACACTCTTTATGTTCAGGTCAGGCAGCCAGGAGCAGACATGCGCGATTTGCGCAGACTCCTGGCTGCCTGAGCTGAACTTTGCTGGGCTGAGGAGATCACGACCCCTATGGGCGTGACCTCCTCGGCCCAGCAAAGGTGCCTCCAGGCCCTCCCCTGGGTGACGAGGAAAGCGTCACCCATTGACACTCTCCCTGGGCGCTTCAGGTTTAAGCCCTGAAGTGCCCAGGGCGAGTGTCAATCAGTGATACTTCGTCACAGAGTGGGGTGGGGTCAGCAGTCTCACTGACCCCATCCCACTCTGTGACGAGACTGGGACTGCTGCCTTCCCTCATTGGCTGACCTAAGGTCAGCCAATGAGGGAAGGCAGCAGTCTCTACCCTCCTGGGACCTGGAGGCTAAAGGTAAGTGTGTGTGTGTGTATGTATGTGTGTTATGTTTTACATTGAATGTTTGGTGCGCGCGTGCATGTTTGAGTGTTATGAGTGTTGTTCATGGATGTGTGTGCGTGCGTGCGTGTGTGTGTGTGTGAAAGAATGAATGTGTTTGATCTTGTAAAATGAATGTTTGGTGCGTGCGTGCATGTTTGAATGGAATGAGTGTTGTTAATGGATGTGAGTGCGTGCGTGCGTGTGTGTGGAAGAATGAATGTGTGTGAATTTGTAAAATGAATGTTTGGTGCGTGCGTGCATGTTTGAATGGAATGAGTGTTGTTAATGGGTGAGCGTGCGTGCGTGCGTGTTTGGGTGTGAAAGAATGAGTCTGTGTGTGTGTTTGTGTGTGTGCCCCGCCCGCCCTCCTCCCAAAGCTGCCGGCCGCCACTGGACTGAAACCTCAGTTCCTGGTGATGTAAATGTAAGGTACATGACTGACATGTTCAACAAGCTATAATTGTTTATTGGGAGTTGTTGGTTGGCCACATTTGAATGTCTGAGTCTCAGCCCAGGTCTTTTTTCAGAAGGAGAATCAACTTCCTATCACATGCCATCTTTTTCCTTTTAACTGCTTCTGACCAAAGGTCAGTGATAAAATGGGGGTACCAAAACCCACACGATTATGCCAACAGAAATACGCCCAGAGCATCATGACCCATGAATCACTGCGGCGGTCATTTAACTGCAGTAAACCATTGGCGGTACACACCGCTGCGCTCAAAATACACCCACACATAGAAAACTACACCACATTGGACAATTCAAACTACACACACCTGACACACATACACACACCACACTCACACACCCACACCAATATAAAACACACACAGACACACACTACCCACAACCCTTTACGACCCAAAGATTTTGGCAAGTGAGAGACAAGCCAGGAGCACCCACTGAATCTGAGCCACAAAACACCATCACCCATACACCATCCACGCACCTCACAGAACACACCCCAACAAATCACCCCACACACCCTCACACATACCACTCACACTACACCCATGGCACCACAAAGACACTCCAGGTTCTCAGAGGAGGAGCTAGGGGTCATGGTGGAGGAAATCATCTGGGTAGAGACACTGCTAGTCGGATCACAGGTGCAACAGACACCTATTGCAAGGAAGATGGAGCTATGGCGGAGAGTCGTGGACAGGGTCAATGCTGTGGGACAGCACCCAAGAAAAAGGGATGACATCAGGAAGAGGTGGAACGACCTATGAGGGAAGGTATGTACAGTGGTTGCAAGATTCCAGATAGCAGTACAGAGGACTGGCAGTGGACCTCCACCTCCTCCCCCATAACTAACAACATGGGAGGAGCAAGTCTTGGCGATCACGTTCCTGAGGGCCAGGCAGGAGTATCAGGAGGACTGGACTCTGGTAAGTCAAATCCTTTCTACTTTATCTCCCACCCTACCTGCATGCCATCACAAACAACAACCTCTACCCTCACCCCCATCACCCCACCACCTCACATATACCCCACCATCACAACCCACCCATCCCAATACCAAGCCCTTCATGCAACACTATTGCATGGACCCCCATCACAGACCTGCATGAACACCCATCAGTATAGCATGCACACTAGTGACAATCACTTAGCCAAACCAATCACAACTCACACAAGTCAAAGCTGCCTTGCTAATAACAACCACAGAGGGAAACATACCCATGCACAAGATGGCACACGCAGCAACAATAACACTGCATTTACATCCCCACAGGACCCCCACTCAACGTCACCAGAGATGAGGTGCCAGCCACATCCAGTCCCCTCAGAAGAAGCCCACAGTGATGACAGCAGCTCTGCACGCCTGGATCATGATGACCAACCTGGAGCATAAGGGGCCTCTGGACAGTCGGTTACCCAGGCACAGTCCCAACCCACCACAGAGCCTCCCCCCTCAGGAAACACCAGCAGAGCACACTGCCAGCGGGCCCATCCTTCTGTCCCCAGGACACGTCAGTCAGCAGTGTGTCCACCACTACAGGGACCCCAGGCAACCCCACAAACACAGGAAGATCAGGGACCTGGGGTCAGTGGCAGTGTGCACACGGTTCATGGGACAGAGGCATAGGACAACAGGGAAGCTGGGAGGACTGCTGTGCGACAGGGGGAAGACAGGCCCAGGGAACCGACTCTCCACGAGGCATTCACCAACATCCTGGGAGCATACCACCATTCCCAGGAGACGATGGGCCAGATACTGGCCAAGTTGTAGGAGACCAAGCGGCTGCAGGATGGACAGTACCTGGGGATCAGGGAGGACCTGAGGGACATCCACACCACCCTGGTCACCATTGTAGGGGTGCTGGCAGACATGGCCAACACCATGATGGAGGCAGTGGCACACCAACGGGCCCCTGACACTAGTCACACTCAAGAACAGCCCTCCTCCTCCACCGACACTAGTGGAAAGGAGGCCCGCCACAAGAACAACAGGCCACCAGCACCCCACCACCTGCAGAAGGAGAACCTCCCCACAAACGGTCCCTGTGATCCAGGCAGAAGCCAGAAAACACTGTCAAGACCCCTGCCAGGAAATAAGACTCTCCTGATTGTCACCCTTGTGTCCCACTCTGTCACCCTGTTCACCTTGAACTGCCATTGCTTCACTTCCTATGCCCCCTTTGACAATGCACCTGTGATACAAATAGACTGGACTCTACCCTGGACTTTCCTCCATCAGCAACCCAGGCCATTGCAATACCCCCTCCACTTATTAGCACCTAAATAAACACCCTCTGAACAAATTCAAATATGGAGTCCTTCAATTGTTTGACATATGTATTACTTTCACAAACTGTAAACATTGCAAATCAAATGTACTTTAATATTTACATAGGCATGACATGTTATGAGCAGCATTCAACACACCAGGAGCCAGAGTGGGGCACAGAGATCTGAAACTAGAGATGCCAAAGGGTACAGTCAGTGGCCATAGAAATATGGAAATCAGGCTGCCTTGTTCAATGTAAAATACAAAACTGCAATGGAAGGTGAAGTTACAGTGTCTCACCTGTGTGTCACTGGAAGTACTGTTGAATTAGTGTAGTTCTGTTGTCCACATCTTCTTCCTCTGCCTCCTCTTCGTCACTGGCCACAGGCTCCACCTCTGCCACATGACCATCCCCAGGCTCATCCTCCTGCAGAAAAGGCATCTGGCGTCTCAAGGCCAGGTTGTGCAACATGCAACGATGATTTGGCACACCTTCTTGGGTGAGTAGTACAGGGATCCACCTGTGAGATGGAGACACCAGAATCTGGCCTTCAGGAGGCCAAAGGTTCACTCAATGATCCTCCTGGTTCGCCCATGTGCCTCATTGTAACGTTCCTCTGCCCTTGCCCTGGCATTCCTCACTGGGGTCAGTAGCAATGAGAGGTTGGGGTAACCAGAGTCACCTGCAAATATCGAGGGATATCTGTTAGCCACGCACTCACCCTTAGGGCCCATATACCTACATCAACCGGGTGGGTTCAATGGGCTCACCTATTAGCCACACCCAGTGCCTCTGGAGTTGAGACATCACATATGCGATGTTGCTATTCCTCGAGATAAAGGCATCATGCACAGAGCCAGGATACTTTGCATTGACATGGGAGATGTACTGGTCCACCAAACACACCATCTGCACATTGAGAGAGTGAAAGCTTTTTCTATTTCTGAACACTTGTTCATTTCTCCGGGGGTGGGGACAAATGCAATATGTGTACCATCCTTGGCACCAATGATGTTGGGGATATGTCCCAGTGCATAGAAGTCAGCCTTCACTGTGGCCAAATCCTCCACCTGGGGGAATACGATGTAGCCACACATGTGTTTCAGCAGGGCAGACAACACTCTGGTCAGCACGTTTGTGAACATAGGCAGTGACATCCCCGATGCCATGGCCACTGTCGCTTGGAAGGAACCACTTGCCAGGAAATGGAGTACTGACAGGACCTGCACTAGAGGGGGATTCCAGTGGGGTGATGAATAGCAGAAATCAGGTCTGGCTCCAACTGGGCACACAATTCTTGGATTGTAACCCTATTGAGTCTGTAGGTCAGGATAATGTGCCTGTCCTCCATTGTAGTCAGGTCCACCAGGGGTCTATACACGGGGGGATGTCTCCATCTCCTCTTTATCCTCATGGGTTGAACTCTAGAGTGAAAAACAGTGAGCAGAAGGTCTTATTCACACATATTTCAACATTTACATGCAATTTTTGCTTTACAGAAACAGTATGTAAACTCGTAAGTCAGTTGATGTGCCAATGTCTGCTGTGACGCAGTTAGGTGCCATGTTCTGTGCCCACCTGAAATGGCAGCTGCCTGACCTGTGAGGAGGGACAAGTGGAAATGAGGTAATACCGATGGCGCTGTACGCTGTTGCGGTCAGCGGTCGATGACCGCCATGCAACACCACATTGGTTATCATTGGGGCCTATGGGTTCCAGGAGCCAAAGGCGATGTAGGCCGGCGGTGACGGTACACACTGCCACGGACGTGACTGCCGTTTGCTATCTGTTCACTCACTTGCTACCTGACCTTCAACAGGAGAGGACGTACACTGCAAGTGCTGCTGTGACCTATGTCTTGAAGCGACAGTGGCTCGAGTGTCTGGGGAAAGGGCCCCTGCCTTCACTTTGGAGGAGTTGGAAAGACTGGTGGATGGGTTCCTACCCCAGTACCCTTTACTCTATGGTCCTCCAGACAAACAGGTGAGTACACTATGAGCATGATGCGTGAGCCATGAATGTATGGATTGCTGTGACTGTAAGCCTCATGTGGGGGGCTTGAGAGGTCCTGGGCAGAGTGCTGTATGTATGGTGGTCAATGTATGTGTGTAAGGGGATGGGGGGATATGTTGGTCCATGAGTATAACAGTCCGGACGGTATGACTAGTACCTTTTCTGCTGTATTTTTTCTGCAGGTGAGGGTCCATCAGAAAAAGGGTATTTGGTATGCCATCGCCAAGGAGGTGTGGACCCTAGGGGTCTTTGACAGGCGGAGCACCCACTGCCGCAAAAAGTGGGAGGACCTGCACTGCTGGGCAAGGAAGACGGCGGATGCCAGCTAGGGCTGGCCTCCCAATGAGGAAGGGGATACCCTGACCCCCTCTGATGTTTCGCATTCTGGCGGTGGCCTATCCGGAGTTGGATGGGCGCTTGAAGGCATCACAGCAGCCACAAGGGGGTGAGTACAGATTTAGAATCATGACTTTGCACGTGTTAAGGTATTACCTGGGTGGGGGATGTGGGCTGTGGGTGCCCCTAAACCAGGGCGAACATGGCAGGGTATGTTCAATAATGGGCAAGCTCAGATGCACTCCAACCCCAATAATGCTTGTGGGGATCTGTGGCTTTCAGGTGTGCAGCTCATAGCGTTAGGCATTGTACCCCATTGGCTGGTGACTAGCATTGTAACTGGTAGTTCTTGGCCAAGTGCATAGGGCTGTTCCCTATGAGTTGTGTACACCAGCGGTAGTGTTGTTGCTGGCATTGACCAAGTATATCCTCTGTCTCTCCCCCCCCTTTTTGTTTTGTCACCCTGTCCTTGTGTGCATTAGCATCATCTGGCAAAGGAGCAGAGGCACCAGTGATGGAGGGAGCTGCATCCGACATGGGCCTGGAGGCCGAATCCACTGGTGGTGAGAGCACCAGTATGACAGAGGGGAAGGGGAGCACCACGACAGAGACTGAAGGGGACAGTACCGACAGTACCGACAGCGACACCTCCTCTGATGGCAGCTCCCTAGTGGTGGTGGACACCTCTGTGGCCACGCCAACTGCAGGTACAGCTGCCACCCCCGTACCAGCACCACCCTCCCAGCAGCCCCTCAGCGTGTTTCCCGTGCCCGCTCACCCAGGAGGGTGGGCATCTCCTTCGCCCCAGGCACCTTAGGCCCTGCCCCAGTCAGCCCTGCTGCCCTCAGTGAGGAGACTATTGATCTCCTGAGAGCCCTCTCTGTTGTGCAGTCAACCATACTGAATGCCATCCAGGGTGTCGCAGGGCATTTGCAACAAACTAATTCTCTCTGATGTGGCGGCCCAACAGAGATCATTCCAGGCTCTGGCCAACTCACTGATGGCAGCCATTGTCCCTGTCTCCAGCCTCCCCCCTCTAACTTCCTCTACCCAGTCCCAATCCCATCAACCCCAGCCTATCCCAAGCACACCTTCAGACCAGCAATCACCCAAATCAACCCACAGAAGTGGCTCAGGCAAACACAAGCACCACACTTCATCTCACAGGGACTCACACAAGCACCATCCATATGCAGACACACCAACATTCACTGCCTCCACTGTGTCCCCCTGCTCCTCTTCGTCCACCTCCCTCCCAGTAGCGTCTCCACTCACACCTGCATGCACTGCATGCACTACATCCTCATCCACTACCTCCAGCACAACTCCAGCACAACTATCACTACACACCCCTCACTGGCAGTCACCACCTCCACATCCATGCACACGTCCCCTGTGTCCTCTCCCATTGTGTCTGTGACCCCTCCTCCCAAAGTACACACACACAAGCACTCAGACACCCAACAGCCATCCACTTCACAACAGCATCCAGCCCGTGGACCTGCACCCAAACACAGCTGACACCTCCTGCCACCACTCCCTCTTCCTCCACTCCTAAACCTTCACCCTCTTCCCACCCCAGTGTCCCTAAGAAGCTTTTCTTGCCAACATTGACCTATTCCCTACCCCTTCCCCCCGTCCTCCACCTCGGGCCAGGGTGGCCAGAACCCAGCCCAGCACCTCAACCACTCACTTCATGGCCACTGGGGTTTCTGTACCAACTGCAGGTGTGAAAGGCTTCAAGGAGGCACCCGTCAGCCCAGCCAGTGTGCCAGCACCACCTGCCAAGGCCAAGAGGGGTCCCCCACCTAGCAAGGGCAAGAAGGGGACACCAGCCAGCAAGGGGAAGGAGGCACCACCAGCCAGCAAGAAAAGGACACCAGCTGGCAGAAGCAAGGAGGCACCACCTTCTGCCAAGGGTAGGAAGGGGCACACAACACCAGCCATGGCACTTCAGCCGTCCGAGGCTGCAGGTGAAGGCCTGGAGGCTGCCACCACCACTGACAGCACCGCCACCTGCACCGTGGCCAGCACCGCTACATGCACCGCCGCCAGCAGCACCACTGCCAGCAGCAGCAGCCCCAGTGGGCAGCCATCCGAGGCTGCAGGTGAAGGCCTGGAGGCTACCACCACCACTGACAGCACTGCACCTGCACTGCGGCCAGCACCGCCACATGCATTGCTGGCAGCAGCACCACTGCCAGCAGCAGCAGCCCCAGTGGGCAGCCATCCGAGGCTGCAGGTGAAGGCCTGGAGGCTACCACCAACACTGACATCACTGCCACCTGCAGCGCAACTGGTATCCACTGAGTAGCCATCACTGCCAGCGAGCGGTGTTTAGTGGTGACTACATGGGCTGCAGTGCGTCCTGGCCCCTGCAACACCTGTTGGTGTGACACACAGGTGAGAGACTGTGACCTTGCCCCATCCAGGATGAAGCACACTGGCCACAAGGCCCCCTCCAGAACCAGTGGAAGAAGGCATCCACTCACCCCTCCTTGGCAGGATGAAGCACACTGGGCACAAGGCCCTCTCCATAACCAGTGGAAGAAGGCATCCACTTTTCTCCTCCTTGCCAGGATGAAGCACACTGGGCACAAGGCTCCCTCCAGAACCAGTGGAAGAAGGCATCCACTCACCCCTCCTTGGCAGGATGAAGCAGACTGGGCACAAGCCCCCCTCCAGAACCAGTGGAAGAAGACATCCACTTGAGAGACTGTGGCTGTACACTCCCCAGGACAAAGCAGTGGGCAACCTACCCACTAGAGAGACTGTGGCTTTGCACTCCCCAGGACTAAGCAGTGGGCAAACCACCCAATAGAGAGACTGTGGCTTTGCACTCCCCAGGACCAAGCAGTGGGCAAAGCACCCACTAGAGAGACTGTGGCTTTGCACTCGCCAGGACCAAGCAGTGGGCAAACCACCCACTAGAGAGACTGTGGCGTTGCACTCCCCAGGACCAAGCAGTGCGCAACCCACCCACTATAGAGACTGAGGCTTTGCACTCCCCAAGACCAAGCAGTGGGCATGGAGCCCCCTTCAGGCCCGTGGTGTTGTACCATCTTCCGGCTCAGGTGCCCCCGATTCCCCGCCTCCTTGAGGTGTTGGTGTGTTTTCGACCTGATGCCCTGCAGTGTTCTCTTCGTATTGAGGCAGAAGTCCAGTGTGGCCTTGGCCTATGTGTTATGGCCCAGTGGGCCACGTACATTTTGGAGTGAGCATTGTCCCTCCTTTTGTATATATTGTACATACTGTTTATTGCTTTAAGAATGTATTTTTCTAACTTTATAATATTACACTCAATTTAGTCAATTCCTTTTGTCCTTGCATTATTCCTGAGGGTTATGGGGTGTATATGTAATGTTGTTGCATCTGTTTGTATGCATGGTGTTGGGGGAGGGGGTGCGAGTGTTGCGTGTGTGTGCCACTCTCTTTTTCCACCCCATCCCTTGTGTGCTAGGTGCAGTACTCACTGTGGTCGTCTTCGCCGGTGTTCGTGTTCCTGGTGTATGAGAAGGTACACCAGCATGGGTAACACCTGTAGTTCAGGCTCAATGGTGTTGTGGTTCTTCCTTGAGTGTTAAGAGGTGAGTTGTTTCCCTTCAGTGTTCTGTTTCCGCTGTGCTTTTGATTTCTTCATCTCCATAAAATAATGCGTTTGTTGCAAGAAGATCATGCAACATAAGGTCCTTAATAAATTCACCCCTTTCTTTTGCCACATCCATCTCTCTATGTGCTTGCAAACGTTGTTTTTTTTTTTAACCTGTTTTGCAGTGGCTGGTTGGACAAAACGCTTACTTGGCAATTAAAGAATGGAAGTTAAGCTTTAGCGATTATGGGGGTCATTCTGACCCCGGCGGTCAGAGACCGCCGGGGCCAGGGTCGGCGGGAGCACCGCCGACAGACCGGCGGTGCCCCGCAGGGCATTTTGACCGCGGCGGTTCGGCCGCGGTCAGATGCGGGAAACCGGCGGTCTCCCGCCGGTTTCCCGCTGCCCTGCAGAATCCTCCCGCCATGGGGATTCTGACACCCCCTACCGCCATCCTGTTCCTGGCGGGTCTCCCGCCAGGAACTGGATGGCGGTAGGGGGTGCCGCAGGGGCCCCCGTAAGAGGGCCCCACAAAGTATTTCAGTGTCTGCTATGCAGACACTGAAATACGCGACGGGTGCCACTGCACCCGTCGCACCTTCCCACTACGCCGGCTCAATTCTGAGCCGGCGTCCTCGTGGGAAGGTTGATTTGCCCTGGGCTGGCGGGCGGCCTTTTGGCGGCCGCCCGCCAGCCCAGGGCAAATCCCAAAATACCCTCAGCGGTCTTTCGACCGCGGAGCGGTATTTTGGTGGGGGAACTTCGGCGGGCGGCCTCCGCCGCCCTGCCGAAGTTAGAATCACCCCCTATGTCAAACACCATTTTTTATTTCAATACAAGTCTCTTCTGCTCCAGTTCTGCGTATAGTTTTGATCCATGTTCCAGGACATCTAGTAGACGTGTATTAACATAGTTATCCACATATTGATTGGTCATGAGGTTGTGTAGTCGCACAGGCTCTGTCATTTCAAATGGATCTCCTTGCTGCTACATGAAACAAAGAAGACTCTTAATATGTGTAAAACATTTGCCTCTCTTTTCCACAAGTTCAAGGTGAGGAACAGTTTCACAATGGTCCATTCACTTTGAATTTGTCATCTCTCTGAAAACATTGCAGATAGAAAGGACTTCATGGTAAACTGGCCGCCATTGAGCAACATATTCACTTTTATATGTGTGACCAACAATTCCCTTGGAGATTTCTGTGATCTCTGGAATGTCTGTTCCAGTTTCATATCTGGAGCCACAGCATTGACACTCGTCTCTCTGTCTTTCACCACAAAATGTCTTTTGATGAATTTTCTGTAGAGGTATGGTTTTTCCACCTCTATCTTCTTCAAGCTTTCCCAATAACAGGACCCATATGTCAGGTCATTTATACAATCATATTTGTGAAACATAGTAATCAGTGGCTCCACAGTCTTCAGGTGCAGCTCCTAATCACCTTCCAGATCAAGTTTTTTACTAGCGCTATAATGTGTAAAACATTTCCCCAGTACTTGCAATCAGATTTTTCCTCATTCTTTGACAAACTCTATGAACTTGTTTTTCAGGTTTTCTGATTTGGAACTTAGTGTATTGAACATTGCCTGGCTTTCCATTATATCTTTTGAATGAAGTGCACCATGTGCCTTGTTCACTTCTGAGATAAAATATGCAAAACCGAATTAGCATTCTTGTTCTAGAAGGATTTCTAGTGCAATGTTTCTATAACCTCAGATATGATGAGCATACCTTGTAACAAACATAATGAGTTCCGCCCAATACTGAATGGACAGTTTTGCTATCAAAGATTTCAGCCGCAATAGGTGCATCATCTATGCCACATCCACTGGCATATCTTCCTGCAAACTGCAACACCACTTTTGTCATGTGGAAAGCACCCATCATCAAATGCTACTGGATTACTCAAAACACATGTCAGCTACAATACAGAAAACACCTTCATCACAGAGAATTGGCAGGATAGGCTGGTCTTCAATCTGAGCATGCACACTTTTTAAAGTTTTTAGAGCTGTCTATACTGGACTGTTGCGTAGTTTGTGACTGGAGATGGTATTACTTGTGAAAACAACCTTTTTCAGTGGAATGGTACTCTGGGAGATCAGAGCATGAATTCGAGCCCATGGAAGGACTATCTCTTCTTCATCCTTCAGTACACAACGAATAAGCGACATGATAAATTCAGTTAAATGAGATTTGTTGACCAAAGCATCAGGTAGAACAAGATCCTTGTCCTCAGCCACTTTGAAACTTTTTGGTAGATTGAGACGTGATGATGGCTTGTTGTGAGTTTGAACACGTTGACAAGGCAGTTGGTTATAAGTTATTTGTTTGTTGACGGCTGACACAGCTTGTTTTCCCGCAGCTACTTCATTGGTACAGTCTCGAAAAAGTACCCTCGCAGTATCATGTGTGCTGAATGTTCCAGACAACGAAGAGCTCTCTTCAAAATCAATATTATCAAGAGCAGCAATTGTAAATCCTTTTCTGATAAAGTAACTTGGAGGTGGTGTGCTGTCGGATTCAAAGGATTTTACAGCATGAACTGCTAACAAGTTTCTGTGCTGTACTATGTCATTGTAACTTGCTGAAACATTAATACTATTCATTGAAGCAATTAGCCCTCTACTTTTGCACTTGTTATAGATTGCTTGGGCAGCCATCATGTTTAGTGGAGTTTTCTTTTTACCGTGATTTAATTAATAATACATGCTTTGGAAGGGACAGTACATTTGCACAGCATAAGCTTGTCGGTTCACAAGATTGTCTTCCACTTTTTCGCTTATATCTTCAAAGCCATCATCAAAGTTGTCAGCTTCTGTTCTGAACTTTAAAAGTTTAGTGTGTAACAGTTCTATTTCTGTTGATAATAAACAATGATGTAAAAATTATTACAATAACATCAGGCATTCAGGTTGACACCCATGATTTGTGGAGCTCTGGGGCATCACAAAATGTGTCATCAGGTCAAAATCTAAGTCTTTTAGGACGTTTCTTAAAATGTTTCCTGCTGATTTTACTGAATCCTGTGATCCTATTTTGGCAGCAAGAACGTCAGGAGTCAAAGGAGTCAAATCAGCTGAGAACATCATAAGTGGCTTATTCTTTTTGTTAGACTAACAAAACGAATTCTGTCATTGTACATTCTCACTAGAAAAGTCTTAATTTAATTATTTTGGATTAATACAGTTTCATCAAAGTTGAACATTATTTCTCAGATCTCACTGAGTATGAACCCATAGCTCACACTCAAGAGGGGCTTTAATGGCTTTAAGGTTCATTTGCTTTTTCAAAGAGTGCAAACTTAACTGAAGTCTGGTTATTACACTGCTTCTGGGAGCTCATTGTACATTCATATTTTCAAATGTATGCATCCATGAAGTGTGGGTGAGCATATAAGTCCACTGAAAATACATTCACCTTGCTGTTAAGATCAGCTACTCAGCAGAAAACTTCATCTTTGAAAAAAACTAGCTGCAGATAAAAACATGTTTGCCCTTTGAGACTCACATTCTCTGTACTTTGTTGTTTCAACAATCCCTTTGACCCTTGTTCTGGCTAAACCACAGATAACACATTGAAGATCCTTTGTTTTCTGATCAGTTGTTGGAGGTGGAAAAGAGGGGCCATCTATTATCTAAGTGGATGGGCATTGGGTTTGGTTGTCGTCGCTTTCTCTGAATTTTCGGATTCGTGTTGTGATTCACTGGTTTCTGCTATTTTTTCCATTGTATATCACTTGTAGCACGTATTACAATGATCAAATATTTGATCCTCCTTCCCCATCAGTTTCAATCTTTTGTAAACTTCGTCTTGCTGTATTTCTGAAGCATCTCGAACTCTCTTATCTCTAGATGCAGTTGATGTTAGCTTTTCTTTCGGATTAGTTTGGCACATGACACATTTTTCTTTGTTGAAGGAGTCCTTAGATTTTGTAGTTAGCAGCACTCTGTCAGGAGGTAAAAATGCTCTGCTACCACCTGCTTTGCTCATGTTTATGAATTTGCATCAACGAAAACCTGAAACAAAAGCAATATTCAAAGAAATTACCAACATAATGGCTAAAACACATCATTTTAGAGGCCCCATTTTGGAAACTGGCAGCAGGGTTGCTCTGAGAGTTTTTTTCTGTCTTTATAAGACTATTTGACCCCCAAACCCTATCTTTTGACACCAAAATGAAGTATATAGGTCTCATATTTCCTGAAATGTTTACATCATTACTGCAACACATCTTACATTTTTAAAAATGTCATCCAGAAAAAAGCAGCCCGGATTAGCAACATCTGCCCAAGCTAAATTACTTCTCAAATGATACAAAAACACAATCAAAAATGAAAATCTCTGGGCAACGATTTTTACAGAGGTATATCATGGGGCCAAGACTATTTGCTTTAAAGCTCTAGACCCTCACCATTTGTGAACAAAGCTGTTTTACGTGGTTGCTGATTCATTTCTTTCACACTTTTACTGTCACTTCCAACAGATATCTTATTCCACTGTGCATTTTTTTTTTACAGATGTTTGGAATATACTCAAGTGGGGGCATGTATGTCCTTTCAAATATTTTTTGTCGGGCTGCCTATCGCATTATGAGCTCCTTTGTGGGTGATGACCTTCTATCTACTTTCGTTCTTGCTGAATTTTGCTACAGCAGTTTCCCAGGAGAACACTCCTGTCTGCCCACAGGTTCCTTTCACCTGCCTTGCCATAGCCATTCATCGGCAAGAAATACTTTGTATTGAGGAGTTTTTGTGTGTTGGTGTATTAGAAATTGTATTACTGCTCGTCATGTCACAGTGATCTATGTGTGACATTTTATGTATTATGTTAATCAAAGTACTAACTGTTTGCTTGTAAAGTGATGCACTGAGAAGGCATATGAGTGTGTATACACTCTAGACTAAGTAATGAAACACATGTGGTATAACTGTTAAGTTTCATGTTTGAAGAAATAATTTGTCCTCGTGTAATATTTTAGAGTGAAAGCTAACAGTATTCATTTAAATGATATTAGATTTCCTCTGGGAAATGTTTTATTTTTATGTGCAAAAGTAGAGGAATGTAGTTCTTCACCATATTAACAGAAATATAGTATTAGAGTTATTTCATTTTACATTACCGTAACATGAATTCAAATGAAAGTTTATTAATTATTAATGTATTATTTGTGTGTTAAAATGTGTTTTATCCCTATGATTTAATGCGCTGTTTTAATTCATATGCATTCACCTGAGATGAGCCTATTAGGCCCTGTACTCCTGACTGCAGAAAATGTTTAGGCATCATGTTAAAATGGATCTTTCTTCCAGATTTCGTTCTCATGAGAATGCTAGCTTGGTAATCGATGTCTAAGATTTTACACACAGTGAGCCTGGGAAGTTGTCCTCAGGTACAGTACATTCAGGACTGTGGAATGGCAAAATACACAATTGTTACAATCTTGTATAGAAGAGAACAGATGGACACCATTCTCATGAAAGTCTTGAGATATTTCTCTAATGTTGCACTCTGAATCTCATAATAATTTTCAATTAGATGTTACACCTTCAATGTCATGTGGAATGATGGACTGACAAATCATCTTGCCCTATGAACTTTAACATTCTTTTCCCCAGCTGGACTCTGGTCAGAATCAGAAGTAGGAGATGAGCAGTTCATCTCTAAACCACATTGCAGCTGTCTTCCCAATCCTATTCTCTTTTGCTTAACCCCTTGCAGTCTGAGAGGTATAATCCTCTTTGCCCTTGCCGCTTTGACATGCCTTGCTGACATTAGGAGATTTTTCCCCTTACCCAGAGGGGAAGAATCTTGTCCAAGCTTTTGGCATGCTGACGCCTTCCCTTTCTACTTACTTTTTGCCCACTTTAGTTGATAATCTGTTGCCCAAGTTTTCCTTTTTACAAATTATTTTTGTCATTTTTGTACTTTTTGTGTTCAGCACAGCACATGTTAATCCCTAATTGACTAATCTGTAGGGTTTTGCTTGCCCAATTTAGCTGTACTTAGATGATTTAAATTGCCTTAATGCTTAGTAGAACTGAGGAATGCTTTTCTGTGCATCAAGTAATTCGGCTGATGTTCTGTATTGTATTTGTCGAGTGTTTAGTTTTTCTAATGTTAGTTCACCTGAATCTTTTCTGACACCTTGATAAACCTTTGATGATTTTATATCCTTATAACTTTGTTTTGAGAGTTGTTTCTATGACTTTGAGTCTAAGCTTGAAATAAAACCCCTTAACTTTATTTCTGACAGGAGTTTTCCCTGTGTGGCCACATTGGTTATACTGTGTTGTCAAATTGATTTGTTGTGAAATTTAATGACTTGTTCTCCACACCCTTATGCGGTGTCCAAAGATTAACTGACTTTGTCAGGCATTTTTTGCTGTGAAGGAAGAAATGAATCAAAAAATTTGGTACCAGAAGTCTGGTTTGCCCTACGAGGGTGGAGAACAATTTAGACATAGTAGTAGAGAGATAGGATTGGTCCTGTGCTATTTCTCACTTTAAATTTTGCTCATACCAAATTCTGTCCCATGGTTCGTTCCAAAGACTGCTGAAGTTCCAGCATTTCTCCTGCGAGAAACGGATGAGTGAATATCAATAGGGCTTGCAATGCTTTTGGCATGAAGATTGCAGTAAAGTGAGATGTGAAGTGTTCTGCAGAATCATCGTACTCGTGTGGTTGTGGCACTTGTTAAAAATGTCCGTAGTTGTTGCTGTTGTTGACTGGTCCATTGTGGCCTAAGATCCTGGGATAACACACTAATGTAGAAGACACTTGTTTATTTTATTGTCTGCAGAGAGGTGCTTGTCATGAGATCTCAATGAGAGTGTCAATAGTTTTTCTTGAATGAGTGTGTGTTTGGTTGGTATTAAGTTAATTCCGAGTGCACATGGGGGATCGGTATCAACTGGAGTGAGAATTGATGGTCAAGTCTCATTTGTTTTGTAATTGTGAAAGTTATAGACAGAAAGTGTATCTGTACTGCTTTGAAGCGTTTGAGTCTATACCTGTAGTAAGCAGACAGGTTATTGTTTTTTGCTCGAAATATTTTTGCATTAGGTTTGTATGAGCGATTGTGTGAGAGACAACTGCGAAGCGAATACATTGTTGGAAGGTGGGAGTCTGATGGCAGCATGTGCCACGCTGGTATCAGTCAGTTGGTGTGAAGCCATGGTGGTTATTGTTGGACGGGGCCGCTTTCCTATTGGCCATTGAGAGAAAAGGATTGTAGGATTGGAGTTACTTCCTGATTCAAGCAAATAGAGGGAGAATAAAGACCCCACCGAAAGTACTCCAGGTCGTCATGCAGCATCTGAAAAAGGTCTTTCGGCATGTTTGTGGCTTGAACAGTAGAGCAAACTTACTGAGAAAGAAGGTGCATTTGCATTTCCTCATTACAGAACTTTCAATTCAAGAATTCTTGATGATCTGAGGCGAGTGCTTTATGAGATGAAACCGCCTCTGAGATCTGTACAATTTGAAGCACTTACGATTTGGGAACACATAGCATGACAGAAAATGAAAACCAAGAATGAGTATACACTGCAGACAGCATTATAGACAATTGTCGAGGCAAGATGGGATGAGGAGCTGAAGAATAGAGAGCAGACATGATTGAAGGAGCTAGATTGTATCCAGCCATTTATAGTGAAGATGGAGAAAACATTAAGCCCAAGACTAAGAGAAAGACAGGTAAAGCAGAGCAGCCAACAGATACTGAAGGCAAAAAGGCAGTGCCATACAAGAGTGATTCGGATGATGAGTTTAAAAATCAGATTTTATTAAATCATCTGCCTCCATACCATTCTGTTGAGGTAGAAGCAAGAAGTGAAGCTGCACAAAATGTGAATCCGAATGTGCCTACTGCTGTAGTTGCATAAACTTTGAGTCAGACAGTGCCAGGTATACCAGCAAAGTCAGTGACCCAAATTCCTGAAGTGAATCAACCAGCTCAGAGTTTTAACACAGTTCAGCCTATAATGAGTCCTAATGTGAAACAGATTGTGCTGAATTCTAATGTGAACCTGAGAAGCCATGTGTTAAATAAGGTGAAAACCCAGCACCACCTAAACTAACAAAGGACCCCTGTGTCTTTGGACAGACGGGGAAGCCTTGCCAGGCAAGGACCAATCTTGACGGATGAAAAGAACACCAAGGAAGAGCGAAAGGAAGTTACAGGGAAAAACTGCTGTTTCAGGAGGAAGGTACCTGTAGCTGACCGGATGGAGATCTGCCAGATGTAGCTGGACCAGAGGAGGATGACACCACCAGCCCCGAAGGCACCCAGAAGACCTGGACCCAGTAGTGGCATACACCACTAGAAGACGCTGAAGAATTGGCCCCAACTCAGGAGAGTTGCGGTGTGGAAGGTGAGGAACGCTGAAGAGGGTGGGGGTCGGGAATTCACTCTGCACCTTAAAATCCTTGCTCCACATTCTGTTTAGTTACTGTAATTATATGTTTATACTTTGAACAAAAAGAGGGCATTGCAAGTCAGCCACTGTGTGAGGGGAACACAGCAAGCCTGACATGTTTGGTCAGACTGAAAGACACCGTTTTAGTCTGTTTCCGCCTGTCATCCAAGCTTTAAACTTTAATAGTTTAAAGATTAACCCAGCCAAAAGACGAATTATAGCTGCTAGGAAGGTGAAATACCTGTGATTTCTCTTAGGGGAGGGCCACATTCGACCTCAATTGGAGAAAATGATAGCCATCTCCAAAGTCCCCATGCCCAAAACTAAAAGGAATCCACACGCTTATATGAGACTCCTCTGTAATTACGGAAAATTAATCCTTGTTTTTCACAAATTGCAGCTCCCTTGACAGATTTGTTAAAAAAGGCCTGAAAACCTGAGCAAGAGATACAGCATCCACCCCCTTACATTTAAGGCCTTGAAACAGCCTCTCACCTTTGAACCTGTTTAGCCAGTCTGGAATACTCTAGGCCATTTGTCCTTCAAACAGACACCTCGGTGGGTCTCGGTGTTATCTCAGACAGACGATAGTGGAAAGGAAAGGCCAATTGTATACATTAGTAGAAAACTGTTTCCCAGAAAAAAGAACTACCCTATAATAGAAAAAGACGCTTTAGCAATCAAGTAGGCTATTGAGACCCTTTGATATTATATAGAAGGATGAGAATTCTCATTATTGAATGATCATGCTCCGCTTGAATGGATGGCCCTTAATAATCACATTGAGGAAGGTGCAGGTGTCACAAGAAAGAATCTCAGCAATTTTGAAAATGAATCCCCCTACCACTCAGAAAGAAGTCTGAATGTTCCTGGGAATGGTTGGCTACTGTCACCAGTGGAATCCAAACTTTTCCATTTTGGCCAAGCCTTTACAGAGGCTGACACATAAGGATGTGTCTGATTCGGTACCATTGGATGTCAACTGCTTACGTGCTTTCACAGAGCTATGAGAAAGCCTGTGTCATGCCCCAGCTCTGGGAATGCCTGATTATAACAAATGTCTTTCTTCATATTGCTGTGAGAGGGAGGTGTGTGATCTCTCAGTTTGGACTCAGTTGCACAGAAATGCAAACAGTCGGTCCTGTGGCTTCTGTGCTGCCTGGCTGTTTGAAGGTGGTTACAGCCTTGAGCATCATCATTTAACAGTGCAAAGGCATTTTTATGTGCCACCCTCTGAATGTTTTTGTACCTCACTGAGGAAAGATGTTGTTAACACAAACTAAGACACAGTATCTTACCAGTGCACTATTGTCCCGTTATGAACAGTTTATACACGCTGTGTCAAATGACAATCTCAAGAGATGTACTGCTCTGAATCCTGCTACTCTGTTACCTACACCTGTTACAAATGCCAATGAATGTATGGTTGAGGTTGAGCATGACTGTCTCAACATTACTGAATTGTGCACCAAACCAAGACCTGACATTCAACACATTCACCTGACTTAAAATTACTGTGTCATATTTTTTGATGGCTCCTGTTTAAGAGACGAAGATGGTACACTGAGAGATGGTTATGCAGTTTGCACAGTCTCATGTGTGATTAAAAACTCCTGGCTTTGAGGAGTCTTTTCTGCCCAAGTAGCTGAATTAGTTGCTCTTACTAGAGCATGCTGTATTTCTGAACAGCTGAAAGTGATAATCTTCACTGATACTCAGTATGGTTTTGTTGTCCTTCATGACAGTTGTAATCTAAGAGAAGGTTTATGACTTCCTCTGGATTGCCCATCTGTAAATGCGACAACATTTATAATTTGTTGAAGGCATTACAGTTGACTGCAAAAACTGCTGTCCTTAAATGTGCTGGTCATAAAAAAGTTATTGACTATTTAGCTTAGAAAAATACGTACAATGATGAAGTAGCAAGATATTGAGCCCTAAGCTGCACCTCCTTTAATGGGGAGTGGAACAATGATATGAATGATGAGACGTGTCAACATCTCCTTTTGACTGCTGTTGATACGTGTGAGGAAGTTAAAAGATTGCAGAAAGAAGTGACAGAAGAGGAACAGCAGAGTTGGGTTAGAGCAGGATGTGTCAAGAGAAATGAGAGTGACATTTGGGTTTCAAGTGATAGAAGAGCTTTGTTTCCAAACAGTTTCTTGTCACCAATGGCTAGACTCTATAATGGACAGACACATGTAGGTCGAGATGCAATGATCAGAACCTTTAGACAGACATGGTTTAAACGCACATTCAGAGTGATAGCAAAAGCCATGCATCACAAGTGTGTCACATGCCAACAGGTGAAGGTAGGGAAATGCTTAGTAGTTGCACTGATTCATATAGGCATATCAGAAGAACCATTGAACAGGATGCATTTGGATTTTTAGAGCTACCTGTGAGCAACGGACTACGATATGTTTTGTTCATTGTATGTATTTTCTCTCGTTGGGTTGAAGCTTACCCGATCAGGGGAAATGACAGTCTCACAGTAGCAAAGCTGCTACTTAGGGAATTTATTTCAAGATTCAGCTTCCTGACTTCTCAAGAGTCAGACTGAGGGACACACTTCAACAGTGAGGTCCTAAAATTATTATGTTTGGCATTGTAAGATGAGCAAAGACTGCATTGCAGTTACAGACCTGATGCTTCTAGACTGGTGGAGTAAGTCAATGGTACTCTGAAGTCTAGATTGACAAAAGCATGTGCAACCACTACTTTGAAATGGCCAGATGCCTTTCCTCTTGTCTTGATGAGTATGAGCAGCACACCCAACCGAAATACTGGTTTGCCCCGCATGAAATCATCATGGGGTGGGCCATGAGATTGCCAGCTGTGCCTGCGAATGCACTTGTAAACCTTACAGGGGACTTGGTGCCGGATTACTGAAACAGACTGACTGACCTGGTTCATTCATTGTCTCATCATGTTGGAGAAGCTACAGTACAGCCGCAGCAACAGCTTTGGTATGACACATGTCCAGGAGACTGGGTCATGGTGAAAATCATGTAAGGAAATCATGCTTGGAACCACGTTGGAAAGATCCCCATCAGGCAGTTTTGATCACTACTACAACTGTGAACTGTTCTTGTCTCCCTAACTGGCTGTATGCTAGCCACGCTCACAAAGTTTCAGGTCCCCTAAATAATACAGCACCTCTTCCAAAAGGGCCAGTTACAGCGAGAGAGAGGGATCAGGTTAATCAAGCTGTTGGGGCTGAACAAGTGTCTGCTACAGCCAAAGTGTGGTCTAAGGGGGGGTCTGAGTGAATCAACATCAGTGGTTGGTACAGAAGGGTCAAAACAGAATCAGTTGATTCATGTGAGCTCGGATGCTGACAAAGGACCAGTCGCTATAGATAAAAGAGTTGTACCAGGAGACAATTGTCCAAGTTAACAAATAGTGCCACCTTTACAAGTTCCTCAGAAAATTGCTGAGGGGAATGAAGAGTCAGGTCAAAGTCACAGTGATGCTGAGGGTCGAGTAAATAGAAGATCAAAGAGGAAAAGAGGACCAAGCCAAAAATACTCAGCACCTGAATGGACATATTTTGCTGCCAATTACTTGGAGAAGGAGTTTGCAACCATTTGCTTTATCGATTTGAATCCAGTGTAACATTATTGATTTTGAGATTGCAGTGAAACTGAATTTTGAAATATCACTGCTGCTTGATGAACAAAGACATCACATTTTGGAAGTGATTATCAGTGATTATGAGTTGTGCTTTTATTAGAGACATTTGAACTTTTATTGGAGCCCTTTGAACATTTGCAAGTAGAAACACTTGATGAACTCTCTAGAAGATTGAGAAACTTTGTGTGAATAATTTGAACTTTTTGAAAGATTATTTTTGATATTTGGTTTGCTCATAAATAAGAGGACTAAAAAGAGACGATATATTGAAGCCGCTTTGCCATTTTTGATTTTTGAATTAGATTTTTTGGTCTGAAATTAGAGAACTCATGGAGTCGAATAGAAGTAGAGGTAGTATGTGTACATACATATGTGTAAGCTTAGTAGTTGTGACAGTTATCATGATTATATAATTGCTCATTGGACTGAGTATACCAACATCAAATGGTTCTGAGAAAGTTAAATCTACAAGTGCCCAGAGGGTACCAAATCCCATAGCAGATCAAGATCCCTTATACAATGACAATAAATATTTACTCACTGATGGTTCTAGAGGTGATTTATCTGAAAATGTATATTATAAGCTGTTATTTGAGTATGTGGATAGCATGGAAGCTAGAGACTGTTACGTTTCACACAGTTGCCTTCATCAGTGGGTAAGGGAATCATCTATCATAGTCTTCTCTTAACCTTTGGAATTTCCTGTAGCCTGTTGTTAGCACTTTTGTATCAGCAAGAATATTACCAGTATTATTACTCCAGCTATGATCTAGTGTTTCCAATTGTCCCAATCATTAAACATTTGTGAACACTGCTGAAGCGAAGAACATTGAGACAGTTGGAGCTTTCTTTCCGCCTAAATTGACATTTCTCAGGAACAGCTGTGATCTCGGTGTAAGCTGACTGAAGGATTTAGACACTGAAAAATCATCAAATTATTGTATTTTCCTCTTTGCTTTTTCATTCATCGTTTTGTCTTGCTCTATCTCTGGGCAGGTTTGTTATTTACTCATCACCAAAATAAAGAAGTTTACCTTACATCATTGACAAGCTGAGCTCTCACAGCACACATGTGAAATTTACTTTATTTATTTGTAGGTCAGGAGAACATCAGGATTAGCTGCTGGTATTGTGAAAGAAAGGTATAGGATGGCCCACCAAATGCAAGGTAACAATCAGTGACATACATTCATTGAACTGCCTTGTTTAGCAGAAGTCACACTACGCACTCTTTGACCTCAATCAAGATAATATGGCTGACTTTTTATTCTACTTCTACTTCCCCCAGTCTCTTATTTGATATTGAGTAAATGCAGTAGTGGTAATTGCTACGACCACTAGCTATTCCTAGCCAACATGCATAACAACATACTTGGACTACATATATACAAATAATGCAACTCTCTTTGCAC
Source organism: Pleurodeles waltl (assembly GCF_031143425.1). Classification (NCBI taxonomy): domain Eukaryota; kingdom Metazoa; phylum Chordata; class Amphibia; order Caudata; family Salamandridae; genus Pleurodeles; species Pleurodeles waltl. The sequence continues at coordinate 903,696,641 of NC_090437.1, forward strand.
AAAAGACATGAAAACCATGCCAACATGTATTCTTCATAGACTACAATTTCAACAAGAAATCCTGTGTATATCAACAGTATGTGTCTAACATATTTAATATACAGTTCAGGTGCAGCACATAAACAGGATTGTGAGACTGGTAATTGTAAGTGAGCAGTAATACAAACCTTTCAGTCATATAAAAGAGATAGGAATGGATACAGGATAGGGGTGGTGGAGGGTTTGTCAATCGTGTTTGGGAAGGTATGTTTTACAGCACTCTTTAAAATAGAGAGAGGGGAGGTGAACCATTAGTTAGTGAGAAGTTGCACTGATGAGGTCCAAGCAAGTTAAATGACTTGAATTGTGAGTTTATGGAAGAAGCTTTGGGTGAGGTTAACAGACTGTTTTTTTTACAAATATTTTAGATGGGCAGCTACCTGACAAGGACTTTGGGTAAGAAACTAGGGGACTGTGCAGCCATAGTTTCTAGGACTAGGACTATCTATCTATACAGGACTCAATGCTTGGCTGATGGCCATCGAGCCTGGTGTGAGGTAGTAATATGTCTGGGAAAGTTATAGGGAGGCCTTATGTTTAAGCTTAATACCTTATTCAGTTAATGAGTGCTGGGAAAGATGTACTAATACACCTCACCTTCAGTGATGCTGTGCCCTTTTTCATAGTTACAAGGCAGCGCTAAGCTACTTTGTGTGACTTAATGCCGCTTTGTAAATATGGCCCCCCAATGCAGGTTTCGGCAGCAGAGGGGCGTGAAATGGGTGTTGCTGTGGCAGTTTCCAAGCAACACCCATTACTTTTGACACTGTCCCAGATTTACAAGAAATCGTAAACCTGAGGGAGTGCCAAAAACGAATGCCACCCTAGAGGTGGTTTTAGACTGGTGCAACAAGGAGAAATACTTTTATTTTTCCTCCTTTTTACTTTTTCTACGTGTGCTGCATTCTGCAGCACACATAGAAAGAGAAAATCACCATTAATGATTGTTTATGTGCAGGAAGGTGTCCCTTCCTGCACATAAACAATAATTAAATAATGACGATTTGTTACTTCTATGTGTGCTGCTTTATTTGCAGGAAGAGTCGCCTTTTTGCACATACACAATCATTCCCAGCAATGCATGCACCCTTGCACTATGATGCAAGGGTGCCTGTGTTGGTGCTAGGCAGCTAATTTTAATGCCAGTGCTAGGGAACAGACAAGGGTGTGCCTTATTGTTGTGAATATGGCACATCCCTGCATTTTTAAAATGACGGAGTGAGGCGCTGCCAAATTTGGCACAGCTCCGCGTTCTGACTTTTTCTTGTAAATGAGGCCCAGTTGGTGTGCAATTTGTAGTTACTGGTTTACGTTCATCAGGTACCTAAATTCTGAACTGGTTAATTTCACATTAATGGTTTGTCAGTGCTACTTTGTGCAGTTCTCAACATGGAAACCATTGCAAAAGGAGACAACAAAGAACTTTATTAACATCTTCCTTGCACTGATGTCACTGCTATTGTTGTCAAATAGCTTTCCTATAAGCTGTTTTCAAAAGGAGGACAAACTTCTCTACTAACATTTTTGCAATGTCTAGAAGACCACTGATCATCACTACCTGCATTTGAGGTACAGCTAGAATTTGGTGTGCAGAAATGTAAACGATGAACCTCAAAACACAGATGATGGATGATGCCTACACATTCTTCAAGTCCATACGCAGTGAAATGCCACCCATTAAACATTACAGTACTTTCATGGTTTGGTTTGAGAAGAACGCAAGAACTGGGATTTGTACATTGCATTCTAATAGTAACCATAACCCTTCATTAAAGTAAAAGTAACTAAATACTGTAAGTCATCATTACATTTTGAAGAAATATTTCTTCATTTAAAACGTACCTCTTTTAATATGACAGTGAGGTGAATAAACATGACTATAATGAATAGTCTAAAACAACAAGAAGGTCCATGTCAAACTAGATAATTTTATTCAACAGCCAGCCCCCTGGGAAGAAACTGCAGCTCTACTTCTTACGCTGGCAATGCATAGATGAGAGAGAACCCCTTGTTAATCCAAATTCTGCCCTAAGGCATCAGCTCAGCCACTGATAAGCTTTTCTTTGGTGTGGAACAGCTTGATCACTCTGATAGACTTCACTGTTATAGCAGTGTATCCATTAATTTGCAAATACTGAGACCCACTGTGCAGGTGACTGGGCACAATATCTTAGTCTGTTCTCCGAGTTGCACAAGTTGTGAACTTATAGTAGTCAGTAGTGCGAAAACACCTTTTTAAATCTGCCACTCATTGGTGTCTGCAGGCCCACTTGTGTAAAGTTCTGTTTTGCTGCTTGGGATTTTAATTGCCTTACAACGTGTGACTGTATACACATGCTGTGTTGCATGTGTGTGCATGAGTGTGGTACATAGTATGAAAGCTTGTGGGTTCCATTTTGGGAAGCCCAGGGCCCGGGAGAGCTAAGATGGAGGTATGGACTGAAGACCCAGATAGGAGATATGGATTGCTGACATTCCTGTGGTTTGGAAAGGGGGTACACTATGCACCTAAGCCAGGCAAAACCCACCTACTCTAGTCAGGGCAAAGGAGTTACACATCCAAGATAACCCCTGCTCACCCCCTTGGTGGCTTGGCACAAGCAGTCAGGCCTATCCCAGAGGCAATGTGTAAAGCGATTGCACAACACACACAACACATGTGATGCACTATCCCCACCACAAAGCAAACACAAGACCAGGTTATATAAAAATAAAATGCATTGTACACAACATAATTAGACCAAACACATCCTGTCAGTAATACCCTTCTACCCAAGCAGTTGTCAGAATGTTACACAATAGTTACTCTGCAGAAACCAGCAGTAGTCACACATAACACACAGGTTAATTATTCTGGAACATAAGCAGTAGTCAGGAGTCACATTACTAAAGAAATGCACTTTTCATACAAATATCATGAATGCCCACACCAGGAACATTAGAAAGCATATGGCAAGTCATAAAACATATTAGCAGAACATGTCCATAAAAGGAACATCAGCAAATATATGGCATATCATCAAAAGAGACAGGTTAACATATCAGTCCCAGTGTGCCCATAAAAGGAACAGGAGCAAAGCATATGTCCATTAAAAGTACATGTGGTTGATGAAAAGGCACCTCTAGTGCCACGAAGCACACAACGGGGCCCCTGGAGCTACTTGCGCTCAACGGGGGCCTCGTGGTGATGTTAGGCGAAGGGGCGGCACGCACTCCCTCTGGTTTTTAAATTGGGCCCCTCCTGGGGCCTGCAATCTCTGGGGCCCTCCTGGACCACATCAGGCCTTCCGGAAGGGGGGGGCAAAGCCAGAACAACACTTGGGGACCCTATAAGGGACCTGGTGGTGCAAGGGGCCTCCGGTGATGCTTCCGCCCCGCCGGCGGTCTCCACATCAAAATCAGGGGCTCCGGTGGGGCGGGGAGCCTCCAGTGAGGCTTCATTCCCCCACCCGTCTCTGCCAAACAAAACAAGTGCCCCAGTAGGTCGGGGAGCTTCCAATGAGACTTCCTTCCCAGCCTGTCTCCCAAACAAGGGAGAAAGGGCTTGCCTGGGCTGCAGCGTTGTTTGGCCCTAAGTTAGGGTCTTCTGGTGCTCCGGTGGCACTCCTCAGAGCGAACCTCACCCCGGAGGCACCAATAGGAGTGTGCTCACTCTAATTCCACTATCTTCATGCCCCGGGGGGCACAGGACAGCGGAGATCACTTGTGCTTGACAAGAGCACCCAGCTTGGCCTGCGGCGGTGATTCTTGGTGTCGCCAAAGCGCTTTCAAATCGCTAACCAAATAACGCAATAGCTCTCACAAGGCGCTAGGGGCATAAAGAAAAGCACTCTCCAGGTTCTATGCCCATTGAAAGAAAAGCGCTCCTCGTGCGTTTAAACAGTGGAATCTGACAGGTTGCAGAGGGCAGGGGCCACAGCACCCAGCCTCTGGGGCACACCAAAAAGAAGCACAGGGTGGAAGGGCCCAGCAGCAGGCAATCACAAAAGGTTGCAGGCATTTGGCAGTTTCTCCAAATGACCGGGCAGGTCACAGGTCAGCACAGCAGCAGCAGTCCTCCAGAAGCATTCTATGTCCAGTTACAGGTAAGGTTCAGTTTCAAAAGTGTTTCCCAATTGTGGGGAAAATCCCCTGTGCTTATACTCATTTTTGCAGTGTGGTAACAAAGAAGGGTAGAGAAGATTCCAACCAGTTACAACTGGTTCTCGGAGTGCCCCTTCTCTCCTCCAGCACAGGCTCCAAACATCAGTTGGGGGTTAACTACCCTTTTGTGTGAGGCCAGGGCATAGCCTTTACAGATGCATGTGTGCCCGCCTCCAACTTCCATCAGCACAGGAAGACCATTCAAATTGCAGATGCACCTCTGTGACACCTCCACCCTCCCTGTGTACAGGCTGTCCGAAAAGTATGTACAGAGCCCATCTGTTACTCTGCCCAGACGTGGATTGTCAAGCGGCAAAACACCGGAGTCATAAGCACAGAGAAATGCTCACTTTCTAGAAGTGGCATTTCTGTAATAGTAACAAAGAATTTGCATACACCAGTAAGCAGCATTTCTCACTACCATTACAACCATACCAAACATACCTACGCTACCCCTCTTAAATCAGACAATACCCCCTAGACATAAGGCAGGGCATTTCCAATGCAATCCTATGAAAAGGCAGCACTCACAGCAGTGAGAAACTAAATAGGCTCTTTGTCACTACCAGGACAGGTCACGCTATGAGGCACATGTCCTGCCATCTACATACATAGCACCCTGCCCATAGGGCTAGCTAGGGCCTACCTTAGGGGTGACTTACATGTAGTAAAAGCAGAGTTCTGGGCCTGGCAAGTAAATCTGGATGCCAGGTCCCTGTAGCCGAAAACTGTGCATGCAGGCCCTGCGCTAGCAGGCCTGAGACAGGTTTGAAAAGGCTACTTCAGTGGGTGGCGCAAGCAGTGCTGCAGGTCCATTAGTAGCGTTTAATTTACAGGCCCTGGGTATACGGATATCACTGTACAGGGGACTTACAGGCAAATTAAATATGCCAATTAGGTATAAGCCAATCATACCAACTTTAGAAGGGAGAACACCTGCACTTTAGCACTGATCAGAAGTGATAAAGTGCTGAGAATCCTAGAGCCAACAGCGAGAGGTCAGAAAAAAAGGAGGAAGGAGGAAAAAAGTAAGGGGATTAACCCGTCGAAATGTCCAGGTCCAACAAGTATCAACAGGAGTGGGAGAATAGTATGAAACTGGAAGTCTGAAATGCTCAAACTTCTTATCAGCATAGACAATATCTCCATGACTTTGAGCTGCTGCAACTAGGACTAGGGGTCAAGGTCTGCCAGTCTCCCAGCCAAGTACACTTGCTGTTTGCCTGGAGCTCCTGCGTTCTGCCTGCCTGCCAAGGCAAGTGTGGCAAGGAGGAAGAGAGAGCCTGGATGGAGCAACGTCCAACAGAGATCCTGGCAAGTGAGTATACTGTGAGGCAGTCAGTCTAGTTGGGATCACTGTTAGGAGAGAAAGCCATACACACTCTTGCAGAAGTCAGCAATCCCGTCAGCTCTCAGTGAAACTTTGAACCATTGGGCAAAACCTCTGGGACTGTTCTCCTTGCCCATGATCCCCATCTGCCCAGAGGGGGGACTCAGACCACTGGGGTCAGTGTAGGTGCAACCAGCATTGTTGGGGCCATCGTCCTTGTTTGTAATCCCATATGCCATGAGTAGGCCATTAGGACTGCTGAGACCGTTACCTGAATAGAAGTCCCCCTGCCCATCAGGTGAACTCAAAATCCAGACCAAAAGCCAGCCTGCATCACAACCACTGTCCCATCACCTTACCTGCATGAACTGCAAAGAAGAAGCTACCTTGGAAACTGTCGCCCAACTGCGACCACCTAAATACACAGCTTCCACTGACTGTGGGAGGACACTGTTCATCTCACTCATTGCCAGAGTGTGGGAAGAAGTGTCCAGGCTCCTAAACACTTCTTCAGGTGGCGGCTGGGTAAGACTGGACCAGGGTCAGCAGGCCTTTTGAGATTTGCAGGATTTTGTCTTACTCAAGCCATTGTGAGCCGAACCTTCAGGGTCAAAATTAGACTTTCTTGTGAATTGCTAGTGCAGGCAACACTAGTGGTGTTGCCTCAAGTAAATTGCCAATATCACATTTTTAAATATGGAGGAGGGAGAAGGACAACCTGGGGGACACTGCCTAGAAAAGTGCTGGAGCACTGCCCCTGAGAGTCTTTACTGCGTATTATTTAGTGTGTTATTTTACCCTGCATGTGTAATAAATACTCCTTTTTTTTAACGAAAGTAAGTATTGGATTGGGAATCAGATTACTGAGGTCGCTGTTTGTATTTTGATTCTTCTGCCCCTTGCTTACCTTACACCTACCTCCCTCGAGAAGCCTTGGGCTGCTCGACCCACGCTACCACTGAGAGCCAAGTGCTTCAGAGGGAGGACTTGGCCCAGCTGTTCAGGATCTGTTGTAGGTCAGGCCCCCAAGACAGTAGGAGTAAAAGGCCTCAACCTCCAAGGTTGGGCCCAGTAGCCCTTACCTGCCTTGCAGCCCTCTGAAAGGGGTCATGATACAAACTCATGACCTTCGCAGCTCTTTTTGTTTCATCAGTGAGCATTTGTCTCCTCGAAGCATCGTGCTTATAATCTAGCACAACGCCTTAGCAGATGTGCAGTCGCACAACATTTTCATGAAATAAAAGTCACTAAGACAAACATGTCAGGAAATAAGTCCCGATTATGACATTAGGAGAAAAGAAGCGAAAATCAGTCGTGGGGTCACTGGGGTGGAATGCCATTCACGAAGTAATCCTCTGCTATCCGGAAAGCAATGAAACAGGCACTGCCCCTACATGAGCTTAGAAGGAGAATTCAAGCAGGCAGTGCACCCTGTAGGATTTGGGGTTCCCTATTCAGTAGGGACACCTCTCATACATCCTGGTAGTAGCAGAGTTCCTGTGTAAAGGGAACAATAAGACAATTGACTCAGGGTCCTTCGTCATGGAGGAAAATGAAATAACCAGATTCTCTCCTCGTTGTGCCATGGGCCTACAATGTGCCTTTCTCTGAATCTCCAGAAAGTTATGCTGTTCAGCAGAGAAGATGCTGCTGCACCTATTAGAAGTGATAGAACTGTTCCTTGTAAAATACTTTCAATGAAGTGGGTACCCGCAGGAGGGGAGGTGTAGCTTACAGATCTTGCACTGAGAGAGTTCATTTAAAAATGAGAAATGCAAATTTGTGCAATTTTGTTCGGAAAAGTTGTTTTTCTGCAATGGATGTCATCTGTGCTCAAAGGCCCATATTTATACTTTTTGACGCAAAACTGCGCTAACGCAGATTTGCATAAAAAAAAATTGCGCCGGCTAACGCCATTCTGAAGCGCCATGCAGGCGCCGTATTTATTGAATGACGTTAGCCGGCGTTAGCCGCCGGCGCCGTCTGGTGTGCGTTAAAAAAAACGACGTACACCAGGCAGCGCCGGCGTAGGGGGATATGGGGCTTGGGCGTCAAGAAATGGGGCAAGTCAGGCTGAGGCAATTTTTTCGCCTCAACCCGATTTACGCCATTTTTTTTTCACTCCCAACCCCCATAGAAATGACTCCTGTCTTAGCAAAGACAGGAGTCATGCCCCCTTGCCCAATGGCCATGCCCAGGGGACTTCTGTCCCCTGGGCATGGTCATTGGGCATAGTGGCATGTAGGGGGGCACAAATCAGGCCCCCCTATGCCACAAAAAAAAAAAAAAAAAACTTACCTGAACTTACCTTAATGTCCCTGGGATGGGTCCCTCCAGCCTTGGGTGTCCTCCTGGGGTGGGCAAGGGTGACAGGGGGTGTCCCTGGGGGCATGGGAGGGCACCTCTGGGCTCCTTCAGAGCCCACAGGTCCCTTAACGCCTGCCTTTTGCAGGCGCTAAAAAACGTCGCAAAAGCGGGCGTACGTCATTTTTTTTGACCCGCCCACTCCCGGGTGTGAATTTTGCCCGGGAGTATAAATCCGACGCACATGCCTCGGAGTTGATTTTTTAGACGGGAACGCCTACCTTGCATATAATTAACGCAAAGTAGGTGTCCACGCTAAAAAATGACGCAAACTCCATGGACTTTGGCGCTAGACGCGTCTAACGCCAAAGTATAAATATGGAGTTAGTTTTGCGTCGGAATTGCGTAAAAAAAAACGACGCAATTCCGGCGCAAACGGAGTATAAATATGCCCCAAACTCTCAATTGTGGACCAATATTTTTAGATTAGTAATGTGCATGTTTGAGCACTGAACGTGTAAAACACACGCTGCACAGTGTGGATTTCATAATTAGTCCTTAAATATTTGTTCCCCGCAGACAACTGTTAGCATTGACCATTAATACATAGAAAGCCCAGCTAAAAGGTACTGTCACTAAGAATTTCTAGTACTGCACCCCTTCCTATTAGTTGCCTGTGTGAGGGAGGTGCAATTCTTGGAGTCCTCTGCCACACACAAATAGCAGGGGAAACACACCTCTTGACTTTCCATATGGTATGTTGTGGTCCTGCAGCTTTTTACATGGTAGGTTGCAGTCCTGTGGTTTTCCATATGATAGGTTACGGTCCTGCGCCTAACGCTCACACTATGCAGTAGCCTGGAACAATGCTCACACTTAGTTCCACACCTGCATTGTCAATCACATTAACACACTACGCCACTTTTCTTGTGCCGCCCTGCCACATCTAAAGATATCATGGTTGTGCCGTATTTACAATCCAGAACACCATGGTGCTCGTTTCCACACTAGTGTCATAATTTATGACGCTATTGTGGCATTTTGCTGGATTAGCGCCATAAATTGTGGTGCTAGTGTAGCAAAGTACTATGGAAGTCCATAGGTTACTATGGGCCTGTCACTTTAAGGCCTGTCCTGAGCAGGAGTTAAAAATGACAGAAAAAATGTTCCAGTGAAATCTTGTAGATTTCATTGCGCTGTTTTTTGTGGCCTTCCTGCGTTGGAACACCCCTCTTGCATTCATTATACCTGGCGCAGGTATAATGTGGTGCAAGCGTTTACAAAGGGGCCAATGCTATCATTGTGCCACATTGTAAATATGATGAAGTAGAATGGCCTCCTTAACACCACATTAGCGTGACAAATTACACAAGTGTGGTGCTAAGAGGTGCTAGGGCCTTGTAAATCTGGCCTTTAGTGTCTGCGGAGCTTGTTTCACAGACATGAGACAGAATGTACTTGCGGTTTTAATATTTAATACATATTTCCTTGGGGTATATTTAACATTTTAGGTATAATTACAGTTACTGATATGATACAGTTTTACTCTTACTTTTGTGCCGCAATGACCTTGTATGCGTGTGATGAGACTACTTGTGAAATGGTCTTTCACTAACAACACAGAGTAGCAGCAGGAGTAGGTCATTGTTTACTTAGGATTTTGCAAGATGTTGCTCCCTGCTGCTTTTTTAAATAGGGTAACAGGCGGAGGGCATTTCTGACTCAATTTCTGCTGCTGTTTTAGAAGATTTATTTGGAAATGAATAAACTTGTCTCCTATTCATTCCCATCTTAATAATAGCTTGTACTATCAATAACATTTAACACCACACTCCAGTGAGCTCTATAAAGCACAGTAGTTAATATTCCCCAAATCAAGAGTATTCCGTTTATTGGTCCAATACGAATGAATTGGCTTTCAAGGTCATGACCCGTATGTCAGCAACAAGCATTATCTCAATGATCCTTTGTGCTCTCTATTTGAGTTGTTTGTTTTTATCTCGTTTACATAATTGATGCCAGGCTGCAAGGTTATTGCTTTGACTATCTCCTGCTTGCCATTAGAGCATATTCGGATTTATTGTTTGCTCCTTAAAGCTTAATGACACTTTATGCTTGTTCTAGTTTTGTGTTAACATGGAGGGTAGTTGTAGTGGGAGTAATTCTGCAGTTCCTGAATCTGTTGATTTTGCAAATTAATTTCTCGAGAGGAAATTAAATAATCTGTGTGGTACTGGAGTCATATTTGCTGAGGCTGTTTAGTTTGTAATGAGGATCCATTGGAGGTAGCACCATTTGAAATTGGTGACAACTCTCATTTCTCAAGGCATTACTGAATCTGCAGAAACAAGGGCGGTTAATTAAATCCATGTTTGCTTTAAATTGTTTTTGAAAATAAGCATGATGTAATCTTTTCGTTACTTTTCTACCCCACAGTGAAAATTATCCATTTTGACCTGACAGATGAATAATTGATTGCTTGTGATAGAAAAGGATCCGTTAAGGAAAGCAATGGGTTGGTGAAAGATCCCTAGATGGTGACCATGTTCAAGCCTATTGTATGCATCATCCCTGTCGGATCTGACCCTTTTTTGCAGGGTCATCCCCAAACATTTTTGCCTCCTTCCTCCTATTCTGACCTGTTTATGTCAGTTTCGGAACTCTGGGCAATTTACCACTGCTGACCAGTGATAAAGTGCAATGCTCCCTGTGTAAATTGTGATTATGATTTTTTATCCGTGATTGGCATATCTGATTTACTAGTAAATGCCTAGTAAAGAGCACTACAGGTGCCCAGGGCCCGTAAATCGTATGCTACTAATTGGCCTGCAGCACTGATTGTGTCACCCACATGAGTAGCCCTCTAAACATGTCTCACACCTGCCATTGCAGTGTCTGTGTGTGCAGTGTTTCACTGCCAATTCGACCCGGCAAGTGTACCCACTTGCCAGGCCCAAACCTTCCCTTTTACTACATGTAAAGCACCCCTAAGGTTGGCCCGAGGCAGCCCCATGGGCAGGGTGCAGTGTATTTAAAAGGTAGAACATTTACTGGTGTGTTTTACATGTCCTCATAGTGAAATCCTGCCAAATTCGTTTTTCACTTTTGCAAGGCCTATCTCTCCCATAATTTAACATGATTATTGCCTTTAAATATCTTTTAAGTGTAGTTTCCCATTGGGAGCAGATAGAGATGTGGAGTCTGGGGTCTCTAAACTTACAATTTAAAAATACATATTTTGGTAAAGTTTTTTAGATTGTCTGTTTGAAAATGCCACTTTTAGAGAGTGGGCATTTTCTTGCTCAACCATTCTTTGCGTCTGGTTGACTGCTGAATCCACGTCTGGGTCAGACTGACAGTTGGGTTGTTTGTGAATTCACTCTAGACAGTAACAAAAAGGAAGAGTGAGGTGTGTCCTGCATATCCCGATGAGTCTTCCTGGGCTAGAGTGGGAGGAAGGAGCTGTCACCTGCACTTGGAAGGGCTATGTCTGTCCCCTCACAACACAATTTACAACCCCTTAGTGTGTGTCTGGGGTAGGGCAAGGAAGAGGCAGGGTCTTGTGTGTTACAAAGACTTTCCTCTGAAGTTTGCCTACTTCAAAGGTAGAAATGAAAATACGTGTTAGACTGCTAACCTTGGGACCTGCCACTCTGCCTGTTGCTTTGCTGTGCTGTCTTGCTGCTTCTGCTTCTCGAGTGAAAGAACTGAAATCCTGCTTGTGAAGTTTCTGCAAGGGCTTGGACTGAGCTTGCCTCCTGTTCTGAAGTCTCAGTGCCATCAAAGACTTCATCTGCTAGCACCTCTACCCTGCCAAGTGGTGCCACATCCAGTCCCTGGGCCCTTGCAAAGGGAAGCTGGTGAACCTAATGTGAAAATCCACGCACCAGAGCAAAGCGGCAGAAAAATCGATGCATCACCTGCACTGAGGCTGAAAAATCGACGCATTGCCAGTGAAATTGACGCATTGCGAACTCAGTGTTGATTGATCGCTGCCGTGCATCAGATTTCCCACGCATCATCGCTGGGCATCAAAATCTACAGCAAAACTTCACGGACCTGAAGCAGCGCGGACCCAGAAATCGACACATCACCCTCATGCAGGAAAAAAATTGATGCATCGCCTACCCAGCAGGGAAAGAATCAACACACCGCCTCACTTGCGAGTAAGGAATCGATGCATTGCTTGCTTTTCTGATGCGCTCATTGATTTGAATTAAAACCACGTATCCATTGATTCCTATGAAGTAAGACTCTTTTTACTTTAAAAATTGATATCTCTTTTTGCGTCTTTTGGATTTTTGTCGTTTTGGCCTTGTCTGATTTAGATAAATATTGGTTATTTTTCTAAACTGGTGTAGTGTCCTTTTGTGGTGTTTTCACTTTGTAACTGTGTGCGGTTGTACAAATACTTTACACATTGCCTCTGAGATAAGCCTGACTTATTGTGCCAAGCTACCAAGGGGGTTAGCAGGGGTTATCCAGTGCTTAATTTGTGCTTGTTGTTTACGGTGCTGAGCACCGGCACTTATTTTTGAGGGCCGGGGCTTGCTCTTCTGCCTCAAGCATTTGCTGCGAGCAAAATACACATATGGGAAAGATGGAGGAAGGGGAAAACGAAAACGCGTCACTAAGGGAGAAAGCAGAAAGCTGCAAGAGTGAGCTGAAAGGGCAGGGAGGTGCTTTAAATGGATTGAAGAGGCCTGAGATGGCTTCAGGATTACGCTGCCTCAGTATTCTATGTTCATACATTTAATTGCAGCAGCCGCGTGTTTAAGAGGAGGGCTTTGGGCGCCGGCACCTCTTTATTTACAAATTAAGCACTGGGGTTATCTGAGCTGTGTATTTCCCTTACCCTGACTAGCGGGAGGGTCCCTACTTGGACAGGGTGTAAACCGACTGCCAACTAGAGACCTAATATCTAACAACCCCCATTCCTCAGAACAGTGGCCCTATGATCATATGGAAAGATTTGTCTAATCAAGGATTAAAAACCTACAAAGAATAATGAGAATAATATTTCACATGTTGGGTATTTCTGTTGAAAAGTTTTGATAATGCTGTGACAACAGGGAAGATATGAAAGCACTTTAGAGTGAACCAAACAGCTTACATGAGCATGAAGAGGAATGATAAATCAGGTGGGGCAAGGCAAAAGGGCATGGAAGTGGGGTAGGAGGTAAGGGCCGAACTAAAGGTGTCAATAATACTGAAACAACTGAATAAATGTGATCTGAATGGAGACTGAAATATCAGAAATAAATGTGTGGGTGGTGAAGATGGTGCCTGTTTCCTGAAGGCCACCTTGGAGCTTGAAAGGTCAACCTTGAGTCCTTTCTTGAAGGACACTATGTCATGGCTGTATATTAGCTCTAGCAGCAGAGAGTTACACAATGTGGGTGATGCTCCTGAGAATGATTGCTTCAGTGCTAGTGAAAACTTGAATTTGTTGGTTTTAAGAATTTATTGAAAACCTTTGCCTTGAAATAGCATGGGGAGGTTAGATAAGTAGGAAGGACTGTTGTTCTACACCTTTTTGTCAGCGATACGTGTGATCTTGAACTTGATCCACGCCTCCAGTGGAAGTCTCTCAGAATCAGAGAGATATGGTCAAATCTTTTTTTCCCTGCAATGAGTCTGGCAGTGGAGTGGATGGTGGCTTTAAGAGGAGCCAGTGTTTATGTGGAATACTTCTAGGATGCCATTGCCTTTGTCAGTACTTGAAATTATATGAACGTGGGCAATAGATTGTAATTGATTGGAGTGTAGAGGATATTTGAGTTTCTTAAGTTTATGGAAAAGGAAGCTGGCAGATTGCACCATTTTGTTTGTCTGCACTGTTAAATTGAGTGAGGAGTCCAGTGTGAAACCAAGAGATTTGACTGAGTTGCTCTGTGATAGATTGAGTTCCATCAGGGATAGCTAAGTGTGCAGTACTGGATCTATTTTGGCATAGGATTCATTGGATATTTTGGGTAATTCAGCCTTTGACAGGTTCAGCTTCAAGCATTATGAGTCCATCTAGTCATAAATTTATTTCCAGCCCTTTTTTGTAACTAGTGTAAATCCTGTACTGAAGATAATCTTAAGTATAGATGGGTGTCATCAATGTATTGGTGTAGCTTTATGGCAGTGTGTTATTAGCAGCTTGAGATGTTCCATGTAAAGACTGAAAGACTGGGGAGAATGTGAAGCCTTGCGGCACACCATAGGTCATTCTTTCTGTTATCGATGCGAAAATTCCTATTTTTACAGAGTTGGGATTGTCCATTCAAAGAGCATAACCTGCTTAGCAATGTTTCCTGAAACCTCTTCTAAGTTCCAGGGTTTTGAGGATGAGATTGTGACCCACTGTGTTAAATGCAACTGGTAGGTCTAAAAGGACAAGGACACATACATCACATTCATCAGTGCTGTAGTACATGTCATTAAGGATCTTCAAGGTTGCTTGTTCGGTGCTGTAGACTTACCTGAAGCCTAACTGGATGTTGGAAAGTAAGTTATTATTGCTTATGTCTTAGTTTAGTTGGAGTGCAAGTCATTTTTCAAAGGTTTCCCTAACCCATTAACCCATGGAGGTTGCAGATAAGGCTGACATTTTCTGTGAGTCTATGGTCAGCATTAGGATTAAGGAGTATGGTTGAGATCTAACACAGCTTTAGATTGTTGGAAAACAGACCTCGAGATAGTGATGTATTGATTAGTGTGAGTCAGAATGGTGCAAATATATTAAAGCTGTCTTTGTCGTGGCTGGAACAAGGGGCCAGATGCAGGAAAATGCCAATTTGCGACTTGCAAATTGCGAGTCCCTGCGACTCGCAATTTGCAAGTCGCAAATTGGTATGCAGAACGGTGTCTCAGACACCGTCTGCGACTCGCTATGGGGTCGCAATGACCCACCTCATTAATATTAATGAGGTGGGTCGCAAATTGCGGCCCCATAGCGAGTCTAGGCACTCGCAAACATGGAGGCCTGCTGTCGTCAGCAGACCTCCATGTTCGTGACTGCTTTCTCAATAAAGCATTTTTTTTTTTTAAGTGTAGCCCGTTTTCCTTAAAGGAAAACGAGCTGCACTTAAAAAAAAAAACGAAACCTTTAGTTTCGGTATTTTTTCAGGGCAGGCAGTGGTCCCTTGGACCACTACCTGCCCTGAAAATTTTGTTTTGGGTCCATTCACAAACTGGATGTGGTCCCATGGGGGACCCCTTCCAATTTGCGAGTGGGTTACCATCCACTTAAAGTGGATGGTAACTGCGATACCCTTTGCGACCACATATGCGGTCGCAAATGGTATTGTATTCCACTCCGAATCGCAAATAGGAAGGGAACACCCCTTCCTATTTGCGATTCTGAAATGCATATTGCGAGTCGGTCCCGACTCGCAATATGCATTTCTGCATAGCAAAGAGGCATTTGCGCCTCGCAAACAGCGATTTTTGCCGTTTGCGACGCGCAAATCCTTTGCTACATCTGGCCCTAAGTCTATAAATCATGGTGTAGGACACATTTCATTGATTATTTTAGATAGATCTTTGGTTTTGACTTTCCGGAATGATTTCCATGTGTTGATTAATTTGGGGGTAACGTTTGGTGGTGGGGAGAATTTAAAAGAGAGGACTAGTGTCAGGTTAGACATTTTGTTAGAGAGCAAAAAAGGAAGCTGTTGCTTTTCCTGGTGGAGGGATAGGAAAGTGTGCTCTTCGTAACTTTCATGTTTTCTCTAAGGATATTGAAACAGGCACTGGAAGGGAACGTGTGTGGGAGATTAGCTCCTGGAAGAAGGTTGCCTTTGTGTTTTTACTTTCTACTTTGAATGACTTTTTGGCTTTCTTTAGTTTGGGTTTAAAGCTGTCCAACTTGCCTTTTTGTCATAGTCTTTCCAGCTTTCTGATTTATTTTTTGTGCTTATGCAATGCTTCATTGAACTGTGTATTGCAAGGTGTGCATTTCAGAGCTTTTAGTTTTACCAGGGCTGGGCAATAAGTATGAGTAGCAGGTGTTCACTTAAGGCCTCTGTGGTGAATAATTTGTTGTTTTGAAGCCATATTTTAGTACTATGAGGTTTTCTGTGGAAAAGGTTTGCCAAAGGAAAGCTCAACTGTAGAGGGAAATAGTCAGCCCAGTCACCTTCAGCAGGGAGGCATACACAGCCCTCAATAGTTGTTAAAAGTAGGTGTAAGATTTTTCCTTTGTTATGGGTTGATGAGATAGACAGGTGACCGAGGTGGTGCATTCTCATAACAGTGTCCAGTTCTCAGAAGAGATTCTATTGAGGGTTCCACATGTCAAGATTGAAATCTCCTGTATAGATATTCTTTGGGGTAGCATCTAGTTGACAGTGACATATTCTGAGAATAAAATAGGTGGAATTGGAGAGAATTCGGTGCGTTCAATAAATAGGGAAGGTCATTCTAGACTTCAGGGGGACTGCAATCCATACAAAAAGTGGAACTTTTTACTATTATTTTTATTTATGTTTTTAATTTGTGTTTGACTATATAAATACATTTTGAATATGTGGTATATTTTAATTCACCTAGGGATATGCATAATATAAGGCAAACGTTATCACCTTCAAATTAGAAAAGGTGTGAACGTAGTTATATTAAAGAAATGATACTACCAATATTATGATTCCTGTATATATGCCTTCAACATAAGAGCACTTAGGCTTCTCAAGTATGGGTCTCGCAAAATCATTGTAGTGGATTGAGAAGTCCTGGAAGGTAAAATCCATTTCGGGGCACTTTAGGGTCTGCAGATTTCTTGGTCCTGAAGAAAGCTCATGACCCCTCTGGGCAAGATTGGGCTGAAACATGTTGACCTGATATATGTGAAGGGCACATAATTCATTCCTAACACATCACATTTGTTTTTAAGCCATAGTAAAATTGGTTTGTAGCTGGGTGATAGAGGTATTTTTAGATCACTTTTTCACCTTCACTGCACTATCTTTGAATCTTCTGTTCACAGAGACGTAATAGTTTCCCAGACTTGTGTGGAAACTACTCCCTTTGTTAGGGGAAAGAGGAGACCCCATGATGATGCTATCAGCTATGAGCACCCAACGAAGCAATACACTTGTTGTTGAAAATAACTGGTGACGGTCTCCTAAAAGAAACTACAGGGACTCCTTGGTGGATACTGGGATATGTGGTCACACTTCTGTTGATATTAAAAGACTGTTGGTTTGGAAGTCAAATGGTAACCTGATACTGCTTCTACCTCTCCTGTTTGATTTTGGTCCATTCTACTATGGCAGTGCCAATTGGATCAAGTACCCCTATCAAACTTAACTCTAAGGGTGTCTCAGGGTATTGAGGGTGACCAGTTGAAGGCATTTCAGGAAGGTAGTGTGGGGTGTAGGTATTCAGATGTCAAGTACTCAAACAATAGGCACACTAAGGGAATGTTCCAGTCCAGTGATGTCTTTGGAATAAATATGGTATACAGAGAAAAGGTGGGATAACTAGAATGCACACTACAGAGTCTATGGGATTAATTATACAGTGAAACATAAAGTCTGACAATTATGGGCAAATGCAGGCTTACTATGAGGATGTGGAGCAGATTTCCTGTATTCTGTGACCTGCAGGTCAATTTGTAATCTTTGACTATGCAGTTTTTGTATGCGGGTTACAGTTACCTTTGAAGGTCTCATCAAAAAGGCATCACGTTTCAGGTGCTGCTGTTTACCTGATATAATGCACCGTAGAGTTGCTTCTCTCCTTGTACTCAGCAGCTCCTGCAGCGTAAGACTCTCCCTTCTCCCCTTTCAGAAGGCATGTAGGCTCCCGGGGCTCAAGCAGCACCAATGCTCTTCCAACAAGGTGTGCAGACTTCAGGCAATTTGCCCTTGCCTCTTGCCTTTTTGTATCAGAAAGCTGGGTTTGACCATTAAGTCAACCTTTCATCATTATACAACAGTATACAATGTTATATTAAGTCTCAAGGAAGGTAGTCCTGTGTCACTTAAATAAGATGAATAAGTATTAGAAGAAACATTATCAATCTAGCTTATATCCCTTTTAAGAAACTGAACTCTGATCTATGTACTTATCTTAAAGATGTCACCTTATATATACTTTTTACACATTATCCTACATTGAAACTTGTCACATCTCCCACTTCATTACCTACCACCACTCCCCATCCTATTTTCTCATCCAAAACAACTATTAATATAATAAATATAATACTACAACAACATGTACATTGCTCCTCAAAAGGTACACAGTAAGCAGTAGAAAAATAAGCAGTAGAAAAATCAACATCTTAACTGCAATCTGTGCCTCGCAGTTACATCAAATCTAACACTGAACCACCTTGCACAGTCCATTGTCATTACTCATGCATCAATATAAACGTCATCTATGTGTTCCAGGATATCAGCTTCAGCCACGCACCCTGCTTCAATTTGACACCTGCATAAATCACTCCAGATCTTGTCAAAGACAGGTAATCAATGATTTAACTTATAAATTATTTTCTCATACTTCGTCACTTCATTACGGCATTTCATGTAGCCAGATTTCAACATGGGAATTGGTCTCATTCTTCAGTGACGAAGCATACCCAACTTGGCAACAGCCAAGACCGTGGCAAACTATCTTCCTCGATGTGGGGTGATTACCACTGACCCTGTTAGGTTTTCCTGTATGTCAGAGATATTCTTTATTCTCTCCAGATATCATCCCAATATGATCTCAACAGGTCAAATTCCAGACTTGGGGCCAGATGTATCAAAGCTTTTTGCATTCGCAAACGGTGTGAATGCCCATTTGCGAATGCAAAAAGCCATTTCAGAATGTATTAAAGGCATTCTGAAAGCAATTTTAAGCAATCTCTAAAATAGCGATTCCTTAAAATTGCGACCCTGTTTAGAGAGTCGCAAATTGCGACTCTCTAAATAAGAAATCGCAAATAAGGATTCAATATTTGCGATTTCTAAGCACATATAAGAAGCAATTCCTTAATGCGAATTGGGCATTAAGGAATCGCTATTTACCAAGTTGAACTTGGTGGTAACCATGTGCAAATTTTAAAAATGCATTTAAAATGCATTTTTAAAATGTACATGTAAAGCACACATGCCCTTTTGGCATGTGTGCACCTTACATGTCCTAAAAAACTTTTTGGGGTGCAGCAGAGGGGGCCTTAGGCCCCCAGCACCCTGGGGTTTTGCATTTCCAAAATTGTGATTTCCAGTTAAGAAATTGCAATTTTGGAAATGCAAAAAATTCGCAAATATGGGCCTACAGGCCCTTAGGTGCGAATGGGGCCGGTATCACAATTTGCAATTCGGTAATAGCATTTGCGATTTTTAAGAAATCACTATTACCGAATCGCAAATGTGATACATTGCATTTTGCGAATCAGAAATAGCGATTTCTTAAAAATCGCTATTTCCGACTTGCAAAAGGCCTTCTTGGTACATCTGGCCCTAAGTGAGCAATAAGTGGCTGGTGGCATCTTCAGCATTATGAGTGGGGAAAGATCGTGGCATTTTTTAATCTTAGTGGGGACCAATCCCATCTATGCGAAATCTTATAGTATCCCACTTCATCCTGGATTTTGATAAATTCATGACTGAGAAAACGTTCAGCCCACTTCTTATCAGTATAATCCTGCTGTAATCTATTGGATCACCAGTCTCTACGTTTTGACATTATTAAGTATGAAAATACCCCATCTATGAGAATCTTGTACCATCCCCATAATGTTCCTTTATGTATCCCTTATGCTTTCAGGTAGGTTAAAAAAGGGTATATCTGAAGTGTCACCTAGGACTGTGGAAAAACAATGTGATAGCTGCATATATTTCTAGGAACAGGTCCTATCAAGTATAAACTTGGATTGTGTTTTGCAAAGGTCAACAACCTGCTGCCCTCAACAACTGATCTACTGCATGAATGCCCTATAATCATATGCTTCCCATTAAGGCTCTCTGTACTCAATCCAGAATTGGCAGTTATCCCATAATGGAGTGACTACATTCAGTGTTCTCTTGGTTTTTAAGAGAGATTGCTCTCTGCCATGCATAAGATTGGGTGAGTTGTGTAGTTTGGTTCTTGTGAGCAGAGAGTACCAAGACACCCTATGCCTTCGGGCACTTTCTTTTCTATCTGTACTCCTCTTGGCTTTTCCAAGGTTTCATTGGTTATAGTGAAGCAGGGCTAATTCTAACAATAGCCAATTGCTTTCCAGAACTATTAGAACAGAATTTGTTCATTTTCTACCTGGGCCCCCCCCCCCACACACACACACACACACACAAATTGTTTCACTAGCTCCACAACATTTCTTTAGGTGTGCTTCAGGTATGCTAAGTGGTAACATTACAAAAATATAATTAATCCATTTTGCAACATTCATCTTCATAACCTGTGTCTTGTACCAGAGTGATGGATTAATGTAGGAGGCTGGCCTGGCTTATAATGGGTACCTGATGGTACTTACACCTTGTGCCAGGTCCAGTTATCCCTTACTAGTAGATTAGTAGTGATCTAGCAGCTTAGGCTGATAGAGGTAGCTATAGCAGAGCAGCTTAGGCTGAACTAGGAGACATGCAAAGCTCCTACTATACCACTTATATCATATAGCACTATATCATAAGATACACAATACTCAGAGTTCCCAAAAATAAGGGTACTTTATTTTAGTGACAATGTGCCAAAAATATCTCAGAGGATATACTCCCTTAGGAGGTAAGTAAAATACACAAAATATACACACAGACCAAAATCAGGTAAGTAAACAGTTAGAAAAGCAGTGCAAACACTGTAGAATACAATAGGATGCAATAGGCCTAGGGACAACACAAACCATATGCTAAGAAAGTGGAATGTGAACCACTTAGGGACCCCTGGCCTAGTGTAGTGTGTAGAGGGTCACTGGGAGTGTAAGAAAACACTAAGGGTGTTCAATATACCCCACCCCAAGACCCTGAAAAGTGGGAGTAAAGTGATACTACTTCCTCAGAAACACACTAAAGTCGTGATGGGAGATTCTGCAAAGACCACGACAGACTGCAAAGCACTGAAGACCGATTCCTGGACCTGAGCACCTGTAAAGGAAGGAGACCAAGTCCAAGAGTCACAAAAGTGTCCAGGGTGGGCAGGAGCTCACTAAACCCCAGATGAAGGTGCAAAAAGGATGCCTCCGGATGGAAGAAGCTGAAGATTCTGCAACAATAGAAGGTGCCAGGAACTTCTCCTTTGTGCAGAAGATGTCCCACGGAGGGTTGGAGGATGCAGCATTGTTTGTTTGGAGAAAGACTGCAAACAAGCCTTGCTAGCTGCAAAGGTCACAGTTGGGGAAAAAGGGTGATACCTGGGCCCAAGAAAGACCAGGAGGTTGCTACTTAGAATAGGAGACAGAGGGGCCCCTCAGCAGTACAGAGAGCCCATGCACAAGAAGGCAGCACCCACAGAAGTACTTGAACATGGGTTCAAGAAAACTGAGCATGGCGGTTGTCTCAACACTACAAAAGTGGGTCCCACGATCCGGTGGTCAACTTAGCGAGTTGAGCAATGCAGGACGGAGTGCTGGGAAGCTGGGATAGGATGTGCATGAAGGATTCCTTGCAAAAGTGCACAGAAGCCCTAGCTGGTGCAGTTAACACAGTACACAGGTTTACTGTCTGGAGAGGGGAGGCAAGGACTTACCTCCTCCAAATTTGGACAGTTGGACCACTGGACAGTCTGGGTCACTTGGGTCCACCACCTGTGTCCCAGGGGCCACGCTCGTCAGGATGAGAGGGGTGCCAGAGTACCGGTGATGCTGAAGTTTGGTGCCTGCTGGAGCAGGGGGAAGATTCCGTCGACCCACGGGAGATTTCTTCTTGGCTTCCAGTGCAGGGTGAAGGCAGACAGCCCCCAGAGCATGCACCACCAGAAAACAGTCGAGAAAGCCAGCAGGATTTAGGGCCAGATGTAGGTAGGGAAAAATTAGCGACTCGCAAATTGCGACTCTTTGCGACTCGCAATTTCCGACTCGCTAACTGCAATGCAGGAAGAAAACGCGAGGACAATTTGCGACTCGCAAATGGAGTCGCACCGCAGAGAGCGAGTCCGCTGTTTGCGATGTCGCTTTTTGCGACCGCGCAAAAAAAGGACACGCAATTTGCGAGTGGGTGTCGCAAATTGCGACTGTGCCGCAAATTGAATGCAGGTGCTGCAGAACACTCTGGAAAACACTTCCTGGCACATGATGATGACATCACAGCCAGGAAGTTTACAAAGACACCTGGGAGGAGGGAGGACCACACCCATTTCAACTGCAGCACTACAAACACACAGAGCTCCAGCAACCATGGCAGAGACCCCAAGGAAGAGTAAACTGAAGTTTGCAGAAAAAGAGTTGGAGGTGTTGACTGAGGAGTGTTGTCAGCACCATGACCAGTTGTTTGGCAGGGCAGCCCTCACCGTGCCAGAGACAGAGAAAAGGAGACTGTGGATGGAGATCCAGGAAAAAGTAAACTCCCTGGGTGTCAGCCACTGGAGTATTGAGGAACTCAAGAAAAGGTGGTACGACCTGCGCTCCCAGACCAAGGAGAGGGAGGCAGAGCGGCTCTGGGAGATGAGAGGCACAGGAGGGGGACCATCAACAGTACCACCACCCACACCTCTGGAGGAAAGGGTAAAGGAGACCCTTGAGCCTGAGGCTGTATGCGGGATGGGAGATCTGGACACATATGAGCCAGGACCATCAACCGGTGAGTACCATGTGACATGCATGTACCCTCATTAATGCCATACCCCCACCCACCTTGTACACAGGAGCATGCATAACCAAAATAGTTCCATTTCAGAGTAACAAACACCAGAATGGTGCATTTTGTGCAATGTAGTCAAGTAGGCAGCTCATAGGCAACAGTTTATTAGGAAGTTGATAACAGATAGTAGATACTGACAGTGTGTTCCCTATGTCCCACAGGTCTCCCACAAGACACCCCCACCAGCCCAAGCAGCCAGTGGCCACTGGTCAGCCAGCAGACACACGAGGGAACAGGACCAGCCACCACTGCGATCTGCACCACCGACACCATGTCCCCTCACGAAACACCTGTTGCAGTAGTGGTGTGTGAGCCTGCTCCAGGTACCAGCCAAAGTGCCACGGGAGACGTCACAGGGCCTCCACCCCGTCGCAGGCGACGTGGAACTCCATCCTCACAGCGGCAGGCAGAGTCAGGGGATGCCTCCATTTCACATACTGAGGCCGCACTCCTACGGGGTCAGCGCCTGCAGACACAGGAAATGAGGAGGATTACCGGGGCATTGCTGCGCATGGAGCGCAATCATGGAAACAGCATGCAGCTTGTACATTCAGAGTTGCAACTGATCAGTTCACACATGGGCGATCTTGCACTCTCCATGCGCCAACTAGTGGCAGGACTGCTAACGTAGACAGAGAGTTCATGGCGTCGGGACCGCCAGCTGCTGAACCGCCTAGACAGGATGTCATCCTCAATTGTAAGGCTGGCCGTGAACACAACAGGTCTGTCTAGGCGCACGGTCAGCCTCCAGGTGGACATGGGCCACTTTGCCAGTGACGTGGCACATGGACTGGGCCGTCTCAGCCACGCTGTAGACTTAATGGAGGCACGGCAGGTGGCCAGGGGCACAGGCGACACGCCGCAGGATAGTGAGGGGGGCTCCACTGTCAGCAGTGTCTCTGCCAGTGACACCAGGGTGCTTCGCAGTGGAAGCACAAGGCAGGGCACTGCTGACCCCCCTAGTAACAGCCATGCTGGCCGAGCCTGCCGTAGGGTTTGAGCTCCACACAGTCCTGGGGTTGGGGCACATGACGTCAATGTGTCCCATGCCAAGTGGACTATTGAAGCCCCTGAACTGTTCCAATTGTAAATAGTTTTTGTGTTTGCACTTATTAAATCACTTGTTCTTTCCACTTAACACATGGAGTCTTTGTGTGTTATATTGATGAGTATGGTAAAAGTTAGCACGTACCTTCCAAAGTATTGGTTTGCAATGTGTTCCCGTCTCAGTCTGCCTTGATTTGCGATGCTCCTATCCCCATGATGGCGATTTGGTAGCTCTTGCTCTTCATCCTCAGAATCTGGGTCTTCAGGGGTGAGAGGTAGCCCACGTCTGGTGGCAATGTTGTGCAGTATAGCGCATGCGACAACGATTTTGAAAGCTGTTATTGGGGTATACTGGAGGGCACCTCCACTTCGGTGGAGGCATCTGAACCTTGCTTTCAGCAGTCCAAAGGTACGTTCGATGAAATTCCTGGTCCTCTTATGTGCACTGTTGTATCGCCTCTCTGACTCATTGCTGGGTGTTAGGTACGGAGTTAGTATCCATGGTCGTAGTGCATATGCACTGTCACCTGTTTGGCACAAAAAGTACAATGTTAGCTGGGCATGGGTGGTTTCCACATTGACCTGTGTGTATGTCTGCAAGGTGTTATCAGCTCTACCTAGTAGGTATCCGTCTCCAAACTCCCCACGTTCTAGGCGCTGGTGTATCCCACTGTGCCTAAAAATGTAGGAGTCATGAGTACTGCCTGGAAATTTAGCTACCATGTCAGTGATGACATAATGGGCGTCACATACCACCTGAATATTGAGGGAGTGGGTACACTTCCTATTGCGGAACAGATATTCCAGGTTTGCAGGAGGGCATATTTGTATATGTGTCCCGTCTACACACCCTATGACATGGGGGAAGTTGGCAATCCTGTAGAATTCCAACTTGGTGCTGTTGATTTCTGCCTCATTCCTGGGTAGGTATATGTAACTGGACATGTGTGTGAGTAAGGCATCTAGGAATGCCCTAAAGAACCGTGAGAGTGCACTTTGGGATACCCCACCTGCCACAGCAATGACTCCCTGATAGCTACCCGAGGCCAAGAGGTGCAGTGAGCATAGCACTTGCACATGCATAGGGATGGCGCAGCCGCGCACAGTCTGGCGTTGTAGCTGTGGTTTGAGTAATTCTATTAAATCTAGTATAGTTGCGCTGCTGAGTCTATATTTATCATAAATCTCCTCCTCAGTTTGTTGGAAAAGTGTCTGCCTTGTTCTGTATATCTTCTCCTGTCTCTGGCTCCTCCTCCTCCTCTGCTGGGCGGCGTGGGCTCTTCTCCTCACTGCTATCACATATATCTCTGCCATCTTGAGTAACCCACATGCCTTCTGGGTCTCCTTTTATACTTTGGTAATGGTTACCACCTGCTCTGAGTTAGTGGTAAATTGGAAGTGCAAAATGGGCTTTTTGCGACTAGTCGCAATTTGCGAGTTGCTATTGCATATGGTTTGCGATTCGCAAATTGCGGCTTCCTATTTGCGGGTCGCAAAATGGGGTCGCAAATTTTGCGACTCGGTAATGGCTCGCGTCGCATTTTGCGAGTCGGAAATGGGATTTTTGCATCCCATTTCCGATTTTGCGGGGTCGCAAATTGCGAATCGGGCCATTTGCGACTCGCAAAAGTTTGCTACATGTCACCCTAGGTGCTACAATGTCGCTGGTAGTCTTCTTGCTAAGTCGAAGAGGGAGATGCAGAGGAACTCTGGTGAATTCTTGCACGTCGTTATCTGAGGAAAACCCCACTGGAGAGACCCTAAATAGCCCTCAGAGGAGGATTGGCCACCTAGTCAGGTAAGCACCTATCAGGAGGGGTCTCTGACGTCACCTGCTGGCACTGGCCACTCAGAGGCCTCTATTGTGCCCTCACACCTCTGGATTCAAGATGGCAGAGGTCTGCGACACACTGGAGGAGCTCTGGGATCTGCCCCTGGGGTGGTGATGGACAGGGGAGTGGTCACTCCCCTTTCCTTTGTCCAGTTTCGCGCCAGAGCAGGTAACAGGGGTTCCCTGAACCGGTGTAGACTGGCTTATGCAAGTAGGGCACCATCTGTGCACTTCAAAGCATTTCCAGAGGCTGGGGGAGGCTACTCCTCCCCAGCCCTTAACCTCTATTTCCAGAGGGAGAGGGCGTAACACCCTATCTCAGAGGAAATCCTTTGTTCTGCTTTCCTGGGACTGGGCTGCCCAGACTCCAGGAGTGCAGAACCCTGTCTGTGGGGTGGCAGCAGCGGTAGCTGCAGAGAAAACCCCAGAGAGCTGGTTTGGCAATACCCGGGGTCCATAGTGGAGCCCTGGGGATGCATGTGATTGGCACCCCAATACCAGATTTGGCATGGGGGACAATTCCATGATCTTAGACATGTTACATGGCCATATTCGGAGTTATCATTGTGAAGCTACATATAGGTATTGACCTATCTGTAGTGCACGTATGTAATGGTGTCCCCGCACTCACAAAGTCTGGGGATATTGCCCTGAACTATGTGGGGGCACCTTGGCTAGTGCCAGGGTGCCCTCGTACTTAGTAACTTCGCACCTAACCTTCACTAAGTGAGGGTTAGACATATAGGTGACTTATAAGTTACTTAAGTGCATTGTAAAATGGCTGTGAAATAACGTGGACGTTATTTCACTCAGGCTGCAGTGGCAGTCCTGTGTAAAATTTGTCTGAGCACCCTATGGGTGGCAAAAGAAATGCTGCAGCCCATAGGGATTTCCTGGAACCCCAATACCGTGGGAACCTAGGTACCATATACTAGGGAATTATAAGGGTGTTCCAGAGTGCCAATTAGAATTGGTGAAAATGGTCACTAGCCTACAGTGACAATTTTAAAGGCAGAGAGAGCATAAGCACAGGGGTTATGTTTAGCAGAGCCTCAGTGACACAGTTAGTCACTACACAGATACTCACATTCAGGCCACAAACTATGAGCACTGGGGTCCTGGCTAGCAGGGTTCCAGTGAGACATATAAAACACACTGACAAATAGGGTTTTCACTATGAGCACTGGGGTCCTGGCTAGCAGGATCCCAGTGAGACAGTAAAAACACCCTGACATATACTCACAAACAGACCAAAAGTGGGGGTAACAATGCTAGAAAGAGGCTACCTTCTCACAAGTGAGGGCTGTGACCTCCTAGTATCCTGCATGAATTTAGAGAGTAAGGGATTTAAATTATGCTCCTTAATGCTTCCGAGACCCAGATTAAAAAAAATCCCTCAATATTTAAGCTTAGATGGTGTCCAGTGAAAGGGGTGAGGACCAAAAGAGGATACTGTGAACGATCATGTTAGCGGCATTGCTCCACACTTCCCAAGATAAAACAATTTGCTGAAGATCTTCCAAATTAAATGTGTGAGGTGTGGAAGAGAGGTTTATATGCTGGACAAAGTAAGAAGGATTTCATCAGCATATAAAATGCTTTGGATTCTCCATCCAGGGTGGAGACCTCTGATATATTTCTGCTTTGCCTAATGGCAATCACTAAGGATTCAAGAGCCATTGTAAAAAGCAATAGAGAAAGTGAACATCCTTGTCTTGTGCCCCTGTTAATCCAAAATAGGAATGAAATGTGATCATTGCAAGCCCCTACCACTGGGTGGTTCATATATAGCCATTTGACTTGGGATATACAACTTGAGCTAAACCCTGTGAACCACAGTCCTAAACAGGTAGCCCTGTCCTGCTCAGTCAAATGCCTGTCCACTACATTTTAATCACTATCAATTCTCACTTGCGATAGAATATGGACCAACTACCTAAGATGTGCAGATGTGGAACCATGCAATACAAAACCAACTTGGTCTCAGTGTATCAGGGATGTAAACAGGAGCTTCACCAGTATTTTGAGATTCACATTAATCAGTGATATAGGTCTGTAAGTTGCACAGCTACAATGGTCGTTCTCAGGTTTGAAAATCACAGTGATTCTTACTTTGTTTGACTCTGGTAGAGGGGATGAACTTTCTCAAATGTCATTAAACATTTGATACAGGAGAATGCCTCGGACTGTTTGTTGATTTTGTAAAATTCAGCAGCATACCTGTATATCCCTGGGGCGTTGGAAGAAGGAAGTACATCAATAACCTGCCCATTTCCTTCCTCCTCTTTCCATGACTAATGTTGCTGTGTGCTCAGGAGTAAATGTAGGCATCAAGATTTCAGAGAGAAACTTCATCTTTACCTTTAAGGTCTCAACATTCAGCTGTCTATAGGTTTTTATAAAAAGAATAGAAAACAGTTACAATATCTGTTGGGTGCATGAACATGTCACCTTGGTCATTCTTAATGGCAGGGATGTGAGGGATGCATCTTGTTCCCTCCACAGTAAGGCCAATAGTCGGCCCGCATTCTCATCCATTCGTAATGCCTTTGTTTCAGACCGAAAAAGATTTCTCTGCTCCATGAGAGTTTTTTTTATGTGTCACAAGAGTTTGTCCTATGTTGGGTTGTGAAGGGCTGAAGTTGATGCTTTAAGGTTTTTGAGGGGTGAGGGCTCCCCATTTCTTAATAGTGAAATTCAGTATTAACTCTTCCTCCATATCTGCTATCCCCACTTCCCAGAGGACATGTGATGAGGTCACTGACTGTGGGTTTCCTCTAAGTATCAATCTCCTAACTCTGTAACCTAATGTTTGGCCTCTGGGAGTTTATCCCTAGACACCTTAAAGAGCCACTGTTGTGAGGAGGATGGTGATGCACTGTCCAAGGCCAAGTGTATGGACAGCACATTGTGATCTGATGTTCCATTCAGGATTATGCTTGTGGCTGTCACACACTGAAGGAGGCTTGCTGACACTGAGTAAAATTACCTTCTAGTACACATGTTGTGCACTCTGGAAGTGAGTAGGTCTTTTAGGTGATGCAAATTGTGAGAATCTCAGGTGACTGAGCTATACCCTCAAATGTTGGGAAGGCAGTGCTAGCAAAATGAGGTAGGGACAATGCTTGTCCAGTGAAACTACAAGTAGAGAAGAAGCTTAATGAGTTTAATTAGAAACGTAATGAGTTTCCAGTCCCCAATTCAGATGGCAGTCCCTATATCCGATTTTGGGGGGAGGTAGTAACAGTTGCAGGTGCCCTCTCCTCAACTGAAGGGAACATTACTTGTGTAGTGAGGTGGCAACTAACTATTGCGCACCATGAAATCAGGGGGAGATATAGATCAGTCGTAATGGCTGAACCTACTTCCATCCATCCATCTAGAAATAATAATATCTGTTAAATTATCTACTACAAACAATTCCTAGATTTGTATTCTAAAACCAACAACTTTCACTAATGGCCTGTTTCTAACCATCATTGTTTTTCCTTCGATCAGTAATAGAGGTTAGTATCTCCAGGCAGTTTCTATTAGAAAGTCAGAGGGACTCATTTTCTCAGGAGATCTGGAGTTATCTCGCAGAGGTGGTAGCCAGTTCCTATATTCAGATTTTAGGCCATGTGACCAGTACCTTGTAACTAAATCAATTCTCTCTCACTCCTGCAGTGCCTGCCAAGTTGTTGCACCTTCATCCTGCTTTGGCTTAGAAGTGGTTGTATGTTCAGTTTGGCTTATGTCCATGTCCGTAGCCTCAAAATTGTTTAAGAGTGTTTTAAGTTGACAAGGGTCTTCAAAATCTTTCATAGGCCCATCGATAGTTATGAACATTGTTGCTAGGTGTAGGAGGACATAGCAAAAATAAAGCATTTCCAGTCTGGGTCGTAGGTCAAGAAAATGTTTACAAATGGGCATAGTTTCCCAGGAAAAGTCCTGATGTACATGAATTTTGTGACCGTCACACAAAAACTGACCTTGTTTCTTGACTTTGCTGATTACATTTAGGGCATGCTGATGACAAAGGAAACAGACAATCACCTATTGTGGGGCATTTTTGCTGTTGGTGGCCTGTGTCTTGATTTCATGGGATGTTTGTGGATCGAAAGACCAGGAGAATACTATCTCGGTCAGGTCAAGGATTAACCACAGCATGAAATCCACATTGTTTTCCTTTTCTGGTTTCTCAGGGATCTAAAAAAAAACAGAGGTTGTCTTACCTCCTTTGATCTTCCAATTCTGTGATCTTTGCCTGTATGCGCCAATGATCCTGTTCCCAGTCAGTGGAAGTGAATAACCTCTTTCAGTGCTGGTCAACCTATTTGCCGTCATCATGAAGTGTGAAGAAAAGGCCATAGGATCTGATCCTTGAGATCATAGCGGGTGAGTAGCGCGCTTTACAAAAAAATGATAGATTGATTGATTGATCAGAGGCTATATTTTTTCCAAGGATGCTATAGAGATATTTTCCTCCGTTGATGAGGCAGAGGTTCGAAGAGTAGTGAGCCATATT
Source organism: Pleurodeles waltl (assembly GCF_031143425.1). Classification (NCBI taxonomy): domain Eukaryota; kingdom Metazoa; phylum Chordata; class Amphibia; order Caudata; family Salamandridae; genus Pleurodeles; species Pleurodeles waltl. Next base: position 903,726,619 of record NC_090437.1, read on the forward strand.
GTCTACTTACTTTGGGAGCTTCTGTGTCTTTTCTGGGATGGGTTCTGTGACACCAGTTGGCCGCTTTGACTTCAGGATGAAGGTCTCAGGTCCTCCCAATGTGGTGGTTTAATTTATTTTACAACTCTGGCAACACTGATGAGAATACCGTTGGAAGTCTCTTGTAGGGCCCATGTAAGAAAAAGTACCATGAGACTAGAAACAATTACAGTACTCTCGAGGGTCGATATGCTTGGTAGGGCTTTACTGTAGAATGAAGGTGAGTGATTTTAGCCAGTAAAGCTGCTTGGCATATCAAAACGACAATAATAATTCAATGATGGAACCGTGTTGTTTGCAGAGCTAGAAATTAGTGGAGGACCTCTAACATGTCTGCAGTATTCTGCGACATACAGGAAGTTAGTTGCAGCATTCAGTAGAGGGTTGAGTGTGACTTATCTTGAGGCCCTCAAGATAGGTATTATGTGCTACTTTAACGAAGGCTCATGGTGGATCTTGTATTCGGTGTGGCAGCGGGCAATACCATCAATCACAGGTAATATTTAGAAGAAGGGTATTATACCAGTCTCACTGTCTTCTGCAGGTAGGGTCAGATGGTTAAAATGCTTGCAAAAATATCCCTCGGTCTTGCACATAAATACACTTTTTAAGATTGCTCTCTAGACTTGCTAGAATTCTCAAGGAAAAGAAAGTAGGCCAACCATTCTCAATATGGCCATCATCAATACAGAGACCAAGGGCCACATGTACAAAGATCCGGTTTTGCAACTCGCAAACTGCGAGTCGTAGCGACTCGCAAAACCGGATGTACAACAGTGTACTTTACACTGTTTGCGATTCCCAATGGGGTCGCAAATGACCTACCTCATGACTGTTCATGAGGTAGGTCGCAATTTGCGACTCCATTGGGAATGGCCGCCCTCGCATTGATGGTAGCATGCTGGAGACAGCAGACCACCATGTCTGTGACACCTTTTAAATAAACAGTTTAAAAAAAAATTAAGATGCAGCCCGTTTTCCTTAAAGAAAAATGAGATGCATTTAAAAAACAAAAATGAAAAGTTTCCTTTTCATTTGTTCAGAGCCGGCAGTGGTCCATGGGAAATAATATTTTCGCTGCCATTCCCAAAGGGGACGGGGTCCCATGGAGACCCCTTCCCATAGGCAAATGGGTTAGCACCAGTTTGAAAGCGGTGCTAACTGTGATTATTTTGCGACCGCATTTGCAGTCACAAAACAATCATACATACCATTTGGATTCGGTATTAGGAAGGGACGCCCTTGACACGCCCCTTCCTAATACCAAATTGCAAAACCCAAACTGCAATTTGGTAACAAGTTACCGAATCACAGTTTGGGCTTTGAACACCCCAAAAAGCATTTTTCAAGTCTCAAACGGGCTGATTGTGCTAATTGGCCCCTTTGCGACTAGAAAAATGCTTCGTACATCTGGCCTCAAGTCCTCTGTTTTTGTATATTATCATTCGTACCATTCCCTGTGTTCAAAATCTTCTGCCCATGGACCCCATTCTGCTCATTGTTGTCTCCTTCTGCCCAAAGGGGGCAAGGTTTGTGAGCACTTTTGTGCAGCGTGACCTATTCGCACTTGTAGGTCCTCTTGTCAGGCAGTGCCACACTTTTGCTACATGCCTGCAATGGTGCCGTCACTGCCTTGCCTGAGGACTTCCTGGGAGTGGGCAGAGACCAAGCAATGTCGGTTGCATCCACTTTCCTGAAGCTCCTTGTGTATTCCAGTACTGTTGTGATGCCCTGCAGCCCAGTATGCCACCATCTTAATTGGGAGTTGTCTCTGCCCTATAGGTGGGTTCCTATTCAAAACCTCATATTCCTTCTGCAGTGCAGATAGATTTTTAAATGTAAGGTGACTAATCTCTCAGTAGGCATTGATGATACTGGCTCAAAACAGAAGTACCCAGATCACAAGCACAAATAAAATGAAACCAGGCACCTTGACAACAAGCCTTTCCTGATGGGCCACTCAAGGGAAGACAAAAGGCCCTAGCTGTATTTAGAAACTTTTCGCACGTCTAACAACTGAATCTGCTGACTAACTCTCATTCTCCCACCATTAACTAAATGGGAGTGCTCAAGAGAGTTTAATCAGCAATGCCCTGCTGAATAGTTCTCATAGAAATTCTGAAGGGTGCCCAGTTTCTATACCGCCTAGAGATGCCTAGAGATCCACACTCCAGCTCATTTCCACGGTCTGGGAAGGTTCTACCACAAACTCCATATTCTGAAATGACAAAACCAGGGGCATTCCATAATGGACCCCTTTAGGTCTGATTACCCACTTTAAGGAGAAAAACTTACAGGAGTTTACCTAAAATGTTCTACTTCTACTCCCCCACCAGACCTCTCTGCTCCACTCAACAAACACTAGCCACAGTACCCTGGCATATAGAAGACCTCGGCTGGGGGATATCCTTTCTCCTACCTCGCGGCAAAGAAATGGATCACCCTGCTCGGCCAGTCACCATTGCTACCCCACTTCAGAAAGGACCTTAAAACGGCTTATCAACTGAAGCTGAGAGGACAAACCACCCCCTTAGCGCCTTGAGACCCTTACAAGTGAGTAGTTGCGCTTTATAAACCCTGATTTGATTTGATTTGGCAATCTACTAAAATCAAGGTGCCTTCTGGCACCCCTCTAGTAATAATTTGAGTGGATCACTTATGTTAGGTCTCCAGCATTTATAAAGTGCTTTTCTACAGTGCATGTTCCAATGCAGCATTCATGGCATGAGCTTGTTTTGTGGTTGTGGGATTCTCGCTTACTAGAATCAGTGTTGTAGCATTTGGTTAGAGAGGATGTGTTTGTTCAGTTTATAGTGTTGTTAAGGTTATGCCCATTAATATTTAATTCTGAAGCAACCAGAGTTGATCAAGATCCACATATTAACGAGTAACAAACAATACTGACTATTTTCTCTTTTCCCTCTGTAAGATTCAGCCACATGTTATAATGACAAACAACTGGAAACAATAGAATCCTCTGACCTTAAACTGCTGAGACTAAGGGAATGAACAGTCTCACCCTCCCATATTTTTATTTGCTTCAGCAGTATTTTTGACGACATATTCCACAATATCTAAAACTAAAGAAAATATGTTGTATCACACCCCCACTTGAGAAAAGATGCCAACATGCACTGTTTCTAAACAGAAGCATTACTGGCAGAATACAAATTGTATTTTGGGACTATGGGGGTCATTACCACCCCGGCGGACGGTATTAAATTGGCGGTAGCACCGCCAACAGGTTGGTGGTAACTACCGCCAAATTATGACATTGGTGGATTGGCTCAAGCCGAACCGCCAATGTACCACAGCGTCCGCCAGTAACATAAGTTTCCAGCCCGGCGGCTGTCACTAGCCATCTGCGGGGATAATGACCCCACATACCGCCATGGTTTTCGTGGTTTCTGTACCGCCACGAAAACCATGGCAGTAGGCACTATCATTCTTTCCGTGGCACTGATAGGGGTCTCCCCCGCCCCCTCCCCAGAGTCCTCCCTCAACAGCCACTGCCCCCCTACCACCCCTAAAGCCGATAGGGCCCCCTCCCCTTCCCCGATCCCCTGAACACTATGGCCCCCACACATACCCCCAACCCTCCACCCACTCATGCACACACTACTCACACACATTTACAAGCACACACACATGCACACATGCATGCACACATACACAATACACCCCTGACACACACCACAAACCCCGCATTCATACACGCACTCACTCACCCCTCCATACACACATACTCATACCCCCATTCATGCACACACCACACAACACCCCCCATCCCCCTCCCCTGTCGGACTATCACCTTACCTGTCTCAGTGGTTGTCCAGGAGGGAACAGGCTCCATGGGGCCTGCTCCGCCAGCAGCACCCCATAACCACAACACCGCCACACCGAATATTGTATCGTAATTCGGCGGGCGGTGTTGTGGTGACGTGGTGGTGCCGGAAGATCAACCTCCACTGCACTGCCGACCGCCAGTATGGCTGCTGGCGACTCTCCGCCCAATGTATGGTGGACTGGCGGGACTTCAGCAGTCTTCTTAGAAGACTGCTGAAGTCATAATGAGGGCCTATGTCTCCAGCTCATAGATATTCCTAAAGCTCTCCAAAGGGTAAGACAGGTAGCATATGAAATTATCATCAGTGCCTCCTGCTCACAAATGTTCCTAATCTATTCAGAGGTATGGTATGTGTTCAGCTGCTATGGATCTCACTGCCTGCAAGGGCTTGAGCTCAGGTACTTGTAAGTCTTTGCAGGGGTTGAGATGGGGTAACAGGTTATATCACTGTAAGTAGTTCTAAGGGCTTCAGCTCATGTATTTCTGTGTCTCTGCAGCATGTGAGTGAAGTTAATGGCTCATATTACTCTTACCTCTTGTAAGAACCCCAGGTCATGTATTCATAGGTATATGTGGTAGATTAGTTGAGGTAACAGATATTACTGTACAGGAAGAGACTGGTTAATAGAGCAAGTGAGAATGTGAATTATTAATTGTGGTAGAGAATAGCCCACCACATTTAATAAAGTAATTGACATGTTAGGTCCAGTCAAAGGCTCAGTAACTTAAACCTGAGCTCAAACCATGGTAGCTGTGGCACAGAGCAGATACGCCTAATTTATAGAAAATGTGTAAAGTATTTAGAAGTACCAAAACAGTTAAAAAGTTGAAAACACAACACAAAATGATGCTAAAACAACAAAAATCTAAAAGGTTGAACCAGGGTCATATTTATGAGAGATTTAAGTGGGAAAAGTGCAAGAAAAAGTAAAGCACAAATGATAGTTAATGGGTGGTATAGACTGGGATGAAGGTGCAAATTCAGGCCAACTGTGATGGAGCCCAGGTGGGAGTCAAAAGTTCAAAAAGGTTTCAAAGTCCCACTGGTCTGGAACAAAGTTTCTTCTGATTCTCAAACAACCACAGAATTACACTTCCCCAGGACCTCAAGAGAGGCACTGAAAGACTCACAAGGTTTCAGACAGATGCCAACATCAGGGTTCAGTCCAGGTCGACTTGCTACTGGTCAGCTGGGTACCTTCTGAAAAGGAACTCATGAAAAGGTCAACCAACTGATCCTTAGACTCTACATCTTCATCGTGGGTACAAGTGGGAGCAGGTTCAGCCTTTCAGGTCCCCTTTTATGTCTCAAACAGCATGTACAGTCCTTCTGTTCTTCCCCAGGTCCAAAAAGTGTTTGGAGGAAGGGTGAAAGAAAGTCCATCTTTGTAGGGTTCACCTGTGTGGTGGCGGGGGACAACATAAGACACTCCTAGTTTCTCTCTGATAAATGGAGCAAAGGTTCCCAGTCCCTGATATACCTTTTATGCTTTATTGTAAACAGGGCCAAAATATAATGTGTCAGGGCAAATCCAAGGTGGAGAACTTCAGCTCTGGGGATATGACTAGAGAGTGCACTATGGTAATTCGTGAGTCCTCCCCATCTAACACTAACATCCAGTTTGAAGCAGGGACTACTCTAACAGCAAATGAAGAGACAGAGGTCTGGTAGGACAAAAGCAGGTCCTTTCAGCAATCAGACGGTGGATTCACAAAGAGTAAAGGGCACATATACATTACACGTGCGTCAGACAGACCTGTCATGCAAGTACAGACCCCACTCTGTACATTTTTTTGAGCTCAGAGGAGTCATCTTTGCCCAGTCAGATCAGCCTACTGTGTGATCCTCACAAGAAACACTGCAGCAATCAGGGTACGATGGTAGGCCTGAAGACATGTTTTTTTTTTTACCACACTAGTGGATGGCGCAATAGGTGCTGCAGTCCACAGGTTGCATTTTATCTTTGTCTGCCATAAGTGTAATGTCTGCACCATATAATATTATCTTATAAGAAAGTTAAATACGCCAATCAGGAATTAGACAATTTGTTTTATATTTTAGGGGGTCAGAGCACATATACTTGGCACTGGACAGCTGTGCCCCAGTGTGCAGGTTCTAAAAGCAGCAATAGCATTCACCAGTTGTTTAAACAATAGACATTGTGAAACAGAATTATCGAACAAAAGTAATAAATGAAACCCACGTACTTCTTAAAGCAGGTGCTGGTGGAGTATAACTAGAACTATTGAAATTTCACATTATAAACACATTTTTAGGTAAAGTATGGATGTTGAACCAATTTCATATATTCTGTGTCTGTTGCATGTTGTCATGTCCATGGAACTAGCTGAACTTTCAAAGAGTGATATGGAATGGAGAGTGACACATACTTAAAGAAATCCCTAATCTTCAGCTGCCTGATACCACTTATCTACTGTGTTCATTAGGTTGCTGCTAATGTCGAGATGTCAATACAAAACCTAATTATTTAGTTGAGAAGAGGTAAATTTAATTTGTTTATGGTCTCAGGCTTTTAGGAGACTAACACTGAGAATCTCTTGTTCTCAACTATTAGCACCAAATTTAATAGAGTATCGATCCACATTATACCTGCAGTAATTATGATGGGATTGTACATAAACTAGTCAAACCCTCTATTCATTTGAATCCTGAAATGATTAAGAGTTAAAGTGTATAAAACATGTATCCCATATTACAGTTTCTATGAATTATATCAGAAGAGAAGTAAATTAAGATGGGCTATATGTTGTTCTTCTAGAAATATATTTCTATGAGTGACCATTTTTATATCACTCAATCATCAGATCTTGCAGGGCTCTTTTATTAAGAACATCAGCTGGTACTCAAACTATCACTAGAAGATAAATGTTAGATCAAAACTTCAAAGCAATCATTATTGTCTGAGAACATGAATCTGTCAAGAAGGATTGACTCTGGATAACAAAAACAACACAAAGACAAACAAATAATCTATACATCAATCAAAATATGGTTGAATTGAAAATAACTCAAGAAGATAGCAATTATGTTGTGAGATATTCTAGCATGGTAGGACCTTTTTGTATGGTAGTTAAATAAGTTTGAATTGTCTTACTACTTCATAAAAGGCAATAATAGGGGTAATGCAGTCACTTTTGAAAGTGTTGTATAGGATACAACAATTATTGAGTTGCCATAATTTAGAACATTTCAGTTCCTGTGGTTAACTGAGAAATCAGGCATATTAAAGAATAACTGTGAAAACACTTTGAGACAAGTAGGATGGTAAACTGTAGGAGGTGAGAAATTGTCCTACAAATTAAATAATTGTTTTAAACTAACACTCTGCAACCCTGGTAAATAATATATTTATGACTGGGAATGTACCGGAGATGGGTAAAAAAAAAGCAAAAATAAAAAATTGCAAAATAATCACAAAGGTTTTAAAGAGCAGAGCTTAGACACATTTTACATCATCATACAGTGATTCGGCCACACAATTTGCATAGACCTTACCAAATCGGATAGCAGACAAGCTTCTCCAATACTACATTTTCAGGCCTCAGGCAGTAGTAGTGTTGATAAAAAAGCTTTATCACATAGATGATGTAATGTTTATTTAAAAATTTAAAAAATAACTGCCTTGGCAGTAAATGCTTCCTGGTACCAACAATGAAGATCAGCAGTAAGTCCTGGAACAAAATAATGTTTTTATCTACAAATATAGTAAGTTTATGTTGTTTCCTCATAATAGTTTCTCATTTTTATCAAGTACTCCCAGATACTACTGCCAGACATGGAGATAGTCTAGCTGTTATGTAAGTCACATTTATGCCAGTCTAGCAAGAATGATGTCCGGAAGGTACTCATAAAACATAAAGGCTAGGCAAATATTATGTCAGGGAAAACCCAATTGTTGTGAACAATGTGTCAGCATGGCCTGCTTTTATATTAGAAATCATTGGAATAATTTTAAGAATAATAAAAATGACACAGCATATCAAGGATGAGTCATTATTTTGCAAGGATAGCCATAATGCTGTCAGAAATAGAACAAACACAACAAGACAAGTATCGGTCACCATTTTACCAGGGATGGGCAAAATTTCATAGGAGCTGGAAGTGGGGGTGCTAGTAGTGCTGCTTCACCCCCAAAATAACAATGCTGGAGTTCAACTAGTTATTGAGCAAATAAATATGTTTTTGTCATGTTACATTAGCTGTGTGTTCAAAGACAGAGGTCAAAAGCTAAGTCTTCTGACAAATTGCTACTTGAAAATTGGTGTTTACATTTCTTTCTCTGACTCCAAAGTTAAGAGGATTTTATAAATTGAACAATCTGACCATTTTGCTGGGGTACAGGGAGTGTGAAAGGAAAAGCTGTAGGGTGTCAGTTTGTTTTATAAAATACAACAACATGTAAATAACTGTAAATGAACTGTGCTAGAGTTGGAGTTTCTGTTTATCAGAGTATGCACTGTGTACAAGCAGGAACCACCATGTCTGGTCCGGGTAAAACTAGATACACATTTCAAGATAACCTATGATCACCTGTGGTAGCTTGGCACAGAGCAGGCAGCCTTATCTAAAGAGGCAATATGTAAAATATCTGTGCAACGCACACACAGTTACACAATGAAAACACCACAGCAAGACTCCACACATATTTAGAAAAATAGAGAATAATTATCCGAGTAAAATGAGACCAAAATGACAAACATCCAATCAATAGAAGGCGAGACATGAATTTTTAAAGAATAAAGTAAAAATATTGTTTAGAATTCAACAGTGTTTAAAGGTTACTTGAGGTTGTGCTAGACTGGGGTAAATCCAAAGCTCAGGCTGACCACGATGGAGGCAGGCTGACTACAGCACTCATGCAGATCCCGCTGAAAGAGTAACTTGGATGGAGCAAAGCGCCGGAATTTAGGAGCAATGCGAAGGTGATGTGTTGGGTTGATGCTTAGGAGCCGAGCCTTGCAGTCAGGCCCTGCGTTGGCATCAGACTCCATTGAGATGAAGGCAGTGCATCATTGTTGAGCCACATGGAGCGGCTTCATTGTCAGGCCATGCAGATTATAGAACCGGTGTAGTTGAACACCCTCTGCATCTGCGTAGAAGGGCGATGTTTCAGTTCCGAATGGGATCAAGCTGACAATGCATCAGTTTTGTAGCAAAACAGCTGCAGAACCCACTTCTGAGGCCCAGTAATAGAGGGAGAACCTCAGACAAGGGTAGGACTCACAGCAGCAAAAACAGAGCTGCGGGCTGTCTTTGATGTCCCTCAGACTGCAGGAGAACTAGGGGCAAGCCAGCATGCTTTTGGAGTCACTCTGGACCAGACGAGTACAGCCCTTCATCAGCTGGGTGGAGATCAGAAGGCAGCAGGGTAACTCATCAAGGTAGAGAGCAATCCTTCTAGGAAAGCAGTACAGCTGCGTGGGACAAGTTGCAGCAAACTAGTCCTTACTCCAGGCAGAGTTCTTTCCAGGTCCAGCAATGTACTGATTTGATGGGGCCAGAGACCCAGTTGTTATACCCAAATGTGCCTTTGAAGTGGGGTGACTTCAAATAAGGGTCTTTGAAGTGCACTGAGATCCTTTCTTCCTTGCCTGGCTCCAGACAACTAGTAGGAGGTAATCAGCCCTTTGTGTGGGGACAGGCCCTTCCTGATTCAAGTGTGTCACCTTCCCTCCACCCTTTCTGCCCAGGAAAGTCTATTAGAATGCAGATGAATGCAAATGAGTGCTCAGACACACCTAACCTTCCTGTGCGTGGGGCTTTCTAGAAGGAATGCACAAAGTGTAGCTGTCACCTACTCCAGGCATATATTGGAGACAACCTGCAAGGCACACAGAGCAGTAAGAGTAGAAAAATGCCCAGTTTCTAAAAGTGGCATTTCTAAAATAGTTATGTTAAATACGACTTCACCAGTAACAAAGATGTATCATTATCACTCCAATAATATTAAACATGATGTAGCCACTCTTTTCTGATCAGGAATTACATCTTAAAAGTATATTAAGGAATTCCCAATGCTGGACTATGAGAGGAGTAGGCCTCACAGTAGCAATAAATGACGTTGGTAGTTTTTCACTACCAGGATATGTAAACTTAAAAGTACGTGTCCTGCCTCTTACTTGCATAGTACCCTAACCTATGGGCTCCCTAGGATCTACCTTAAGGGTGACTTATATGTAATCAAAGGGGAGTTTGAGGATTGGCAAGAGATTTTACATGCCAAGTCAAAGTGGCAGTGAAACTGCACACACAGGCTCTGCAATGGCAGGCCTGAGACAGGTTTGAAAGGCTACTTGGGTTGTACAATCAGTGCTGCAGGCCCACTAGTAGCATTTAATTTACAGGCCCTGGGTACATAGTATACCACTTTACAACAGACGTACAAATAAATTGAATATGTCAATTGTGGATACACCAAAGTTGCCATGTTTTAGGGGAGAAGCACATGCACTTTAGCAATGGTATAGTGAGCAGAGTCCTGAGGCCTACAAAAATATACAACAAAAATGTGGGGCAACCAGACAGAAAGTTTGGAGAGAAGACCACCCTAAGGCTGACAGGTCTAACAAACTGCAAATATTTCAAAATATCCTTGAAGTTAATAATGAACAGAGGAAGCTTTTTTATATAACTCTGAAGTGTGAGGGATACACACATTTTAATAATGTTCAAACAAATCAAGACACTTTACTTGGTGATTTGCAAATGATAAATATTTACTGAAACCGATTTCCACACATTATCATTTGTACATGTCAGTGAGAATTTTGTGCCCATTTTGATAGACAATAAGTGACACTATGCTACCACACCATTCCTTAGTCATATATTTCCAACGATTTTCTCCAAAATGTACCGCAGGATAACTTCCACATCCTTAGCACTCCTCTTGAATGGAAGCAGCTCATCTGCTGTAGTAGTCCTTTCGGAAAAGCTTGGATTTTTCACCATTCCTATGACTTCAGAGATGTAACATTGAATTCAGCACACTCACTTTGAATATTGCTCCATCACCATTGTGAAACAGTCAGGAATGCTAACAATTTGTCACATATGGATCACTTTAATGCCTGACATTGTCACAGTTTCAAAGAAAGGCCAATATTATGTCAGAGTGAGTCAAAATGTAAGAAAAAAAAGAATGAAGTATGTTGCCTGTGGATTCCAAACTTAATGACATGTGGAACAGGCACAGATAATGGACTATTTGGCTTCTGATTTGCCAAACAGGTGAAAGTGGTAGGAGTCTAGGTATTTTGTTTTTAAGCTCGTGTTTGAGAGCATTTTAAGTATGGCCTGGTTTAGAGAGTTGCATGATTAAAAGCACACAGGGACAGATTTTTTTAAAAGTGGTGCAGCGTGGTGCTGCGCCAAAATTTGCAGCGCCGCGATGTGTCACTTTAGAAACGCAGGGATGCACCGTATTTAACTGAATATGGTGCACCCTGCGATTCCCCCTGCGCTGGCGCTAAATTTAGCTGCTAGTGCCAATGCAGGCCTCCTTGCACCATCGTGCAAGGATGTCTTCGTTGAGGGGTGTGATTGTTTATGTGCAGGAAGGTGCCCCTTCCTGCACATAAACAATCACTAATGGCACTTTGGCACTTCTGTGTGTGCTGCAAAATGAAGCACACACAGAGGTGCCAAAGTGTCACGTTGAAATGATTGTTTATGTGCAGGAAGGGACACCTTCCCGTAAATAAACAATAATTTCTGGTGTTTTCCTCTTTCTATGCGTGCTGCGGAGTGCAGCACGCATAGAAAAAAGCAAAAAATGAGGAGGAATAAAAGTATTCCTCCTCATTGTGCAGTGCTAATGCTACCCCTTGGGGTGGTGTTAGATCTTGGCGCTGCCTCAGGTTTACAAAATTTCATAAATCTGAGGAAGCACCAAAATGCGATGGGTGTTGCTGTGGCACGCCCACAGCAACACCCATTGCACACTCCTTCCACGCACAGTACTGAATGGGAAGAGGCCAAATTACAAAGTGGCATTAGCCAGCAAAAGTGGCTTTAGGCCACCTTGCAAATACAGAGCAGTGCTAAGCGCCATAGAGTGTGTCACAAAAAGTGACGCTCTTGTAGCACTAGGGGCCTATAAATAAGGCCCACAGTGCTTAGGGCTATCACTTCAGCGCCTAGCTCTGGGTCTTTCATGTCTGCCTTTCTTGTCTGTACTTTCACATTCCAAGCACATCTTCTAATTTCTTTTAATTTAAGTGTTGGGTTACGAGTGCAATGTATGTCACGCTCTCACAATTTGCACGTTTATTAATCCTTTGTTGTGCAGCGTTGCAATAAATTATGGGGGTCATTCTGACCTCAGCAGTAAAAGGCGCTTACCGCCGGTCAGAAGACCGCCACAACACCGCCGCGGTCGCGGTAAACCGCCACTGTCATTCTGACCCGCAACTGGCAAACCGCCAAAAACCCGACATCCACAAAAGTCCGCCACACCAAAGGTCAGCGAAAAAATGGCGATGACCAAACCTCCACCGCCACGCCAACAGAAATACGCCCATGCCATTACGACCCACGAATCCACGCGGCGGTCTTTCAACCGCGGTATTCCATTGGCGGTACACACCGCCGCGCTCAAAATACACACACACTTACAAAACACAACCACATTGGACAATTTGAAATACACACACCTGATACACATACACACACCACACCCACACACCCAATTAAATATAAAACACACACCCACATCACCCACAAACCCCTACGACAAAAACTTGAGAATCAAGGATAGAGAGAGACTGCACAGCTTAGAGTAGACCATAACACAGAGGCGAAACACAACATCACCCACACAATTACCACGCACAAAACACCATACACCACCACACACATCACACTCCACAACACATACAACATCCCTCACCTCATCCACACCACCCCATGGCACCCCAAAGACACCCCAGGTTCTCTGACGCAGAACTCAAAGTCATGGTGGAGGAAATAGTCCGTGTAGAGCCCCAGCTCTTCGGGGCACAGGTGCAGCACACGACAATTGCTAGGAAGATGGAGCTATGGCAAAGGATAGTCGACAGGGTCAATGCGGTGGGACAACATCCACGCAATCAGGAGGACATCAGGAAGAGATGGAACGACCTACGGGGGAAGGTGCGTTCCATGGTGTCAAGGCACAACATAGCGGTGCAGAAGACTGGCGGCGGACCCCCACCTACTCCCCCAGAATTTACAGCATGGGAGGAGGAAGTCTTGCACATCCTGCATCCTGAGGGCCTCGCAGGAGTACGCGGAGGAATGGACTCTGGTAAGTCAAATCTTAACTACTACTTCCCACCCCCACCCCACCTGCATGCCAAATCATACCCCCACCCTCACCCCCACCCCATCACACCAACTCCTTCCAAATGTACCACCATCACAACCCACCCATCCCAACACCTAGACCTGCATGCGGCCACAAAGCATGGACACCCATCACCAAAGCATGCCCACTGCACACACACATCACCCCCACAAGCCACCCTCACAAAAGCCCCCACAAGGGAATGCCTACACTTGGGTACACGGACACCCACCCATCACACGAAATGCCACACACAGAAGCAATAACCATACCCTTATACCCCTGCAGGACCCGAATGCCACCACTCCGCCACGGAGGGTACAGAGATGTCCATCCCACCCCCAGAAGAGGCCCCCAGCGATGACAGCAGCTCTGTCGACCTGGACCCAGATGACCAGCCCGGCCCATCGGGGACCTCTGGACAGTCGGTTCCCCACACACAGCCACAGGCTACAGCAGACCTAACCCCCTCTGGGAACACCAGCACAGCTCCCACCCAGCGGGCCCATGCCTCTGTCTCCAGGACACGTCAATCAGCGGTGTGTCCGCCTCTACAGGGCACCCAGGTTAACCCACCACCCCAACAACAACAGGGACCTGGGGGCAGTGGCAGTGAGCAAACCGTCCAGGGGACAGAGGCCCAGGAACACAGGGGAACTGTGAGGGCTGCTGTGCGACAGGGGGGGGACAGGCCAAGGGAACCCACTCTCCAAGAGGCCCTCACCACCATCATGGGAGCATACCACCACTCCCAGGAGACAATGGCGACGGTACTGGCCAGGTTCCAGGAGATCCAGGCACAGCAGGAGGAACGGTACATGGGGTTCAGAGACGAACTCAGGAACATTGGTACCGCAATGGGGACCATAGTCCTGGCCCTCAACCAGATAGTCACCACATTGCGGGACCATGTGGCACCACAAAGGGCCCCTGTCACTAGCCTGGACCAGGAACAGCCTACCACCTCCGCCAGCGCTAGTGGACAGGAGGCCCCCACACAACGACAGGCCCCCAGAACCCCACCTCCTGCTGAAGAACAACCACCCCGCAAGCGGAACCTGAGATCTCACAAGAAGACAGAGTAGGATTGCAAGACCCCCGCCAGCATAAGATACCCCCTGATGTCATCCCACTGTCCCACATTGTCACCCTGTCCAACCTTTAACTGCCCCTGCTCCATCCTCCCACAGGCATATGGACAATGCACCTGTGAGACTGAGAACTGGACTCTGCCATGGACATTACTCCACCCCCACCCATCACCGTTTTACTATCATGTACCTATATGTAGCACTTGAAATAAATCACTTATTGCACTTAAAATAACAGGAGTCTGCTTATATTTTACTATTATATATCACACATAACGGTGCTATTATGTTCTGTGACATTGTGATGACAACATACCAATGACAATAAGGTGTAGTCCATGAGCAAACAAAGCAGAAGTCACGCAGTTGGTCAAACAGCTCTGAAAAGTGAATGGAAAGTCACAAATCAGTTAAAAGGAAATGGTGGGGAACACAGAAAGTAGAAATGCAGGAGGCCTGAAGTAAATGTAAAATGGCGTGGGTGATTCTTACCTGTGTGCTACTGAAAATACTGTTGTATAATTGTGTCCCTGTTGTCCGTGTCATCCCCGTCGTCTTCCTCCTCTTCACTCTCCACAGGCTCCACAGCTGCTACAACACCACCATCTGGACCATCCTCCTGCAGGAAAGGCACCTGGCGTCGCAATGCAAGATTGTGAAGCATACAGCAGGCCACGATGATCTGGCACACCTTCTTTGGTGAGTACATTAGGGATCCACCTGTCATATGCAGGCACCTAAACCTGGCCTTCAGGACCCCGAAGGTCCTTTCTATGATCCTCCTAGTTCGCCCATGGGCCTCATTGTACCGTTCCTCTGCCCTGGTCCGGGGATTCCTCACTGGGGTCAGTAGCCACGACAGGTTGGGGTAACCAGAGTCACCTAATAACCACACACGGTGTCTCTGTAGCTGTTCCATCACATAAGGGATGCTGCTATTTCGCATAACATACGCGTCATGCACTGACCTAGGGAACTTGGCATTTACATGGGAGATGTACTGGTCTGCCAAACAGACCACCTGGACATTCATAGAATGATAACTTTTTCTGTTTCTGTACACCTGTTCACTGTCTTTGGGGGGAACCAAAGCCACATGGGTCCCATCAATGGCACCAATGATGTTGGGGATATGTCCAAGGGCATAGAAATCACCCTTCACTGTAGCCAATTCATCCTCCTCAGGGAAAACAATGTAGCTCTGCATGTATTTCATCAGGGCAGACAACACTCTGGACAAAACCTTAGAAAACATAGGCTGAGACATCCCTGATGACATGGCCACTGTTGTCTGAAAAGACCCACTTGCTAAAAAATGAAGTACTGACAGAACCTGCACCAGAGGGGGAATCCCTGTGGGTTGGCGGATGGGGGACATCAGGTCTGGCTCCAGCTGGGCACACAGTTCATGTATAGTGGCTCTGTCAAGTCGGTATCGAAGTATAATATGTCGTTCTTCCATTGTCGACAGGTCCACCAGCGGTCGGTACACAGGAGGATTCATCCTTCTCCTCGCAAGTCCCAGTGGACGGTGCCTAGGAAGGACAACATAGAGTACAGAGTCAAGCAACCCACAGGTTTGTTCACACAGCTTGCACAGTAAATGAATCGCAATGCAGTGAAAGGCTTGTATGAGTGGCAATGCAAGGTCTAGGCCTGTGTGACGCAGTAGAAATTAAGCCATGTGGGTCCTTGAAATGGTGGCTGCCTGACCTGAGAAGTGTGACAGTGGGATGTGAGGTCAATGCGCTGGCGTGGCACACCGTGGCGGTAGGCGGTCGAAGACCGCGCTGCGAAGCCGCATTGGTTAACATTGAACCCTATGGGTTTCATTAGCCAATGACGATGTGCACCGGCGGTCGCGGTACGCACCGCGGCGGTACGCACCGCCGCGTGCGTGACCGCCATTTTCCATCTGATTAATCACTCAAGACCTGATCATCCACAGGAGAGGACCTATACTGCAAGTGCTGCTGTGATCTCGGTCTGGAAGATACAATGGCTGCTGCGACTGGGGAAAGGGCCCCTGCCTTCACTTCTGAAGAGTTGGATAAACTTGTGGATGGGGTCCTCCCCCAGTATGCGCTACTCTACGGTCCTCCAGACCAACAGGTAAGTACACTGGGTGCACGTTGAATGGGCTATGCCTGTGTTGAGTAGGGTGTATGTAAGATGGTGGGGAGGGGAGCGAATGAGGAGTGCAACGCACGAAAGATGAGAGCATGTGCCACATGGCAAGGTTGGGGAGGGGGGCCCAATCACATCTAACATGCAGAGAACTGATGATATTTCCTTTACCACCCTGTACATGTCAAATAGGTCAGCGCCCATCAGAAAGTCGACATTTGGCGTGCCATCGCCAAGGACGTCCGGGCCCTGGGGGTCCACAACAGACGGGGCACCCACTGCCGAAAGAGGTGGGAGGACATCCGCCGCGGGACCAGGAAGACCGCCGAGTCACTGCTGGGGATGGCCTCCCAACATAGGAGGGGTGCCAGTCGTACCTTGACCCCACTGATGTCCCGGATCCTGGCGGTGGCCTACCCCGATTTGGATGGGCGCGTGAGGACATCACGGCAGACACAAGGGGGTGAGTATCAGCACATTCTGCTATCTTTGCGCGCAGTGGAGGTGTCTGGGTTGGGGAGGAGGGCTGTGGGTGACTTTAGGCCAGGGCGCTTTCTGTAGTCTAGTCCCCTCCTTTAGGCATGGCCATGTGCCCCCGCCCCCCACCTCTGTAGGGTACCAAGCACAGCCATCCATGGTCCGGCCTCACCTATGTGTGCATTTGTCGTCCATAGACCTGTAGGCCTAGTCACAATAACTGAGTAGTGTACCCCGATTGCGCGGCGTAGTGCAGGAGGCTGCTGTGTCTGTCCTCTCCGACAACGGTGTTGACAATGCATGCACTCAACCTGTCTTTATTTCTCCCCCCAGCCTTGTTCTTTATCTTCTTGTGCATGTGTGCATTAGCATCATCAGGCGGAGGAGAATTGGCATCGGAGCACGAGGGAGCTGCAACTCACATGGCCCCGGTGGGCCATGCTACAGACACCGAGGTCACCAGTGATACGGAGGGCGAGGGGAGCTCCACAACGGGGACCCGTGGAGACGTCAGCGACACCGACACGTCCTCGGAAGGGAGCTCCCTTGCGGTGGTGGCAACATCCGTGCCCCCCGCCACAACAGGTACAGCTGCCACCCAGCGCACCAGCCCCACCCTCCCAGCAGCCCCTCAGCCTTCGCTCCGTGCCCGCTCGCCCAAGAAGGCAGGCATCTCCTTCGCCCCAGGCACCTCAGGCCCTGCCCCAGTTACCCCTGCTGCCCTCAGTGAGGAAGTCATAGACCTCCTCCAGACCATCATTGTTGGGCAGTCTACCCTTTTGAATGCCATCCAGGGTGTAGAAAGGGAGGTGCATCGGAGCAATGCATACCTGGAGGGCATTCATTCGGGTCAGGCTGCCCATCAACGATCGTTCAATGCTCTGGCCTCAGCACTGACGGCAGCCATTGTCCCTGTTTCCAGCCTCCCTCATCTGACTGCCTCCACCCAGTCCCAGTCTCCTGTTCCTCAGCCTATCCCATCCACACCATCTGACCAGCCTGCACACACCTCAACACCCAAGGGCAGCTCATCCAGACATAAGCACCACAGATCCCACAAGCATTCACCCAAGCAACATCCAGATGCAGACATGCCAACAGTCACTACCACCTCTGTGTCCCCCTCCTCCTCGTCTCCCTCCTCCCTCCCTGTGATGTCTCCATTCACATCTGCATGCACACCACCATCAGCCAGTACTTCCATCACCAGCACACCCTCCAGTACAGTCCGCACACGTGCAGTCACCAACCCCACTGCCATTTACACGTCCCCTCTGTCCTCTCCCAGTGTGTCTGTCACCCCCTCTTCCAAAACACACAAACGCAGGCAGCCACCCACCCAACAGCCATCCACCTCACCACAGCCTCCGTCACAAGCACCTGCACCCAAAGACAGCACACTTGACTCTCCTACAACCACATCCTCTTCCTCCACTCCCATACCCACTGCACCTACCCTTCCCATTGCTCCTAAAAAACTTTTCCTCACCAAAGTTAACCTCTTTGCATCACCTGACCCACCCCCTCCATCTGTTAAGAGTCCTAAGAGCACCTCAGCAACCACCAGCCCTGCATCGAGGGCGACCATTGTGCACGGGTATTGGAGTCCACCTTTTCCCAGTCCAGATACATCGGCCAGCAGCATGGGGACAGCCAGCCCACCCGCTAGGAAGAGAACCCGGAAGACAAAGGGCCGGCGCGAGAAGGCTGCCACGGCTGCCACCAAGGAGCGTAGTCGTGGGCCGTCACCTGCCACAACATCAAGGGGAGGCAAGGGCCAGAAAGCCTCATCGAAGGAGGGCAAGGGCAGCAGGGCGGAGAAGTCAGCCAGCAGGCGCGCGGACCAGGAGGGCCCCACCAGCCCCATACCGGGTGTGACGGAGGACACCCTAGGGCCCAGGACTCCATCACAGGAGGGGCCAGCAACCGCACGGTCGGAGGGCGACTAAGCAGGGAGTCCTGGCCAGGTCTGGCTCCCTTGAAAGACAGGACAAGCACCGCTGAACAGGGCCCCGCCGTGCAGAAAGGCACCGCTGAACAGGGCCCGCCGTGAAGACAGGTATCGCTGAACAGGGCCCCGCCGTGAAGACAGGCACCGCTGAACAGGGCCCCGCCGTGAAGACAGGCACCGCTGAACAGGGCCCCGCCGTGCAGAAAGGCACCGCTGAACAGGGCCCCGCCGTGAAGAAACGCACCGCTGAACAGGGCATCCGCCGCGAAGAAACGCACCGCTGAACAGGGCCCCGCCGTGAAGAAACGCACCGCTGAACAGGGCCCTTCCTGTCAAGCACCGCTCCGCTGGGCCCTTCCTGTCAAGCACCGCTCCGCTGGGCCCTTCCTGTCAAGCACCGCTCCGCTGGGCCCCGCCGTCTCAAGCACCGCTCCGCTGGGCCCTTCCTGTCAAGCACCGCTCCGCTGGGCCCTTCCTGTCAAGCACCGCTCCGCTGGGCCCTTCCTGTCAAGCACTGCTCCGCTGGGCCCCGCCGTCTCAAGTACCACTCCGCTGGGCCCTTCCTGTCAAGCACCGCTCCGCTGGGCCCTTCCTGTCAAGCACCGCTCCGCTGGGCCCCGCCGTCTCAAGCACCGCTCCGCTGGGCCCCGCCGTCTCAAGCACCGCTCCGCTGGGCCCTTCCTCTCAAGCACCGCTACGCTGGGCCCTTCCTGTCAAGCACCGCTACGCTGGGCCCCGCCGTCTCAAGCACCGCTCCGCTGGGCCCTTCCTGTCAAGCACCGCTGGCCCATTGACAGTGCGGGTTCTGTGTGGAGCTGGTGTTCACGCTGCACTCTGGGCACCCTGCCTCCTCCAATACCAGTGGAGTCGGGTATCCATCCGATGGACTGTGGCTTTGCACTCCCCAAGATGGCACAGTGGACAATCCACCCACTGTATAGACTTGAGAGACTGTGGCTTTGCACTCCCCAGGATGGCACAGTGGGCAATCCACCCACTGTAGAGACTTGTGAGACTGTGGCTTTGCACTCCCCAGGATTGAACAGTGGGCAACCCACCCAATGTAGAGACTTGAGAGACTGTGGCTTTGCACTCCCCAGGATGGTACAGTGGGCATGGAGGCCCCTCGTGGATCTGGCGTCGTGGACTCATGTGGCTGAGGTGCCCCCCCTTCCCTTCCCCCTGAGGTGCCTGTAGTTTTATCATCTGATGCTTCAGCAGTGTTCTCTCCAACGAAATCTGGTCTCCTGTGTGGGCTTTGCCCATGTGTTTGTGGATATTTTGGCCCACGGACTGTGGAAATTTGAAAAACTGAGCAGGACTTATTGACTATGTATATAGCTTTCGCACTGTTCATATTTTTCATTTTTATATTTCATATAGTTAATTTTCCATGACTTCAATGAACCTATTTTATACATAAATTTAAATGATAATTTTTATTTTGTCTTTACATTTTTCCAGGGGGTTTGGGGGGTGTCACTCTGAGTTGTTACTCTGCATTGGTGTGTAGATAGTTGGGGGGGTGGGGGGGTGGGTGGGTGTGTAGCGTATGTGTGTGCACGTAACCTTTTCTCGTCCCCCCTCCCCTGTGTCGTAGGTGCAGTACTCACCGTTGTCGTCTGCGCCGGAGTTCGTACTCGTGGTAGATGAGCAGGTAGACAATAGCTGGTAGGATGTTCAATTCGGGTTCCATGCTGTCCTCCTTCCTCGTGGAGTGTGTATAGGTGAGCGTTTTGCCGTTCGTAGTCTGTTTCCGCCGTGTTTTTATCGGCGGGGCTCCCGCCCCGGAAAAGGTGGCGGATTGGTGAGTTGTGATAGGGTGGGCGGCACATTGTCTGCCGCCTGCCTGTTGGCAGTGACCGCCGCGCTGTTTGTTTGTCCCGCCGTGGCGGTCGGAGTGTTAAAGTGGCGGTTTGTGTTGGCGGTTCCCGCCAGGGTCAGAATTCTTTTTTTTTTACCGCCTGCCTGTTGGCGGGTTGGCCGCCGCTTTATCACCGACCGCCAGGGTTGGAATCACCCCCTATATCTTTTTTCATGCATAAGCACAAACACTTGGAAAATGTAAACCAGTTCTTATGTGTAGAGTTTCGTTGAACAGATTTCCCTAGAAAGTATACAGCTTTACTGGGCATTGTTCCAGTTATTAAAGTCGGAACACAATTTAAGGACATCAAAATTGTGCCATATGCCACCTTATTGAACGTGAAATGTTTGTTAGTGACGTGGGTTGTTGTATGCTCTTCACATCTGTTCGATGTTCTTGCATAATCAATAAACTGATAGTGAACTGTGCATTTTTGCGATGGGTTGGATTTAACTGCAAAATTATCCTTCACATATTTTTCACAACCTTGTGCTACTAATCAGTTTTTAGATGTTATTGTTCAGGTCTATAAATATACATGCATTCATTAAACTCACTAGACTGTGAGCATTGTCGGAAAACTATGCTCTAATAAACGGATGTCTGTTCATCAAAGGGACATCTGATGTACACATGTTTTGAAGGGAAACAGACTTTGAACAATGCTCAAAATAAAGCACTATGGTTGCAGCTGAGATGCAAATGTGTTTATATTCTCTTCTGGGATAGATTATGTAGTTGGGTGGTTGGTATGCTGCTTAGAAAATGTTCTAAACAATGCACAGTTACTGCACACCCAAATAACCATAGTCAGGAGATAGTAAGACACCAAGGCACATATTTATAAGCTGTGGACGCAGGACAGCGCAGCATGTCACCTCGCTGTGCTGCCCTGCGTGACAGAGAATGGGCAGAAATGCTCTTTATTTAAGGAACACGGTGCATTCCTGTTCTTTACCACTGTGCTGGTGCTGTTTTGGCAGCCTAGTGCCAATGTAGGCATCCTTGCACCATGGTGCAAGGGTGTCTGTGTTGAAGGCAGGGTTGTTTTTGTGCAGGAAGTGGAACCTTCCTGCACAAAAAAACATCCTGGGAGGCGTTTTTTTCTGCAGCACACGTAAAACGAGGAAAAACGAGGAGAAATAAAGATATTTCCCCTAGTTGCACCTCCCCTGTGGAGGTGTAAGGTTTTGGCGCATCCCTAGGTTTACAAGCTCTTTAAATCTGGGGATGCATCAAATTCCATGGGTGCTGCATGGGAACACCCACCGCAAAGCCCATAGAATGCCTCACTTGGGCAGAGTAAGGCAATGCAGCAATTTGTGGTGCATTTCAAAGCCAAGCAAAGTGAATTTTAAGGTTTGTGCCACAGTTGACTCACAAAACGTGACACAGTGGCAGTGCAAGGGGCTCGTAAATATGCCCCCAATAACTTAAGTAGTGTTATATTTGGTCACAACCTGATATAGGACATAGATCAAAATGTTCTTATTTTATTGTGTTAATATGCTCTTTTATGTCAATGATGTGCTGCATCAACATAATTTGTTCTGTCTACAGTGGCGTATTACAACATGATGACCCCTTACAAATTTAGAGAGGGCCCCCGAGACTACCATGTCTCACAAAAATTCAAAGCCCTTAGGGTGAATAGGGGAACTCGAGGGTGGTGGCGGCACTGCTTCAATGCTTATAACTCAGAAAATATAAAATTTGCAAAAACAAAAGCTGTGGCGTTTGGGAAAGAAGAAAAACCTATGGTTTGGGAGCTGGGAAAGATAAATATAGAACAAGACAGCTATGTATATTTTTGAGTAACTATCGATTCAATGATTTCTTGGTTAGCCCACATGAAAATAAATAAGCAAAAGTTAACCGAAATTATAAAAGCCTTGAGAAGGGTTTAACATCTCTATGGAGGAAAAGCAATAAACCAGTCAATCACAGCATTAACATTAAAGCTCACTCCTTATTTATTATACTCATATTTGGTATTAAATTAGAAAATATTTACACACTGTAATCAATCTATATGCACTACTACTCCTCAAAGCAAAATAATGCTAGACTTAGTTATAAAAGCCATGGCATGTCTTCATTGTCCCTCAATTGTAAACTATATTTGTGACTGTGTCAATGCTAACAGTCAGTCATACCATAGAAGGATACATCTTTAAGGCTCTCAATACAAAAAAGATTTGGAAAAACGTTGCTCACAAATTTAGATGGCATCAGTAAAATAGTTACATATCAGAATCTTTTAGACTTGGAACCACATTCTTGCCTAGAACTGAACAGAAAAAGAAGATGGTTCAAAACTCCTGAGGATGAGCCTCTATACCGAGGATTTAAAGACATTATTAAAATGCAAACATAGTGACCTATTCTAGAATTCCCATTTCAGTTTAAGCAACTGTATTTTGCTTCCAACCCTGAAGCTTTAATGAAAAGAAATTTCTTGCGATTTAGACTACTCTACATTCCTCTGGCTCAGTTTGAAAAACCTTAGAACCCTCAACCCAGGAAGAGTAGTTCATGTATTTTGTGTAGTTATAAACGTGAAACTATAGAACCTATTATTTGTATTTGCCGTGAACTGTACAAACTGGGGAAACTTTACCTTTGGAAAGTTTTTACTGTGTCAGACATTAGGACTCCAGAAGAAGCAATCTAATTTTGTTTCACTAATCAAGCTCCCACTTTTATTAGTGCATTAATGAGATTTTTAGACTTGAGTTACAGTCTTTTAAAGACCCAAGCGAGGAAGTATTTATTTGTGTTGGCTTGCCTGCTTCCATTATAACTAAGCTGGCTTTTTTGTATAGTATTAATAATCTTAGTAATTGTATCTGATGTGTAGTTATTGTAATCATTTTATGATTAATATGATAACACATAATCAGCCCCCCCCTGTGTGACAAGGACTGTAGAGGCCTAGCTTATGCCCCTGTCCGTCTTCCCTTCCCATACTGCACTCAGTTTTCATCTTGCATATTTTCCCCAGGGCTGTTCTTTGGAACTAAATATTCTTACCCTTGCTTCCCCTCTTGATTGTTCCTGCACCCTCCATAGTTTGCCTTTGCTGCCCTCTGGAGCTACGTACTCCAACTCATGTCCTCCTGTTATGCTTGTTCCAGTTCTCCACATGTTGAATGTCACCATTCTTTGTAGCTACTTTCCCTTACCATCAGGCTGGCACCTAACTTGATGACTCACCCTCCATATATTGCCTAGGGCTGCCTCCTGTAACTTCCTGCTCTTACTCTGTGCTACTATTTGATTACTCCCATACCATTTTCCCACTCCATATGTAGCACGTTACTGCCACTGTAACTTGCTTAAGGTTTGAAGGCCTAAAATATAGCGTTTCAGAACTGGTTGGTATGCTCTGAGTAGAAAGAAGAGCAAAGGACATAAAATTACAATTTAGCAAACACTCCACATAACATAAAAGAAAAGGTCAAGTCAGAACATGTTTGAAACTCTATTACCTATTTATTAAATCCCTTCCTCGTCGATTCGGAGCTACCTGTGGTGAGTCTCAGACCTTTACCACTTGTGTGCCCAGTCTCATTTCACTCCTGTGTAGCCTGGCAGACTCTTTGAGTATCCTTCCCCTATACGCAAGCTATCATCAGTACAGGGGCAGGGAAATCCCTTCTGTCTCCCCCTCTTTAAGTTGCATGTGGCTGCTATTTGTAGCACCAAGGCCAAATGAGCATGCAACAATCCAGCTTACTCCTTTCATATACTTCTTGAGGCTGCACCTTTAAGCAACGTTCTTAAATCTTTGTTCTCCTATCTAATTTCCCCTCCCTCTAGGTATATTGTTTGGGCATTGTAATGAGGAGTCCAATCTCCTGTTTCATGCACCATACATCAGGCCGCTTGAGGACAGGCTGCCAGTGTCACATGATGGTGAACCTGCCTGGCCCTGAAATAATCTTCATTCTCTCTTTTTTTTTTTCTTAGTGAAAAACATTCTCCTATAAGGGCAGAGATCAAATCACACATGTAACCCCTGACATGCCCCCTGACTGGCTTTTCAATCTAGTTTGTTATGCCTTTAGCCTAAACTCTCCACATACGCCTTTGCCTTCTTTTCTGACGTGAAGACCCATGACTTATCTTTACAAATTATTTTGAGCCGTGCAGGATTAATTAAAAAAAGCCTCTGCCCCCTTCTCCTGACATGGATTTATGAGCTGCCTTAGCCTCCAGTGCCACCCTACAGTCATTTGGAAAAAGTCTGGTCTAGTGAAGAAAGTGTGTCCTGCATTCCATTTAGAGTCTGAGTTTTTTGAAGATCACTTTTCTTAGAAGCAAATTGCCCAAAAACACTCGGATAGTCCCCCAGTTCCACCCCTCAAGTTCTGGGAAGGCAGCCTAACATACCTTAATTACAAAAGCCCTTATATCATTACCCTCTGCTTCCTCCTCCATGCCCAGAATCCTCAAGTTGTTGATGCGTTACCGATTCTCAAAGTCCTCTAGTGTCCATTGCATGTGCAGAAGTCGAGACTCATGTGCAGTGGGCTGATACTTTATCACCACCACCTCTGTTTCCAATACTGACACCCAGCTCTCCAATGCTGTGATCCTCGCCCCTATCTCCGAACAGGCTTTTAAGATTCTCTTCACCACTCCCTGTAGTTTCTTGGTAGCAATCCTTGCTTTCCAGCTTTCAGAGTGGGTCTCATCTCAATGCTGCATAATACCATAATAGATGCGATCTAGCATGGGTGACTCATTCACCCCCTCCTGAGTTTGCACTTGGCTCCACTGAGGGTCCGCAAGTTCCTCAAACAGGTGTTGATTAGTAGTGTAATATCATTTCAGACCAGCAGTGGCTGATTTACCACTCTCCTTGTCCCTTGTCTTTTGCCTGCTTGCTCCTTGCCACACCTGCCATCGCAGGTTGCTTGCTTCAACTGATGATGCACTTAAACTACTTATGAAGACTTCACCAGACAAATCAGGATCCTCGTTTGAAATCTCAGACACCTCCAACAATGAAGAAAAGCACTCCCCAGCCTCTGTTTCAGGCACCACCTTAGACTTGAAGCTATCCTCCTTGTTGCTTTTGCCCTTCATTACTTTGCATTGCGTTGTGTTAACAAATTAGTGTTGGCTCTTTCCAGGAGCATGTTGGCGACTAGCTCCCCTATTTCCTTGCTTGGTTGTAATGCCAGTAGTACCAGTACCAGAAATGCCATCCACAGTCTGCCTCCTCATACAGGCCTCCTCTCCCGTGCCCTCTGGTATCGCTACATCAGCGCCAGGCATAGATAATGACACAGCTGCCATGGGGAACGCTGGGGAAAAGGCTTGGGGCACAGCTGGGGTAACTCTACAGCCAGGACTGTTTCCTTGCGCTGTTCCAGAATCAAAGTAGTAGAAACCAGTCCAGGCCCATCTGTGGAAACAGACCCCCTGGGATCTCCAAGAGCTTGTGGGCCCTATGGCTGAAATGATCTTTATTCTCAATGCTAATGCTGATTTGTTTCCATAATGCAGGCTTTGGGACTGCACACCATTCTCCTCTGCCCATTCCCACTCACTTCCCTCCTCCAGGTAGCATTGAGGTTACCTGTGTGGTGCTTCTGGGTGATTCCCCGTGTCTACCTACCCTCAACCTCCATGTAGTGCCAGAGTCTACTGCTTGGAGTTCCCTTATCCTACCCCGGTTTCCTCAACAATCACAGCAGTACTGACTTCCAAAATATTTTCTTGAACCCAGTAACTTCCTCATTTCCTTAAATGTGGAACCTAGGTTAAACATTTATCTGCCATCAGAAAATTGTGACCCCAATCTCCCTAGACTCATACATTGGAGGACATAACTATAACCTCCAGGAGCTTTGTTAGTGACTATTGTCTGTTTATCGTACTGACAAGGGCCTAAAAATGAGTGGTACTCTGTCATGGTAACTGTGTTTCCATCTAAGATCTTTATAAAGCACTTGTATTTTCTCATCTCGTCTGGGAGTAGAATAACCTCCTTCTTAATCAATATACTCATAGTTTACCAACAAATCTATTGCACTCTTTATTCCAAGTAAATTATATTTGGTGGACTTTAAAATATGATCTTGGAAACCCAATACTAAAGTACTTTCTGTTCTTCCCCAAACCACATCTGCAAATGCCTAAGCCCCTATGCAAACACTTTTGTAGGAACTGACTAGGCCTCTAAATGCCTTCTGTGTCTCTGGAATGTGTCCTAAAATTGTATTAATTCGATTAATACAGATTAATATTTAATTCAATACACGAGCTGCCTATTTCTCCACTGTAACGCCTATACTATCTGAACAGTTAGAGTAATTAACAGAAGACAAGTCATTGGCTAGCAAAGCACATAAGGCAGAACTTACCTCATTTACTTGGCACTGTGAAACTGTTACATATTGTCAAGTATCGTCGTGTTTACAACAGCAGTCTCAATGGATTGTTTCATTCGATTTGTATTTTGTTTGTGCACTGGAAATCAAAGTGGGTGTTCTAGTCTTAAAGAGTGACTGGTAACAACTATAATGACTCTGTTTTGAAATACTACATGTTTTCAGGGAGGAGTTTTGTGAAAACACTCATCACTTTCCAGAAAGTTCACTCCAAAGCATGTTTGACAAAGAAGCAAAGGAATGATACCCCACTTAAATACAAAGACTCTGGATACCTTCAACCAGGAACTAGTAGAAGACCCAAGCACTGTTTGGCGCATCAGGATCAAAACTGCTCCAAACAAAAGAAGGGATCTTTCTATGGAATGTCACTTGCCTCCTCACTGCAAAAGAGCTCAGCTAGGTCACATGCAGAGAAACAGAAACTTCCAATTAAGCAAGCTGCATTTTGGATGGTTTGCATTCTGGCACAACAGTATTTCCTGATACCGGGCATTTGCATTGTCCCTAGAGCAAGTACAATTAAATAACAGATTGGGTACGAGTCTCTTGCCAGGATTCTGAAGCGTAAAAATACATGTTCTTAATTTTTTAAAAAGTAGGTAGAGGTGACTTTATCAGACAAATCAGGAACAGTTACTCGTTCAACCAAAAACCAGTAATTTGTGCATTGGGTGTAGGTCAAACCAGAGCATAGGGCAAGTGACTCAAGCCACCAACTAGTAGATCTGATGAACGGGCATTGTCTTAGTATCAGCACCTCAGTTGTATCTGTATTCAAATTGAGAGCATAGGATTGCATCTACGCAGCAATGGCAGTCAATACAATCATGGAAACAACAGTCGTGGCTCGTGCCGCACGGAAGGGGTGGCACGGTGGCCGGTGGGAATAAAAATTAAATTAAAATAAAGAAACACTTACCTCCTCTGTGGCACAGCTCCTCTCCTCCATCGCTGCAGGCAGGCACAGAACATTTCTGGTTTCATACAACGTGGGTCTTATCAGCAGAATAGGGAAACTAATAGATGGGGTCACCTATAGATGAATCCTTAATTGTATTTGTGTTCACTGATTTTTGGTAGTCCTTCAAAAGGAGGCGCGGAGGTGATGAAGTGAGTCATCGTTGTTGTTGACTGTTAGACCTGACATGCATTAGGGTGGTCACCCCTAACTTTTTGCCTGCCTCACTCCACTTTTTGGACCCTGTTTTGCTGGCTTTTAGACTCTGTGCACTTTACCTCAGCTAACCAGTGCTAAAGTGCATATGCTCTCTCCCTTTTTA
Source organism: Pleurodeles waltl (assembly GCF_031143425.1). Lineage (NCBI taxonomy): Eukaryota > Metazoa > Chordata > Amphibia > Caudata > Salamandridae > Pleurodeles > Pleurodeles waltl. Next base: position 903,755,052 of record NC_090437.1, read on the forward strand.
AACATGGTAACTTTGGATCATACCTGATTGGACTATTTAATTTACTTATAAGTCCCTAGTAATGTGCACTATATGTGCCTAGGGCTTGTAGATTAAATGCTACTAGTGGACCTGCAGCACTGGTTGTGCCACCCACCTAAGTAGCCCCCTTAACCTTGTCTCAGGCTTGCCATTGCAAGGCCTGTGTGTGCAGTTTCACTGCCACTTCGACTTGGCATTTAAAAGTACTTGCCAAGCCTACAACTCCCCTTTTTCTACATATAGGTCACCCCCAATGTGTGCCTTAGGTAACCCCTAGAGCAGGGTGCTTTGTAGGTAAAAGGCAGGACATGTACCTGTGTAGTTATATGTCCTGGTAGTGTAAAACTCCTAAATTCGTTTTTACACTACTGTGAGGACTGCTCCTTTCATAGGCTAACATTGGGGCTGCCCTCATACATTGTTGAAGTGGCAGCTGCTGATCTGAAAGGAGCAGGAAGGTCATATTTAGTATGGCCAGAATGGTAATACAAAATCCTGCTGACTGGTGAAGTCGGATTTAATATTACCTTTCTAGAAATGCCACTTTTAGAAAGTGAGCATTTCTTTGCACTTAAATCTTTCTGTGCCTTACAATCCACGTCTGGCTGGGCTTGGTTGACAGCTCCTTGTGCATTCACTCAGACACACCCCAAACACAGGGTACTCAGCCTCACTTGCATACATCTGCATTTTGAATGGGTCTTCCTGGGCTGGGAGGGTGGAGGGCCTGCTCTCACACAAAGGACTGCCACACCCCCTACTGGGACCCTGGCAGACAGGATTGAACTGAAAGGGGACCTGGTGCACTTCTTAGCCACTCTTTGAAGTCTCCCCCACTTCAAAGGCACATTTGGGTATAAAACAGGGCCTCTGCCCTACCTCATCAGACACTTGCTGGAGAAGAAACCTGAACCAGAAACTACATCCTGCCAAGAAGAACTGCCTGGCTGCTCAAAGGACTCACCTGTCTGCTTCTACAAAGGACTGCTGCCTTGCTGTTGGCCTGCTGCCTTGCTGAACTCTTGTCTGGCTGTGATAGTGCTCTCCAAGGGCTTGGATTGAGCTTGCCTCCTGTTCCCTGAAGTCTCAGGACCAAAAAGACTTCTCTTTTTCACTTGGACGCTCCGTGCGCCAAAATTTTAGACGCACAGCTTGTTCCCCGGCGAGAAAAACGCTGCACACCGACGCTGATCAACGCGACGCCTTCGGGACGACCGGAACTTCGATGCACGGCTTCGCAAGCGCAACGCCGCCCGACCTCCAGAGGAGAAATCGACGCAACGCCTGCCATGAGATCGAAATTTCGACGCGCAGCCCCGCAGCCCCGCAGCCCCGCAGAATGACGCGCAGCCGGAAAACAAGCAGGAAAATCCACGCACAGACCCGGGACATCTGGTAATCCCCGCGATCCACAGAAAGAGACTGTCCGCGCGCCGGAAAACGACGCACGACTTCCCCGTGTGGAAAATAACGACGCAAGTCCGTGTGTGCTGGGGAGAAATCGACGCACACACCATTTTTCCACGTATCTCTTCTCCTGCGGCCCTCTGAGGAGATTTTCCACTCCCAACCAGGTACTTTGTGCTTGAAAGAGACTTTGTTTGCTTTTTAAAGACTTAAGACACTTCATATCACTTTTCAGTGATATCTCTACAAATTCACATTGCAACTTTATTCGTTTTGACCTACAATTATCCTGATAAATATTATATATTTTTCTAAACACTGTGTGGTGTATTTTTGTGGTGCTTTATGGTGGTATTGTATGATTTATTGCACAAATACTTTACACATTGCCTTCTAAATTAAGCCTGACTGCTCGTGCCAAGCTACCAGAGGGTGGGCACAGGCTAATTTTGGATTGTGTGTGACTTACCCTGACTAGAGTGAGGGTTCTTGCTTGGACAGAGGGTAACCTGACTGCCAACAAAAAAAAAACATTTCTAACATTGGTGATCAGCGGTGAGGATTGGACTTGTATTTGTGCAGTGACATACAGTAGCTAAGTATTTCACTACCTACCCACAGTTGAAGGTCAACTTGATTTTTATCTCTTTTTGCAAATTCGTTTTTCCTGACAATTTTCAAAAACTAAATCCTCACTCTACATGTCTCTGACTGGGTCTCAAATAGGAGACTTTGACCTAGTCCTGTTGGATACATATACGGTCAAACAGCTAAGAGGGTTCTGCAGGGCAATGAGGGTACCCACCCAAGGGGCCTCCAAAAAGGAGGACTTTCAAGTGGCGCTGAGGGCCTGGGCAGAAGCCCATTTAGAAGAGGATGATGAAGAAGAGGAGCCAGAAAATGGCCCCTCAGAGGATTTGTTGCTATCTGTGGATGATGTTACCACTGCAATTGTGCCCCCTTCCAGACCAGGGAGCAGTGTCTCTGTGCAAAGCCCGACCGCAGAGGAAAGGAGAGAGGAAAGGGAGTTCCAATTGCAAATGGCAAAACTGAAAATTGAGGCTCAACAAGAGGAAAGAAGGGCAGAGAGAGAAGCCAAGCAAGCTGAGGCTGAAAGAGCAGCCAAACAGATTCAAGATGAAGCTGAAAGGGCAGCCAAACAGGTGGAAGCTGAAAGAGCTTTGGCTGAAAAGAAACTATTATTGGCTCATGAACTAAGTCTCAAGGAGCTGGAAATCAAGGCAAGACAGTCTGAATCCAGCAATAATGGTGGCAGCATACAGACAGGACCTGCTGGAGAAAAGAAGGTTCGTATACCCAAAAATGTGGTGCCCAGTTTTGTGGTGGGAGATGACATAGATAAATGGTTAGCTGCTTATGAAGTTGCACTAAGGGCTCATGAGGTTCCTGAAGGGCAATGGGGGGTAGCTATGTGGGGTTATGTACCGCCATTGGGGAGGGACACACTTCTCACATTGGATCAACCTGATCAAAGCACCAAACAAACCACAAAAACATGGGTAGATTTCTTTGACTTTTCCAGTAAGGCACTGAATGGATGGGTGCGGGGCAACAAAGTAGATAATTATAAAGGGCTATATGACTTGATTCTGAGAGAGCATATACTCAATGTTACCTATACAGAGTTGCGCCAGCACTTGGTAGATAGTAAGCTGACTGATCCCAGGAAGCTTGCTGAGGAGGCGGACATCTGGGTTAGCACCAGAGTGTCCAAAAAGGTACCTGGGGGGGGACTCCCACAAAGGTGGTCAGGGTTCCCAACAGAAGAAAGAGGGGGGAGATAAACTTACAGATAAGGAACTCTCAAAAGGCCCCCAAAAGAATTCCCAGGGAGGGGGTGGCAACCATTCCTTCTCCAGATTTGGGAAAAAGCCAGGGACATATGATAGGTCAGGGAAATCCAACCCCAAATGTATGGAGTGTTACCAGTATGGTCACTATAAAGGTGACCCCCAGTGCTCCAAAAGGGTACCGTCCACTACCGGACAGACACCTGGGTTGACTAGTGTAGCGCTTGGGGGGGAGATGAACCCAGATAGCTTTGGGGAGCAGGTAGAGATTTCCCTAGTATCCCTGGGAGAAAGAGAAATGGTGCCCAAAGCCCACATGCCCCGAAATACTTCCAAGTACAGGCAGTGGGTCACCATTAATGGGCAGAAGGTGGAGGCTCTGCGTGACACAGGAGCCAGTATGACTACTATCCAGAGTCAGCTGGTGTCAACAGAGCAGATAGTCCCTAATACATTCCACCAGGTCATAGTCGCTGACAATCGTGAGAGTCACCTACCGGTGGCTCTGGTTCCCTTTGAGTGGGGGGGCCTCTGGTACTCTGAAAGTAGCAGTGAGTCCTGCCATGCCTGTAGATTGTCTGTTAGGCAATGATCTTGAACACACTGCTTGGAAAGAAGTAGAGCTCAGATCTCACCTGGAGATGTTAGGGTTACCTGAGTGGGTCTGCATGACCACAAGGTCCATGGCTGCCCGGGAAGGGAGTCAAGGGCATCTGGAGCCTGGAAAAATGGCCCAGACAGCCGCCAAAGAGGGGGGCCAGGGGCACGGGAAACCCGCCTCCAATGTTCCCACGGTGGTAGACGAGGTCCCTGAGGAAGAGGAGGCCCCTGAGCCAACCGGGGAGGACATAGCTGCCTTGGGTAACCTACCTGAACTTGCTGGCTGGCAAGTAGAGGGGGGGCCAACCAGGGAAGCATTCTGCAAGGCGCAGAGAGAATGCCCCACCCTTCAGGGTCTGAGGAAGCAGGCCACAGACCACGCAGCAGGTGACGCCTCTGGCGCTCACCATATTTACTGGGAGAATGATCTCCTTTACAGTGAGCGTAGGATTTCAGGTCCTGGGGCACACCGTGTGCTGGTGGTCCCCCATTGTTACTGGAAATTCCTACTAGGCCTGGCTCACGACATTCCCCTGGCAGGACACCTGGGCCAAGACAAGACCTTTGACAGGCTTAACACCCACTTTCATTGGCTCAGAATGAGGAAAGCCTCAGATAACTTCTGCAGAGCTTGCCCCACCTGCCAGGCTAGTGGGAAGGCAGGGAAACGGCTTAAAGCTCCCCTGCTCCCACTCCCAGTCGTTGGCACCCCCTTTGAAAGGGTGGGCATCGACATTGTTGGTCCCTTGGACCCCAAAACTGCCTTGGGCAACAGGTTTATCCTGGTTTTGGTGGACCATGCCACCCGCTATCCAGAGGCAATCCCTCTGAGAACAGTGACTGCAAAGGTGGTGACCAGAGCCCTGTTGGGAATATTTACCCGTGTGGGATTTACTAAGGAGGTCGTGTCTGACAGGGGCACAAACTTCATGTCTGCATACATGAAAACCCTGTGGGATGAGTGTGGGGTGACCTACTGGTTTACCACCCCTTATCATCCTCAAACCAATGGGCTTGTTGAGAGATTCAACCAGACCCTGAAAGGCATGATTGGTGGCCTGACTGAGGCCATGAGGCGTAAGTGGGACGTCCTCTTACCCTGCCTGTTGTTTGCTTATAGAGAGGTGCCCCAGAAAGGGGTGGGGTTCAGCCCCTTTGAGCTTCTCTATGGTCACCATGTCAGGGGACCCCTAAGCATCGTTAAGAAGGGCTGAGAGAGAGCTCCCCAGGCCCCTCTCCAGGATGTGGTCAGCTACATGCTGGCCCTCCGCAAACAAACCCAACGCTTCTGGAAGGAGGCCCAGAGTAACCTCGAGGCCAGTCAAGAGGTGATGAATGAGTGGTATGACCAGAAGGCCACTCTAGTTGAGTTCTCACCTGGAGACAAAGTTTGGGTGATGGAGCCAGTAGAGCCCACGGCTCTCCAGGACCGCTGGACTGGCCCCTTTGAGATCAAGGAGCGTAAAGGGGAGGCCACTTACCTAGTGGACCTCAAGACCCCTAGGCAACCCCTAAGGGTCCTCCAACACAACCGGCTCAAACCTCACTTTGAGAGGTCTGAGGTCAGTATGCTCCTAGTCACCGATGAGGGCATGGAAGAGGAGAGTGAACCTCTCCCCGACCTCCTCGCTGTCAAAGAAGGGGATGGGTCAGTAGGTGGTGTCATTCTCTCTGACTCCCTGACTCCAACCCAGAGAGGGGACTGCTATGAGCTGTTAGAGCAGTTCTCCCCCCTGTTCTCCCTTACACCTGGACTAACCCACCTCTGTGTGCATGACATTGACACAGGTGACAGTGCTCCTGTAAATAACAAAATTTACAGGTTGTCAGATAAGGTGAAGGCCAGCATCAAGGAGGAGGTCTCCAAGATGTTGACTTTGGGGGTTATTGAGAAATCCAGTAGTCCCTGGGCCAGCCCTGTGGTATTGGTTCCCAAGGCTACTGCCCCAGGTGCGAAACCAGAACTCCGGTTCTGTGTGGACTACTGGGGTCTCAATTCAGTCACCCGGACTGATGCTCACCCCATCCCCCGAGCTGATGAGCTCGTTGACAGGCTAGGCGCTGCCAAGTTCCTGAGTACGTTTGATCTTACTTCCAGGTACTGGCAGATTGGCCTGACTGAGGGGGCTAAAGAAAGGTCTGCTTTTTCCACCCCTGATGGCCATTACCAATTCAGGGTGATGCCATTTGGGCTGAAAAATGCCCCCGCTACCTTCCAACGGTTGGTTAACGGGGTCCTAGCTGGTAAAGATGCCTTCTGTGCAGCTTACCTAGACGACATAGCTGTCTACAGTTCCAGCTGGGAGGAACACCTGCTCCACCTCAAGGAGGTGCTTCAGGCCCTGCAACAGGCAGGCCTGACTATCAAGGCTAGTAAGTGCCAGATTGGGCAGGGTTCCGTGGTGTACTTGGGACACCTAGTAGGTGGTGGAAGGGTGCAGCCGCTCCAGGCCAAGATTGAAACTATCAAGGCCTGGCAACCACCTAGAACACAGACTGAGGTGAGAGCCTTTTTGGGCCTCACTGGATACTACCGCAGGTTCGTCAAGGGCTATGGTATCATTGTGTCCCCCTTGACAGAACTCACTTCCAAGAAACAACCTAGGTTGGTGAATTGGACAGAGGCCTGTCAGAAAGCCTTTGATTCTCTGAAGGAAGCCATGTGCACGGCCCCTGTGCTCAAGGCCCCTGACTACTCCCGGGAATTTATTGTTCAGACAGACGCTTCAGAGCATGGCATAGGGGCTGTTCTAGCACAGCTGAATGAGGAGGGCGCAGACCAACCAGTAGTCTTTATTAGTAGAAGACTATTACCACGGGAACAAAGGTGGAGTGCTATTGAGAGAGAAGCATTTGCTGTGGTCTGGGCACTGAAGAAGCTAAGACCCTACCTGTTTGGGACTCACTTCCGGGTTCAGACAGACCACAGGCCCCTCAGATGGCTCATGCAGATGAGGGGTGAGAATCCAAAACTCTTGAGGTGGTCCATTTCCCTACAAGGGATGGACTTTACGGTGGAGCATCGCCCAGGGGTTGACCACACCAATGCTGATGGTCTCTCCAGATACTTCCGCCTTAGCGATGAGAGCTCCCAGGAGGTCGGGTAGCTCTCCCCACTTTCAGCTGGGGGGGACACATGTTAGACCTGACATGCCTTAGGGTGGTCACCCCTAACATTTTGCCTGCCTCCCTCCACTTTTTGGACCCTGTTTTGCTGGCTTTTAGACTCTGCGCACTTTACCACTGTTAACCAGTGCTAAAGTGCATATGCTCTCTCCCTTTTTAAACATGGTAACTTTGGATCATACCTGATTGGACTATTTAATTTACTTATAAGTCCCTAGTAATGTGTACTATATGTGCCTAGGGCCTGTAGATTAAATGCTACAAGTGGACCTGCAGCACTGGTTGTGCCACCCACCTAAGTAGCCCCCTTAACCTTGTCTCAGGCTTGCCATTGCAAGGCCTGTGTGTGCAGTTTCACTGCCACTTCGACTTGGCATTTAAAAGTACTTGCCAAGCCTAAGACTCCCCTTTTTCTACATATAAGTCACCCCTAATGTGTGCCCTAGGTAACCCCTAGAGCAGCGTGCTGTGTAGGTAAAAGACAGGACATGTACCTGTGTAGTTATATGTCCTGGTAGTGTAAAACTCCTAAATTTGTTTTTACACTACTGTGAGGCCTGCTCCCTTCATAGGCTAACATTGGGGCTGCCCTCATACATTGTTGAAGTGGCAGCTGCTGATCTGAAAGGAGCAGGAAGGTCATATTTAGTATGGCCAGAATGGTAATACAAAATCCTGCTGACTGGTGAAGTCGGATTTAATATTACTATTCTAGAAATGCCACTTTTAGAAAGTGAGCATTTCTTTGCACTTAAATCTTTCTGTGTCTTACAATCCACGTCTGGCTGGGCTTGGTTGACAGCTCCTTCTGCATTCACTCAGACACACCCCAAACACAGGGTACTCAGCCTCACTTGCATACATCTGCATTTTGAATGGGTCTTCCTGGGCTGGGAGGGTGGAGGGCCTGCTCTCACACAAAGGACTGCCACACCCCCTACTGGGACCCTGGCAGACAGGATTGAACTGAAAGGGGACCTGGTGCACTTCTTAGCCACTCTTTGAAGTCTCCCCCACTTCAAAGGCACATTTGGGTATACAACAGGGCCTCTGCCCTACCTCATCAGACACTTGCTGGAGAAGAAACCTGAACCAGAAACTACATCCTGCCAAGAAGAACTGCCTGGCTGCTCAAAGGACTCACCTGTCTGCTTTCTACAAAGGACTGCTGCCTTGCTGTTGGCCTGCTGCCTTGCTGAACTCTTGTCTGGCTGTGAAAGTGCTCTCCAAGGGCTTGGATAGAGCTTGCCTCCTGTTCCCTGAAGTCTCAGGACCAAAAAGACTTCTCTTTTTCACTTGGACGCTCCGTGCGCCAAAGTTTTCGACGCACAGATTGTTCCGCGGCGTGAAAAACGCCGCACACCGAGGCTGATCGACGCGACGCCTTCGGGACGACCGGAACTTCGACGCACGGCTTCGCAAGCGCAACGCCGCCCGAACTCCAGAGGAGAAATCAGCGCGACGCCTGCCGTGAGATCGAAATTTCGACGCGCAGCCCCGCGGAACGACGCGCAGCCGGAAAACAAGCAGGAAAATCCACGCACAGACCCGGGATATCTGGTAATCCCCGTGATCCACAGAAAGAGACTGTCCGCACACCGGAAAACGACGCACGACTTCCCCGCGTGGAAAATAACGACGCAAGTCCGTGTGTGCTGGGGAGAAATCGACGCACACACCATTTTTCCACGTATCTCTTCTCCTGCGGCCCTCTGAGGAGATTTTCCACTCCCAACCAGGTACTTTGTGCTTGAAAGAGACTTTGTTTGCTTTTTAAAGACTTAAGACACTTCATATCACTTTTCAGTGATATCTCTACAAATTCACATTGCAACTTTATTCGTTTTGACCTACAATTATCCTGATAAATATTATATATTTTTCTAAATACTGTGTGGTGCATTTTTGTGGTGCTATATGGTGGTATTGTATGATTTATTGCACAAATACTTTGCACATTGCCTTCTAAGTTAAGCCTGACTGCTCGTGCCAAGCTACCAGAGGGTGGGCACAGGCTAATTTTGGATTGTGTGTGACTTACCCTGACTAGAGTGAGGGTTCTTGCTTGGACAGAGGGTAACCTGACTGCCAACCAAAAACCCAATTTCTAACATTGACATTCAAATGGTTGGGATGTAAAAGGACACAATCTTCAATTTGTTTGATATGACCCTCAGTTCCCACTTGAATCTCTAATCGCTCATGCTGCTCTCTCTGGATGGAGAGGAATTTTATAAGTGGGGCATGAAATGCCGAAAGGACCAAACATCTCGTTAGACAGATACAGAATTAGTGTAGTAAAGTAGAGTATTATGCAGTGATGCTAATTAGGCTTCACTATGTAATACTCTCAAAATACCCCAGAGGCGGTCCTTTTGGATTCACAATAATAAATCCTTAGCTCAGTCCTGGTAGTGTGGCAAAGATTAGTCAGGCTTTACTAGATAAACATGTGTTAAGCATTTCAGAATGCCAACATGGACGAAAAGTAATTGAGACGTGTTGAAAGAAATCAGACACTAATTTATACAAATAAAGCAGATTTGTGTATTAATTTAGATACCAAAACAAAGTAAGTAAGATACGTTTGACTGGAGTTATGGATTTTCAAGTGAAAAATTATTCAGTGCAGTTTAAGCTGTCAAACTTTTACCATTGTGGTCAACGAGGAAAATGGATAGTGACACTTGGTCATTTGTGGGGCGAATTTAGTGGAACGCACGTGTAGTTAAGTCAGACCACTTTTAGCTGGCTCATGGGACCCAGATGCGGCAGTGTCCTGGCTACCCTTGGTGCTGAATGCAGGATCGTCGGTGATAAAAAATGGTACTTGGACACTCAGTGACTTGCAGGTCGAGTTTGAGAGTTCCCACTGGAGGTTAAGTTTGTGTGGGTCCCTGTACCAGGATTTACAAGGCAGAACAATTCCACCTAGCTCAGGTGTCTCGGATGCAGCGGTGTGCTTGGCAATCCGTGGTGCTGAGCAAGAGCTGCAGTGGCTGGCTTTACCACTCTGAATGTGCATACGAGAAATAGATGCAAAAATTCAACAGAGCCATTGGTGATGTCGGATGCAGTTATTGCGGTGTGCCCTCGAGTTGCAGCATTGAGTAAATTTGGTGATGACCGGACTGGCCACCAACAATCCTTGGCAGTGTTAGGGTGGAGGAGAAGCTTTCTCCCCTTCTGGAGATCCTGGTGAAAATTGTAGCTGGCCAATAACTTGGTTGAGAGCTGCTGGAATACACTTCCCACAATACAGTTGACCACCTGCAATTGGATGAACCCTCAGAGGGCCCAAATGCCAGTGCTTCTTCTGTTCTGGTAGGTGCTGTTTACCTGCAGTTAGTGCCAGTAGTCCTAGGGAGTCTGGTCTTGCTCTTGGCTCACAAAGGGTTCCCTCTTCCAGAAAAATAGTCTTTGATTCAGGACGGGCCATGGTTGAGCAGATTCAGAAATGTTGACAAAGGGTCAAAGTGTCACTGTTTCTGTTGTCATCAATGAGGCTCTTCTCTTGTGCTTTCTTCACAAGTTGTTGCAGGTCCTAGATTTAGGGGAGTGGTAGTGTGGGTGCAAGTGGCCAATGGGCTACTAGCTTCAGTGGCTAATTCGTCCCTCAGGTGACTACATCCAGTGGGTTGTGGCACCTTTTCTACTCAGAACCCTCTATATTGCCACTTCTCAAGATGAAAGAAGTCTTCCTCAGCTGTACAGACCAGGTAGCCCACCCTAGAGGTGTGGCTAGCTTTCTGGGCATGTACACCTCCTGACTAGCTAGCTAATTTTCCTGCCTGCGGAGGAGCAAATGTGCCTGGGAGCAGGGAGATAGTGTTGTCCATTACTGGGGGACAGACTGCTTGCATATCAGATGTAGCACGCCCTTTGATCCTTGCCACCTTGATGTTCCACTTCACTAGCCTTCCTGGGAGGGAGGGAGGGAGGTGTGACCTCCTTCCCATCTGGGCTTTTGTCCTGACACGTTTTGGCAGTGTACACTTCTGCCTAGGGGTCAGAATTCTGTCTTGATGGCAACAGCTGTGAGCTGGTAGCCAGAGAACAGGAAAACTGGGGAAACTCAGTGCACAATCTCTAAGGTTGCTCTCCTTGTCCATGCCACACCAACATTGACACAAGATTCATTTCAGGGGTGAAAAGGTACGTTGTTTGATAACAAGCATGGCCTATTTAAGTGGCACCATAATGGAGCTGGTGACTTCGGGCAACCATGTTAACCTATGGACCGTTGTTTACTTACAGTAGCCTTTAATGGAAAAGGCCACAATAGGAACATATAAGCAAGTTTGCACATATATGCCCACACTTTAATATAATGCACCCTCACTTCTAGGCTCAGAGGACCTTCCTTAGGGGTGACTAGCATATAATAAAGACGGTTTACACTGCTCCTCCTGTCTGTAATGGCAGGCCTGCTGTCAGTTGTTTACTTGGGTCACTCAGGGTGGCAAAAACAGTGCTTCAGGCCCTGGTTGCCCCTTCAACACCCATGCCCTGTGTATCAGTGGTATAATATACTAGGGACTTATAAGTGGGGTTAAAGTGCTTGCCAATTGGGGATACCAACACACATTTACCAAATATGAGGCTCCGGTGCAGTTTCATAGTCACAACCAACAGCATCTAGAGCAAAATGTGTAGGGCTGACCATCCAAAAAGGGCACTTCCCTACATGAGCCCCCCATACGAAAGGTAATAAGCAACTAACCTCCCTCATGGTAGTTCTCATCTATCATCTGAGTGGAGGAACCTGGAAAGGCCATCTGCACTGACATGGTCAGTCCCAAATCTGTGTTTCACTCTAAAGTCTATACTCTATGGGGAAACAAGCCACCTCAACCTTTGGTTGGGTTGCACTTTGAAGTGAGTCCCAACTCCCAAACAGGTATGGTCTCAGCCTCTTCCGGGACTGAACCACAGCTAAGTATTCCCTCTCAAGGGCATTCCATAGCTGCTCTCTAGGGAGGAGCTGCCTGCTGACATAGGCAACTGGTTGATCCTGACCCTCATCATTTGCTTGTGACAATACTGCCTCAATCCCATGTTTAGAAGTGTCTGTTTGAACAACAAAATATTTCCCATAGTCTGGTCCTGAGCATGTGGCTGCTTTCAGCATGTCATGGGCATTTTGACATCAAGTGGTTCTCATGATGTACTTAGCCTGCTTCTTGGAGGTGAGCTCAGTGAGAGGGGCCGCAATGGCACCATACCCCTTCACAAACCTCCTGTAGTACCCAGTCAGCCATAGGATAGCCCTGACTTGAGTCCAAGTCTTGCGAGCCTCTCAATCAAGAATGGTCTGGATTTTGGGTTTGAGAGGCATTGGTATTTAATGCCCAGGCCCTGAGTACATGTTGTACCATGTACAAGGTACTTTTAGGCAAGTTAGAATCACCAACCCGAAATATGCCTATTCAACCATGTTTAAAGGGGGCCCACAGGCACTACTGGTTAGAAGGGGTAAAGTAGACAGAGTTCTAAAGCCAGAACTGTACATAAGGTTCAGCAAAGACAAAAAATCCAGGATGGCTATGCAGTAAAGCATACACCCAATAATGTCCCAATAATGTCCAAAGAGATGTACCCGAAAATAGAGGTTAATGGAATGCTATGCAATTAGTGCTTTCAAAGCCAAAAACTAAGCAAGACACGCCAAAAGATAAATGGTTATTAGAGGCAAGACATTTCAGGCTCTTCTGAGTACAAAGCTCATTCCCAGAACACAGATTTCTTAATTGCTGTTATTTTCTGCACTAAACAGTTCAAGTGTTTCTCTATAAGACATGCAGTTGTGAGCTAAACCACAACACAATTTCAACACTTTGAATTTTGTTGGTGGAGCTCCAAATCAGTGAGGCAATGGGGAAGTACACTGCAACTCTCAGTTGGCTCGCAGGTCACCATGTTCAGCGGTGTCTCAGTTTTGGTGCATGTCAGGCAAGTGTAGTTCTTCATCCATTGGTGTATGTGCAAAGGCTGCTTGTGATTTTGTGCTGGTATTCTGCTTTAGTACACTGTGGTGTTTGATGCTGTGTATCACTTGCATACAGCCATACATGTGGCATAATATTTGGATGTGTGTAATTACTTATATCAAGGGCTGCACAATGATGTTTAAATGCAGAAGCCACGGGTGAAAATACTAAAAGTCACCCAAAATAATGTCTTAAATTGATGAGGTACATGCTTTTATTCCGGGCTATTGGCTCTGGTATGCAGTGAAGAAAAACAAACACAGTAGTATCATCGTTTGAGACCATTGTCCACTTCCAATAAGAAACTAATTTTCATTCATCATGAAAATCCTATGTCAGATTCCTTCACCACATCACTGCAGCTCACACACTAGTCAGATTATTTTGCCTGCATCATATTTGTGAATTTCCTTGCACAGAGAACCTTTCAAAATTACTTTAGAATCCTAAGGTAAGCAATCTACAGGCAATCTACAGGTCTGATAGCTCAGTGGACTAAAGCAAGTTCTCCAGTGATCAGTGTTTGACATCAGGGTCCACTCAACCTTTCCTCCTTCTGTGGGCAATCAATGAGTACCATTGAACCAAAGGTCTGCATATAATTCACTTGATGTTTACAAGTTCAGGGGAATTGTAATTTCATTATTCTTGGTTATTAACACACAGTTGGAGGATGGAGATAGTGAGACAAAAGTGTTCAACAACTAGTTTCAGAGGCAGAAATGTATTTTCAACTAGTCCAGTGCGAACGTGCATGTGTGAAAAATAAACCATCTACTTCCTGGCCATGTAGTAAGTTTGCTTTGATTAAAAACGTTTCTTGGCTCTAAAAATGATAATTTATGTACATTAGAATAATTAATTTAACAAATTCATATTGAATTCTTTCTGTGGCCCTGCATGGCATGATAAGTCTAGAGTAACGCAAGGCACCATTACCCTGAGGCAAGCAGGAGTGCCATGGGTGGGTCCTTGGTGTTCCCCTACATCAATCCATGCATTCTGACACATTCCCAGATTTACCAACACTGATAAGCTTGGGAATCCCTCCCCACCAAAGGTACAACGAGGTGAAATATATGTATTCCTCCTTGTTGTTTCCTCTTGCTAAGTGTGCTGCATTCTTCCACTGAGGATTGTTTTTGTGCAGGAAGGGGCTGCACAAAAAACAATCCTGTCTCCAATGCAGGCACCCTTTCACCACAGCACAAGAATGTCTGCATTGGTGCTAGGCAGCAATTTGTGCTTCAGCAGCAGGCAGAGAGCAGAAATGAGAAATATAATGTTACATACAGCACATTCTTGCCTTTTCACTTCATGGCACACAGCAAAGTGGCTTGCTGCATTGTATGAAATATTGTTAAATATGGGCCGTGTTTTTTTTTTCCTGGAAGCCATTTCTGGTGTCAGGGAACACCAAATGTTTCTAGGTCCCCCAACTTGAGAGGTCCTTTTCTGGCACAATTTCTGACATAATGTTAGCAGAACCAAAATAAAGGTAAATCTTGATATATGCTGGGCATCTTTGGATTAATCATGGCCTGAATGCAGCTATCCTTGCTATATTGTGAGTATGCTTGCCCTTATTGTGACGACCAATTATGTAATCATGCCCATCCACAGAATAATAATGTCCATGGCTGATACCATGTGTGAATTTTCTTACAATTATGGTGGGCAACAATGGCACAAGTGATGTCAAAGAAACAAATCAGTTTCCAACAATGTACTTCCTATCTTTAACACAACCTTTCCCGTGTTCCTAAAGATTTCATTAAATTCTTAAGCATATCATGGAGGATTGTCCTCTGTCCTAGGATACTACTGCTAAAGACCATTAAGAAGCTATTGTGCTACTCTCCATGGCATTTGAGTTGTGGCCCTAAGCGCACCGCTACACTGACTCTTCTGGGTATGTGTTTGTATAACAGATGCAAAGGAATTTTCATTCCAAGAAGGTAAACTGTGGAAAGTTCCAGTTAATAATTTATCCTTATAACTTTATTTATGTACATTTCTGTTTATTTCATAAAATGTGTGCAGGAAGAGTTCATGCATTGTGTTTGCACAAAGTAGAGGATGTGAAAAGGGGAGCAACATGAGGAACATGGATACATTTTAGTTACCTTATCAGATAGCAACAGCAACATGTTCTTTCAACTCGTAACATCTGAAGAAACATTAAGCCAGAAATTATTCTTACCCCTAAATCAGCTATGCAATTAGTTTCTGTGTGTGTGTTACATTCACCATTTATAACAAAAAATGCAGCTTCTGACTTCTATTCAGAATCTCTTCTTTGAGAGTACAGTCTGTTCACCAAAGAGACCCTAATACTACGTTTCATGTTGTTGTAGCCCAGGTTGTTCTTTCATTAAAAGACTTTCATCCTGGGTTATGCGGTGTAGCACACACAACTTTCCAGATCAATTAACAATCACGGGCCATCACATAGCCAGACTTATTGGCTTTGCCAATGTTTGCTACATTTGTGAGGAGGACTGGGAAAGCAACAATAGTTTGGAAGATAGTGTGATGAATGACGAAACCCTGTTTCATCAGAACATAATCCGGTGCATTCATTGACTGGTCTCCGGTTTTGTAATATTGTAGAAGAATTGAATGCATATCATGCTGGTTAGGCATGTCAGCTGTCATTGAGAGAGAAGGATCGAAAGTTCCAAATAAAGATAATTCAACCATGTTTAAAAGGGGTTCACAGGCACTTTAATATGCAAGACAGGCACGACAGCAATAAAAGATGGAATATGAGGAAATGTTGGGTTCTGGTTGGGTTCTGTCACGAAAGGAAACACATCTTCTGTTATTTCAGCAAAGAAGAAGCGCTACACAGGAAAATACTGCATAGCAGATACTTTTCACAAAGGGCCAGTATTGTACGAAAGTCTGGGTGCGCAGATGTCTTTGCTTTGTTAGCAAACAAAGGTAATCATAACAGTAAATTAAAACAAAGGAATGTGGTATGGTGAGTATTTAATCCCGCTGTGACTTCATGAGAGGCTGATACATCCAAACACCAAGCACTTCCTAAGCAAAAAAACACTAATTCAACTATTTTAATGTCATTTCAGCAAACTAAATACACCCATGAATACACATTGGCTCGCACCAATAGAGCAATCTAACCATCCTTGAAAAGCCATGCTTGATAAACAGCACATCCAAGCGATGGGAATGCCAAAATATTTTAAAGAAATATAAAAACAACAGTAATCCAAAATCAAGGATTTCTGAATGCCTACTCATTATACATCTCATTATATTTTTTAAAGAACAGAAGATCTTCAGTTCGTCTGTCCTCAGACCACAAAAGTGTGAAAAATATCGGCGTCCCTTATTCTACCATGCGTCAGTTGCTTATTTTGCTTATTTTCTTCCTACCGGTGGAGATCCACAGTACTGGGAGCCACAAATAGCTGCTATTGGCACAATAACCAGAACCCGAATCACCATCCTGAATGAGGGGGTGACCTAACTACAGCAAGAGTAAGTTAACCATTTGGTCATACGCAGACCCTCTTATAGCAACTAATGCTGCATAACGAGAAGCACCACCAGCAGATGTGCTTAAAACGTCTATGGTACAGAAGGCTCCTGCACTGGGTGAATCTGTCCACTGCAATCTACCCTAGGTCTAGCCCCAGTAGTTGATCACTTGTAGGAAATAAAGCGAAAACTGGACAAAATAAAAGAGAAAGCAGAAGAATTCTACCAACTCTTCTAGGTCCTCGAGTCGTGTCCTTTGAGAAGAGCACAAGCATGACTTTTGAACAGAGGGAGCTATTTTTCATTTTAATGTTCATTTTATTTCTTTCCTTTTTGTGGCCAAGCAGTGAAGTTTACTTTGTTGATGACTTTTGCATTTCCTCCTAAATTTTTCATAATGTTTTTATGCTGTCTGGCTGAACAGATTGTTTGTTCTATTTACCTGATAGCTATATATGTTTGCTCATTAATACAATCTGTTTCTTCCCACATCAGTCTTTATACTTATTCGTAAATAATATTGTCACTCGGGAATTCTGAATAAATACTTCTAAATCATGCTAGAATCAATTGGAGTCATGGTACTACACACAGGGTTTTTTGGGATGTCAGTTCTGCTATGGCAGATACTATATAAATAAAAGACGAATATGTGAATCTGATTTTTAAAAAAATCACACTGAAAAAAATCATTTTTTGTCAAATACATTACCACACTTAAAAAAAAGACAAATTAAGAAGGCACTTATTCATTTTGTACCTTAAAGTTGTAAAGTCTCAAACCTCAATTGGCATTCGTGTTTCGTATTCTCAGCCAGCTTTAGTTTTTCTTCGCATATGGCACCAGCCTTATCTGTAATCCCAGATTCCTCTGTGTGTGAATTAATGGGGTCGAAAAGCAAAAGACATATGCCCCCCTGATTATTTGTGGCACCTTGATGATGAGACAGTGGATAGGCCTGAATTTGATCAGAGTTTCTGACTGCTAGTACTGAAACCTGTACTGGTTGCTGAATGTTGCTTCACTGGCAGAGAGGTAATAGTACCACAGATAGCATTAATCTAAACAAAAAACAGCGAAAAGGGCACTTCGGCTTTTACTTAAATATTGAGCTTTCCTTTTTCACAGTCCACCCATTGTATTTAGCAACAGCCCCTTTTAAACAAGGCTTATCAGTGAAGATCTGTATCATGTACTCAAAATAGAAGCAGTAATGTATTTTTGGAGACTATGCTCCCTGTGTTCCCTGTGTAACACAATGCATCAGACTCATTAGTAGCTGTGAAGTTCTACTCTTTCAACTACCGCTAGTCTTTCAGGATATGAACCAGAATGATAACATGGCTTCACCAAGCACTTGCACCCCTCTTTGCTCATGCAGCACACTCATTGAGTAAGAAGAACTGGATGACTTGACCAATTATCCTCTATTTGCAAGCAATCAAAGCTATTAACGATGTTTCAAATTTCCTCCAAATCAGCTTTGATCTCTCCAGCCATGGAGTGCTTAAAAGGCTTATTTCAGTAGGGTAAGAACCTTCTCATGTGGGAATGTAGTGGAAGGCCATTAGCTCTTTGCACTTGACCCAGTTGCTTCTGGGCTTTAAAAGAGTAGCGTATCTACATAATTTGCAACAGACACCCATTACCATGCGAACCTGAGCTTCATTCTCTAGGAAGTCATGAACTGTGAGGTGTGGGCTTTGTCCAAAACAGAGCACTGAGAAGGATTTTCTCTCTGCCCATCATAAACAACATTATGTCACTTGTCAATGGTAAAATAACTAATATTGCTAGAATGAGACAGATAAAAAAATGTTTATATTGCATTCAGGCAGGATTGTGATAGCTGTGTGTGATTTGTCAATCATGAAAATTACTAGGGTTTCTTACTGAGGAAGACCTTGCATGCCAGTAAGCATGCTGGCTGTCTTAAATTCCAAGTACCGACAGCGTACTGAACACTGATGCAGCTACAGGGCCATATTTACGACTTTGGTTGCGCCACTCTTGCACCACGCAATGTGGTGCAAGAGAAAGACAACTCCTAAGGCAAATTTATGAAGCCATGGAAGGCTAACTTAAGGTGGCCTTGCATGACTTCATAAATCTGGAAGATCACAATGCAGCAAAAATCGCTGTACTGTGTTACTCTGCCCTGGGAAGAAGTTATGTGGGTGTAACAAGGGTATTCCCAGACAACTCCCATGGATTTTGACACATTACCAGATTTACAAGATTTTGTAAACCTGGGCATGCACCAAAATACCAAGCCTTCCCAGGAGAGGCATAACTATGAGAAATATATTTAATTCTCCTTGTTACTTTCTCTTTCTATGTGTGCTGTAGGGTGCAGCACACATAGAAAAAGGAATATGGCTCTCAGTATTGTTTGTGTGCAGGAAGGTGTCCTTTCCTTCATATAACCAATCCTGAATGCATTTCAGGCACCCTTTGGCCATGATACATGGGTGCCTATGTTGGCCCTAGGCTGCCAACAAGTGCCAGTGCAGAAAAAAAGGCAGGAATGTGCAGTATTCTTTTAAATGTTAAATACTGCGCATCCCTGGCCCTTCCCTGTGACGCAGTACAGCGCAGCACAGTGACTTTTCCATAAATATGGCCCAATAGTCTATGGGCTTTTCAGTGTTGCACATGCCTGTTGTTAGGGGACTAACTGTTGTTCTCAACAGTGTATTTGAAACCAAGGCTGACATGATTGTGTGAAACCCTGGCACAACAATGAAGAAATGTATGTATAGCACAAATCCTTGCTTTTTGGTTAGATGACAATTAGAACTTTTGGGAACTCCTTTAATTCTAACTCTGCAAATAGGAGGAAATCAAGCACCAATTTAAAGTCCTCTTTTCCACTTTGTGTGAATGGGCCTTTTTAATTAAAAGTAGAAATGACAGTCATGGGGGAGCTTGAGGTTGCAAATACAGGACTTGTATCTTGCTCAGCATCATCACATCTTGTCAAATATTGGCATAAAACATGAATCACTTTCCCCCTTTTGGTGCGTCTTTTACTGTGCTTACCATCGTATTGGACGCTGCATTTCTAAGTGATGCATTTGGCACCTGATGCCATTATATTGGTCGGGCTTTCCTCAACAAACATTGTCTGGCTCGATGTTGCAGAATACAATGAGGGAATGGTATTTACGAAGCACAAAATATCTCAAAGTAGGTAAGGCATTACTTCTGCCAGTGCCAGCGGAAATAACTGACTTGGATGTGTTGGTGCTGCCAGACTAAGAGGACATTGAAGACCAGGGTCCATGTACGGGTTACCTGTTGCCTGTTGTTAGTAGGGGTCTTGTAATTGCAATTGTACAGGAACTGCATATCCTTTTCTTTTTGAGTAGCAAAAAAAGGATCTAATTTGGAGTTACATGTAGAGTGTTTACAGGGACATCATCATACGCTGTTTCCGCTTCTCCCTTATTTACCCTGTGTCTCTTTTGGCGCTCAAGGACCCGGTCTTATTAATTTACAACATTATCTGAAAGAAGACAAGGAGACGTGGTGCAACTTCCCCTTGGAGATGTTGAAGCCAGTACGGATTAATGGAACTTTCAATAGAAACAAGCTCCTCGTCTGCTACCACCACAGCAACGTCTTCTTATCTGACATCTTTTTCTACTGTATTCACATATTAATACGTGTCATTACATAATAAAAGCTAATCAAATGCATTACCAAACTGCACTTCAATGGAAGCCGGCCACATGCAATTCACTTGCATTGTTGGCAGCATTACAAACAGACCTGCATGTGATTTTGCAAAAGACGTCATAGATTTAATTATTTTTATATCACATACGGCAGTAAAAACTTTTTTCTCAGAACTATGAAAACAGTAATCTCTTTTAGAAGATACCACTTTCTTTCTTTTCACGGTCAGTCTGAATAAAGTGAATAAAGTTTTATTATGCGTTGTAAAGTACACGTAAAAAAAGAAAGGATTTTTTTGTTGATGTTTTCTTTATGATTTGATTTAAGGCGTATTGTTGCCCACATGTGCTAGCGCATGTGTTTTAATACAGATTATTAATGAGTTCTTATGTATTCTGAATAAATGATTTGTGTAGAAAATAAAATAACATAGAAAAATAATGGACGCATTCGAAAATGTGATTACGATGAGTGGCCGCCAATGTTCACAAAGTGTACATATTAGTGAATTAATATTGTGAAATGTTGCATACATGTTTGACTAATGTAATAGTATGTCACATTAAGGGTTATGCATTTTGCTTTTCGCTTTATTAATTGAAGGCCTTAACTTAGCGAGTGTCTTGGCCTACTTGCCAGGCCTCTGTCACAGCTGTATTTCTTAATGTTTAACAAAATGGCTGTCCTAGAGAGTTAAACTGTGATTTCTATTGTATTGTTTATATGTGCTAATAATGGAAGCTTTCTCGCGAGAACAAACTGCTAGAAGATGCTGCTCCTGCTAATGTAAAATTGTATGTGTAATGTGTGTGAGACTGACTTTCTCAGGAGGAGAACAATGGAGATACTGACTGGAGTGGAAGCTGCAACAATATTGTTACCTGACAAGCCGGATGATGATGACATTGCAAGACAACCAATCAACGACATGTGAACGGAGTAATAGTAGAATTCATAGATTTTGAATTTTAGTTTTATTGGACAAAGTGTGAACATGCGATTTACTGACCAATAGGGATTTGGGAAGTAATTTTAGTAGTTTTAATATAACAATGCTTCCTGAGGGAAGACAGATCCATTGCCCATTTGCTTGCTGGTCGAAAGTTCAATATTTTCTTGCTTAGAGACTTTGCATTTTCTGAACTTTGATGCTGAATCCTCATGCCTTTCTGATTGACTGACATACTGAGGACAAAGACTGACTCTGCTTGCTGATCCACACTGAGGATAGGTATTATAAATGAGACTGTTGATTATTATACATATTTGCTTTTTCTTTCTAGGTACCAACTGCATTGTTTTGATAGAGCCATAGTTAGATGTTTTTCCAAATTTGTGTTACTAAATCTTTTTGCAGGTAGCCCAACATGCTGATGGTAATCTGGTGTTAGCTAAGGATCCACACTAATGAAATCATGCTAACAGGGACTAATGCTTGATGAATTTCTCTGCTAAAAGTATGTAATTACTTTGATGTAGTGGACTTTGTTACTGGTTTGCACCATAACTTTAACCTTGGGCAAGGGGGCATGACTCCTGTCTCTGCTAAGACAGGAGTGATTTTAATGGGGGTTGTGCGTCAAAAAATGGCGCAAGTCCGGTTTGAGGCATGATTTTTGCCTCAAACCTGATTTGCACCATTTTATGACGCACAACCCCCATTTTCCCCTACGCCGGCGCTGCCTGGTTTAAGTCATTTTTTTCTACTCAGACCAGTCCGCAGCACCGGCAAACATCATTCCTTAAATAAGGCGCCCGCATGGTGCGTAGGAATGGCGTTAGCTGGTGGTAAAAAAAAATTGACGCAAACCAGCGCCGGCGCTGGTTTGCGTCAAAAAGTATAAATATGGGCCTTGGTGTGCAAATTGCGGGAACCTTTAGCTAAGCCAATGTACATAAGTCTGGCCCCATATACAAAGGGCTGCTGACTGAGCAATATTTTACTTCCCCCTGCCTCATATTCCTTTGTTTACAGAGGAGGCAGACTCTTGCTGTTTTGTAACACATAGATGCATGCAAACATTTCAAATAAAACAGATTGTGTTACTCAGGCAATTCTCATCAATCACGAGATATCTCCTAGTTTACTACATAAGAAGGAACAATGTCATATAGATATTTCCAAAGTATTTCAAACTATTCCAGCAAACGATGTGTCAGTTAACATATTCAGAATATCATTCTTACATTGTAACTAAAGCATGACCATGAGTTAGACCTACAAGTGAGCAATTTTCACACTTCTGTGAACACTATGCAGACATGGTTTTGCAACTATTTTAGACCAGCAGGCACTGCATTTTTCCACCCATCGGTATGCCTATTGAAAGCAAGGCAAAGAATGTATACAGTAGAGCTAGGAAATGGGCATTGGTTAGCAATGTCTGAATGCCATGCACATATGTGCCTACATTACAGCATGAACAGTCTGAACATGCTTATGTCCCCAATATTTGACACAAACATTTATGCTTTAAGACCTCACATGCATTTCACAATGTGTTCTTTTCGCTTGTGTTCTTGTGTATACGAATTGTGCTAACTAACTGGTGATATATAACATGCTAAAGGAAAATATTTAGACATTTTTCACAACACTGAGTTACGTTTAACAAGTTAATTCCTAAGAATATCTGTACTATTTCCTTCTAGAACACTACATCTGGTAAGCAAGGGCAAATGCGTATTGGCTAAAATCACCTCTCTGGTCCTGATCGTCTACAGAGCATACTTGCCCTTCTTCAAATTATCCTTCCATTTCAAGGTAATAATTTGAGAAAGAAGACCCCAACCAATAGCTAGGTCTGCATCCCCACCCTTTTGCTATTGCATCTAGCTTAGTTACATTCTTCAGTTCTCTGAAGCTTCATAAAGTGCTTTTATCTGTTGATACATGCCCCAAACCCTTTTTTCCATGAAGACTCCTAAGAGAAGCTGCTATCCTCCATCTTGATTTTTCTAATTAGGTTGACTTTCCTTGGTTGAAGACAAAAGCTCAACAGTCTTTAATTAGCGAACCCTTTTCTCTCGTTTTAAGCAAACCAGGGGTGTAAAGGTCAATAGTGTAGCAAGTGCAGTTGCACCTGGGCCCAGGGACCTCAGGGGCACTCTGCACCTCAAGTAATGGTTGTTTCTGCTATCAAACATGTGTCAGTAGGGCTCAATATCCTTGATTGCATGAGGACACACTGTGATTTTACTATACCACTAACCCAAAGTTTGTGAGCGCTCTACTTAAAACATGGTCGAATTGGCTTATACCCAATTGGCATATTTAATTTACTTGTAAGTCCCTAGTAAAGTTGCACTACATGTGCTCAGGGTGTGTAAATTAAATGTTACTAGTGAGCCTGCAGCACTGATTGTGCCACCCACTTAAGTAGCACTTTACACATGCCTCAGGCATGCCATTGCAGAGTCTGTGTGTGCAGTTTTAAGGTGCTCTGCCGACCTGGCAAAATAAACCATCTGCCAGGCCCAAGCCTTCCTTTTTAATACATATAAGTACCCCCAAAGGGTAGAGTGTACTGATTGTGAAATGTAGGACATATACTTTTAAGTTATATGTGTCCTAACAGTGAAAATCCCTTCAATTTGTTTTTCACTACTGTAAGGCCTATGGGGGTCATTCTGACTTCGGCGGGCGGCGGAGGCCGCCCGCCAAATTTCCCCCGACAGAATACCGCAGCGCGGTCAAAAGACCGCCGCTGTAATTCTGAGTTTCCCGCTGGGCCGGCGGGCGACCGCCAGAAGGCCGCCCGCCCGCCCAGCGGGAAACCCCCTTCCACGAGGATGCCGGCTCCGAATGGAGCCGGCAGAGTGGAAAGGGTGCGACGGGTGCAGTTGCACCCGTCGCGATTTTCAGTGTCTGCTATGCAGACACTGAAAATCTTTGTGGGGCCCTGTTAGGGGGCCCCTGCAGTGCCCATGGCTTTGGCATGGGCACTGCAGGGGCCCCCAGGGGCCCCACAACACCCGTTCCCGCCAGCAAGGTTCTGGCGGTCAAAACCACCAGAACCAGGCTGGCGGGAAGGGGGTCGGAATCCCCATGGCGGCGCTGCCTGCAGCGCCGCCATGGAGGATTCCTGAGGCCAGGGGAAAACCGGTGGGAAACCGCTGGTTTCCCTTTTCTGACCGCGGCTTTACCGCCGCAGTCAGAATTGGCCTGGATGCACCGCCAGCCTGTTGGCGGTGCATCCGCGGTCCCCGGCCCTGGCGGTCTATGACCGCCAGGGTCGGAATGACCCCCTATGTCTCCTATGGGAGAACATTGGAGTTGCCTTATTACATTTTATAAGTGCTGTTTCCAAAGGAAGGCGAAGAGATGACCTGTTCATGTTTGGTGTCTCTGGAATCCTAATTTAAAATCATGGTGAAGTCAGATTTGACATTATAATTATGAAAATGACACTTTTAGAAACTTGCCATTTTCTTGCCTTAGCCATTTGGTACCTGCAGCTTGCCTCTCGTCACATGACTGGGTGCGGGTGGCAATTAGACTTTGTGTATCCCTTCTAAACAGCCACACACAACACAATGGGAGCTTGTGTGTGACTGGATGGGTCATCACTGGCAGGATGGGAGGGATGAGCTGGGCCCAGCCTCACTTTCACCTAAATAGGCTGTGCCCTGTTTTCACACAAAATGTTTAACAACCCTGCCGGGCAGTGGAGGTAGAGAATTCCATGCACTCTGTCTAGAAACTTCTGCCTCTTTCCAGAACCAGTGTACCAGGGTATAAAAGAGGGACCCCAGAAACCCCCACTTCAGCACACTTGTGGACCTCTGGATACTCTACCAGGAAGATGGACTGCTATGCTGCTAAAAGGTCTACCACTCTGCTGAACTACTACTGTGAAAGAGTAGCTGCCTAGCTGACCTGCTGCCCTCTTGCCTGAGGAGGAACAACTACACCTGCAACCCACCTTAAACCCAGGAGCCCAGAGTGATTCAAATGCCTAGTTTGCTGGCCTCCTGATCTGAGCCTCAGGGACATAAAAGGTTTCCCAAAAGCCCCTTGACCCATCTTCAGTGAGTCCCTGACTCCTAACAGGTGCATATTGTGTCCTGCATACTTGGCGGGGCTCTTGAGCTCTTAAAATCTAGCTTTTGGGATCTCCGTGACTGTGAATGAGAATGTTTGCACCAGAACTGTGCTGAAATTCTGCACAAGCCACGACTGTATGACTCTTCGTGCAGCAAATATCAATCATCCTAGTGGATTTCTAATGCAAAGCTCCAGCCTGCCACTGAGCGACCCCTACCTCCATGCACCCGGTGACCTTCTTTAGCATGAACAGGACTCGTGACTCAAAACTTGAGAAGGTAAACCTTCAACTAGATTAATATGGAACTGTATCTGACCCACGCTCCATCACTGTTGGTTTGAAATTTTGAGTTTGAACTTGCTCAGCTCCAAGCGATTGTGGGGTTGAGCACAAGTTAATTTGAGGTGTGTTTGCGTCTTACCTTGACTAGGTTGTGGTTGGTTCTTGACCAGGGCTCACATCCCAAACAACTAGTAACCCAGTTTCTAACACAGTGATCAAGGATGGGTATAGGACTTGTGTTTGTGCAGTGCCATACAGTGATTTGCTGATCACTACCATCCCACATCTAGGACCATTACAAGTTTTTTTCACATTCTACTTTTTTGGCCATTTTTAAAAATTTGACTTCTGCTTCACCTTCATACACTTGGGACCCTTTTATTGTTGCACCTATGATACCTTGTCAGAATGAGCCTGGATCTCCACCCCCTAGCAGACTACACTGTGAAGGGACAGAAAGAGTTCTGTATGGATAGGGTGCTGGCTGGGAAGAAGTGCTCGACTTCCGACAACCCTTTGTGCTCATGAGGAAGCACACTGGTTAAGGGCTTCAACAAAGGACTCTGAAGAGGAAGATTACAGGCATCTCTAGAGAATGAAGAGCTCTGGTTCTCCATGACCTTGGGATCAGGGCCCCATGTGTTGACATTTTATATTTATTTTGGAAGTTGTGCTGGTGGTGATGTGTGGAAGGGTATATTGACATAAGCAAATAATTTGTGGGCTGTCAGCATAGATGTAGCAAGTGTGGCACAGAGAGAAAATTAGGCAAATTAGGGTGTATCATGTAGACATTGTATAGGAGCGTGAAAAATGGTGGATACTTGTACAATGCATGTAAATAAGGAACATGTTTACAAGAAAGTTGGCATATGTATATGTACAGCCTGAGAATAGTCTGTGAGGAACAGTGTAAAGTGTTTGAAAGTAGGGCCAATAATCATTAGGATGCTCATGTACACGTTGTCATTTAAGGACAATCTGATAGAAATCGGCAGAGGAGAAGGGGATGCCACAGAGAGGGAGGCAAAACAAAGAAAGGCTGAGGCTGAGACAGCTTTAGAAGAGATAAAGATCTTGTTGGCTCATGAACTGAGTCTTAGGGAGCTGGACTTGAAGGCTGAACAGTTTTTAGAGTCCAGCAGGAATGGTGGCAGTAAAACTACAATGTTCAATGCTGACGTAAGGGTCCACAGACCCAGAGACGTGGGCCCATATTTGTACTTTTTTAGCGCCGCATTTGAGTAATTTATTCACGCAAAAGCGGGGCAAACTTACAAAATATTCTTGTATTTTATAAGTTTATGCCACTTTTGCATCAAAAAATGAAACAAATGCTGCGCAAAAAAAGTATAAATATGGGCCTTGGTTACTGACTTCAAGGAGAGGGATGACACAGACAGATGGTTTGAGGCATCTGAGATGGCTATAGAGGTGCACAGGATCCCAGAGAAGAATTGGAAATCTGACATTTGGAGGCATATTCTTAGTGATAGTAGGGATGCCCCACTTGCTCTAGAGAAAGGGGGCAGGCTGAAGTATCCCACCATGAAGGAGACCCTTGTCAAGAGGTATGGATTCACCCCACAAGAGTACAGGTTGAGATTCAGGGGAAGACGGAAACTGTCTCAGCAGTCCTGGTGATTTCTTTGATCACTTTTGCAAGACATTTGATAGTTGTGTGAAGCATAGTAAGGTAAACACCTATGAGGGGTTGTATAATTTGATTGCCAGAGAGCACATGTACAGTCACTGTTTGCCAGAGCTATGCCAACACTAGGCCGATTGCAGGCTCACTGACACCAAAAAGCTTGCAAAGGAGGCATACCTCTGGGTGAGTACCAGAGAGTCTGGGAAAGCACTGGGGAGTGACCCTAAGGAAGGTGCCTCACATTCCCCTCAACAGAGTGGAGGGTACACAGTGACCCAGACAGGTACCAAGAGAGTGGGAGGGGAAAGGGGTCCCAAGTCCGTTTTAATGACAGAAGGGAAGGTTATGTTGGGCAGAGACACGGACTGCCCTATTTCAAGCCCCAGTGCTTGGGTTGCTCCCAAAAGGGGGCCCAGCAGGGGCACCTGGTCTGTACCAAAAGACACCTCACCAGTGAAAACTCCACATTGTCAGTGGAGCTGGGTGGGACGGCTGCCAAAGGAGCCCTACCCATTCTTTTTTCTGGGGGTACCACTGCACAGCGGAGGGTGCGGGGACAGATGCAGGAGGTGGAAGCAGTCCACAGCAGGAGGGCCAGTGCATCAGGGGTTGCCAGCTCTGAGAACAGAGCACCCTACGACAGTCTGAATCAAGGGGTGGAATGGGCCACATCACTTTGTTTGCCATGGTGGTACTGTCTGTCTACTGGAATGCATCTGTGAGCAAGTTAATATAAGGTGTTGTACAGATGGGGTCCACAGATGAGGAGAAGGGTTCCCCAGGGGTCAGTCCAGTGCCCCAGGAGAGTATAGACAGAGGGATCCAACTGAGTTCAGAGAGGCATAAAAATGATAAGTGCCCCTCCAGTAGAGGCTACTTGCCCACATTCTATTGCGTAAGCAGGGAAGTCCATCAATTAGAGCCTGATTTAGATCTCAGCTGAGGAGTTACTCCATCACAAAAGTGACAGGAAACCCGTTGGCTGAAATATAAATCCCATTAAATTCAATAGGATTTAAATTTCAGTGGATAGGATACTCATAACCATTGTGTCGAAGTAACCCATCTGCTGAAATCTAAATCAGACCCTTACACTTGAATTGGCAGTGTCCTTTCTCCACACATAGGGCTTAACAACTATGCATTGTCATTTCAGCCACCTTGAAACCATGGCAAGGGAGGTAGGGAATTTCATGTACTTCCAATATACTGTCTAGAAGGTTCTCCCACCTTCCAAAACAAGGGCAGCAGGGTATAAATGAGGGGCCTCCAACACCACCACTTCAGTACACAGTACACTTCTGGACCTGTGAATACTCTGCCAGGAAGGTCTGCTGTGCTGCTGAAAGGAGTCCCACTCTGCTGAACTGCTACTTTGAAGGACCAGCTGCTCTCTTGTCAGGGGAGGAAGAACTGGACCTGGAACCCATCTTGAACCCAGATCCCAGAGTGACCCAAATGGCTAGTGTGCTGGCCTCCTGATCTGAGCATCAGGAACATAACAGGCTCCTCAGCAGCTCCTGAACTGGCCTTCAGTGAGCTCCTGACCCCCTGAGAGGTGCCTCTCAGGTCCCAGACCCTTTGTGAGGCTCTTGAGCTCTTAAAATAAAACTTTGTGACTGTGAAAGGCCCACTCGCACTGAATTTAAGTGCAAGCCACCAACAGCTCATGTCTTGTCACATCTAGCATCAATAGCCCGCATGGACTGCCAATGCGAATCTCCAGCCAAACTGTCTGTGATGCCTGGCCTGCTTTTCGTCTAATGCTGACCACTGACAGCAACGCTCTCCTTGCTCTGGGCAACCTTCTTCAATGCGATCGGAAATCTTGAGAAGGGAAACCTTCGGCAGGACTAACCTGGGACTATATATGACCTGGGCTCAATCACTTGAACTTTTGACCCAGTACAGTGCGATCAAAAAACCCTGGTTGATGCATTATACTTTTAGGGGCTATATTTCAGTTTAGTGTTCAGTAATTCAAAATTTCGGATTTTTTTTTTTTCGCCATGTTTTATATATTAAGATCTGCCCTGGTTTTCTAACTTGGTGTAGGATCCTTTCCGTGTGGTGTTTTCACTGTTTTACTATTTGAAGTGTTGCACAAATACCTTACACATTGCTTCTAGGATAAGATTGACTGCTCTGTGCCAAACAGTATTTCTTTAATAAGAGAGTGTTGCCTGATCTTGGTGCGTTGTTGACATAATGTTTCTGCATCTTCTATTGAATGTATCTAGCCTCTTTGACATAGCTGACTCTACGTATGGAGTAGAAGGCTTTGAATAGCAAACATTAAAAGATTGGTAGCCATTGTACTGTTCCCCATTTTCTTAGAGAGTCTCGGGGAGACTTAGGAAAGTATATTCGCGTGGTCCAGCTGTGATAATGTCATAGCAATTACAGTTTCTCTATTTTTACTATAGGGAAGGTACAGTAGTGTAGGAAAATGCCACTGTTGGCATGGTTACCCCTTCACTTTTTGCCTAGTGTTGATGCCAGCTTTGATTGGAAGTGCTAACGAGGCATCAGCACCAGTGTTCTTTAAAAATGGTACCTTTGTAACCCAATTGGCACACCTCTGGCACACAGTTAAGACTCTTGTAAAAGGTACCCCTGGTACCCAGGTCCCTGTGGCCAGGGAAGGTCCCTAAGGGCTGCAGCATGTTTTATGCCACCCTAAGGGACCCCTCACTCAGTACATGCAACTGCCTTACAGCTTGTGTGTGTTGGTGGTAAGAAATGACAAAGTCGGCATGGCACTCCCCTAAGGGTGCCATGCTCACAAACCACTGCCTGTGGCATTGGTAAGTCACCCCTCTAGCAGGCCTGACAGCCCTAAGGCAGGGTGCACTATACCACAGGGGAGGGCATAGCTGCATGAGCAATATGCCCCTAAAGTGTCTAAGTCAAATTCTTAGACATTGTAAGTGCAGGGTAGCTATACTGAGTATATGGTCTGGGAGTTCGTCATTACGAACTCCACAGCACCATAATGGCTACACTGAATACTGGGAAGTTTGGTATCAAACTTTTCAACGCAATAAACCCACACATGCCAGTGTGTGATTTGTTGAAACATGCACACAGAGGGCATCTCAGAGATGCTCACTGTATGCCACCTTTCCTGGTAGTGTAGGACTGACCGGTCTATGCCAGCCTGCCACTTCCAGACGAATTTCTGACCACATGGGGTGAGTGCCTTTGTGCACTCTGTGGTCAGAAACAAAGCCTGTACTGGGTGGAGGTGCTTCACACCTCCCTCTGCAGGAACTGTAACACCTGGCGGTGAGCCTCAAAGGCTCAGGCCTCGTGTTAATGTGCCCCAGGGCACTCCAGCTAGCGGAGATGCCTGCTCCCTGGGCAAGCCCCCACTTTTGGTGGCAAGTCCAGAGGGATAATGAGGAAAAACAAGGAGGAGTCACCCCCTCAGCCAGGACAACCCCTAAGGTGTTGTCAACATCAGGACAGTGTGCGCTCTACGGGCGTCGTAAATGCAAAAACCCAGTCCTTATGCAAGGGCATATTTCATGCATTGTGTTTCTATGCAGTATGTTAACCTTTTGCATTGCAGAGCTTTACCTTGAAAAGTCATTAATGCTGTTTGTAATACATAGTTCATTTGCAAGGCTTGTTTGCAGGATTACAGGGTGTGGTCCTTATTCTAAGACATTCTAGAAGCCTTTCCTGCAGCATGGTTGGGTGTGGCTCGTGGGTGGGGCTTGGCTCTATATAAGGGAGCCAGCCCAGCTCTACGTGCTCACTTTTCAGAGGTCCCGGTGCAGAGCAGCAGCATTTTCCTGAGCTCCTGTCCCCGAGGCCTATCAAGTCATTTCCAGGCCTGCCCTAATTTATTTGGTGATCTTCAAGCAGGGCGGTAAGGCGGAGGTCGGGTTAGGCCCCCGACTCCGTTTCCAGTGACATTCGAGTTTTGGGCCTAAACATAAAAATTGTGTGTGCAATTGTTTTCATGGTATTTGGCTCTTAGCATTCAGGTCGGCAGTGTGCGTGATCATTTCATGGCATTTGCATTGTGATGTTCGAATTGGCAACAGTGTGCGCGATTCATTCCTGGCAGTTAATTCTTGGCATTCAGATCGGCAGTGTGCGCAATCATTTCATGGCATTTGCATCGTGAAGTTCGAATCGGCAACAGTGTGCGCGATTCATTTCTGGCATTTAACTCTTGAAGTATAGATGGCAGTGTGCGCGATCATGTCATGACATTTGGTTCTTGATGTTCAAATCGGCAACAGTGTGCACAATTCATTCCAGGCATTTAACTCTTAAATTACAGATCAGCAGTGCGCGCAATCGTTTCATTGCATTTGAATCTAGATGTCCGAATCAGCAACAGTGTGGGCGATTAATTCCTGGCGTTTTAACTTTTGAAAGACAGATCGGCAGAGTGCGCAATCATTTCTAGACATTGAAATCTTGATGTGCAGTTTGATTAAGGTACATAATAATTCCTGAACATTTGAGTCTTGGAACTCTTAATCAGAATGTGACGTAGCAATGTTATTCATGATTCTAGTACAGTTCATTCATGCAGAAAAAAACAGGTGCTCTTTGATTTTTGTTGTAATGCAGTGATTATTCTAAGAACTATTTGGAGAGCTTTCATGGTTCAAAATATGATATATTAATTCTGGAATGTTCATATGAAACTTTGCATAACCTTTCTTAATTTCCCGGTACCTAGATTCCTGAGGCCTAGTTATAGTGAAGCTTTAGGCCATTCATGTTTTCAGTATAAGTGTTATTTGAAACAAAGCTTATTGAAAGTCATTTTGATTAATCTTACAATTGTGTTGTTTAACTCTTGCTTCCACAGGTCTCCTTCCCCGCTGTTCCCAACCCAACCCACTTGGCCATTCTTTACCTCTGTGCTATAATAACTAGTGGAGTTTGGAGCTGCCAAGAGGAAGACATGTTGGGAACATGTGCAAGCCCCAAGGATCTGGTCTCCTAGACAGGTGTCCAGAGCTCAAGTGAACCCCTCCTTCAGAAATCCTCCAACTTGCATTGGAGGATTAGGCCGAATAGGGAGTGGGCACAAGGAGGATGTAGCCACCCTCAGGGACAGAAGCCATTGGCTACTGCCCTCTAATCCTGAAAATACCCCTAAATCTTGTATTTAAGGGCTCCGTGAACGAACAGATTTTGATTTCCTGATGACCTCAAGAAAAGAAGAGGGACTGCTGAGCTGAAAACCCTGCAGAGACGAGAAGGAGACAAAAACTGACTCGGCCTCAGCCCTACCTGCCCGTCTCCAGCTTCAAAGACCCTGCAAAAGAAAAGCGACGCATTCTACAAGACCAGCAACCCCTGAAAAGCTTCCAGGGGGCTGCCTGCATCAGCGAGGACTGAGAAACTCCCATGGACAGTGGTCCTGTCCAACAACAGGAAAAAGCAATGATCTTTAAAGGGACTCCCACCTCACTCCAGAGGCGTGAGTCCAAAACTACTCTGCGCCCGACACCCCCGGCCCGTGTCCAAAGGAACCAACCAGCCAGAGAGGACCCCCAGGTGATTCCGACCAAGTGTCCTCCCTGGGGTGACCTCTCCACCCCTCCACGATGACGCCTGCAGAGGGAATCCCGAGGACCCCCTCTGACCGCAACTGCTCCGGATGAAGATTTCTGATGCCTGGAGAAGCACTGCACCACAGCCCCCAGACTTGAGAGAAACTGACCACTAGTGCACCAGTGACCAGGAGGCGGCCCTCCTCCCTGTCCAGTCAGAGGCTCCCCCAAGACGCCCCGCTGTGCCCTGCCTGTAGTGCCTAAATGACCCCTGGGTCCACCCATTGAGTTCCATTGGGAGCAGATGCCCTGTTTGCACCCTGCACCTTTCCGCCCCCGTGCCGCTGAGGGGATGCGTGTTTGGTGCCTACTTGGGGCCCCCACGTCTGCCCTCCGACAATGCGGGTACTTACCTGCAGGCAGACCGTAACCTGAGTAACCCCTGTCTCCCTAGGTGCCCACGTTATTTTGACTCCTCTTTGACCTCTGCACCTAACCCGCCCTGTGTTGCTGGTGCTGAGTGTTTGGGGTTATCTTGAACCCCCAACTGTGGGCTACCCATGCCCCGGAGACTGAGGCCCTCATTATGAACACAGTGGTAAACACTGTCGGCCACCGTGGCAACGGTGAACAGAAGACCACCATTGGCGGTGAACAGAAACCCGACATATAAAGATTCAAATATCAGATTCTGACAAAGAAGTCCCAGCCACCAGTCACTGCCAGGACCTTGTCGGTGGAAATCCAGGACCTCCGACCCCACCACCGCTGAGCATACAAACTCCCCGCCCTCCAAATAATGATGCACAAGTCACTGTGGCGGACAGTGGAAGCCCAACAACCATTGGCGGTACAGACCGCCACGGCCAGCACTGGAACCCAACAGTAAGAACTGCACACATTGGCAAGTCTGAAACCCACACACCTGACACACATCCACAACACTATAAAACACTCACAGACACACGCTACAATCCTTTGCAACAACATTCGGACAACTGATGTAGAGGACTCTAGAAGCAGAAACTGAACACCACAATACACAATACATACACCCAACCACACAACACCACCCTCACCTAGATCCACACCACTCACAACACACACCATGGCACCCCCCAAACACCCACGCTTCATAGAAAGGGAACTAAGGACCATGGTGGACGGGATACTGAAGGTCGAGCCACAATTATTCGGGGCACAGGTCCAGCACACACCCATCGCCAGGAAGATGGAGCTATGGCAGACAATAGAGAACAAGGTCAATGCAGTGGGACACCATACATGCATGAGGGACGACATCCGCAAGAGATGGAACAACCTGAACGGGAAGGGGAGGTCCATGGCATCCCGGAACAACATTGTAGTCCAGAGGACTGGGGGAGGACGTCCACCAACACTACCTGACTACACTGACCGGGAGGAAAAGGTACTGGCCATCCTGCACCCTGAGGGCCTCACTGGACTCACTGGAGGAATGGACTCAGGTAAATCATCTAGAATTACCTCTTATCTATCACACCTGTAATGCATGCACCACCCCACCCCTCCAACATCCACCAGGACCCCTACCCTACCCAGGCCACAATCACTACATCCAGTCACCCTGCATGCCCACAAACTCACTAACAGTCCCACATCCTTCCCCCTGTGCACAGCCACCTACCCCTGCAAGGAATCACAAAGGCACTACACCACCCACAATGCACCTCTACATCCTAGGCAAAATGCAATGCAAACCTCACAAAGGCACCCTGCAAAGCCCCAAAGTGTAAAACCTGCACAAAACAGCCCAGCCCTGTGCACCCCATCCGATCATGCAACTGTAACAGACATGTCTATTCCCCCCAACAGGCACCACCAGCCATGCCACCCTGACGGACAGGACAAGGAGTGACAGTGCCCCACATGGAGACAGAGGCACCACCCAGGACACTGGAGAGGGGACCCTGGACAGTGAGGAACACCCTGGCCCCTCACACAGTCCTGGACTGTCACCATCCAGCAGCCCCACCCAGGACATTACTGACACCCCTACCACCATCAACATCAGCCCAGGACAACCAGGAAGACAATGGCCCCAGTACAAGTGGTACCACCAGACCTGTGCAGGGGACACAGGCACAGGGGGCTAGGCCCAGTGGGAGGGCATCACTGGCCCAGGGGGGAGGCCACAGGATGGATGCTGCAGCCCAGGATGTCATCTCTGAGTTCGTGGGAGCATACCACCATACCCAGGACAGATTGGCCCAGATTGTTTCCACCCTGGAGCAGAGTCAAAGGATGCAGATAGCAAACCACCAAGAGGCCATGGAGGAGTGGAAACTGCACAATGCCACCATAGCTACCATAGCAGGTGTGCTGCTGCACCTTGTCCCAACCCAGCCTGAGGCCCCCACAGACCAGAAAGCCCCGACTACAGGCCAAGATACAGACCGGCCAACAACAGCAGAAGCAGAAACTGGACTTGTGCCACCATCCCAGGACACACAGGAGACCTGCATCTCAACCCGTGCAAGCCAACATCATGCACCCAAACAGTCCCTCAAGCCCAGATATGGCACAGGAACACCTGCCAAGACCAAGGCCCCATCAAAGAAGTGACTCTGGCAAGAACTGTCCCCCAAGTGTGCCACTAAACCAGCGTCAACACCGTGTAAAAACAACCCCAAAAACTGTAAATGATAGATGAACATACCACCACTGCCAACAAACACTACGACCATGTAGCCATATCGGACATCCACCAGTAGCCCACTCCCATCACTCTAAACTGTACGATGTCATCCCTGCACCAAATAAAACACCTGTTCACCAATGTCAATGTCCCCTGTCATTGTGTTGAAACAATTTGTCATAATGTTACATGTCCCATGCAAATCTGGTCACAGTGACAATGTCCATAGACCCGACACCCCCATCGAGGAGAAGGCACACTGACAGTATGCTGCACAGACAGCAACAACATTGAATAGTCCCACATAGTTACCGGAAGTAAAGTTGTATCAGTTGGTTCCTGGAATGTACATCTTCCCCCTCCTCATCATCACCATCACTCTCATCCACTCCCTGAGGAAGCTGGTCTGGATATACAGCACCCACCTCTTCCAAGAGGGGGATAGATTTCCTCACAGCCACGTTGTGCAGAATGCAGCAGACCACCACTATTCTACACACCTTTTCAGGCTCGTAGACCAGGGATCCGCCAGAGATATGGAGGTAACGGAATCTAGCCTTCAGGAGACCTACTGTGTGCTCTATCACCCTCCTAGTAGGTCCACAGGTCTCATTGTAATTCCTCTCTGCATCTGTCCTAGGATTCCTCACTGGTGTCAGGATCCAACGCATGTTGAGGTAGCCATAATCACCTGAAAAAGTGTGCAAAACAGGACTGTCATTGACAACCCTCAGTGGCAGACAGCCTGGCTGTCTGCTATGTGCCAAAAAGTGTCAGACACACTTACCTATGATCCATCCTCTGTCCCCTTGTAGTTGTTCCATCTTGTGTGGCACACTACTGTTCCTTAGCACAAAGGAATCATGGACAGTTCCAGGGAACATGGCATTCACATGTGAGATGTACTGGTCTGCGGTACACACCATTTGAATGTTCATGGAGTGAAAGTTCTTCCTGTTTCTGTACACCTGTTCACTGACTCTTGAGCGGATGAGAGCAATGTGGGTGCCATCGATGGTACCTATCTCATGGGGAATGTTGGCACAGGCATAGAAGTCTGACTTGATGGCAGGGAGGTCAGCACTTTGGGGAAACCACACATAGGACTGCAGGTGTCATACAAATGCATTCAGGAATCTGGACAGTATAATGCTAAACATAGGCTGTGAAAAACCTGCACCCATGCCCACTGTCACTTGAAATGAGCCCGTGGCCAGGAAATGGAGTGCAGAGAGCACCTGCACTTCAGTAGGGATGGCATGCTGATTCTGATTAGCCAGTCTCAGTGCTGGATCCAGTAATGGACAAAGTTCATGAATAGTAGCACGGTTGAGTCTGTAATTGATAATGATGTGATGGTCCACCATGGTCCTCAAATCAACAAGTGGTCTGTACACAGATCGGGCCTTCCCTCGCCACAAGGGTCTGTACCTAGGAGGATTTGAGAACACATGTGAGGAACACACATACATCTGCCCACAATGTTTCCTATTCAGAACAGCTGACATACAAGTTGACGACACATATGCATAGTAGGTGTGAAACTGGAGTAACATGTCCTCAATGAGACATCAGTACTGTTGTGGTGAGTAAATGTATATTTGTTAATGCCTATGGGGGTTGTGGACGATAGGGCCTGCATGGGGCATATGAGGATTTAATAACTGTGTAGTAAAAGCCAAAATGTCTGCCCCCTGTAATCCAGAAATGTTGTAGTGGAAGTGACGTCATACCGCTAGCGGTTGACGTAATAGTGCAAGGAGGTGTTCACCGCCGTGCGACCTTTCATTGATTAACATGGTTGTCAATGGGGATTCTTTGCATATCATAATCGCCGCTGGCGGTGACGGTGCACACCTCCGCGATGCATACGCCAACTCGTCACCCCAACTTCACTTGACTCCCGGATTTCGTGCATGCAGGTACTCCACTGAGTGTGCTGCTTTGTCCTGCCTCTGATCATGGAAATGGCACGTGTGGCAGGGGAAAGGGCCCTGGCCTTCACCAGAGAGAAATTGGAGAAGCTTGTGGACGGGGTCCTGCCCCTGTACGCCAAGCTCTACGGTCAACCAGAGGTACAGGTGAGTAGGTGGATTGGGGGGCATGGATGTGTGTAATAGTGGTAGATGGCTGTAAACATGTGTGCACATTTGACACTGTACAGTCCTGGGTTCCTGACACGCTGCGTCTGTGTGTGCTGTTATGCTGTTGTAAATGTAAGTCCCAAAGTGAATGTATAGCCAGCTGTATGTAATGGCCATTGTCTGACCTCTGTGTTCCTTTTTCTGTGTGTCCCATATAGGTCAGCGCCCATCAGAAGAGGGGACTGTGGCAGGCCGTCGCCAAGGAGGTGTGGACCCTGGGGGTCTACAACCGGCAGAGCACCCATTACATGAAGTGGTGGGAGAACCTGCGGCACTGTGCGAAGAAGATCTGCGAGGCCCAGCTGGGGAAGTCCTCCCAACGAGGAAGGGGTGCCCGTCGGGCACTGACCCCACCTTATGCGACACATTCTGTCGGTGGTATATCCGGACCTAGATGGGCGCTTGAAGGCTGCACAGCAGACACATGGGGGTGAGTACAGAAACCATTGTGTGGCTCCTTGATGGATGTCTGAGTGTGCTGTGGTATGTATGCTGTCTAGTGACAGGGATTCTGACTGATGTCCTTCTACATAATGGACCTACCCGCCCACCAAATAAGGAAACACCAGACCGCCAGCAGTTCTGGGGCGGGAACCTCCCCCAGGCAAAGTGTGGCAAAAACAAACAATATAAAAAGAAACACTCAGCGGGGGTACACAGAAAACGCCGAGGCACACATGGAGCGAGAGTTGGAAATAATGCCAATGCTGCTCCTTGTCATGTTCCTCCAGGATCGTGACCGACGACTAAGACGACAACGGTAAGTACCACAGGCTAGTACACATGGGAAGAAAGGGCACAGTTACACACCCACCTCACCCACCCTGCAATGCATTCCCAACCCTTCCCACATGCCAAGCCAAACATCCAAATCAAGATGTATTTACCAGACACAAGGCAACAAAGAC
The DNA here is from genome assembly GCF_031143425.1 of Pleurodeles waltl. Lineage (NCBI taxonomy): Eukaryota > Metazoa > Chordata > Amphibia > Caudata > Salamandridae > Pleurodeles > Pleurodeles waltl. Next base: position 903,793,434 of record NC_090437.1, read on the forward strand.
CTGCACCAAAGTACATACATGTGCATGCCACACCCCCACAGTGAAATGCTGAACAACGTCACTATAGTGTGCCAACAGCACTACTGGGCACTGAAGTTTTATTTACAGCAAAAAAAGTAATGTCCAAATAAGGCAATTGGCCAGTCCATTGGAAATACCCTAAAGGGCCAAAATAGGCCGAACTTGTGCAGAGGGTACTCCACTCGAAAGGGGCATCAATAGGGCAGCTACGCACCTCCAGGAACAGGGGCAGGGGTGGTAGGATTGGGGACTTATGTATGGAAGGGGGTGTCTGGGCTTATGTTTTAGAGGTGGAGGGGGTTTGGGCTTGCCCTTGGAAGGAGGGGGAGTGAGCTTGGACTGGGGGGGGCAGAGGGACCTGGGGCAACAAGGGGCTTCTTCCTCCCTGGGGAAGGGGCACGGGAATGGGAAGGGCAGACTGGGGCGGACCTATGACGAGGAAGGAGTGGACTGGGCAAGGACAAGGGCATGTTTAGGGACAAGACGGGGTGGGCCAGTGGGTTCATACCGGACAACACGGGATAGGAAACACTTCTTAGGTGCAGTTGGAGGGGATTTGGAGGCAGGTCTGGAATTGGAGGATGAGGGAGTGCTCGTACCAGGTGTTGGTGTGCCGGACGTGGATGGAGGTACCTGTAAAGTATTGTTATGTGTGGTGGATGTGTGTTGTGTGGATATGTGCAAATGTTTGAGTGTTTTGGGAGGAGAGGGGTTTGACACAGTGGGAGAAGAAGGCAGGCAGCCACTGTACATGGATGTTGTCTGGGTGTCTGCAGGTCTGGTGAGTGTGCTGCAAGTGTCTTCAATATAGTCGTAGTGAGTGAAAGTGTGGTGTCTGGGGTGCATGTCTGGATGTCAGATGTTGTGGTGACTGCATGAATGGGTCCGGCAGCAGAGACTGAGGGTGCAGTGTGTGTGGGTGTTCATGGTGAGGTGACAGACAGGGTGGCGGGAGAGGTTGACACACTGGGGGAAGTGGATGTTGTTGGGTGTGCTTTTGTATGTTGGGTGTGTGCATGTCTGTGGTGGGAAGTGTGGTGCTTGTGTTTGTCAGTGTGCTTCTTTTGTGTTGATCTGTGTGCATGGCTGTCTGTATGTGTGCTTGGGAAGGGTGAAGGCAGTGGAATGCTGGAAGAGGTAGAGGTGGTGGGAGGGGGGCGGAAAGACCAGGGACACTGGCTGCTGTCAAAGAGGAGGCCAGAGCCTGAAAAGATCTCTGTAGGCCAGACATGGCACAGTGAATGCCTTCCAGGTATGCATTGCATTGCTCCATCTGCCTTGCTAGCCCCTGGATGGCATTCACGATGGTTGTCTGCCCTACAGAGATGGTCCTCAAGAGGTCAATAGCCTCCTCCATGAGGGCAGAAGGGATGACGGGGGCAGGGGATGAGGTGCCCTGGGCACAGGAGATTCCCACCCTCCTGGGTGAGTGGGCACGGGCAACTGGGTGGGGATCAACTGGGAGGACGTGATGGTATGTGGGGTGGCGGAAGATGATAAAGAATGGGTGGGCCCAGTAGTGTCCGCCACCACCAGGGAGCTTCCATCGGAGGAGGTATCAGAGTCACTACCTCCAGTAGTAGTTGCCTCCCCGTGGTACTCCCCTGCCCTCCAACCCACTGGTCCCCTTGGCGTCAGTCAACTCTGCCTCCTTGGAACCATGGGCTGCTGCATCCCCACTCACAGGTGTCTAAGCTCCCTCACCAGATGATGCTAATGTACACAAAGGCACAAGAGCCCAGGGGTGGGGAAACAAAACAAGGGAGAACTATGTCAAATCCTGAATATATGTACAGTCTGGCTCACACACACTCCCACCCAGGTCACACACGTACCCTCAGCACAGAAAACATACATAATGAATGTGCCCCTGACTAGTGGGTATGACCCCAGAATACACAAAATAACCCTCATGAAACACAAACCAGAGACACTGTTTGAAGTACACCCATGAGAGACCATGGCCAGCCAATACACTTACAAGTACATAAGGCCCCAATGAATACCAGATGACACATAGGCCATTAGAGGCTGCCAAAACTAGCCCTTACACCATCCCAAGGACTTGGAGGGGACAGGACTGCAGGGACACACCTGTCTAAGTGCCTGGCACTACAATGCATACATCCCACAGCACCCAAATACATCAATCAAAGTGATATCACAACAATGTTGGTACTCACCCCCTTGTAGCTGTTGTGCTGGCTTCAAGCGCCCAGCCAGACCTGAATAGGCCACCGCCAGTATGCGGACCATTAGGGGGGTCAGGGTCCGACGGGCACCCCTTCCTCGTTGGGAAGCCTTCCGCAGCTGGGCCTCTCCGGTCTTCCTGGCCCAGCGCCTCAGGTCCTCCCACCGCTTCCTGCAGTGGGTGCTCTGCCAGTTGTAGACCCCCCGGGTCTGCACTTCCTTGGCGATGGCTTGTCACAGGCTTTTCTTTTGATGGGCACTGACCTGCATGGGACACACAGAGCAAAGAAACAGACGTCATTATGTGTGCACCAAATACAAATGCCATGTCGTTCCATATGGAACGACCATTGTTGACATGCATGTTTTCAACTCACAGGCAGAACATGCCAGGCAAACTACGGCTGGGCAGTCACACATCGAACCCACATGCATACAGGCATCTGCCACACTCACACACATCTAAGAATGATAGATGCCAACTCACCTGCTTCTCTGGTCACCCATACAACTTTGCATACAGGGATAGGACCCTGTCCACCAGCTTCTCAAGCTCCTCCGTGGTATAGGCCGGGGCCCATTCACTTGTAACCAGTGCCATCTCAGAGACCAGAGTCAGGACACAGCAGCACACACAGTGGAGTACTACCCTTCATGGGAATCAGGAGTCAAGCGTCAAGGGTGTGACAAAATGGCATAGGTAGCGCAGCAGTGTGCTCCGTCAACGCCGGCGGCAATCATGATTGTCCCAGGTTCCCCATTAACAACCATGTAATCCAATGATCAGGTGTACGGCAGTGAACACGGCCTTCGGCCATGATGAATAACGCCACTCTATCATACCTGGATGGCAGGAGGCTGTCATTTTACTACCACCACGTCTCCATAGCCTGGCCAGGGGCCACATCCAGGGCCCCAATCTCTCTCCCCTTCGTTGCTTGCTGACATCATTCTATAATCCTCACATGTACCCATCTTTGGAAGTGTGTTCACACTGTGATGTCATTATGACAGACTTAACTCAGCACACAGTTGCCTGACGGTGTAGCTCATTTTTCCTGTTTGTGTGTGTTACCTATGTGTCGCATTTTGTAAAAAAAAAAAATGACATCATGGGATGCAAGTGTAAGTTGACCCTCGGGAATGTGTTCTTTCCTCCCCCATAGGTACAGACCCATGTGGCGAGGGAGTGCCCCATCTATATACAGACCCCTGGTAGATCTGGAAACTATGGAGGAACGTCACATCATTATCACCTACAGGCTCAATAGAGCTACATTTCATGACCTCGGTGCGTTAATGGATCCTGTTCTGAAACCGGCAAATCAAAATCAGCATGCCATCCCTACAACTGTGCAAGTGCTATCTCTGCTCCATTTTTTGCCTACGGGCTCACTTCAGGTGACAGTGGGCATGGCTGCAGGGGCCTCACAGCCAATGTTTAGCCAAAGTCTGTCCAGATTCCTGGATGCCTACGTTCAACACTTGCAAACATATGTCCAGTTTCCCCAAAGGGCTGAGCTTCCCGGCATCAAATCTGGATTTTTTGCCTTTGCCAATATCACCCATGTGATAGGTGCCATTGATGGGATCCACATAGCTCTCATACCCCAAAGAGTGAATGAACAGGTGTATAGGAATCGTAAGAACTATCACTCCATGAATGTACAATTGGTGTGTACTGAGGATCAGTACATATCACATGTCAATGTCAGGTTCCCAGGCTCAGTCAATGATACATTTTTCCTAAGAAACAGCAGTGTGCCACACATGATGGAACAACTACAAGGGGAGTGAGGTTGGCTCATAGGTGAGTTTGTATGACACTAGTTAGTACATTGCTGACACCCAGGCTGTATGCAATTAAAGGCAGTTTGTTCAAGTCCTCTTTCGACTACTTTTGCAGATTATTCTGGCTACCCCAACTTGCAATGGCTCCTAACACCAGTGAGGAATCCCAGGAAAGTTGCAGAGAGGAATGATAATGAGGCCCATGGACGTATTAGGAGGGTGATTGAGCGCACAATAGGTCTCCTGAAGGCTAGATTTTGTTGCCTCCATCTCTCTGGGGGATCCCCGTGCTATGTCCCTGACAAGGTGTGTAAGGTGGTGGTGGCCTGCTGCATGCTGCACAACTTGGCTGTGAGGAAAGTTGTCCCCCTTCTGGAAGAAGAGGGTGCTGTCCAACCAGCCCTGCAACCTCGGAGAGGGGATGAGAGTGATGGTGAGGAAGAAAAGGGGGAAGATCTCAACTCCAGGACCCAGCTGCTTCACCTATACTTCCAGTGACTCTAAGGTACTGTTCAATGATGCTGATGTCTTCACTGCATACTTATAGTCTGACTCATGTAATAAGTACTGTGGTTTCTTTTGTCTGTGACAATGCTAAATGATGACCGAAGTGGCATGTGCCATGGAACCCAATATTAGGTGCAGTGCGACATACTTCAGACACTACAGTCCGTTGAATCCCCTCCTTCAATAAAGGTGTGATTATGATATTATCTGGCTAATGCATACACACTCACAATTCATATCTCATATTGACGAGGGACATAGGATTTGGGTGCATAGGTGTATTTATTGAATAGCAAAATATACATAAGTGTTGGGACAGTGAAAGAAAGTGGGCCCATGGTGCAAATACATGCTCAGGTACATATGCCCAGTTGTTGGTAGCACTCTGTTTTAGTCCATGTGTCCATTGTAAGATGCTGTGATGGCAGTGACATATCAACAAGGTAGACACACAAGGGAGACAGTTCAGGGCAGAGTCACTCCCTAGCTCTGGGCTTGGTCTTGGCTGGTGTTTCAGTGGTATATCTGGGTCTGATGGCACGTTTGTGAAGGTGCAGCTGTGCTGCAAGGGTAGGGGTGCTGGTTTCCTGTGTGTCCTCTGACAGTGCCACCAGTGCAGTAGCTGCTGTAGAGGTAGATGGCAGGGCAGTGTCTAGGCTAGTGGTCGGGCTTGCAGGTGGGTGGAGTACTCAGGTTGGCTGTGGTACTGGTGCTGCAGCACCCCTGCAATAGAGGACATGGTGGCATTGAGCTGTTTCCATTGCTCCATGGCCTCCTGGTGATGTGCTATCTGCAACCTCTGATTCTGCTCCAGGGTGGCCAGGATCTGGCCCAACCTGTCCTGGGTATGGTGGTATGCTCCTAGGACCTCAGCTATCACCTCCTGGGCTGCAGCATTCCTCCTTTGGCCACCCCCGGGGCACTGATGCCCTCCCACTGGCCCTAGCCACCTGTGCCTGTGCCCCCTGCACAGGTCTGGCAGTCCCACTTGCAGTTGGCCCTTCATCATCCTGCCTGTTGGTGGGTGAAGACTCTGGCCTCTGTATATGTAGTCCACCAGTCCGTGGACAGGAGACACTGGTGTTGGGTCTTTTGGCCAGAGCAGATGATGGTGGCTGGGTGGTAGGGGTGTCAGTGGTGTCCTGGGTGGGGCTTTTGGAGTGTGACAGTCCAGGTTTGTGTGATGGGCCAGGGAGTTCCTCTATTTCTAAACATCCCTCTGCGCTCTCCTGAGTTGGGCCTCTGTCTTCAGGTGGAGGGCTGGCACTCATTGGCATTTCTGTCCGGGCGGCATGGGTGGTGGTGCTTGTGTGTGGGGGAATAGACAGGTGGGTGTCAGGTACTTTATCAGCATTTGCTGCACTGCTCTGCACTATTTGATGGTTATATTCCCTTGTCGTGGCATGCAAGGTCCCTTCATGTACATTTAGTTGCATTTTATGTGGGGGGTTGAGGTGCATTGTGGGTTCTGTAGTGCCACTGGGATTCCATGCTGGGGTAGGTGACTGTGCACATGGGGCTGGATGTAGATCTGTTTGTGAGATTGTGGTCAGGCAGGAAACTAGGATGTGGGTGTTGTGGACTGGGTAGGGAATGGGGTCCTGGTGGTAGTGAGGGGATGGGATGATACATGCATTACAGGTGTGGTGACTGTTGAGGTATTGTAGTTGACTTACCCGACTCCAGTCCTCCTGTGTGTTCGGTGAGGCCCTCCGGGTGCAGGATAGCTGGGACCTTCTCCTCCCAGTCGGTGTATTTGGGGGGAGTAGGTGGGGGACTACCACCAGTCTTATGTACGGCGATGTTGTGCCTGGATGCCATTGACCAAACCTTCCCGCTCAGGTCGTTCCATCTCTTCCGATCTCATCCCTTGTGCGTGGATGGTTCCCACTGCTTTGACGTTGTTGACTATCCACTGACATAACTCCATCTTCCTGGCCACGGGTGTCTGCTGCACCTATGCCCTGAATAGTTGTTGCTCGACCCTGAGTATTTTGTCCACCATGGTCCTTAGCTCCCTGTCTGTGAAGTGGGGGTGCCATGGTGTGTGTTATGGGTGGTGTGTTGTGGGTGTATTGGTGAAGGTGCTGTTGTATGGTTGTGTGTGGGGCTTGTGATAGTGTTTGGGGTATGTATGTGCAGTCAATCACATAAGCTTTATTCGGTCAAAAAGACAACCATAAAAGCATAAAATCACAACAATCTTAAATATGCGCACATAATAAATACAAAGATATAAACATTTAAGAACACATATCACTAATAAAATGAAGTTTAAAAAAATGAGATTGTATATGCCATGTGGCCACAAGGAACTTGCTAACCACCCAAATTAAGATAAGGGAGGCATCGCTCTGCAATATCCTTAAGGCAGCTTTACATTGTCTTATGCCCATACTCCTACGGACAGGTCGTATCCAGAGGCATAAGCTGGACAGAAAAACTGAAAATGTACTACAGTTTCAGGTGCACAATTACAGCTAGGACACAAATCAAGTGTTAATGATGATCGCCAGCTACATGTAAAGAACTTTAACAGTAGACACCCAAATCTAAAACGAGCATACAAGCTCTTACCTTGTAAGTCAGGAATTAAGTACAAATAAGATTCAAACTGGGGATCCCATTTAAAAGCAAGAAATTGTGTTGTCAACCAACCATAAGATGTACATAAAAGATCATCATTCTTGACGTGAGACCAGTAAACAGATTTCAGAAATTGTTTCTGGGCCCTCCCCAAATTATGCAGGTTCTCCCAAAAATGCCCAAGTCCCAACATGTAAAACCACTTGGAAACATGCTTGAGCCAAGGAATAGAGAAAGCATTAGGTCTATCTAAGATATCTTGAAGGGAGTCCCTGTAAACGGTGAGCTCAGGGGTGGTCCAAATTCGTACCCAGAATAGTAAGGGTCTTAAGGCTATTACATCAGAAATGCGATAAAGTCCAATGTCCAAAAAGACCAGGATCAATGGTGTACTGTGAGGACATGCAAGAAGACACCTTGCAAAAGTCTTTTCTTCCACAGTCAGGTTGTTGGTGTTAGAAGGACTGCATACCTCAGCGTCATAAATCGCTGCACCCTGCGCCTTTGCTAAATACATTTCAATAGCCGCAATTGTGGTATTATAAAAGCGCAGAATGGCACCTGACCTATGCTGAAGAAGTGAAACACTCTTACCAATCTGATCCTCCCAGTGCATATTGTTTGTAATTCTTACTCACAGGTAATCTATAGAACATACCTTACCTAAGAGAGCCCCATCTAAGGTAATAGTACATCTCCTAGCAGGGCCTGTACTTAATACCATTAATTTGGTTTTACTGGCATTAAGTTCCAAACCATGGTCTGCACAAAAAGTGCTGAACCTGTCAACCAAAATCTGCAGACCCACGTGGGTTTTAGAAATCAGGAGAGAGTCATCTGCAAATAGAAAAATAGGGATTTTGTGCACATTTAGCGAGGGAGCATCATTTTGGCAAGAAGACACAACATGCACCACCTCGTTAATAAATAAGGTAAAAAGGTTTGGTGCAAGGACACAGCCCTGGCGAACCCCCCCGAATGGCTATGTGATCGGTTAACTCTCCCTGACTACCCCATCTCACCAGGGCATGTGTGTTCTCATGCAGCCTTTGTAATAAGTGTACAATATTACCAGGAATGCCTATTCTATATAGAACTTCCCATAACTTCTCCCTAGGGACCAAATCAAAAACACACCGAAGGTCCACAAAAGCAACATACAAATTTTGTTTTGCCAAGATTACATATTTCCAATGTAGAAGAGTCAGCTTAAAAACCTGATCCACCGTACAGATATTCAGGCGAAAACCCACCTGAAGTGGAGACAATACCTGATGAACATGGACCCAGTCCAAAAGCCTATCCAAAAGCTGTTAAGCAAAATGTTTTTGGAGATTATCAATGAGGCTAATTGGTCTGTAATTAACAGAGGAACCCACATCACCCTTCTTGTGGATAGGAATTAATTCAGCCCCTTCCCAGGTGTTGGGAATAGGGCCTCCTGCGGCTATAGCATTAGATAGTGTATTAATATACCAGGACCAAATAACTGGCTCAGATTTATAAAGATCCCCCGGTATCTTATCAGGGCCTGGAGCCTTGGCCGATTTTAGGGAGTTAATGGCAACTATAGTTTCCGTTATTGAGAAAACAATGCAATCTGCAGGACTATCCATAGACCTTCCTTGATCAACAATCTCAGGACATAATTCAGCGTGCGACGATGAGGAAGAGTCCTGTATCATCGGTAAATCATAAAGCTGAGAAAAATGTTCCACCCATCTTTCAGGCTGAATATGTGTACGGATGGTGCCATAACCCCCTCTATGTTGATTCGCCAGTAATTCACTAAAAGTCCTATTATCTCGAAGTTTGGTGGCTTCCAACAGTTTCTGCCAAGTAAGGTCTTCCCACTTTCTCTTTGCCAGTTGCAAGATTTTATTATACATAGATCTAGCAGTTTTAATCGCCCCTTGTGAATGTATGTTTTTTGATGGTGTATTTGTCTGTGTGACTTGTGTGATGTTGGGTTCAGTGTATGCATGTTATCAATCTCAGTCCTGCTATTGGCGATGTAAAGGATTGTGGGGTGTGTATGTGGGTGTTTTATAGTGTTGTGGATGTGTGTCAGGTGTGTGGGTTTCAGACTTGCCAATGTGTGCATTTGTTATTGGTGGGTCCCATTGCTGTCCGTGGCAGTCTGTACTGCCAGTGGTCGTTTGGCATTCACTATCCACCACACTGATTTGTGTATCATTATTTGGTTGGTGGAGTGTTTGTCTGCATGGCTGTGGCGGGGTGGGGTGTCCTGCCTTTCCGGTGTTGTATGCCCTAGCGGTGGGTGGAGGTTGCAGGATTTTTGGAGGTTTCACTTTTTGGCATCATTTTTCAGCAGTGTGCAGTCCACCGCCACTGACAGTCTTCTGTCAGTGGTGATTACCGCCAAGTTCATGATTAGGGCCTATATCTCATTTTGATATAGTATATACAGGGCCAGCTTCCGACATTGGTGGATCAGGGGTGGGGTCTACGACTTTGCATTTGCTGGACTACTCAGCCAATACCTTATCACATGACTAAATTCCAAAATTGCCTTTAGAAAACAGATTTTTTTAATTTTGACTATTTTTCTAAATGTTTAATAGTCCTGCTAGGGCCTTGTGTAAGTCCCTGTTAGCATCCCTTTTTAAGTTTAAAAGTTTTTGTAAAAGTTAGGATTTAGTTACTAGAAGTAGTTTTTAGTTTCTAAAAAGTAATCCCAACTTTAGTAACATAATGAGCAGCACAGATGAGATGGTGGTGGAACTCAACCTCACCCCTTATCTCCATCTAGGGATGGCAGAGTTAAGGACTCTGTAAGCTGAAGAAAATTAGAACAGATTCAAACCCTACCAAAGTCGAGCTCCAGGAGCTCTTGGCAGAGTATGCAAGGGACCACCTTGCCGAGAAGGAAGACCTCCCCTCAGTTGGGGAAAAAGTTAGGGATCAGGAGGTTGAACTCCCCCATCCTAACCTAACTAGGGAGACCAGGGTTCCAAGATCCCTGTCTCCAAAGATAGTACTCACACGATCTGGATCTTCCACAGGTGAGTCCAGCACCTATGAGAACATTGAGGGCAGCCTCAATGAAGAGGACATCCTTTTAGCAAGGATGGCAAAAAGATTAGCTTTGGAGAAACAGCTCCTAGCTATAGAAAGGGAGAGAGCAGAAATGGGTTTAGCACCCATACATGGTGGCAACAACATAAATAGGGTCAGAGAGAATACTAACATCCTAAAAATCCCCAAAGGGATTGTTTCAAAATACGAAGAAGGTGATGATATCACCAAGTGGTTCACAGCTTTTGAGAGGGATTGTGCATCCAGAAACTTAAACAGATCTCAATGGGGAGCTCTCCTTTGGGAATTGTTCACTGGTAAATGTAGGGATAGACTCCTCACACTCTCTGGTAAAGATGTACAATCCTATGACCACATGAAGGCAACCCTGATTCTCAACTGAGAAGTATAGAATTAGGTTCAGGGGGCTCACAAAACCTCGAGCTAGTCCTGGGTTGATTTTGTTGACTACTCAGTCAAAACATTTGATGGTTGGATAACTGGCAGTGGAGTGCATGATTACCATCGGCTGTATAATTTATTTATGAAAGAACATCTGTTAAGTAACTACTTCAATGACAAGTTGCATCAACATCTGATAGACCTAGGTCCAATTTCTCCCCAAGAATTGGGAAAGAACAAGGTTGACCAAGACTTCCACAGGGGATGACCAAAAGAAAGGGGTTACAAAGCCTCCCCAAGGGAAGGGCGGTGAGACATTCAAGGACAAAACTAAAGAGTCTTCTCAAGGGCCCCAGAAACCTGCTTAGGAGGGTGGGCCTGACCCTCTTCACAGTCCACAAATGGGTATAAGGGTAAAAACTTTGATCCCAAGAAGGCCTGGAGTCACAACTGTAGGCAGCATGGACACCAAAGTGGAGAAAACGCGTGTCCCAAGAAAAGTCCCACTAGCACTACTCCAGTTAGTACTGGAATAGCCAGTCTCCAGGATGGATCAACAGTGTGCCCAGAGCAAATCAGGGTTCACACTGAGGCTACTTTAGTCTCTGAGGGTGGGGTGGATACAGCCACAGTAGCTGCCTGGCCACCTAACATGCAAAAATACAGTCAGCAGCCCTTAATAAATGGGACAAAAGTAGAAGCCCTTAGAGATACAGGTGCCAGTGTCGCCATGGTGACAGAGAAACCGGTTTCCCCAAGAGAGTATTTGGCTGGACAAACATATCCAGTTACCAATGCTGATAATGTAACTAAAGTCCATCCCATGGCGACTTTAGAATGGAGAGGGGTTACTGGCCTGAAACAGGTGGTGGTCTCTTCTGCAATCCCAGTAGAATGTTTGTTAGGGAATGATTTGGAGTCATCAGCATCGGCTGACGCAGAACTCAAAACCCATGCAGCCATGCTTGATATCCCTGAACTGGTGTGTGTAAAAACAAGAGTGCAGAGCACTGAAAAAGAAATGTTTGGGCCTGGAATAATGACCCAACCTTCCAAGAGAAAAGGTAAGAGAACTGGGGGACCAGCCTCTGCACAGCAAAAGAAACAGGACCTCTCTTCCCTGAAATAATGGCCCAACCTTCCAAGAGAAAAGTTAAGAGGACTGGGGGACCAGACTCTGTACAGCAAAAGAAACAGGACCTCTCTTCCCAGGAAGATGTCCTATCCCCTGAGGGAACTGAGTCCATGGAACAGGAACCTTACCAGGTGGAGTTCTTGGTCCAAGGGGGACCCTCAAGGGAACAGCTGTGCCAGGGACAAAAGACTTGTCCCACTCATGAAGGCCAGAGACAGCAAGCTGCTGAACAGGAGAAGGGAGATGTTAGTGTCTCCCACAGGGTCTATTGGGAGGATGGACTCCTTTTCACGGAGGCAAGAGATCCCAAATCTGGTGCCACTAGGAGAGTAGTAGTGCCTCATGTGTTTAGAGAGTTCATCCTCACATTGGCCCATGACATCCCCCTAGCTGGCATTTGGAACAAACCAAGACAATGGACAGATTAGTGAACCATTTATATTGGCCCAACATGTCCCAGAAAGTAAGGGAGTTTTGTAGCTCCTGTGTCACCTGTCAAGCAAGTGGCAAGACAGGTGGCCATCCAAAGCACCCCCGTGGGGGATCCCCTTTGAAAAGGTTGGTGTGGACATTGTGGGTCCAGTGGAAACTCCCAGAGCCTCAGGGAACCAATACATACTGGTAGTCGTGGATCATGCTACCAGATACCCTAAAGCAATTCCCCCTAGGTTGACTACTGCCCCTGCAGTGGCCAAAGCCCTAATAGGTATTTTTACCAGAGTGGGCTTCCCTAAGGAAGTGGTTTCTGACAGATGTCCAAATTTCATGTCAGCTTACCTCAAACACATGTGGAATGAGTGTGGGGTGACTTGTAAGTTCATCACACCATATCATACACGAACCAATGGTCTTGTTGAAAGGTTTAACAAGACATTGAAGGGCATAATTACGGGGATCCCTGAAAAACTCAAAAGGAGATGGGATGCCCTCCTGCCATGCTTGCTTTTCACCAACAGAGAGGTGCCACAGAAGGAAGTAGGGTTTTCCCCCTTTGAGCTTCTGTTTGGCCATCCTGTAAGGAGACCAGTGGCACTTGTTAAAAAGGGCTTGGTGAGACCTCTCATTAGGAGGCTGGCCTGGTTTGTAATGGGTACCAATGGTATTTACACCTTATACCAGGTCCAGTTATCCCTTATTAGTAGAGTGTAGAAGTGTTCTAGCAGCTTAGGCTGATAGAGGTAGCTATAGCAGAGCAGCCAAGGATGAAGTAGGAGACATGCAAAGCTCCTGCAATACCACTATACCATATAGGTACAATACCATAAGAAAGACAATACTCAGAGTTACTAAAAATAAAGGTGCTTTATTTTAGTGACAATGTGCCAAAAATATCTCAGTGGATATACTCCCTTGGGAGGCAAGTAACATACACAAATAACCAAATCAGGTAAGTATAATAGTCAGAAAATAGTGCAAACACTGTAGAACACAATAGAATGCAATAGGCCTAGGGGCAGCACAAACCATATACTAAGTAAGAATGTGAACCACGAATGCACCTCTAGGCAGGTGTAGTGTGTAGAGGGTCGCTGGGAGTGTCAGAAAACAGCAAGGGTATAGAGGAGACCCCACCCCAGGACCCAGGAAAGCAGGAGTAAAATACTACTATTTCCCCCAAAACACACTAAAGTCGTAATGAAGGATTTTGCAAGAACCACACAAGACTGCAAAGCACTGAAGACGGATTCCTGGACCTGACGACCTGTAAAGGAAGTGGACCATGTCCAAGAGTCACTAAAGTGTATGGGGGGGAAGGAGCCCACTAAACCCTGGATGAAGGTGCAAAATGGCTGCATCCTGTTGGAAGATGCTGGTTCTGCACCAACGGAGTGAGGTAGGAGGTTCTGCTTTGTGCAGAAGATGTCCCACGACGTGCTGGAGGATGCAGGGTGGTTTCCTCAGCAAAGCACCGCAAACAAGCCTTGCTACATGCAAGAGTCACAGTTGAAGAAAAAGGGTGCTGCCCGGGCCCAGGAAGTACCAGGAATGTCGCCACTCAGGAGGGGAGACAGACGGGACCCTCAGCAACGTAGAGAGCCCACTGGAAGAAGGGAAGCACCCATAAGAGTCCTTGAACACAGGTTCAAAAAGACTGCACATGGCAGTCCTCTCAACACTGCACAAAGAGGCTCCACGATGCCGGAGGTCAACTCAGGGAGCTGAGCATCACAGAACGGAGTGCTGCGGACCTTGGCTCAGCTGTGCATGCAGGATTTCTTGGAAATGTGCACAGAAGCTCTTGTAGCTGCAGATCACATGGTGCACAGTGGTCCTGTCTGGGGAGGGGAGGCAAGGACTTACCTTCTCCAAATTTGGAGATTTGGACCTCTGGACAGTCAGAGTCACTTGGGTCCAGCACCTCTGTTTCAGGGACCACGCTCGTCAGGATGAGAGGGGACCCAGCGTACTGGTGAAGCTGTAGTTTGGTGCCTGCTGGAGCAGGGGGAAGACTCCGTCAACCCACAAGAGATTTCTTTGTGACTTCCAGTGCAGGGTGAAGGCAGACAGCCGTCAGAGCATGCACCACCTGTAAAGGGTCGAGAAAGCCGGCAGGCTTAGGCCCTACAATGTCGCTGATAGTCTTCTGGCTTTTTGTTGCAGTTTTTCAGGCATCCTGGAGCAGTCAGCGGTCGATCCTTGGCAGAAGTCAAAGAGAGAAATGCAGAGGAGTCCAGGTGGATTCTTGCAAGTTGAAATCTGAAGAGGCGCTCACAGGAGAGACCCTAAGTAGCCCTGATAGGAGAATTGGCTACCTACCCAGGTATGCACCTATCAGGAGGGGTCACTGATGTCACCTGCTGGGACTGGCCACTCAGAGGCCTCCTGAGAGTCCCCACACCTCTGAAAACAAGATGACAGAGGTCTGAGACACGCTGGAGGAGCTCTGGGCACCACCCCTGGGGTGGCGATGGACAGGGTAGTGGTCACTCCCCTTTACTTTGTCCAGTTTCACGCCAGAGCAGGGACTGGGGTTCCCTAAACTGGTGTAGACTGGCTTATGCAAGGTAGGCACCATCTGTGCCCTTCAAAGCATTTCCAGAGGCTCTGGGAGGCTATCCCTCCCAAGCCTGTAACACCTATTTCCACAGGGAGAGGGTGTAACACCCTCCTCCCAAAGGAAATACATTGTTTTGCCTTCCTGGGGCTGAGCTGCTCAGACCCCAGGAGGGCAGAACCCTGTCTGTGGGGTGGCAGCAACTGTAGCTGCAGAAAAAACCCCAGAGAGCTGGTTTGGCAGTACTGGGGGTCCATAGTGGAGCCCCCAGGGTGCATGGGATTGCCCCCCCATACCAGATCTGGAATGGGGGACAATTCCATGATCTTAGATACCTCACATGGCCATATTCGGAGTTACCACTGTGAAGCTACATATAGGTATTGACCTATATGTCATGCACGCGTAAAATGGTCTCCCCTCACTCACAAAGTTCGGGGAAATGGCCCTGAACAATGTGGTGGCACCCCTGCTAGTGCAAGGGTGCCCTCACACTTAGTAACTTGGCACCTATCCAGAGTTGGACATATAGGTGACTTATAAGTTACTTAAGTGCAGTGTAAAATGGCTCTAAAATAGTATGGACACTACTTTACTCTGGCTGCAGTGGCAGTCCTGTGAAGGTTTTGTCTTAGCTCCTTATGGGTGTCAAAAGTAATGCTGCAGCCTATAAGGATCTGTAGGAACACCAATGCCCTGGGTACCTAGGTACCATATACTAGGGACTTATAAGGTGGTTCCAATGTGCCAATTAGAATTGGTAATTGTGGTCACTAGCCTATAGTGACGACTTTAAAGGCAGAGAGAGCATGAGCACTGAGTTTCTGATTAGCAGAGCCTCAGTGACACAGTTAGGCACTGCACAGGCATACACATTCAGGCCACTAACTATGAGCACTGGGGTCCTGACTAGCAGGATCCCAGTGAGACAGGCAAAAACATACTGACATACACGTAAAATTGGGGGTAACATGCCAAGAAAGATGGTACTTTCCTACACAACCCCCTACCAAACGAGGGACAATAAGGCTAACCTTGACCAGATGAGTCTTCATTGTCTAAGTGGAAATATCTGGAGAGTCCATCTGCATTGGAGTGGGTACTCACAGGTCTATGTTCCAATGTATAGTCCATTCCCTGTAGGGAGATGGACCACCTCAACAATTTAGGGTTTTCTCCTTTCATTTGTTTAAGCCATAATAGAGGTTTGTGGTCTGTTTGAACAATAAAGTGAGTCCCAAAGAGGTATGGTCTCAACTTCTTCAAGGCCCAGACCACAGCAAAGGCCTCCCTCTCTATGGCAGCCCAACGCTTTTCCCTAGGGGTCAACCTCCTGCTTATAAAAGCAACAGGTTGATCCTTGCCCTCTGTTTTTAGCTGTGATAGGACTGTCCCTACCCCTAATTCAGAAGCATCAGTCTGTACTATGATTTTTTTGGAGTAACAAGGGCTTTTGATGACAGGTGCAGAGCACATGGCCTGTTTGAACTCACCAAAAGCCTTTTGACAGCTAGCTATCCATAATACCTTTTTAGGCATTTTATTTGATATGAGGTCATTTAGAGGGGCTCCTATGGTGCCGTAATTCTTGATGAACCTCCTGTAATACCCAGGGAGGCCTAGGAAGGCTCTTACCTGGGTCTGAGTTGTAGGGGGAGTCCATTCCATAATGTTTTGGATCTTCCCCTGTAGTGGTGCAATCTGTTCTCCACCTACCAGGTGGCCCAGATAATCCACTTTCCCCTGCACTATCTGGCATTTTGATGCCTTGCTAGTGAGGCCTGCCTTTTGCAGGGCCTCCAAAACTTTTCATAGGTAGACCAGGTGATCATCCCAGGTGGAGCTAAAGACAGCAATATCATCTAGATATGCTGCACTAAAGGCTCCCAATCCTTGGAGGACGGTATTCACCAATCTCTGAAAAGTGGCAGGTGCATTTTTCAATCCAAAGGTTATAACTGTGAACTGATAATGCCCTCCAATGGTTGAAAATGCTGTCTTTGGTTTTGCATCTTCTGATAATTTTATCTGTCAACACCCTGCAGTTAAATCAAAAGTGCTTAGATACTTCCCAGAAGTTTGTGTATCTTTTAGCTCATCTGCCCTGGATATAGGGTGACCATCAGTTTTTGTTACTTGATTGAGACCCCTAAAGTCCACACAAAACCACATTTCTTTCTTTCCTTCTTTACTATGTGGTTTGGTCTGGCCAAGGGGCTTTCACAAGGCTCAATCACTCCAAGGTCTAACATTTTCTGTACCTCTTGTTTGATACAGTCTCTAACATGGTCAGGCTGTCTATAAATTTTACTTTTGACAGGTAAACTGTCTCCAGTGTCAATTGTGTGCTCACACCAGGTAGTTGTTCCTGGGACTAATGAGAAGAGGCCAGAGAACTGGCCAAGGAGATTTATGCAGTTGTCCTTCTGCTCAGCAGTAAGGCGATCTGCCAGTACAACTCTCTCCGCTAAGCATTCAGCTTCAGTGGTGGAGAAGAGGTCAGGGAGAGGGTCACTCTCTTCTTCCTGCCCCTCATCTGTGGCCATAAGCAGGGTTAAGTCAGCCCTGTCATAGTAAGGTTTAAGACGATTGACGTGAAGCACCCTAAGGGGGCTTCTGGCAGTGCCCAGGTCCACCAAATAGGTGACCTCACCTTTCTTCTCCACAATTAGATTGGGTCCACTCCATTTGTCCTAGAGTGCTCTTGGTGCCACAGGCTCCAATACCCACACCTTCTGTCCTGGTTGGTACTGTGTCAGGACAGCCTTCTGGTCATGCCATTGCTTTTGAAGATCTTGGCTGGCCTGAAGGTTTTTAGTGGCCTTTTTCATGTACTCAGCCATTCTTGATCTGAGGCCAATCACATAGTCCACAATGTCTTGTTTGGGAGCTTTTAAAGGTTGTTCCCAGCCCTCCTTCACAAGAGCAAGGGGACCTCATACAGGGTGTCTAAAGAGGAGTTCAAAGGGGTTGTAGCCCACTCCTTTCTGGATTACATCCCTATAAGCAAAAAGGAGTCATGGCAAAAGGACATCCCATCTCCTCCTGAGTTTTTTAGGGAGTCCCATGATCATGTCTTTGAGAGTGTTGTTAAATCTCTCAACCAAAGCATTTGTTTGTGGATGATAAGGAGTGGTGAACTTGTAGGTAACACCACACTCCTTCCACATTGCCTTGAGATATGCAGACATGAAGTTACTACCTCTGTCTGATACCACTTCCTTAGGGAAACCCACCATGGAAAAGATTCCCAGGAAGGCTTTGCCTCTGCAGGAGCTGTAGTGGTCCTTAAGGGTATAGCTTCAGGATACCTAGGTGGTCATTACAACCCTGGCGGACGGTGTTAAAACAGCGGTAAGACCGCCAACAGGCCGGCAGTAAAAAATTGGCAATTACGACCGTGGCGGAAACCGCCAACAAAGACAGCCACTTTAACACTCCGACCGCCACGGCGGTACAAACAAACAGCGCGGCTGTCACCGCCAACAGACAGACGGGAGACAATGTACCGCCCACACTATTATGACAGGCCAATCCGACACCTTTTCCGGGGCAGATTCACCGCGGATAAAAACACGGCGGAAACAGGAATCCCAAAGGGAAAACGCTCACCTCTACACACCCCACGAGGATGCCATGGACCCAGAACTCCAAATTCTACCTGCAATAGGTTTCCTGCTCCTCTACCAGGAGCACGAACGCCGGCGGCGAAGACCACAGTGAGTACTGCACCTACGACACAGGGGAGGGGGGAGGCAAAAAACAGGGACACACACATGCAACACCCCAACCCTCACCCACTACAACACACACACTAATGCATATCAATACATCACAGTTACACCCCCCAAGCCCCCTGGAAGAATGCAAAGACAATAGAAAATGAGTGTAACCATTGTAATATATTGAAAGCAAGTAGGCAGAAATATATATATACACCATGTACATAATATATACCAAGCATAGTAGTCCAGGTAGTGCTCTAAGAAAGTCCGTGGAACACTGGGACCACACGGTATGGGCGAGGCCCACACAAGATCCCCGACCATAACGGAGAGAACACTGCAGGGGCATCAGAGAGCAACTAAACAGGCACCTCAGGGGGAGGGAAAGGGGGGGCACCTCAGCCGCTTGAGTGCACTATGCCAAATCCACGAGGGGGCCACATGCCCATTGTTCAATCCTGGGGAGTGCAAAGCCATAGCCTCTCAAGTCTATACAGTGGGTGGGTTGCTCACTGTTCAATCCTGGGGAGTGCAAAGCCACAGTCTCTCAAGTCTCTACAGTGGGTGGTTTGCCCACTGTTCAA
This sequence comes from Pleurodeles waltl, assembly GCF_031143425.1. Lineage (NCBI taxonomy): Eukaryota > Metazoa > Chordata > Amphibia > Caudata > Salamandridae > Pleurodeles > Pleurodeles waltl. The sequence continues at coordinate 903,812,409 of NC_090437.1, forward strand.
TCCTGGGGAGTGCAAAGCCACAGTCTCTCAAGTCTCTACAGTGGGTGGTTTGCCTACTGTTCAATCCTGGGGAGTGCAAAGCCACAGTCTCTCAAGTCTCTACAGTGGGTGGGTTGCCCACTGCCATATCCTGGGGAGTGCAAAGCCACAGTCTCTCAAGTCTCTACAGTGGGTGGGTTGCCCACTGCCATATCCTGGGGAGTGCAAAGCCACAGTCTCACAAGTGGATTACAGTCTCCACTGGTTCTGGAGGGGGCATGGTGCCCAGAGTATTTCATCCTGCTAAGGGCAGAGGTAGTGGATGACAGTCTCCACTGGTTCTGGAGGGGGCTTTGTGCCCAGAGTGCTTCATCCTGCCAAGGACTGAGGTAGTGGATGTGATACTCCACTGGTTCTGGAGGGGGCATGGTGCCCAGAGTGCTTCATCCTGCTAAGGACAGAGGTAGTGGATGACACTCTCCACTGGTTCTGGAGGGGGCATGGTGCCCAGAGTGCTTCATCCTGCTAAGGACAGAGGTAGTGGATGACAGTCTCCATGGGTCTGGAGGGGCATGTTGCCCAGAGTGCTTCATCCTGCTAAGGACAGAGGTAGTGGATGACAGTCTCCACTGCTTCTGGAGGGGGCATGGTGCCCAGAGTGCTTCATCCTGCCAAGGACTGAGGTAGTGGATGTGATACTCCACTGGTTCTGGAGGGGGCATGGTGCCCAGAGTGCTTCATCCTGCTAAGGACAGAGGTAGTAGATGACAGTCTCCACTGGTTCTGGAGGGGGGCATGGTGCCCAGAGTGCTTCATCCTGCTAAGGACAGAGGTAGTGGATGACAGTCTCCACTGGTTCTGTAGGGGGCATGGTGCCCAGAGTGCTTCATCCTGACAAGGATTGGGGTAGTGGATGCTTTTCTCCACTGGTTCTGGAGGGGGCATGGTGCCCAGAGTGCATCATTCACCCCGTGACGGACTCAGTTGCGTCAGTGCCCTTGCCGCTCATGGGCCAGCGGTGCTTAAGATGGCGGTGCCCTGTTCAGCGGTGCTTGAGATGGCGGTGCCCTGTTCAGCGGTGCTTGAGACGGCGGTGCCCTGTTCAGAGGTGCTTGAGTTGCGGTGCCCTGTTCAGCGGTGCTTGAGACGGCGATGCCCTGTTCAGCGGTGTTTGAGATGGCGGTCTCCATTGTAGGGTCTCAGCTGCTGGTGGTCCTTCACCCTTGGAAGGTGTGGCAGCTGACTCCACACTCCCACCGGGACCCCTGGGAGCGGCTTTGGTGGCTGGAGTCTTCCCCCTCTCCCGCCGGGCACTGGCCAACTTCTGATGCTTCACAGGTTGGGGACTGTCTGTGTTGTGGCTCCGTGCCACACTGGCTGCCCTAATGGCCGGTGCACTCCAGATTCCGGTGACTACAGGCACCACTGGTCCCGGAGATGTTGTGGCTGAGGTGCTAGTTCGGGACCTAGAAGACGGACGGGGTGGGGGAGGTGTGGAAAAGAGGTCAAGGGTGGACATGAAAAGTTTTTTGGACACGCTGGACAGGTAGCTGGAGGGGGTTTGGGAGTGGAGGAAGAGGTGGTGGTTGTAGGAGGTGTACGTTTGGTGACTTTGGGTGAAGGTGCATGCGCTGGAGGCTGTCGTGAGGTGGATGGCTGTTGGGTGGGTGTGTGCCTGCATTTGTGTATCTTGGAAGGGGGCGTCACAGACACACTGGGAGAGGACACAGGGGACGTGTGAATGGTAGTGGGGGTGGTGACTGCACGTGAGCGGGGTGTGGTGGTGGGTGTGCTGGAGAGGGACGTAGTGGCTGTAGAGGTAGTGCATGCATGTGTGAGTGTAGACGAGACTTGGAGGGAGGAGGGAGACGAGGAGGAGGGGGACACAGTGGAGGCAGTGGATGTTGGTGTGTCTGCATGTGTGTGATGCTTGCGTGAGTGCCTGTGGGATGTGTGGTGCTTATGTTTGCCTGAGCTTCCCTTGTGTGTTGACGAGTGTGCATGCTGGTCTGTAGGTGTGCTTGGGATAGGCTGAGGTACAGCGGATTGGGTCTGGGTGGAGGAAGTTGGAGGGGGGAGGCTAGAGACGGGGACAATGGCTGCCATCAGTGCTGAGGCCAGAGTCTGAAAAGCTCGCTGAAGGGCCGCCTGACCAGAATGAATGCCCTCCAGGAATGCATTTGTTTGTTGCAGCTGCCTCTCTACACCCTGGATGGCATTCAAAATGGTAGACTGCCCAACAGTGAGGGACCTGAGGAGGTCAATGGCCTCCTCACTGAGGGCAGTAGGGGTGACTGGGGCAGGGCCTGAGGTGCCTGGGGCGAAGGTGATGCCCACCCTCCTGGGTGAGTGGGCACGGGGCAAAGGCTGTGGGGCTGCTGGGAGAGCGGTGCTGGTAGGGGGGGTGGCGGCTGTACCTGTAGATGCGGGGGGCACAGATGTTGCCGGCACCACAAGGGAGCTCCCATCAGAGGACGAGTCTGTGTCGCTGGTGTCAGCTCCGGTCCCTGCCGTGGAGCTCCCCTCGCCCTCCGTCCCACTGGTGAACTCTGAGTCCGTAGTCTCGCCCTCCAGGGCCATGTGGGATGCAGCTCCCTCGTGCTCCGGTGCCACTGCTCCTCCGCCTGATGATGCCAATGCACACAAGAACAGGGAGACCACAAAAAGGGGGGGGGGGGCGACAGAAGAAAGACATGTTGAGTGCATGCATTACCGCTACCGTTGGCGGACACAACAGACACAGAAGCCCCCTGCACTACGCCGCGCTCTTGGGCTCCACTGTTCAATTCCTGGGAAATGGCCTACAAGGCTATGGATGACATCTGCACACATAGATGACACAGGGGCATGACTAGGTGTCGTTGTCACTCTACAGAGGTGGGGTGGGGTGCCACATGGCCTGCCTTACGGAGGGGCCTTGCCTACAGAACTCGCCCTGGCCTAGGAAACCCACAGCCCACCTCCCCCACCCAGACACCTCCACTGCACGCAAGGTCCGCAGAATGAGAGTGTACTCACCCCCTTGTGGCTGATGTGATGCCCTTAAGCGCCCATCCAACTCCGGGTAGGCCACCGCCAGGATCCTGAACATCAGGGGGGTCATGGTGCGACGGGCACCCCTCCCACGTTGGGAGGCCATCCACAGCTGAGCTCCGCCGTCTTCTTGCTCCAGCGGCGAATGTCCTCCCATCTTTTCCGGCAGCGGGTGCTCCATCTGTGGTAGACCCCCAGAGTCCGGACGTCCTTGGCGATGGCACATCTAATATCTTTTTTCTGGTGGGCGCTGACCTACATGAAATGTACAGGGGAAAAAGAGAAGTTATTACCAACTGCACCGTCAAACTGATTGGCCCCCATCCCTACACTTGCCATGTGGCACATGCATTCACCGACTTTCATGCATGCAGCACTCTCCCCCCTTCCTTCTTACATCCAGCCCTCTCCACACAGGCATAGCCCATACAACATGCTCCCTGTGTACTTACCTGTTTGTCTGGAGGACCGTAGAGTAGCGTGTACTGTGGGAGGACCCCATCCACGAGCTTCTCCAACTCCTCCGATGTGAAAGCAGGGGCCCTTTCCCCAGACACTCGAGCCATTGTCTCTTCCATACCGAGGTCACAGCAGCACTTGCAGTGTAGGTCCTCTCCTGTCGAAGATCAGGTATCAAGTGATTGAACAGATAGAAAATGGCGGTCAGGACCGCGGCGGTGCATACCGTCACCACCGGCATACATCGTCATTGGCTCCTGGGACCCATAGGGTCCAATATTAACCAATGCAGCATTGCGCCGCGGTCTTCGACCGCCTACCGCGACGGTGTACAACGCCAGCGCAGTTACCTCACATCCCATTGTCTCACTTTACAGGCCAGACAGCCGCCATTTCAGGGGCCCACATGGCTTCATTTTCAACTGCGTCACACATACTAGGCCTAGACTCTACACACATACAGGCCATCTTTTGTGTATGAATGGTGTTCCGTGTAAACTGTGGGTACGTACCTCTGAATTGTTTGACTCTGTGCTCGCTGTTGTCCTTCATAGGCACCGTCCGCTGGGACATGTGAGGAGATGGCGGCATCCTCCGGTGTACCGACCATTGGTTGACCTGTCAACAATGGAGGAGCGTCATTTGATTATCACATACAGGCTTGACTGTACCACAATCCAGGAACTGTGTACCCAGTTGGAGCCAGACCTGATGTCAGCAATCCGCCATCCCACAGGAATCCCCCCTCAAGTGCAGGTGCTGTCAGTGCTCCATATCCTTGCAAGTGGGTCTTTTCAAACAACAGTGAACATAGCATCAGGGATGTCCCAGCCTATGTTTTCCAACGTATTGTCCAGAGTGTTGTCTGCCCTTCTGAAACACATGCGGAGCTACATCGTTTTCCCTCAGGTGGAGGATTTGCCTACAGTGAAAGGTGATTTCTATGCCCTGGGACACATCCCCAACATCATAGGTGCCATTGATGGGACCCATGTGGTTTTGGTCCCCCCCACAGGAGTGAACAGGTGTACTTAAACTGGAAGAGTTATCATTCCATGAATGTACAGATGGTATGTTTGGCAGACCAGTACATCTCCCATGTGAATGCCATGTTCCCTGGCTCAGTGCATGACACCTACATCCTGCGGAATAGCAGCATCCCTTATGTGATGGGTCAACTCCAGAGGCACCGTGTGTGGCTATTAGGTGAGCACCTGGAAGCAAGTCAGTGGGAATGGTTGTCTGGGTCTGGGGATATCCCTCCAGGTTAGTGCGTGTCTAACAGTTGTCCCTCACCATTTGCAGGTGACTCTGGTTACCCCAACCTGTCATGGCTACTGACCCCAGTGAGGAATCCCAGGACAAGGGCAGAGGAACGCTACAATGAGGCTCATGGGTGAACTAGGAGGGTGATCGAGCGGACCTTCGGCCTCCTGAAGGCCATGTTCAGGTGCCTCCATATTGCAGGTGGATCCCTATTCTACTCACCAAAGAAGGTATGCCAGATCATCGTGGCCTGCTGTATGCTTCACAACTTGGCTTTGCGACGACAGGTGCCTTTTCTGCAGGAGGATGGTCCAGATGGCGGTGTTCTGGCAGCTGTGGAGCCTGTGGACAGTGAAGACGAGGAAGCAGAGGAAGAAGACATGAACAACAGGGACTCAGTAATCCAGCAATATTTCCAGTGAGACACAGGTAAGAGTACAGACCTGCCTACTACATGTACTTTAACACTACTACCTCCCTACTGTGTGTCGTTTTCACCCAGTGTATGGTCACTGAGTTGTCACTTTCCCTTACAATTTCACAGATGTGGGTCCCACTGTGTGACATCTGCTTAGATTCCTCATGGACTAGAGCTGTGTGACATAGGTATGTTGACATTACAATTGAAAGAGCATTTCGTCACTGTAATTGCTAATACACTATTTCAAAATCACAGACAGACTCCAGATTGTTTTGTGCTTTAAGTGTGTTTATTTAAGTGCTCAATATTGGAGGGGGTAGTGAAATGGTGAGGGGTGATGGCGGACAAATGTCCATGGCAGAGTCCAGTCTATTAGTCTCACAGGTGCATTGCCCATATGGGCATAGGAAGTGGAGCTGGGGCAGTTTAATTATGGACAGGGTGACAAAGTGGGGCAGTAGGATGACAATCAGGGTGGTCTCATTTCTTGGCGGGGGTCTTGGCATCATGCTCTGTCTTTGTCCTGGATCTCAGGGACCATTTGAGGGGTGGTTCTCCCTCTGCAGGGGGTGGGGTGCTGGTGTGGTGGTCCTGTGGCGGGGCATCCTGTCCACTAGCGCCGGTGGAGGTGGTGGGCAGTTCATAGTCCATGCTAGTGTCAGGGGCCCCTTGTAGTGCCACAGTGTCCCTCCTGGTGTTGAGTACTTCCTTCAGCACCCCTACGATGGTGCCCAGGGTGGAGCTGATGGTTCTGAGTTCCTCCCTGAAGCCCATATACTGTTCCTTCTGCAGGCGCTGGGTCTCCTGAAACTTGGCCAGTACCGTTGCCATCGTCTCCTGGGAGTGGTGGTAGGCTCCCATGATGGAGGAGAGGGCATCGTGGAGAGTGGGTTCCCTTGGCCTGTCCGCCCCCTGTCGCACAGCAGCCGTCCCAGTTCCCCTGTGTTCCTGGGCCTCCGTCCCCTGGACCGTGTGCCCACTACCACTGCCCCAGGTCCCTGTTGTTGTTGGGGTGGTGGGTTAGCCTGGGTTCCCTGTAGTGGACACACTGCTGATTAACGTGTCCTGGGGACGGAGGTATGGGCCCGCTGGGTGGGTGCTGTGCTGGTGTTTCCAGAGGGGGGAATGTCTGTGGTGGCCTGTGACTGGGTGAGGGGAACCTCGATGGGCCGGGCTGGTCATCTAGATCCAATTGGACAGAGCTCCTGTCATCACTGTGGGCCTCTTCTGTTGGTGATGTGGACATGTGTGGACCCTCCTGTCCGGTGACGTTGGGTAGGGGTCCTGCAGGGGTATAAAAGGATGGTTATTACATCTGTGTGTGTCATGGTGTGCAATGGGTGGGTGACTGTGTACCCCAGTGCTTGCATTCCTGTGTGGGAGCTTGTGTGATGATGGTTTAGGGGGTTGTATGGGTATGTGCAGTGGGCATGCTTTAGTGATGGGTGTCCATGCTTTGTTGTTGCATGCAGGGCTTGGTGTTGGGATGGGTGGTTTTTGATGTTGGGACATATGTGAGGAGTTGGGGTGCTGGGGGTGAGGGTGAGGGTGAGGGTGGGGATATGTGCTGGCATGCAGGTAGGGTGGGGGATGTGATAGTAAAGCTTTGACTTACCAGAGTCCATTCCTCCAGCTACTCCTGTGAGGCTCTCAGGATGCAGAATCGCCAAGACCTGCTCCTCCCATGTTGTTAGTTGTGGGGGAGGAGGTGGGGGTCCACCGCCAGTCCGCTGAACCGCCTGGTGGTGTCTTGCGACCACGGAACGCACCTTCCCCCGTAGGTCGTTCCACCTCTTCCTGATGTCCTCCCGATTTCTTGGGTGCTGTCCCACTGCGTTGACCCTGTTCACTATTCTTCGCCATAGCTCCATCTTCCTTGCTATTGAGGTGTGCTGCACCTGTGATCCGAATAGCTGTGGCTCTACCCGGACGATTTCCTCCACCATGACCCTGTGCTCCTCCTCCGAGAACCTGGGGTGTCTTTGCCGTGCCATGGGGTGGTGTAGGTGATGTGTGGGGTGGAGTGTGTGGTGATAAGTGTGCTGATATGTAGTGGTGTGTTTTGTGAGGTGCGTGGAAGTTCTGTGGGTGATGGTGTTGTGTGCCTGTGGATGCTGTTGTTCTTGCTGGTGCTGTCTCTCTCTGGCCTTCTATCGGAATTTTTTGTCGTAGGGGTTTGTGGGTGATGTGGTGTGTGTTTTATATTGTAATGGGTGTGTGGGAGGGGTGTGTGTATGTGTATCAGGTGTGTGTATTGCGAGATTGTCCAATGTGGCTATGTTTTGTAAGAGTGTGTGTATTTTGAGCGCGGCGGTGTGTACTGCCAATGGAATACCGCGGTTGAAAGACCGCCACGTGGATTTGTGTGTCGTGATAGTGTGGGCGTATTTCTGTTGGCGTGATGGTGGAGTTTTTTTTTTTTTCGCCAGTTTATCACTGACCTTTGGTGTGGCGGACTTGTGTGGGTGTCTGTATTTTGGCGCATTCCGAAATGTGGGTCGTAATAGCTGTTCGGAATTCCGCGGTCGCGGCGGTGTGTTGGCGGTCTTCTGCACGGCGGTAAGCAGCTTTTACCGCCAATGTTGTAATGAGGGCCCTAGTGGCATGGTCCACTACCACCAGGATGAATCTGTTTCCTGAAGCTGTAGGAGGGTAAAGGGGGCCAACAATGTTAACCCCTACCCTCTCAATGGGCACCCCAACCACTGGAAGTGGAATTAAGGGGCCTTAGGTATGCCACCAGTCTTGCCACTGGTTTGGCAGGTCACACAGGAGCGACAGAACTCCTTTGTGTCCTCTGACATATGAGGCCAGTGAAAATGTGGAACAAGTCTGTCTCATGTTTTGCTCTGGCCCAGATATCCAGCAAAGGGGATATGATGTGCTAAAGTAAGAAGAAATTCCCTATACTACCAATCTCCTGGATGTGCCAGGTTTAGGGTCCCTTGCCTCAGTATAGAGGAGATTATCTTACCAACAAACTTTATTGCTATTAGTGATATCTCCCTTTTGCTGTTTGACAGCTTGCTGTCTAAGACCCTCTAGTGTGCGACGGGTCTGCTCTGCCATACTCAACTCTTCCCTAGCAGCCCCACCTGCACCCAAAAGCTCAGCAGTGTCAGCTGCCAGCTCCTGTGGTGTAGGTTCTGCACAGGGAGAGGATTCCCCTTCCTCAAAAGGGGAATCTTCTGGAGAGGGAGAGATAGTGGGCAAGGATTTACCCTTTCTACCCATAGCTTTTGGGAGCACTTGGTCCATTTTTCCAGGATCCAAGTTTCCCTGTCCTCTTTGCTTCTGGGCCTGAGCCCTTGTGAGAGCGAAGATATGCCCTGGAATGCCCAGCCTTGCTGCATTAGCCTCCAACTCCACTTCAGCCCAAGCTGATGTTTCCAAATAATTTCCTAGTAAGCAGTCTACAGGTAAGTCAGTGGCTACCACAACTTTCTTTGGGCCAGTAACCCCCCTAACCCCCAGGTGAGATTCACAACAGCCATGGGGTGGCTAAGAGTGTTGTTATGAGCATCAGTCACTTGGTACTGCTGACCAAGTAGGTGTTGTTCAGGGGCAACTAGTTTCTCTATCACCATGGTGACACTGGCCCCTGTGTCCCTGTAGGCCTCAACCTCAACACCATTTATTAGAGGTAGTTGCTTGTACTTACCCATATTAAGGGGACAAGCAGCTAAGGTGGCAAAGTCAATGCCACCATCAGAAACTAAAACAGCCTCTGTGGTCTCCCTAACTAGACCAACCCCCACTACATTATCAATGGTGAGCCCAGCTACACCCTTTGTCTGGCCATTTGTAGTGTTCTTCACACCACAACTGCTATTACTAGAGGCACTAGTGGGCGCAGTGGGGGTTGTGGTGGGGAGAGCCTTGCCGTTTTTCTTTGGGCAGGTGGGATCACTTGCCCAATGGCCTTGACTTTTATATAAATAACTCCATGGCTTCTTTTGATTTTGAGAAGAGGATTTGGACCCATCTCCCCCAGAGGATTTTTGTGGGCCTGATGAAGACTCAGAATGCTTTTTGTCTTTGTCCCCACCCTTGTCATGAGACTTACCATCCTTCTTCTTGTTATCCTTGACACCCCCGTATGAGATTTTCTGTTCACCCTTGTTCTGACCCATGTGTCTGCCTTCTTTCCCAATTCTTGGGGAGAGGTCAGATCTGAGTCTACCAAGTATTGATGCAAAACGTCTGACACATAATTATTCAAGATATGCTCTCTCAAAATTAGATTATACAGGCTTTCAGAATCAGTCACTTTACTGCCATGTAACCATCCCTCCAAGACCTTCACTGAACAGTCTACAAAGCCTGTCCAGTCTTGAGAAGACTCTTTTCTGGTATCTCTGAACTTTATTCTGTATTGTTCAGTGGTTAAGCCAAATCCATCTAAGAGTGCATTCTTAAAAACTTTGTAATTGTTGGCCTCACTCTCCCTGACAGTAAGGAGTCTGTCCCTACCTTTGCCTGTGAAAGAAATCCACAATATAGCAGCCCACTGCTTTTGAGGGACCAACTATACCATTCAGGCCCTCAAGTGCAGCAAACCACTTGTTGATGTCATCGCCCTCCTTGTAAGGGGGGACAATCTTATGCAGGTTCCTTGAATCTGTTTCTCTAACAGGATGACTATCAAGATTGCTGCTGTTGCTGCCACCATGGGGACCTAACCCCAACGTCTGCCCTTCCCTCTCTACATCTAAGGATTCCCTATCTAAGGCCAATTGTTGCTGCTTTAGCCCCAGCCTGGCCTTTTCCAACCTCAGCTTTCTGAGTTCCCTGTCTAGGGTGTTGTCCTCATGGTGGGAGGCTTGGCAAAAACTCTGAGACAGAGGAAATGTGGGAATGTGCAGAAGTGGACCTTTCTCTTACTGCCTGAACCCTAGTGACTTGGCCTTTAGAAGTGAAAGGTATCCTACTGCTGTGTGACCCTCTCCCACTACCAGCTTCACTAGGTGGCCTGTTTAATGAAAGGTCTTCGGAAGTACCCTCCCCAGAATTCTCAGCACCCATCCCTGAATCTATATGGGTACTCCCCTCCTCTACCTCCTGATCCTGGGTTTGACCATTCTGATTCTGGTCACTTGCAAGGAGAAGACTAAGAAGGAGATCCTTGGTAGGGTTCTTACCAATCCCCAAACTTCTTTCTATACAGAGACCCCTCAAACTTTTGAAATTAAGATTGTCATAAGTTGTTTTCACAACTCTGAGGGTATCCTCTACCATGAACATGGTGAAAAGAAAGAGGTTAGGGGTACGAAAAAAAGTTTTGAACTTTTAAAGAAAAGAGAAAAAACGTTTTCAAACTTTTTTGAAACTTTTTAGGAAGTTTTTAGAGTGAAAGTAAGAGTGTTAAGTTTACTTGTGTATATTTCTAAGTATTAGGAATATAGTTTTATTAGGAAAAGTACCAATGACAAAGTGGTAAAGCAGTTACAAGTACTTATCCCACCTCTGCATCACCAATGTAGGAGGCTGGCCTGGTTTGTAGTGGGTACCAATGGTACTTACGCTTTACACCAGGTCCAGTTATCCCTTATTAGTAGAGTGTAGAAGTGTTCTAGCAGCTTAGCTATAGCAGAGCAGCCAAGGCTGAACTAGGAGACATGCAAAGCTCCTGCAATACCACTATATCGTATAAGTACAATACCATAAGAAAGACAATACTCAGAGTTACTAAAATAAAGGTACTTTATTTTAGTGACAATGTGCCAAAAATATCTCAGTGGATATACTCCCTTGGGAGGTAAGTAACATACACAAAATATACACAAATAACCAAATCAGGTAAGTAAAACAGTCAGAAAATAGTGCAAACCCTGTAGAACACAATAGAATGCAATAGGCCTAGGGGCAACACAAACCATATACTAAGTAAATGGAATGCGAACCACGAATGAACCCCTAGGCAAGTGTAGTGCGTAGAGGGTCACTGGGAGTGTCAGAAAACAGCAAGGTTATAGAGGAGACCCCACCCCAGGACCCAGGAAAGCAGGAGTAAAGTACTACTATTTGCCCCCAAAACACACTACAGTTGTGATAAAGGATTTTGCAAGGAGCACACAAGACTGCAAAGCACTAAAGACGGATTCCTGGACATGAAGACCTGTAAAGGAAGGGGACCATGTCCAAGAGGAAAACGCTTGTCAGGATGAGAGGGGAACCAGAGTACTGTTGAAGCTGTAGTTTGGTGCATGCTGGAGCAGGAGGAAGACTCCGTCAACCCGCGGGACATTTCTTTGTGACTTCCAGTGCAGGGTGAAGGCAGCCAGCCCTCAGATCATGCATGACCAGGAAACAGTCAAGAAAGCTGGCAGGATTAGGTGCTACAATGTTGCTAGTAGTCTTCTGGCTACTTTGTTGCAGTTTTGCAGGCGTCCTGGCGCAGTCAGGGGTTGATCCTTGGAAGAAGTCAAAGAGAGAACTGCAGAGGAGTCCTGGTGGATTCTTGCAAGTCGAAAGTTGAAGAGAAGCCCACAGGAGAGACCCTAAATAGGCCTGAGAGGAGGATTGGCTACCTACCCAGGTATGCACCTATCAGGAGGGGTTTCTGACATCACCTACTGGCACTGGCCACTCAGGGGCCTCCTGAGTGTCTCCACAGCTCTGAAAACAAGATGGCAGAAGTCTGAAACAGACTGTAGGAGCTCTGGGCACCACCCCATGGGGTGGTGAAGGACAGGGGAGTGGTCAATCCCCTTTCTTTTGTCCAGTTTCACGCCAGAGCAGGGACTGGGGCTCCCTAAACCGGTGTAGACTGGCTTATGCAAGGAGAGCTCCATCTGTGCCCTTCAAAGCATTTCCAGAGGCTCTGGAAGGCTATGCCTCCCAAGACTGTAACACATATTTCCAAAGGGAGAGGGTGTAACACCCTCCTCCCAAAGGAAATCCAATGTTCTGCCTTCCTGGGGCTGAGCTGCTCAGACCCCAGGAGGGGAGAACCCTGTCTGTGGGGTAGCAGCAACTGTAGCTGCAGAAAAAAACCCAGAGAGCTGTTTTGGCAGTCCTGGGGGTCCATAGTGGAGCCCCCAGGGTGCATGGGATTGTCCCCCATACCAGATCTGGAATGGGGGAAAATTCCATGATCTTAAACACCTCACATGGCCATATTCGGAGTTACTATTGTGCAGCTACATATAGGTAGTGACCTATATGTTGTGCACGTGTAAAATGGTGTCCCCAAACTCACAAAGTTCGAAGAAATGGCCCTGAACAATGTGGGGGCACCCCTGCTAGTGCCTTCACACTTAGTAACTTTGCACCTATCGAAAGTTGGACATATAGGTGACTTATAAGTTACTTAAGAGCAGTGTAAAATGGCTGTAAAATAGTGTGGACACTATTTTACTCAGGCTGCAGTGACAGTCCCGTGAAGGTTTTGTCTGAGCTCCTTATGGGTGGCAAAAGTAATGCTGCAGCCCATAAAGATCTCTTGGAACCCCAATGCCCTGGGTACCTAGGTACCATATACTAGGGACTTATAAGGAGGTTCCAATGTGCCTATTAGAATTGGTAATTGTAGTCACTAGCCTATAGTGACAAATTTAAAGGCAGAGAGAGCATGAACACTGAGGTTCTGATTAGCAGATCCTCAGTGATACAGTTAGGCACTACACAGTCATACACATTTAGGCCACAAACTATAAGCACTGGGGTCCTGGCTAGTAGGATCCCAGTGAGACAGGCAAAAACATACTGACAAACATGTAAAATTGGGGGTGACATGCCAAGAAAGATGGTACTTTCCTACACTCTCCATGAGCCTAAACAAGGCCAAGATGTGATGGACTGTAGGAAGTTGGCTCTGTATGTGCTATTTCAAAGTAAGGAATAGCATGCACAGAGTCCAAGGGTTCCCCTTAGAGGTAAAATAGTGGTAAAAAGAGATAATACTAATGCTCTATTTTGTGGTAGTGTGGTCGAGCAGTAGACTTATCCAAGGAGTAGTGTTAAGCATTTGTTGTACATACACATAGACAATAAATGAGGTACACACACTCAGAGACAAATCCAGCCAATAGGTTTTGTATAGAAAAATATATTTTCTTAGTTTATTTTAAGAACCACAGGTTAAAATTTAACATGTAATATCTTGTTTGAAAGGTATTGCAGGTAAGTACATTAGGAACTTTGAATCATTTCAATTGCATGTATACTTTTCAAGTTATTCACAAATAGCTATTTCAAAAGTGGACACAGTGCAATTTTCACAGTTCCTGGGGGAGGTAAGTTTTTGTTAGTTTTACCAGGTAAGTAAGACACTTACAGGGTTCAGTTCTTGGTCCAAGGTAGCCCACCGTTGGGGGTTCAGAGCAACCCCAAAGTTACCACACCAGCAGCTCAGGGCCGGTCAGGTGCAGAGTTCAAAGTGGTGCCCAAAACGCATAGGCTTCAATGGAGAGAAGGGGGTGCCCCGGTTCCAGTCTGCCAGCAGGTAAGTACCCGCGTCTTCGGAGGGCAGACCAGGGGGGTTTTGTAGGGCACCGGGGGGGACACAAGCCCACACAGAAATTTCACCCTCAGCGGCGCGGGGGCGGCCAGGTGCAGTGTTAGAACAAGCGTCGGGTTCGCAATGGAAGTCAATGAGAAATCAAGGGATCTCTTCAGCGCTGCAGGCAGGCAAGGGGGGGCTTCCTCGGGGAAACCTCCGCTTGGGCAAGGGAGAGGGACTCCTGGGGGTCACTTCTGCAGTGAAAGTCCGGTCCTTCAGGTCCTGGGGGCTGCGGGTGCAGGGTCCTTTCCAGGCGTCGGGACTTAGGTTTCAGAGAGTCGCGGTCAGGGGAAGCCTCGGGATTCCCTCTGCAGGCGGCGCTGTGGGGGCTCAGGGGGGACAGGTTTTGGTACTCACAGTCATAGAGTAGTCCGGGGGTCCTCCCTGAGGTGTTGGTTCTCCACCAGCCGAGTCGGGGTCGCCGGGTGCAGTGTTGCAAGTCTCACGCTTCTTGCGGGGAGATTGCAGGGTTCTTTAAAGCTGCTCCTTTGGATAAAGTTGCAGTCTTTTTGGAGCAGGTCCGCTGTCCTTGGGAGTTTCTTGTCGTCGTCGAAGCAGGGCAGTCCTCAGAGGATGCAGAGGTCGCTGGTCCCTTTGGAAGGCGTCGCTGGAGCAGAGTTCTTTGGAAGGCAGGAGACAGGCCGGTGAGTTTCTGGAGCCAAGGCAGTTGTTGTCTTCTGGTCTTCCTCTGCAGGGGTTTTCAGCTAGGCAGTCCTTCTTCTTGTTGTTGCAGGAATCTAATTTCTAGGTTCAGGGAGAGCCCTTAAATACTAAATTTAAGGGCGTGTTTAGGTCTGGGGGGTTAGTAGCCAATGGCTACTAGCCCTGAGGGTGAGTACACCCTCTTTGGGCCTCCTCCCAAGGGGAGGGGGTCACATCCCTAATCCTATTGGGGGAATCCTCCATCTGCAAGATGAAGGATTTCTAAAAGTTAGAGTCACCTCAGCTCAGGACACCTTAGGGGCTGTCCTGACTGGCCAGTGACTCCTTCTTGTTGCTTTCTTTGTTCCCTCCAGCCTTGCCGCCAAAAGTGGGGGCCGTGGCCGGAGGGGGCGGGCAACTTCACTAAGCTGGAGTGCCCTGCTGGGCTGTGACAAAGGGGTGAGCCTTTGAGGCTCACCGCCAGGTGTTACAGCTCCTGCCTGGGGGAGGTGTTAGCATCTCCACCCAGTGCAGGCTTTGTTACTGGCCTCAGAGTGACAAAGGCACTCTCCTCATGGGGCCAGCAACATGTCTCTAGTGTGGCAGGCTGCTGGAACCAGTCAGCCTACACAGATAGTCGGTTAAGTTTCAGGGGGCACCTCTAAGGTGCCCTCTGTGGTGTATTTTACAATAAAATGTACACTGGCATCAGTGTGCATTTATTGTGCTGAGAAGTTTGATACCAAACTTCCCAGTTTTCAGTGTAGCCATTATGGTGCTGTGGAGTTCGTGTAAAACAGACTCCCAGACCATATACTCTTATGGCTACCCTGCACTTACAATGTCTAAGGTTTTGCTTAGACACTGTAGGGGCACAGTGCTCATGCACTGGTACCCTCACCTATGGTATAGTGCACCCTGCCTTAGGGCTGTAAGGCCTGCTAGAGGGGTGTCTTACCTATACTGCATAGGCAGTGAGAGGCTGGCATGGCACCCTGAGGGGAGTGCCATGTCGACTTACTCATTTTGTTCTCACTAGCACACACAAGCTGGTAAGCAGTGTGTCTGTGCTGGGTGAGGGGTCTCTAGGGTGGCATAATACATGCTGCAGCCCTTAGAGACCTTCCCTGGCATCAGGGCCCTTGGTACCAGAGGTACCAGTTACAAGGGACTTATCTGGATGCCAAGGTGTGCCAATTGGGAAATCAAAAGTACAGGTTAGGGAAAGAACACTGGTGCTGGGGCCTGGTTAGCAGGCCTCAGCACACTTTCAATTCAAAACATAGCATCAGCAAAGGCAAAAAGTCAGGGGGTAACCATGCCAAGGAGGCATTTCCTTACATGGACTATGTGCTTGGCCTCCTCTCAAGGGTGGCTGAGTATTTGAAAAGGCATCCAAAAACATTGAGGCCAGCCAACAACTGCAGAAGCTGTGGTATGACCGAAAGGCTGCAATGGTTGCATTCCAACCAGGGCAGAAAGTCTGTGTTCTGGAGCCTGTGGCTCCCAGCGCACTTCAGGACAGATGGAGTGGCCCTTACCCAGTACTTGAGAAAAAGAGTCAGGTCACTTATCTGGTGGACCTGGGCACTAGCAAGATCCTAAAAAGGGTGATCCATGTTAACCACCTTGACCTCTACAATGAAAGGTCAGACATAACCATGCTGATGGTTACTGATGAGGATCAGGAGGCAGAGAGTGAACCTCTCCCTGACCTCCTCTCAACTGACCCTAAAGATGGGACAGTAGATGGAGTGGTCTGTTCAGACACCCTCTCTGCCCAACAACAGGCTGACTTTAGGCAAGTCCTGCAGCAGTATGATGAGCTCTTCTCTTTGACCTCTGGTCAGACCCTCCTGTGTACCCATGATGTGGACACAGGAGACAGTTTACCTGTCAAAAGCAGAATATTCAGACATTTTGACCAAGTCAGAGAGAGCATCAAAGTGGAAGTCCACAAGATGCTGGAGTTAGGGAAAATAGAACACTCTGACAGTCCTTCGGCTAGCCCAGTAGTCTTAGTCCCCAAATCTCATACCAGGGTTGGAAAGAGAGAAATGAGGTTTTGTGTGGACTACAGAGGACTCCGTTCTGTCACTAAGAAAGATGCTCACCCCAAACCCAGAGCAGATTAACTTATTTACAAACTAGGGGCCATATTTATACTTTTTGACGCACAACTGCGCCGGCTAACGCCATTCCAAAGCACCATGCGGGCGCCTTATTTATGGAATGACGTTAGCCGGCGCAGCTTACTGGTGTGCGTAAAAAAAAATAACCCACACCAGGCTGCGCCGGCGTAGGGGAAAATGGAGCTTGGGCGTCAAAAAATGGGGCAAGTCAGGTCTGAGGCAAAATTTTGGCCTCAACCCGATTTGCGCCATTTATTTTGACTCCCAACCCCCATTGAAATGACTCCTGTCTTAGCACAGACAGGAGTCATGCCCCCTTGCCCAATGGCCATGCCCAGGGGACTTATGTCCCCTGGGCATGGCCATTGGGCATAGTGGCATGTAGGGGGGCACAAATCAGGCCCCCCTATGCCACAAAAAAATAAAATAAAAATACTTACCTGAACTTACCTTAAGTTCCCTGGGATGGGTCCCTCCATCCTTGGGCGTCCTCCTGGGGTGGGCAAGGCTGGCAGGGGGTGTCCCTGGGGGCATGGGAGGGCACCTCTGGGCTCCTTCCGAGCCCACAGGTCCCTTAACACCTGCCCTGACCAGGCTTTAAAAATGACGCAAAAGCGGCTGGACGTCATTTTTTTTGACCCGCCCACTCCTGTGCGTCATTTTTGCACGGGAGTTTAAATAAGGCGCACATGCCTTGGAGTCATTTTTTAGACGGGAACGCCTACCTTGCATATCATTAACGCAAGGTAGGTGTCCACGCTAAAAAATGACGCAAACTCCAAGATCTTTGGCGCTAGACGGGTCTAACGCCAAAGTATAAATATGGAGTTAGCTTTGCGTCGGATTTGCGTAAAAAAAACGACGCAATTCCGGCGCAAACAGAGTATAAATATGCCCCTAGGTGTGGCCAAATTATTAAGTCCTTTGACTTAACTGCAGGGTACTGGCAAATTAAGATGGCACCTTGAGCCAAACAGAAAACAGCATTCTCAACACCTGATGGGCATTATGAGTTCATTGTTATGCCCTTTGGCTTAAAGAATGCCCCTGCCACCTTCCAAAGGTTGGTGAATCAAGTCCTTGCTGGTTTGGAGTCCTTTAGTGCAGCATATCTAGATGATATTGCTGACTTTAGTTCCAACTGTGGAAGGTTTTGCAGGCCCTGAAAGCAGCAGGCCTCTCTACTCTATCAAAGCACCTAAATGCCAGACAGGGCACAGTGGTTTACTTGGGCCACCTTGTAGGTGGAGGCCAAGTGCAAACTTTGCACCCCAGGATCCAGAGAATTCTGGACTGGGACACTCCAAAGACCCAGACTCAAGTCAGGGTATTCCTTGACTCGACTGGGTATTACAGGAGGTTTGTGAAGGGATATGGGTCCATTGTGACTCCCCTCACAGAATTGAAATCTAAGAAAATGCCCAAGAAGGTAAACTGGACTGTCAAAAGGCCTTTGACACCCTAAAAGAAGCAATGTGCTCAGTACCAGTTCTAAAAGCTCCAGATTATTCTAAGCAATTCATTGTGAAGACAGATGCCTCTGAACATGGAATAGGAGCAGTCCTATCTCAAACCAATGAAGATGGCCTTGACCAGCCTGTTGCTTTCATTAGCAGGAGGTTACCCCCAGTGAGCACCATTGGAGTGCCATAGAGAGGGAGGCCTTTGCTGTGGTTTGTCCCTGACAAAGTTGAGGCCATACTTGTTTGGCAATCACTTTATTGTTCAAACTGACCACAGACCTCTCAGGTGGCTCAAATGAAAGAAGAGAATGCTAAACTTATGAGGTGGTCCATATCCCTACAGGAATGGACTTTCTAGTGGACTGCCCATGTCAATGAAGATGGCCTTTCCAGGTTCTTCCACTTAGACAATGATTATTCTATCCTCTTTCATTTGGGGGAGGTTGTGTAGGAAAATGCTACTGTTGGCATGGTTACTCCCTCACTTTTTGGCCAGTGTTGATGCCAGCTTTGAATGTAAGTGTGTTGGGACCCTGCTAACCAGGCCCCAGCACCAGTGTTCTTTCCCAAAAACTGTACCTTTGTTACCCAATTGGCACAGCCCTTGTGAAAGGTACCCCTGGTACCAAGGACCCTGTGGCCTGAAAGGTCCCTAATGTCTGCAGCATATATTGTGCCTCCCTTAGGGACCCCTCACTCAGTACATGCACACTGCCTTGCAGCTTGTGTGTGCTGGTGGGAAGAAAAGACAAAGTCGGCATGGTACTCCCCTCAGAGTGCCATGCTCACAAACCACTGTCTGTGGCATAGGTAAGTAACCCCTCTAGCAGGCCTCACAGCCCTAAGGCATGGTGCACTATACCATAGGTGAGGGCATAGCTGCATGAGCAATATACCCCTACAGTGTCTAGGTCAATTCTTAGACATTGTAAGTGCAGGGTAGCCATACAGTGTATATGGTCTGGGAGTTCATAATTACGAACTCCACAGCACCATAATGGCTACACTGAATACTGGAAAGTTTGGTATCAAACTTCTCAGCACAATACACCCACACTGATGCCAGTGTGGGATTTATTGAAACATGCACACAGAGGGCATCTGAGAGATGCCCCCTGTATGTCAGCCAGCCTGGTAGTGTAGGACTGACCGGTCTATGCCAGCCTGCCACTACCAGATGAGTTTCTGACCACCACTCTGTAGTCAGAAACAAAGCCTGTCCTGGGTGGATGTGCTTCACACTTACCCCTGCAGGATCTGTAACACCTGGCGATGAGCATCAAAGGCTCAGGCCTCGTGTTACAGTGCCCCACAGCACTCCAGCTAGTGGAGATGCCCACCCCCTGGACAAGCCCCCAATTTTGGTGGCACATCCAGAAGGATAATGAGGAAAAACAAGGAGGAGTCACCCCTCAGCCAGGACAACCCCTAAGGTGCCCAGAGCTGAAGTGACCCCCTCCTTGAGAAATCCTCCATCTTGCTTTGGAGGATTAGGACCAATAGGGATAGGGATGTGCCCCCCTCCCCAAAGGGAGTGGGCACAAGGATGGTGTAGCCACCCTTAGTGAGAGTAGCCATTGGCTACTGCCCTCTAACCCTAGAAACACCCCTAAATCTTGTATTTAAGGGGTCCCTGAGCCAAGAGATTTAGATTTCCTGATGACCTCAAGAAAAGAAGAAGGACTGCTGAGCTGAGAACCCCACAGAGAAGAAGAGACAATAACTGACTCGGCCCCAGCCCTACCGGCCCGTCTACAGCTTCAAAGACCCTGCAAAAGAAAAGTGTTGCGTTCTAGAGGACCAACAACCCCTGAAAGGCCTCCAGGGGACTGCCTGCATCCCTGAAGACCAATAAACTCCAGTGGGCAGCAGCCCTGTCCAACAAGAAGAAAAAGCAACCATCCTTAAAGGGACTCCCACCTCACTTCAAAAGAGTGAGTACAAAACTACTCTGCACCCGACGCCCCCGGCCCGTGTCCAGAGGAACCAACTAGCCGGAGATGACTTCCAGGCAATTCCGACCAAGTGTCCATCCTGGGCTGACCTCTCCACCCCTCCACGAAAACACCTGCAGAGGGAATCCCAAGGACCCCCCTGACCGCGACTGCCTGGGGCAAAGATATCCAACCCCTGGAGAAGCACTGAACCCGCAGCCCCCAGACTCGAGAGAAACTGACCACTGGTGCAGCAGTGACCAGCAGGTGGACCTCCTCCCTGTCCAGTCAGAGGCTTTCCCGAGAAGCCCCGATGTGCCTTACCTGAATCAGCTAAGTGACCCCCGGGTCCTCCCACTGAGTTCCATTGAGAACCCAATGCCCTGTTTGCATTAGGCACCCAGCTACCCCCGTGCCACTGAGGGTGCGTGTTTGGTGTCTACTTGGGGCCCACCCAGTGCTCCTCTAAAACCCCCCTGGTCTGCCCTCTGACAACGTGGGTATTTACCAGCAAGCAGACAGGAACTGGAGTATCCCCTGTCTCCATAGGCACCCACGTTATTTTGGCTCCTGTTTGACCTCTGCACTTAACTGGCCCTGTGTAGCTGGTGCTGGGTGTTTGGGGTTATCTTGAACCCCCAACGGTGGGCTACCTATGCCCTGGAGAGTGAGTCTGTAAGTCGATTACTTACCTCCAAAACTGTACTGTATTTTTCTCCCCAGGAACTGTTTAAAATTGCAATGTCCACTTTTAAAATAGCTTTTAGCATTTTAAAGAAAACTGTATGTATTCTCGATTTGATTCTAAGGACTGAACTTACCTATTCAAAGTTCCTTTCATTTAATGTACTTACCTGCAAACTGAATCTTGTGGTTCTAGAAATAAATTAACAAAATATATTTTTCTATATAAAAACCGATTGGTCTGGAGTTAAGCAATTGAGTATGTCTTTTCATTTGTTGCTTGTGTGTGTACAACAAATGCTTAACACTACCCTCTGATAAGCATAACTACTCGACCACACTACCACAAACAGAACATTAGTATTATCTATTATTGCCCCTGGACTCTGTGCACACTATGGCCCTCATTTCAACCCTGGCGGTCAGTGTTAAAGCGGCGGTAACACCGCCAACAGGCCGGCGGTCCAAAAAATGGAATCAAGACCATAGCGGAAACTGCCAACACTTACAGCCACTGTAACACTCCGACCGCCACGGCGGTAGCAACAAACACCGCGGCAGTAACTGCCAATAGCCAGGCAGAAGACAAGGTTCTGCCCACTGTATTACAAGAGGCCCATCTGCCAGCTTTTCCAGGGCGGTACCAATGCCATCAAAAGCACGGCGGAAACAGAACACTGAAGGGAAATGACTCACCTCTCGACACACAAAAAAGAACCAGGACGCCATGGAGCTCGAGCTGCAGGTCTTCCTCATGCTGGTGTATCTGCTCACACACCAGGAGCACCAACGCCGGCGACGATGACCACGTTGAGTACTGCACCTAGCACACAAGGGAAGGGGGGAGGAAAAGAAAGTGACACACACGCGCAACATGCAAAACCCCCACCCCCACCCTCACCCCTAACACCATACACACAAACATATGCAGCAACATTACATATACACCCCGTAACCTTCAGGAATAACGCAAGGACAAAAGGAATGGAGTCAAATGAGTGTAATATTAGAAATACTTAGAAATACGTTCAGAAAGCAAAAACAGTATTTACAATATATACAATATATACAAAAGGCAAGACAATGCCCACTCAAAATGTCCATGGCCCACTGGGCCGAAACACATAGGTGAAGCCCACACTTGACTCCTGCCCCAATACGGAGAGAACACTGCAGGGGCATCAGGTCGAAAACACACAGGCACCTCAGTGGGACGGGGAAGGGAGGACACCTCAGCTGGAAGATGGTACAACACCACTGCTCCTGGAGGGAGCTCCATGCCCACTGCTTGGTCCTGGGGAGTGCAAGGCCACAGTCACTCTAGTGGGTGGCTTGCCCACTGCTTGGTCCTGGGGAGTGCAAAGCCAGTCTCTCAAGTGGTGGGTGGTTTGCCCACTGCTTGGTCCTGGGGAGTGCAAAGCCACAGTCTCCCTAGTGGGTGGTTTGCCCACTGCTTGGTTCTGGGGAGTGAAAAGTCACAGTCTCTCTAGTGGGTGGTTTGCCCACTGCTTGGCCCTGGGGAGTGCAAAGCCACAGTCTCTCAATCGGGTGGTTTGCCCACTGCTTGGTCCCGGGGGGTGCAAAGCCACAGTCTCTCTAGTGGATGCTTTGCTCACTGCATGGTCCTGGGGGAGTGCAAGGCTGCAGTATCTCTAGTGGATGCCTTCTTCCACTGGTTCTGGAGGGGGCTTTATGCCCAGTGTGCTTCATCCTGGCCAGGATAGGGTGAGTGGATGCCTTCTTCCACTGGTTCTGGAGGGGGCTTTGTGCCCAGTGTGCTTCATCCTGCCAAGGATAGGGTGAGTGGATGCCTTCTTCAACTGGTTCTGGAGGGGGCTTTGTGCCCAGTGTGCTTCATCCTGGCAAGTAGGGGGAGAGTGAATGCCTTCTTCCACTGGTTCTGGAGGGGGATTTGTGCCCTGTGATGCAGATATTGGGGAGTGCAAGTTCACAGTCACTCACCTGGGTGTCAGACCCACACGATTTTCTGTGGGCAGGATGCATGACACTCCATGGAGGCAGGACTACAGTCCATCCGCCGGCGGGGACGGCTGTACAGTGGTGGCAGTGTCAATGCTGGTGTCAGTGCTGGTGTCAGTGCTGCCAGTGGTGGGGGTAGGCTCCAGTCCTTCTTCTCCAGCCTCGGACAGCTGCCCACTGGGGCTGCTGCTGCTGACAGTGGTGCTGCTTGTGGCGGGGCAGGTGGCGGTGTAGGTGGCAGTGCTTGCGGCAGTGCAGGTGGCGGTGCTGGCGGTTGTGGTGGTAGCCTCCAGGCCTTCACTTGCAGACTCGGACGGCTGAAGTGCCCTGGCTGGTGTTCTGTGCCCTTTCTGACCCTTGCTAGATGGTGGTGCCTCCTTGCGTCTGCCAGATGGAGTCTTTGACTTGGCCCTGCTGACTGGTTGTGCCTCCTTCTCCTTGCTGGATGCTGTCCTCTTCTTGCCCTTGCGAGGTGGCAGAAACTTCTTGGCCTTGGCAGGTGTTGGTGGCACACTGGCTGGGCTGATGGGTGCCTCCTTAGAGACTCTTACAGCTGCAGACACCACAGCAGACGTGGACTTGGTGGCTGAGGTGCTGGGCAGGGTTCTGGCCACCCTGGCCCAAGGTGAAGGACGGAGGGGAAGGACGTGTAGGGATTAGGTCAATGGTGGCTAGGAAAAGCTTCTTAGGGACATTGGGGTGGGAAGAGGGTGAAGGTTTGAGAGTGGAGGAAGAGAGAGTGTTTGTAGGAGGTGTCAGTCTGCTGTGTTTGGGTGCAGGTGCATGAGCTGGATGCTGTTGTAAAGTGGATGGTTGTTGGGTGGGTGTGTGCTTGTGTTTGTGTACTCTGGGAGAAGGGGGCACAGACACAGTGGGAGAGGACACAGGGGACGTGTGCATGGATGTGGGGGTTGTGACTGCGAGTGAGGGCCGTGTAATGATAGGCGTGCTGGTGATGGAGGTAGTGGATGAGGATGTAGTGCATGCAGGTGTGAGTGGAGATGCAACTGGGAGGGAGGTGGACACAGTGGAGGCAGTGGATGTTGGTGTGTCTGCATGGAGCTGGTGCTTGTGTGAGTGCCTGTGAGTTGAAGTATGGTGCTTGTGTTTGCCTGAGCCCATTCTGTGTGTTGATTTGAGTGAATGCTGGTCTGAAGGTGTGCTTGGGATAGGTTGGGGCTGAGGGGATTGGGACTGGATAGAGGAAGTTGGAGGGGGGAGGCTGGAGACAGGGACAATGGCTGCCATCAATGCCGAGGCCAGAGCCTGAAATGCTCTGCGTTGGGCCGCCACGCCAGAGTGAATGCCCTCCAGTTATACATTTGTTTGTTGCAAATGCCTTTTGACACCCTTGATGGCATTCAGTATGGTTGACTGCCCAACAGTGAGGGATCTCAGTAGGTCAATGGCCTCCTCACTGAGGGCAGCAGAGCTGACTGGGGCAGGGCCTGAGGTGCCTGGGGTGAAGGAGATGCCGACCCTACTGGGTGAGCGGGCACGGGAAACACGCTGAGGGGCTGGTGGGAGGGCGGTGCTGGTACAGGGGTGGCGGCTGTACCTGTTGTTGGGGTGGGCACAGAGGTGTCCGCTACCGCCAGGGAGATCCCATCGGAGGAGGAGTCGCTGTCTGTAGTGTCCCCTCCCGTCTCTGCTGTGGTGCTCCCCTCGCCCTCCATCCCACTGGTGCCCTCACTGTCCATGGATTCGGCCTCCAGGCCCATGTGGAATGCATCTCCCTCCGTCACCGGTGCCTCTGCTCCTCTGCCAGATGATGCTAATGCACACCAGGACAGGGTGACAAAACAAGAAGGGGGGAGAGACAGAGGATACACTTAGTCAAAGCCAGCAACAACACTACAGTTGTCATATGCAACACACAGGGATCAGCTCTATGCAGTAGGCCATGCACTACCAGTTACAAAGCTAGTCACCAGCCCATGGGGTACAATGCCTAACGCCGTTAGCTGCACACCTGAAACCAACAGGACCCTGCCCAGTAGTAGATGCCCACTAACACTTTTGGGGTTGGAGTGCTTCAGAGCCTGACCAACATGGGACCTACCCTGCCATTTCGCCCTGGCCTACGGGCACTCACAGCCCACATCCCCCACCCAGGTACAACCTTAACGTGCGCAAAGTCATGCTTCAGAATCTGTACTCACCTACTTGTGGCTGCTGTGATGCTTTCAAGTGCCCATCCAACTCCGGATAGGCCACCGCCAGGATGCGGAACATCAGGGGGGTCAGGGTACGATGGGCACCCCTTCCTCGTTGGGAGGCCATTCCCACCTGGGCCACTGCTGTCTTCCTTGCCCAGCAGCGCAGGTCCTCCCACCGTTTGCGACAGGGGGTGCTCCACCTGTCAAAGACCCCCAGGGTCGGCACCTCCTTGTCGACGCCAAATACCCTTTTTCTGATGGGCGCTGACCTGCAGAAAAAGATACATAAGAAAATGTATTAGTCATACCGTCCAGACTGCTACACTCATGGCCCACCATATCCGTCCCATCCCCTTACACACAGATATTGTCCACCATACATGCAGCACTCTGCCCAGGACCCCTCATCCCCCCTACACGAGGCTTACACACACAGAACTCCATACATTCATGGCCCACGCATTATGCTCACAGTGTACTCACCTGTTTGTCTGGAGAACCATAGAGTAAAGTGTACTGGGGTAGGACCCCATCCACCAGTCTCTCCAACTCCTTTGAAGTGAAGGTGGGGGCTCTTTCCCAAGACACTCGAGCCA
The DNA here is from genome assembly GCF_031143425.1 of Pleurodeles waltl. Classification (NCBI taxonomy): domain Eukaryota; kingdom Metazoa; phylum Chordata; class Amphibia; order Caudata; family Salamandridae; genus Pleurodeles; species Pleurodeles waltl. The sequence continues at coordinate 903,837,660 of NC_090437.1, forward strand.
TTGTCGCTTCCAGACACAGATCACAGCAGCACTTGCAGTGTAGGTCCTCTCCTGTTGAAGGTCAGGTAGCAAGTGAGTCACACCAGACATTGGCACATCAATTCACTTTTGTATTCACATACTGTTTCTGTAAAGGGAAAAATGCATTTTTATTTTCACATATGCGTGAATATGACCCTCTGCTCACTGTTTTCCACCCTAGAGTTCAACCGGTGAGGATGAATAGGAGATGGAGACATCCCCGTGTACAGACCGCTGGTGGATGTGACAATGGAGGACAGACACATTATCCTGACCTACAGACTTGATAGGGCCACATTCCAAGAACTGTGTGCCCAATTGGAGCCAGACCTCATTTCAGCTATCCGCCAACCCACAGGTATCCCCCATCTAGTGAAGGTCCTGTCAGTGCTCCACTTCCTGGCAAGTGGTTCCTTCCAATTGACAGTGGCCATGGCATCAGGGATGTCTCAGCCAATGTTCTCCAACGTGTTGACCAGAGTGTTGTCTGCCCTGCTGAAACACATGCGCAGCTACATCGTATTTCCCCAGGTGGAGGATTTGGCCACAGTGAAGGCTGACTTTTATGCCCTGGGACATATCCCCAACATCATTGGTGCCATTGATGGTACACATATAGCATTTGTCCCCCCCCCCCAGAAAAATGAACAAGTGTTCAGAAATAGAAAAAGCCTTCACTCTCTGAATGTGCAGATGGTGTGTTTGGCGGACCAGTACATCTCCCATGTGAATGCCAGGTATCCTGGCTCTGTGTATGATGCCTTTCTCTTGAGGAATAGCAGCATTCCATATGTGATGTCTCAACTCCAGAGGCACTGGGTGTGGCTAATAGGTGAGCCCATGGTCCCCACCCAGTTGATGTAGTTATATGGGTGTGGGGTTGTCCCTAAGGGTGAGTGTGTGTCTAACAGTTGTCCCTCCATATTTGCAGGTGACTCTGGTTACCCCAATCTCTCATGGCTACTGACCCCAGTGAGGAATGCCAAGACAAGGGTAGAGGAACATTACAATGAGGCACATGGGTGAACAAGGAGGATAATTGAAAGAACCTTTGGCCTCCTGAAGGCCAGATTCCGGTGCCTCCATCTGACAGGTGGATCCCTGTACTACTCACCCAAGAAGGTGTGCCAGATCATCGTTGCATGTTGCACAACCTGGCCTTGAGACGCCAGGTGCCTTTTCTGCAGGAGGATGAGTCTGGAGATGGTCTTGTGGCAGCGGTAGAGCCTGTGGACAGTGAGGAAGAGGAGGCAGAGGAAGAAGATGTGGACAACAGAAGTTCACTCATTCAACAGTACTTCCAGTGACACACAGGTAAGACACTGTAACTTCACTTTCCATTGCAATTTTGTGTTAGACATTGAACATGGCAGCCTGATTTCCCTATGTCTATGGCCACTTACTGTACCCTTTGGCATCTCTATTTTCAGATCTCTGTGCCCCACTGTGGCTCCTAATGTGTTTACTGCTGCCCACTACAGGTCATACCTATGAATATATAACTGTAGATTTGAACTGCAATGTTTACAGATTGTTAAACTAATACATATTTCAGTCATTTGACAGACTCCATACTTGTATTTGTTCCAAGGGTGTTTATTTATGTGCTAATAAGTGGATGGGGTATTGCAATGGACTGTGTTGCTGATGGAGGAAAGTCCAGGGTAGAGTCCAGTCTATTTGTATCACAGGTGCTTTGTCCAAAGGGACATAGGAAGTGGAGCAATGGCAGTTCAAGGTGGACAGGGTGACAGAGTGCGACAGAAGGGTGACAAACAGGAGAGTACTATTTCCGGGCGGGGGTCTTGGCAATGTTCTCTGGTTTCTGCCTGGATCACAGGGACCATTTATGGGGTGGTTATCCTTCTGCAGGGGGTGGGGTGCTGGTGGCCTGTTGGTCCTGTGGCGGGTCCTCCTGTCCACTAGAGCCGGTGGAGGTGGAGTGCTGTTTTTCAGTTTGGCTAGTGTCAGGGGCCCGTTGGTGTGCCACTGCCTCTCTCATGGTGTTGGCCATGTCTGCCAGCACCCCTGCAATGGTGACCAGGGTGGTGTGGATGTCTTAGAGGCCCCCCCCTGATCCCCAGGTACTGTCCCTCCTGCAGCCGATGGGTCTCCTGCAACTTGTACATTATCTTGGCCCATGGTCTCTTGGGAATGGTGGTATGCTCCCAGGATCCCTGCAAGTGCCTTGTGGAGAGTGGTTTCCCTGGCCCTGTCCTCCCCCTGTCGCACAGCAGTCCTCCCAGCTTCCCTGTTATCCTGTGCCTCTGTCCCTTGAACTGTGTGCCCACTGCCACTGACCCCAGGTCTCTGATTGTCTTGGGTTTGTGGGGTTGCCTGGGGACCCTGTAGTGGTGGACACACTGCTGATTGACGTGTCCTGTGGACAGAGGTATGGGCCCGCTGGGAGGGTGCTATGCTGGTCTTTCCTGAGGGGGAGGCTCTGTGGAGGGTTGGGACTGTGGCAGGGTAACCGACTGTCCAGAGGTCCCTGATGGGCCAGATTGGTCATCGTGATCCAGGTGTACAGAGCTGCTGTCATCACTGTGGGCCTCTTCTGTGGGGGGGACTGGATGTTGGTAGCAACTCCTCTCTGGTGAAGTTGAGTGGGGGTCCTTTTGGGATGTAAATTCAGTGTTATTGTATCTGTGTGTGCCATCTTGTGCATGGATATGTTTCCCTCTATGGTTGTTATTAGCAAGACACCTTTGGGTTGTGTGAGATGTTATTGGTTTGGCTAAGTGATTGTCACTAGTGTGCATGCTCTGGTGATGGGTGTCCATGCAGGTCTGTGATGGGTGTCCATGCATTGTTGTTGCATGCAGGGCTTGGTTTTGGGATGGGTGGGTTGTGATAGTGGGGTATATGTGAGGTGGTAGAGTGATGGGGCGAGGGTAGGGGTAGGAGTTTGTGATGGAATGCAGGTAGGGTGGGGGATATAGTAGTAAAGATTTGACTTACCAGAGTCCAGTCCTCCTGCTACTCCCGCGAGGCCCTCAAGATGCATGATCACCAAGACTTGCTCCTCCCATGTTGTTAGTTGTGGGGGAGGAGGTGGTGGTCCACCGCCAGTCCTCTGTACGGCTACCAGGTGTCTTGCAACCACGGAACGCACCTTCCCCCGTAGGTCATTCCACTTCCATCTTCCTAATGTCATCACTTGTTCTGGGGTGCTGCCCATGGCATAGACCCTGTCCACGACTCTCCGCCATTGCTCCATCTTCCTTGGGCGTCTGCTGCACCTGTGATCCGAATAGCTGTGGCTCTACCCGGATGATTTCCTCCACCATGACCCTTAGCTCCTCCACAGAGAACCTGGGGTATCTTTGTGGTACCATGGGTGTAGTGTGAGTGGTATGTGTGAGGGTGTGTGGGGTGATGTGTTAGGGTGTGTGCTGTGAGGTGCGTAGATTGTGTATGGGTGATGATGTTATGTGGCTCAGATTCAGTGGGTGCTCCCGGCTTGTCTCTCTCTCTCTCTCAGTTGCCAATGTTTTTTTTCGTCATGAAGGGTTGTGGGTAATGTGGGTGTGTGTTTTATATTGGATTGTGTGTGTGGTGTGTGTATATGTGTCAGGTGTGTATAGTTTGAATTGTCCAATGTGGTGTAGTTTTGTTAGTGTGTGTGTATTTTGAGCGTGGCGGTGTGTGCAGCCAATGGTTTACCGCGGTTGAATGTCCGCTGTGGTGATTCATGGGTCCTGATGCTGTTGGCGTAATGGTGTGGGTTTTGGTACCGCCAGTTTATCACTGACCTTTGGGCTGACGGACTTGTGTGGGTGTCTGTATAGTGGTGGATTTCTATGTGTGGGTCATAATACCCGTAACGGTATACCACCGCGGTCACAGCATTTACCACAGGGTTGTAATGAGGGCCTATATCTCATTTTGATATAGTGTATACAGAGCCAGCTTCCTTTAACTATGATGCAACATTTTCTGTAGAAATGGAAGAGGCATGCCTGACTAACTTGTTATTGTGAGATTCTAGTGACAGTTTTGTGTTCATGGAGATGTCAGTGTTAGTAATGATTGTTTTGAAAGTAAGGTTCGTTCAGATATGACATCATTGCATTTCCAAATATTTTTGCGAGGGCAAATTTATTGTGGCTTTTTAGCATCCATGTGTTGACTTTGTGTATTTATTTTGGAAGTTGTGGTGGTGGTGATGTGTGGAAGGGTATATTGGCATAAGCAAATAATCTGTGAGCTGTCAGTACAGATGTAGCAAGTGAGGCAAAGAGAGCAAATTAGGCAAATTAGGGCGTATCATGTAGACATTGAATAGGAGCGTGCAAAATGGTGGATCCTTGTAGTACGATGCTTGTAAATAAGGAAATTTTTTACAAGAAAGTTTGGATATGTATGTGTACAGTCTGAGAATAGTCTGTGAGGAATGATGTAAAGTGTTTGAAAGTAGGACCAATAATCATTAGGCTTCTCATGTACACGTTGTCATTTGAGGACCATCTGATAGAAATCAGCAGATGTCTCATCCACCAACCTTCAAGACAAATTTATGGTCGTAGAAACTACATAGTTTGATTTCACCTGCACAGTGCCTCCTCCTTGCCTCTGGCTTCCTCATGGACTACAGGCTTCTTGTGCTTGCCGTAGAGCAGGGACAAAGACATTTTACTGGCCTCAGGCTCCTTCAGGTTCTCTTTTTTACTTTTAAGTATCCCCCTGTCGTTCTCTTTAAGTCGCTCACCCCATGTTTATTTACCACCCTCCTCCCTTTTGTTGATTTTTTTGGCATGTTTTTCTATAGCGCTAACTTGACTCAAAGGTATTAGTGCTCTTTACATGAGCACCATTTACATTACACAAGGATACATTCATTTATAGCTTTTAGGCAGTGATTTGCCCAGAATCAGAGGATGTTTTCCAGTCTTGAACCTAGTGCCCCATTTGGCAGCATGGGCAGTTACTCCACATCTTTTCACCCAGAGGAAGGGTTTGCTTGTCATTCCAAACACCCCGCCACCCCACACTGCGTTAAGGCATACTGCACAGCAGCATAGGCTGCTATGCAATGTTTTAAAGTAAACAAACAAAGTGCTTTCAAGTTGTAAACACTGGCTGCATGTAGCAATTTGTTTTTCTTTACTTTAAGCAGTGTTGCACAGCAGCCTGTGCTGCTGTACAACAGCTTTAAAAACATTAACAAAGCCAATTAGCTCATACTTTATGAGGGTTTACTTTGAATCATGTTGCACACCAGTTTGCGCAGCTGCACAACATTTAAAAAACACTCACAACACCAGTAGGTCTCAAATAGGTGCAACCTATTGGTTTTGCAATGCTTGATTTTGAAGGTGAAGCCTCAACTGGCACAGCAGGTGCAAATCCTTTGGCAACAGTCAAATGCTGCTGTAGAACACAATCAAGTGTAACTGAAGACCTGAACTATACAGGTTGTGCCCTCTGAGACTGATTTTTAGGTCACATCCTATCAAACAGTATAGCTGTCTGGTTTGCTAAAGACCTCTTGGGGACTTTCAGAAAGTTGACCTAGGGATGCACTGTGCTTGTTGATTACCATTGACACTGTGGTTTATAACTCACACTGTTTGGCTTTCCATTTGATGGCTTTATTTGCTTTATGCATTAGACACTACAGTTTCAGTTCCTCCCTCTCGTTGCCTTAACTGTGTTTTCTGTATCCTTCCACAAACTTGCTTTCTGTTAACAGGCCTTCTTGTTATTATGTTGTCATATTTGCTGTGCATTCAAAAACTGAGGTCAAATGTCTTCCAAGGGGACTTGTTTACTTTTCATTCTCTGACTTTAAAGTGAGGGTATTTGTGTGACAATCCTGCTAGATACTGGGGTTAGGAAAGAGATTTTTTCCTAGATTATAACAACGTTTACATGACCTCTGTACGTATTTCAGAATATATCAGAATTACAAATGAGGCACATTTTTTGTTCTTTCTGAAGTGTGTTGGAAACAAACACTTTCATATGATCAAAATTAATCATTAAACTAGGTGCTGCAAATCACACAAATTTCTGTCTGTGGCTATATATTTTAATTAATAAAACTGTATGTGTGAGCAAATTGAATGGCCATTTCAATTGAAAATGTGTTGTCTGTAACGGCATTGCACTATTACACCATGAGTACTCTACTCTACACCACTGCACTCTACTCGCACCACTCTACTTTACACCACTCCACTGAACTCTGCACTACTCCACTCTATGTCACTTCACGCTATGCTACACCTCTCTACCCTACCCTGTACAATTGTACTCTATGCCAATGCACTCAATGTCATTCTACACCACTGTGCTCTTGCACTCTACCCCACACCACTCTAGGCCTCACCAATCTACTCTACACTTCTGCATTCTATGCCAATAGATTCTATTCCAATGTACTATACTCTGTAACATTCAACTCTATGCTCCTGCACTTTAAGCCAATATGCAGTACCCTACTCTAATCTACTCACCAACACTGCAATCTACACCACTTTAAGCCATTACAATCTATGCTACTCTCTACCTGCACCACTCCACTCTACGCCATTTCACTCTAATCTGAAACAATTTAATCTGGGCCACTGCATCCCACACCACTCTACTCCACTCTGCCTCCCTCCACTCTATGCTACTATACTCTACGCCACTTCACTCTTAACCACTGAACTCTATGCCACTGCACTCTGCATCACTGTACTCTATGCTAGTGCTCTCTTTACCATTCTACGCCACTCTATACCACTGCACTTTGACACCCTACTATGCAACACTGCACTCTCTCTCATTCTACTCTGCACTGCCCCACTCTACGCCACTGAACTCTGTGGCACTATACTCTACTCTGCACCACTCTATGCTACTCTAATCTCCACCACTCTATGCCATTCAACTCTACTCTGTGTGCCACTGCCCTCTGTATCAATCAACTCTAAGCCACTTTACTCTACACCACTCTACGTTACTGCACTCTATGCCAATCTACTCTACTCTGCCACTTTACTCTGCCTCTCTACTCTGTGCCACTCCACTCTATATCACTGCACTCTACTATGCATCTCTCTAATCTTCCCCACTCCATTCTACAATGATGCATTGTATGCCACTGAATTCAATGCCACTGCACTCAATACCACTGCACTCTACACCATGATACTCTACCACACTCTACATCAATGCACACTACACCAGTCCAGTCTACTTTATATCATCCGAGTGTATGCCACTTTACACCTCCTTACTATGCCATGCCAATACATAACACTCTCTGTCACTCCACTCTACAACACTCTACTCCACTCTTCGCCATTCCACACTACGACATTCTACGCCACTCTCCTCTATGCCACTAACTTTTAGCTATGCTGAACAGCAGCCATCCTGGTGAAAAACATGGCTAAAGCACATTGGGAAAGCCTGTAGCTCTTGCATAGGTGAGATACTTGTTCTTGTTTGCGACCTCCTTGCATAGGTACTTTTTATTTCTCAGAATGAAACCCCAAATTCGGGGCTTTGCTTCTAAAAAACAAAAACAAAATGCCAACTGAGCTGACAGGACAAGTTTGCATTTTAATCAGAATGAAAGTGAACTTTAAGTTTAGCAGCTGGGTTGCCGCCGGCATAGTGGAGCCTTTGTAGACAAGCATTTTGGCAGCCCATTTGCCAAACTTTAAATAAAGCTAGAACTCAGAGAATGTGCTGACAGATTGAGGAAGATAGGAATGCCGGTGTTGTCACTTTTGATTATTGCCTTTAGGCTGTTCCATAATGATACAAGTACAGACTTGGTCCCCATAATGGGGCGCAGGTCCAATTTAGCTGGGTTCAATAATAAGATTGTTTTTGTATGGTCTGCAATTTGTTTGTGGATGAAGCTTTCATGCAGTTTTGCTGCTTATAGTATGTTTCATATGTGTCTGTAGTCGGTATGTTAATTTGAATTGGGGTTTAGTTTCTTGAAGTAGGAATTTATTTTGTAGCTTTGAAATGGCTTTGTTCTGTGTGGGTTTAAAGGAATATATGAAATAGTCAGGAGAAGAGTTTGACAGTGGTGGTGTGGTCTAGGACTTTCCTGAAATGGTCGGGTATGCATTGATTCATGTGGTGTGGACCTGCCATTCTGCTTGCCTTTTCAAGTTTCCATAGTACCTAGTAGGGTATAGGTGAACATTAAATGGAGTTGGTGAAGGTAGGTCTACTGGGTGACTATTAGTGGTAATTGTGTTTAGTAGTTTTTGTGAGGTTGATGTATAAAAGTTGTGATGTGGTGTTAGATAAACTGGTTTGCTGCAAAGCTCATGTGAGCGTGATACAACCACAGTAAGAGTTGTGAAACCCCCCGATTGTTATAAATAATGCTTTTGAAGAGCGCTATGAATATCCTGATTCTCTGAATCAACCCATTCTTTTTTTGCTATTAGGAAGCCTTGCCACCAGATTTATTCCAGAACTATTCCAGAAATTATAGAAAGTGTTTATGAATTGATTTATCTGTATAGAATTCATTTTCTCAAGTGCGTGGTCTTGCTCATTGTTCAGTGTGTGCCTTTTTAGATCAAGCTTAGCAGAACGCAAGCGCTGCTCTTCGACCTGTTGTAATCTACTCTGTGGGCTTTAACCACGACCATCTCATGCCCATAACTTTCATTCATTCCTAGGCCTGCCTTTAAACAATCCCTTGATTTCCTAGGTAAATGCTTTTCCTTTGTCCTGCCTTCAAGCTGCTTTGTTACGCCTTGCAGTCTGACCCTGTTACATGGATTAGTGCACGATCGGCCAGATACCCTAGTGCGTTGCACTATTTTTTCTTTTGGCTCACTGCTTCGCGCTGCGTGGCTATATGTTGCTTCTTCCTCGCCCTTGTTTGGGGCATGTCCCTGTTTCTTTGTGGATGTCTGTGCACAAAGGCTACAAGCTGGATGGAGGTTTTTTAAAAATTAATGTAATCTTTTTTGTAAAACTGTTAATACTGTTAATACTGTGCAAACTTGTTCAAATGAGTGCTGAAGATTCACATAGTATGAACTCGATCAGAGGAGCGTTTTACCTGACTATGTGAAGTTTCATATAGCGCGACTTCGATCAGAGGAGCACTTTATATGAGGACCACTTAACAAGTTTAGCAGTTGAAAAATGTACAAACTGGGGTATTTAAAAAAGAAATAAACACAGAAATCCTCAACACGGCTCTCCCAGTACAGTGAGTACAGTACAGGCCTGAAAATGTGTAAGCTCTATGCTTTCTAGGGGTGACATTTAGTACACTGCATTACTTGCTGCCATTCTCTTTTCATTAGTTATGCCGTCCAGGGGCTGACTATATGGTTACATGACCATGTTTCTTACAAATTCTGTTTTTATTATGGTGTCCTCTAGGGCCTGTTCTGAGCATTACAATCAAGATACTACAATATTCACTGCACTCAGGAAATCACCCCATAATGCTTTGCAGGACATTCATTTAACAAATTATGTTTGCCTATAATTCACCGTATGGTGGTCCTAGGACAATATGACCACCATCAAAATGTTCAGCATGACACACTATTTCTGTCTAGGTCATTTCTTGGTCCCCCCGTAGGTTGAGGGGACCCCAAAATAGTAACCTCTCCCACCATTCAGTGTTTTTTTAAGCTCCCTCAATGCTGGAACTCTTGTTTTTACAGCTGGGAGTAGTTTGTGTTTTAAGGGCCTTGTTTGTTAAAGTATTGCAGTAGGCCTGAAAATATGTAAGGCACTACACTCTCTAGGGGCTAGATATATAGTAACACTGCATTACTTTCTGCCATTCTGTTTTCATGTTGCCATGCCCTCTAGGTGCTGATTATATGGTTACATGAATGACCATGTTTCTTACAAATATATATATATTTTTTTATTATGGTGTTCTCTAGGAGCTTTTCAAGAGTCTACAATATTTGCTGTACTCAGAAAATCGCCCCATAATGCTTTGTGGGGCATTTCTTTCACAAAACATGTTTTCCCATAATTCACTGTGTAGTGGTCCTAGGACAATGGGACCACAATCGAAATGTTCAGCACAACACACTCTTTCTGCCTAGAGCATCTCTGGGTTGGGGGTCCTCAAAATAATTGTACAAAAAAATATAATAAATAATGGCAATATTTTTTTCAGTTATATGCAGGTCCACTGGAATTATGTGGCAGAAAGGACCAAATTATGTAGCAGGCCTGACAAATTTATCTGGCAAGAAAAGTCCGGTTATGCATTTACAACTCTGTAACTCAAGCAAATGTGAAACATATTGCATTGTAAATGCTTATGCAGGATTTTCAGCCATTCATTTGTTTCGGCAAGGCTAATTCTTTGCCTGAGATGATAAGACTTATGTTAAGTATAATGGATATTGCATGGTAGTTGTGCTAACAAAGGATTTTAGTCTTCACTTGTCTCAGAAATAACTTGGTTATCTACTCTTTTATTAATGATAAATTTGTATTTTGTGGTTAAAAAACTTTGATTACCTTCGGATTTTTGTATGCATTTTTTAATTAAGTAAGCAAAAGGAGACCCTTATCACATTGTTACAATGTATTGCACTGACTGCCAACTGGTTATAGGCAACGAGTTATAGCTGAGTAAGCCTCACATTACTCTTCCATTTATGCCAAACGGGACTCCCCAGGTGCACAGTCACTAACTCAATTCATCCGTGATTTAGCAATGTCCACCACCCCTTGTGAACAGTACATCCAGCTAGAAGAAAGTATTACTGAGAAGTAGCTAACGGATGCCCTGGTGCAGCTCCAGGGAGAGAAAAGACCTGAATGCATTCCTGTGGAGTACCTTAGGCTCATAGCCTAAAGTTCTATCCCAGTGATTAAGGTAATACTTGCTGAGGCCCTGGAGAGCTGAACATTACTTGTAGCTAGCCGGTATAGTAATGATCCCTAATCTGGAGCTTCCGTGGATTCATTTGGATTGCATTATTTCATCTATCTTACTCGAGGCAAAATTGATCACCAAGGTTCTGGTGATCTGTTTTCTAATGGTAACTGGTTAATTAGTTCATAAGAAAACAATGTGGGTTCATGACCGGGTGATCTTCTCAACACAGTGGCTGTAGACCGCACAAAGCCCCAACCCTGGCTGACAGACTCCAGAGTCCCTTAGTACTCATCTTGGTTGACTTTGAAAAGACCTTCATTCAGTAGCCTTGGACTGCCTAGTCATGATCCTAGAAAAGGCCAACCTTGAAAACACTTTAAGGCACCATGTCGGTCTTCTCTATACTGACCTGTGAGCCATGGTTTGACTCAGCACACAGCTCTTGTAGGAATATCCTGCAGATAGGGGAATGAGATAGGACTGCCTCCTTTTGCCTCTGCTCTTTATGTTAAATATAGAGAGCTCGGGGAGTGGCTTGGAATTGTCACCCTAGTAAAGGGAATGAAGTGGGCAAAAGGAGTCTCATATAGAGTGTCATACTACAAGGAAGACCTTCTGTTATTTCTTCAAGACCCACTGGAATCTGGGGCACGGGCCCTCTAAATCTTGCAAGTATTTGGTGGATTCACTGGTCTCACCATCAAAGTGGTCAAGTCCATGGTTTATCCAAGTAGGACGGGCCCAGAGTATCTCAGCTGGGCCTCGTCAATGATGCTGTTGAGAGACGGCTTTAAACATCTCAAAGTCTATGTAATGGATGATGAGGATGAGGCCTCAGAACAAAGCATCTTACACCAAACTTCCAGGCTGTAAAACGATGTTGCATTTTGAGTTCCATTCCCCCTATCTCTTAATAGTAGAGCTGCTATTTCTAAAATAGTGCCACTGCCACAGCTCCTGTATTATTTACATAACTACTCGTTTAACATCCCCAAGCCTTCTTCTACCATATAACATTACTAGTATAGACTTTACTTTGGGAGGGGCAAAAGGAATAGCTGTGAGCAGGTGGCATAACTCAGCATAAGCTGGGGCATCAGCGCTGCTAACGTATGATCATACTATAGAGTGGGACACCTCTCTGTGATGCATTATTAGTTACACTCCCAACAATTGGATCCGGCCTTTGCTACAGAGATGGTGCCGTAATGTTCTTTTAGTGTTTTTATGTAGGCACATTTACTTTAGCTTGGATCTGAGTCCTGTGCTCTCTCCCGTAGTCACTTGTCATTTTATTATTCCTATTATTTTAGCAAGGCTTCATTTTAGTGGTGATGTTTATTATTTGATATTAGTTGCCCTCCCACCAGAATTGTTATTTATTTCGCTGCATGACATTTTGTTCTGTGCTCACTCCAAGGCTGTACATGATAGTTTAAAGGATATTGCCGGTTCAGAGAGTGCAATGTCTACCTTACGCAGACAAGACGCATTATCATGTCGGAGCAGCTCTCAGAACACCAACATGTTTTGTTAGAAAACAAGAGGCTGCCAAAAAAAGGCAGAGAGGACATTCCAGCCAGCTTGCCATCTCATGCTGAACATCGTGGCAGTTTCTGCTGAAACCTCACGTTTCCTCTTTCTCTTAGTGGGAGGATAGCCAGCAGACTAACAGACCTCTTCGTTAGGGCTACCACTGATATTGCTCTCATGTAGAAACTTAGTATTTTAGGTAGGGATATTAGGGATGCTATTGTGACAATATGGTGGGACTATTCCTGTGTTTCACTTTCCTGGTCACTGCTGTAATAGTGTGGTGTTTCATTATCATCATAATCGTAATTCATGCCTTTTTACATAGAACGAATTTGCTTCAATAAAACCTATGGAACAAAGATTCTGCTACTGTTTGTTTTGGTATGTATGAGACCTGTATAATTGAGAGAAAGGGGTACAATCTGTTATACCCTGACTTCCCTGAGAAGTCTTAGTGTCATGCCACAGCCTGCCACAAACCATATTTACCTTTGGTAATGGTGCTGCTAGCTAGCCGGAAGGGTTAGGCCGACAACTGTCACACAGTGTGGGATCAGACTAAGTGGGTCATTCTGACCCTGGCGGCCGGTGGCCGCCAGGGCCACCGACCACGGGAGCACCGCCGACAGGCTGGCGGTGCTCCAATGAGCATTCTGACCGCGGCGGTTCAGCCGTGGTCAGAAGCGGAAAGTCAGCGGTCTCCCGCTGACTTTCCGCTGCTCATTGGAATCCTCCATGGCTGCGGAGCGCGCTCCGCAGCCATGAGGATTCTGACCCCCCCTACCGCCATCCAGTTCATGGCGGGAAAGCCGCCATGAACAGGATGGCGGTAGGGGGGGTCGCGGGGCCCCTGGGGGCCCCTGCTGTGCCCATGCCAATGGCATGGGCACGGCAGGGGCCCCCGTAAGAGGGCCCCAAAATGTATTTCACTGTCTGCCTTGCAGACAGTGAAATACGCGACGGGTGCAGTAGCACCCGTCGCACCTTCCCACTCCACCGGCTCGATTACGAGCCGGCATCCTCGTGGGAAGGTCGTTTTCCCCTGGGCTGGCGGGCGGTTTAACTGGAACCGCCCGCCAGCCCAGGGGAAAACTCGTAATACCCGCCGCGGTCTTTTGACCGCGGCGCGGTAATTTGGAGGGCGGGATCCTGGCGGGCGGCCTCCGCCGCCCGCCAGGGTCATAATGAGGCCCTAAGTCTCCCATACTCTGTGGTGCTGCTGCCCAAAATTCAGCAGTCTTGTTCCTATAACGGAAGCCTACGACAATGGTGACAATGGGTGACATTCACTTTGTTTATTACTTACATGGGGCCCGACTGCTGCCCTCTCTTCACCTGGAAAAGCAGCAATATTTTGAGCTCTGGTCTGTGACCTTTAGGGACTTGGGTTGGCTTACACAACTCACCATAGCAACTATGCTGGGAGATATTGTAAACCTTGAGGGACTTTGTTGGTGAGGCTTGAGCAGTGTCTCCATACTGGGGGGATACCATGGAGGGGCTCAACGCTACCCTTTACCTAAACATTAAGGACTTGATTGAGCTTCTGAGTGCAACCCAGTAAAGGTTTGGCACTTTGTGGGTGAGGTAGGATGCAAACACGACTCCTTGAAATATTGGACTAACTGCATAACTCACTTTACACTACACTTTACACTATTGATATCGGAGAGGGATCTTTGCGGTCTTTTGGATGAAGATTAGCAGGATGCCAGGATGTGTGGCTCAGTAGATCAAGAACAACTCAAGGCAAAGCAAATCAATGCCTTGCGTTATGCTGCTTTGAGAAGGCGTTCCATGATATGCAGCAAGTAGGTGTTCCCATGAATCCACCCATGGACTTTGGCACACTCCCAGAATTACAAAGACTTTAACTCGAACATGCGTCAAAATGGGAAGGATTACATAGGCTTGATAAGGAGAAACATCTGTATTTCTCCTCGTTTTTGCTTCTATCTGCAGCATGTGCAGAAAGTGGACAATGCTTCAAAGGATTGTTTTTGTGCAGGGAGGTGCCCTGCATAAACAACATTCCGGCCTATAGTGTAGGCACGATGGCTCAAGGATGGCTGTGTTGAGGTAAGGCAGCACTTATTGTGCCAGCACAAGGAAAAAGAAAGAATACATCACATCTTAGTAGATATGGTGCATTCTTGCTCTCTTCCTGTCACGCAGCCCGGTGCAGCAAGTTGTCTTGCTGCATTGGGTGACATTTTGATAAATCTGGCCTATAATAGTTACAGCTGTCAAAGTAGTCGTGAGTGGTTCAAAGAAAGCCTTTTGTCCCTACTAGGTGGTAGACCTTACCTCATTCTGATTTACAAGTGCGCCTCATATTCCCAGACGTTTTCTTGTCTTGAAAGCAGCACAGCCCCAGCCGCGATCAAAAAAAATACAAGAATACTTCTATCGGTGTATAGCTTGTACACAAACCCCTCAACCTGTGCTTTGTGATGCAGGATTGCATTTAGAGGGAACTGGTGTCTGTGTACCCTGCCGACATCTTTTCGTGTCTATCATTAGTTCAGAAAGAGCACACTCACTGAGGGTGAAAGGCTACACTGCCCATGTAACTCTCACAAATGAGCAGTACCCATGAATTCATGCATAACCTCTCGTGTCTACTGTAAGTATTCATAAATTGGTAGTTTTAAATATCCGAAGAGAAAATATGTCAAATGTCTTTGCATTGTAAATATTGATTAAAATCACTACACCAAACAAGACAAATTATTATCCAAGGCAGCTTACTTTTATATTAAAGATTTAAAATGTTGATTTAAGAGGGAACGCAGTATTTCCTTTGTCAAGTAGCTCAATGATCCTTGGGTTATGATCAAGCTGAACGGCAAGAACCTTGAAGAGCTTGAATTAAAGCCTCACGTAACTGCATTTCTTTGGTTGCTTTTCGTAAACCACCAAATTCCTTAATAAAAGACTACTTCCGTCAAGGGTAATCGACTGGAATCACACTGTAAATGGGCGCTTCATGCATAGTTTGAATTGTTTAGGAGAATGATTTACCATTTCCACTGAGCTAGCATTGATGTATAGGGCTAAAGTATCAGAGGAGTTGGTGGAAAAACTGTACCTGAATTTGCATTCTAAATATGTATTTTCAGGGGCACTTGCGCTGCCATTCTGCATTATTTAGAGACATAACTGCACTGGTAGAAACAGGTTCAGAATTAAAACAAATTTGCAATGAAATGACAGAAAATGTGTTAATTTGTTTTGAGATATAGTGGTGCTGACGCAAATATGCAAATTAGAAATGATTAATGAATGTTTATGTGTTTTGATAATGAAAAGTTCGCAGAGAAATTAATTGTAGAGAAAATAAAGTGCACGTTTGAAATTGTGACTACGGGGAGTGGCAGCCATTGATACGAAGTTATGCTGAAATAACTAAAGATGTATGAAATAATGAAAATTTGAAAGAATAATGTAGTAATATGTTATATTGAGATGTATAACCTATGTTTTGCATTCATTTGTAGAAGTTAACTTAGCTGAAATAAGGCCTAGTCTTTTCCAGGCCTCGCACAAGGAGCTGATATTCTAACGCACTGCAGAGAAGCTGGTGCATAACCTGTCCTTGAGCCACCCGATGTTAAAGTTGCTTAGCTAAAATCTTCTGCAATGCACCGATGGACAGGATTTGATGAAGTCGATTTGATACAATTATGTGTAGAGTAGGCTAAATGTACTTTCCCAGGACTTGAACAATGAGAGCACTGACTGAAGAGGAACATGCAACATTTTCGATACCTGAAGAGCCGGGTGATGAGGTCATTGTATAGTGGACCAATCCATGTGCTGTGAAAGGGCTAATATTATAATTCATAGATTTGAAAAGTTAATATTATAGGTTAGAGTCATATCTGCTGACTGACTGACCAATTGGAAATTAGGGGGATGGACTGAAAAACTCTAATAAAAAGTCATGACCAGGGGATAAAACTGGGAGATGCAAGACGTTGATGACGTCGGGAGACGCTGTTCGAGATTCTGCCGTTGGGCTCATACTCTTGAGAGCCTGATGTGTTGCTGATCAACTGATGACCTGAAGACGAAGACTGACTTTGTTGCTGATCAATTTCGTGGATAGGTAGCTATGACAATGTGACCGATTAACTTGTGCCTTTTCTTCTAGGTACCAACTGAGCTGTTTTATAGTTCTTCTCATAGTGAGATGTTTTTCCAAATTCACGTTTTCTAAATTGTTTTAGCATGAAACCCCACATGCTGATGCTAATTTGGGTTAGGTATGTTTCTATGGGTGCCGTTGACAGTGAAAAATGATTGACGGACAAATTGCTGAACTCTACTATTAATGTTGATATATTCATTTTGTTGGCTTGTGATAAGGCTCTTGATCATATGTTTTCTCAAGTTCCAATTAGATTGTGTTATTGGTGGTTGCTAATAAACTAATTCTGAGCTGATTAAATAAAGTTGAGTTAACCAAATGCATTAGAATTGTAATTAATAGGGAAATAAAAAAAATTGTTAAACGTTTTTCATTGAGTTGTGGTTATTCATGAAATGAATGGCTATAATTGTTTTGGTGACTAATGATTCTCTTAGTGGTTATTGATTGACTACATTAATTATTGATGCCATTGGTCACTACGTGATTAGGATACTCCATGCGATCCAAAAGGTTCATCGGCCTATACTCATCCCCTTGTAAGTTTACTTATTAAGGACCAGGCGCGCTAGCAGTGGTGACTCTATATTTTAATCTGTAATCGAGATTGTGTTCTTTCTGTTGTTGTAAACATTTTAATTAAAATATATTTGTCTTGCAGGTTGAACAAAATGTTAGCTGGTGCCCATTACAACGGGGCGTTACATTTGATAGTTACTCAGAGGAACTTGACCCCTTTCTTTGGAGTCACCATGTATTGCAATGCAATACTTTTCTTACTGTATGCAATGACAGACATGAATGTAAACAAAGTCCAAGGGGTTCATTGTTTGCATTTTTAATATCATATACTTATTTTGCACAATGCCTCAAAGTCAGAAAACTAATAAACCATTTTGAGGGTGCATTATGAGATATATGAAAATGTGGCGAAGAACAGTTTTTGCTTCTGCACACAAATGAAACTTGAAGTGGACTATAAATGGCCAAGTATCGCTGCTTGCTCACTCCGGATTTAGAGTGGGATACACAGCCATTGCAGCCTACTATAAAAGACAGTGATGATGGGTATTCCATAAACCTGCAAGACGTGCACTTCATTTTATTTTTTTAAATGCCCTCATACCTGTGAGAAGGGGCACCATGAAGCAGATCTCCAGTGTCTGCCTATCCTTAATGTCTAAGGCTACTAAGATGTAATAGATGACTGTTTTCACAATACGACAACTAGGAAGAGCAAGGTGTAAATTAGAAGAAAGCCAGGATGGCAGCGGAGTGACCTGGAAGAAATAAATATGACTGGAATCTGAAGAATGCCTTTTAGCCTTGTGTGGATTGGAGGGTGAAAAAAGGGATGGAATGCTTGAAATAATCTCATATGGTGGGCAGTGAGCTGTGAATCTTTACTTGCTGAGCAGCAGGGAAGAGGAGTGAGAAAGAGGTTCTATGATATAGGGATTGCTGTGAATAAAAAAGAGGTGCTTCCTGGAAAACTGGGTTTGCGAGGAAAAGATGAATTTGAAAGGATGTGGGATAGCTGTCTGTGAGAGGTTTCCAGAGGCACTGCAATTGGCAAACGGTTCAGCGTGAGGTTAGGCCTTTTGGATATTGCTACAGCCAGGGTTAATGAGTCAAAGCCTTGGATTGTGCCTTGGTGGGCTAAGCCATACTTCTGATGGATGATATGGGTGGAGGAAATTGGGTGGCTAATTCAGATCAGAACTATGCCGCACACCATGGGCCATTTTCGGCAGGAAACAAAGGAAAATACCTGATGGGATGAAAGATCAGAGAGACGGCCGAAGGTTTTGAAGGTGAGGCTGGACCTGTTTTGCCCATAGTTGAGTGGATGTGATCTAGAACAACTTACCTTATGCAAGCAATATTGTATTATCTCCTCGGGGGCACTTGGGTCAGTAGTAGTAACAGAAGTAAAGCTGGATCAAGAGCAGTGGAATAAGCTATGATATTCTTCTGGGCCAGAATAGCAGGATTCCAAAGGTAGGTGCAACTGCTGCAGAAAAAGCTTCTGAATCACATGTAGAAGCAATCGTATCTCAACAAAAGGCATTAACTATTAACAAGGAAGTCAGATCTGGAAAATTATTTGCATCCCTTTAAATGGAAGACTTCTACAGTCATGCACGAATTATGTGCCATGCAGTTTTTTAAACACATTTTTTATAAGTGAAATATGTTTTAAATTCTTTGAATGGAATTCAAATTAAATTCAAGTCTTCGAATATGATACATCACAGTATTATTTTGAGCTTCAACTCATCTTCCTCACCACGCCATCAGGGATACCAAAATGGATAAACCTCTCTTTCTCCTAAGATTATCTTTGGTGTAGCACAAAGACGACTCTAAAGCAATATGGAAAGGCTTTGTGATGTAACAGCCAGAGGTGTGCAATGGTGTTCAATTTGACTGTTGAAAACATGTTGGGCTTTATGAAGAAAATTTACAGATTTTAAGAAAATTAATATATATATATATATATACATCTTTATATATATATATACATATAGATAGATAGATATTTGGACAGGACTTATTGGTGTGAAAATAATGAGTATTAAAGGTCCTGCAATTCCCATAAGTATATTATTTTGTCTCTTGTACACTGTGCAAATTAGCGTAAATCCTACATCTATCTTTTCAGTTGGGCAGCAACACCTAGAAGGCTCTGTCCCGATCGTTATTGAAGCTGTCCTCAGCCTGTCAAAGAGTTGCCTAGCAGAGTACAGGAAATTGTCAGTTCAAATTTAGAGGAAAAGGGTTCTTGTAGAAGAAAGAATAGAATGCCAGTGAAGAGGGGATTTGCACAACGGTCTTTAGGGTGACAGGTGCAACAGCTAACCAAGTGGGCAAAAAGATCGCTATAATCGCTGGGCTGCGGTCTAGCCCACTGCAGAAAGAGAATTGGGTTTGTATGTCATCTGCAATGATGTGGTAAGAGAAAGCTAATCATCAAGGATATGATGCCACATGGGTGAGTGTGTTGTACTAATGAAAGACACGTTATTAATTGCATCACCTCAGGGCCTTGAGCCACCCTAGAAGTGCTGAGCAGGTAACTGACGCAAAACAACAGGAAAGCAGCCACACATTCGTCACCAAGATGGGGTAGTAAAGCAGAAGTGCCCTGAGGATATTACTGTGGTGTATCCTTTTTAATTGAAGGGAATAGATTTCAAAGTACAACACCTGATGAGGTGGGGGCACCACAGTGCAACTCTATGACCCTCACAGCTGATGTCACATATTACTTGCTTACCTGTTATGCTTAATCAATCTATATATGTATTACTACGCAGCACCCATTAGTGAAGCTCTCTTAATCCCTACCGGGCCTCTTCCCCCTCAGGTGCCAGGCTTTTTTGGCTATTTGGGGCAGTTCGCGCTTAGGCCCTCATACGTTTTTGTCCACATAAGCTACCCTTGCCAAATTTGCGTCCTTTTTTCCAGCATCCTAGGGATTCGAGAGGTACCCAGAGTTTGTGTGTTCCCTAGGAGGAGACCAAAATATTTGTCAAAATACAGCACATTTTTCGTTTAAAAAAAAAAAAATAGGACAAAAGGGCTGCAGAAGAAAGCTTGTGTTTTGTTCTCTGAAAATGGCATCAACAAAGGGGTTATGGTGCTAAAAATATCATCTTCCCAGCTTTCAGGCAGACTTGGATCAAAAAAACAAATTTTTCAACACAATTTTGGCATTTTAATGGGACATACCCCAGAAATGGGTGTGAAACCAATGCTGGATCCCGGACAGCTAAATATTTCTAAAAAGTAGACAAAATTCTGAATTCAGCAAGGGGTCATATGTGTAGATCCTACAAGGTTTTCCTACAGAAAATGACAGCTGAAATAAAAAAAATATTGAGGTGAAGAAACCAGCCATTTTCTCCATGTTTTACTCTGTAACTTTTACCTGCGATGTCTGATTTTCAAAAGTAATATACCGTTACATCTGCTGGACTATTCTGGTTGTGGGAATATATAGGGGGTGTAGGTTCATCAAGGACCCAAGGTATTGAGAGCCAATAAAGAGCTGCACCTTGCAATGGGTTTTCATTGTATACCGGGTATACAGCAATTCATTTGGTGAAATATAAAGAGTGAAAAGTAGGTATCAGGGAAACCTTTGTATTTTCAAAATGAGCACAAGATAAGGTGTTGAGAAGCAGTGGTTTTTTGCACATCTCTGAATTCCGGGGTCCCCATCCTAGCTTGTGAATTACAGGGCATTTCTGAAATAGATGTCTTTTTTACACACTGTCTTACATTTGGAAGGGAAAAATGTAGAGAAAGACAAGGAGCAAGAACATTTATTCTACTATTCTGTGTTCCCCCAAGTCTCCCGATGAAAATGGCACCTCACTTGTGTGGGTAGGCCTAATGCCCGTGACAGGAAACACAACAGGGACACGTCACGTTTTTACATTGAAATCTGACGAGTTTTTTGGAAAGTGTCTAGCTGTGGATTTTGGCCTCTAGTTCAGGCAGCACCTAGGGAAACCTACCAAACCTGTGCATTTATCAAAACTAGACTCCTAGAGGAATCCAGGATGGGGTGACTTATTGGGCTCTCACCAGGTTCTGTAACCCAGAATCCTTAGCAAACCTAAAAATTTGGCAAACAAAACAAAACACTTTTTCCTCATATTTCAGTGATAGAAAGTTCAGGAATCTGAGAGGAGCCACAAATTTCCTTCCACGCTGTGTTCCCCCAAGTCTCCCAATAAAAATGGTACCTCACTTGTGTGGGTAAACCTAGTGCCCGCAACAGGAAATGCCCCAAAATACAATGTGGATACATCTCATTTTCCCAAAGAAAACTGACCTGTTTTTTTTCAAGTGCCTTGCTGTGGATTTTAGCCTATAGCTCAGCCGGCACCGAGGGAAACGTAGCAAACCTATACATTTTTTAAAACTAGACACCTAGGGAAATTCAGAATGGGGTGACTTGTGGGGCTCTCACCAGGTTCCGTTACCCAGAATCCTTAGCAAACCTCAAAATTTGACAAAAAACACTTCTCCTCACATTTTGGTGACAGAAAGTTCTGGAATCTGAGAGGAGCCACACATTTCCTTCCACCCAGCATTTCCCCATGTCTCCTGATAAAAATGGTACCTCACTAGTGTGGGCAGGCCTAGTGCCCCTGACTGGAAATGCCCCAAAACACAACATGGACCCCTCACATTTTCCCAAAGAAAAAGGAACTGTTTTTTGTAAAGTGCCTAGCTGTGGGTTTTGGCCTCTAGCTCAGCCGGCACCTAGGAAAACCTAGCAAACCTGGATATTTCTGACAACTAGAAATCTTGGGGAACCCAGAATGGGGTAACTTGTGGTGCTCTCACCAGGTTCTGCTACCCAGACTCCTTAGCAAACCTCAAAATGTGGCAAAGAAAAACACATTTTCCTCAAATTTGGGTGCTGCAAAGTTTTGGAATCTTAGGGGAGCAACAAACGTCTTTCTACCTAGCATTCCCCCAGGTGTCCCGATAAAAATGGTACCTCACTTGTGTGGGTAGGCCTAGTGCCCGTGAAAGGAAATGCCCCAAACTACATGTTTTTGCGGTGGGACCTGCGTTTTTGGTCCTGGGTTCAGCAGACATCTAGGGAAACCTACCAAATCTAAACATTTCTGAAAACTAGACAACAGAGGGAGTCCAGGGAGGTGTGGCTTGGTTGGATCCCCCAGTGTTTTCCTACCCAGAATCCTCAGCAAACCTCAAATTTAGCTAAACAAAAATCACATTTTTCCCACATTTCTGTGTGGGATCACCGCACCAGCACAAATTTCCTACCACCCAGTGTTCCCCTCAGTCTTGCAGTAAAAATGATGCCTCCCTTGTGTATGTGGGCCAAGAGCCTGTGACAGGTAAGAGCAAAAAACATGTAAAAACTTAGGAGGAACCAAAGCGGGTCCAAAAGGGCAGTATGAAAAAAAAAAAATTCAGGCTGACTAGTGGGGCAGACTTTTCATCTGAATAGATATGACAATGCTGGGTGGCAGGAATTTTGTGGATTCCGGGAAGTTCCATCACAAAAATGTGTGATTTCAAGCAAAGTTGGAGGTTTGCAGGGCATTGTGGGTGAGAAAATAGTGCGGGGTGCATGTGAAGCACACCACCCTGCATTCACCCAGATTTTTAATTTTCAGATGTGTCTAGGTCTTGTAAATGTTTCCACATGGCAGCGTCCCAAAATCCAAAAAGAGCAGCCCTCACCATTCCAAGTGGGACGATTTTGAGAATTAGTCAAGCTCTCATGGCCCAAATGCAAAACCAAAACCCAAAATATTCAAATGTCCTCTTGCTTGCCGTTGGGACAAGTTCTTTTAGTTTGTAGGAGGGAGAACTGAAAGTTTATTACCCCCTTCAGTTGGGGTGGCGGCATAACCATGCTCATACTGGCTGGAAGCCACCACCCCACTTCTTTTTTTTTTTTATTCTCTGGCATCTAGTAGGCTTTCTGCCCCCCGGGGAGCGGTTTAAGGGTAATTGCCCCATCTGCCCACTGGAGGGCATAACAACTTTGTCCCCATTTATTTGGCCATACCCCACCCTTTTTTTTTGAAAAAAAACTTCCCTTGTCTCTGGTTGGCATTCTGCCCCCCTTGGGGTATATGAGCCTTACAAAAATAGGTTGATCTGCCCCCAAGGGGTGCAGAAATGGCCTAAATAAATTTGCTACCAGGGGAGAGACTCTTGCCTAAGGGGTCACTCCCCTTGTGAGAAATTGCGCTAACAAAATCCCTAGTGTCTAGTGATTTGGATTGGCCTAAGAAAAATAGGCCGATCTGCCCCAATGGGGGCAGAAATGGCCTAAAATAAATTTGCACCCCTGGTGAGCGACCCTTGCCTAAGGGGTCGCTCCTCATCTGTAAAAAACGAACAAACAAAAAATCCCTAGTGCCTGGTGGTTTCTGCCCATGTGGGGCCTAATTAGTATAGGCCAAAAAAGGCCTAATAAAAAAATTGCCCCCTGGGGAGCAACCCTTGCCTAAGGGGTCGCTTTCCTAATCAATGTAAACAAAAAAAAGGGGCAGGAATGGCCTTAAAAAAAATGCCCACCCTTGGGGAGCAACTCTTGCCAAAGGGGTCGCTCCCCTTATCCCATTTAAAAAAAAATAATTACCTGCCCCCCCCCGGGGGCAGATCGCCCTAATAATAAGATTGCCCCCTGGGGAGCAACCCTTGCCTAAGGGGTCACTCCCCTTATAAACATAATTAAAAAAACAAAATCACCCCTGGTGTCTAATGGCTTCTGCCCCCCTGGGGCAGACCTGCCTAATCAGTATAGGCCCATCTACCCCCGGGGGGGCAGAAATGGCCTTAGATAAAGTGTCCCCCCATTGGGAGCAACCCTTGCCAAAGGGGTCGCTTCTCTCATGTTATTTCAACAACAACAACAAAAATCTCCCTGGTGTCTAGTGGCATTACTGCAGCATGATTGCTATGTGATTGTGCTGCAGGAATGTTCAGAGAGACATGAAAAGGAAAGGAAAAGCCTTGCAAATCTGTTTCCCCTCGGATCATGCTGTAAGCATGCTGTAAGCATGCTTCCAGCGCGATGGGAGGCGACCTCTGATGAGGTCAGCACACGATCATGTGCTGATGTCATCGGACGTCACAGGGGGGTGGGAGGGATCAGGGTGGAAGGGGAGTGATTTCCCTTACAGCCCTGCCGTGGGAGAGGTGGGGGGGAGGCCCTCGGGGAGCGCTAGCACTGCCCCGAGGGCCTAGTGCAGGATGTAACGGTTACGTCCTGGGCACCTGAGCGGTGCTGCACAGGACATAACCGTTATGTCCAGGGCACCCAGCAATTTTAACTTCAACTATGACATTTCCAAAAGCTAAGTAGATTTTAATTGGCTTGTCTCAAGGGAAAGAATTAAGAGGATAATTGAAATGACCATTTGAGAGGAACATTTGACAACACACAAACTTTGATGTAACCAGACATCATGAATGCAAAATTGATGTGTACTAAACCAGTGGGTACAATTCAAAAATATTTTAGCAAGAATTGAACAATTGCAACAAAGACTGTTTTAAAGATGTTTACTGCAATAATCATAAGTGTATTGGGATATGGTCCCACATTTTAACATTGGCGGTAAAAGCTGCCTACCGTTGCGGAGTCGGCGGCCAAAAGACTGTCGCCACTGCTACCATCTGTTCGCCAAATTATGACCACAGATGGATTTCGGCCACAAGAAGGGCAGAAATCCAGCTGTGGCCATACTGGCGAATGGTGGTAAGGTGGGGGGTGGGTGAGCCTCCTACCAGTGACAGAGAAGGAATTCCCTGTCACTGGTAGAGCCTACCACCATGATTTTCGTGGCTTTGTGAACGCCACGAAAACCATGGTGGTAGACAGGCTCATAATGCCACCGGCGGTACAATAGCGGCCACCGGGTTGGAGATTGTTACTGGCGGCTGCTACCGACATGGCGGTAGGAATGGTAAATTGGCTGGTTGGCTGCAGCCAACCCTCCAAAGTCATAATGTGGCGGCATGTACCACCAGCCTGTTAGTGGTACTACCTGCCACATTATCGCCTACTGCCGGGGTCATAATGACCCCCATGGTGTAATTGCTTTCAGAGCTAGTTATATACGTATATTTATTAGGACTGCAATGAATTTAGGATCAGTCTTTGGCTTCAGTGAAGATACTTCTAAAATAATAATTCATGTGACAATATAGCCAATACTAAATAGACAGAGTACGTGTGACCAAGTGGATTATTAGTTAGGGTGACTGGTAAGGTATCAGTAATTTAAACATGAGCCCAATCCCTGGTTGCAATGGCACAGACCAGGCAGGCTTAACTTAAAAAAAATGTGAAAAGAATTTAGGCATACCAAAACAGTGGAATAGTCATAAATGCAACACAATAAAAATCCCACTCCAATTTATAAAAATAGAGAACATTTAAGGAACCAAATGGTACCAAAATGACAAAAATCCAATAGAGGGAACCAGAGAAAAGAATTTCAAAATGTTGAAGTAAATTTTAGTGCCAAAATGTGCAAAGCACTTAGAGGCCAGGACTTACTCCAGGAGAAGGCAATAGCAGGGCCAACAGCAGGTCAACAGCAGGTCAAGATGGAACTGGTAGCTGGGTGTAGTTTACTGGAAAAATATCCCACAGTGCCCCTCTCTAACACCAATATGCCAGACTCTTTTGTCCTCCGTGCCTCCACCGCCCACCAAACTCAGAAAGAGCACCTAAGTTTGTTTTTAATTTACAACTTTAACACGTATTCCACTGTTCACACATACTACTAAAAATACATGGAATAATTTACATGGAATAATCTGTTTTCCTGCCACATTACATCTACATCCAATAACACTATTCCAGGGTTTGCTCCTCCATTTCATCCAACTGCACTCAATATCACTCCACTGTACTCCCTTCAACGACACTATACTTCACTCAACAAAAGTGTATGCCCCTCCACTCGGCCACACTTTACTCCACTCCATAGCACTCCACTGTACAACAATGTAATCCTGTCAATTAGTGCTACAGTACTCTTCTTTACTCTACATCACTGTACAACACTCTACTCCACTTCAGGACAGTTTACACCATTCCACTCTATGTCACTCCAATTTTACACCACTCGAGTCTTCTCTAATACACTCTACAACACTCCACTCTATGGGCCAGATGTAGGTAGGTCCGAGATTGTGAGTCGGAAATTGCGAGTCTGTCCGACTCGCAATTTCCGAGTCGCAATCTCGGATGCAGAACGGTGTCTCAGACACCGTCTGCGACTCGCTATGGGGTTGCAAAGACCCACCTCATCAATATTCATGAGGTGGGTCGCATTTTGCGACCTCATAGCGAGTCCCTGCACTCACAGGGATGGTGGCCTGCTGTAGTCAGCAGACCTCCATATCTGTGACTGCTTTTTAAATAAAGCAGTTTTTTTTAGGAAAACGAGTTGCAAAATGAAACAAATACCGAAACCATTTGGTTTCGTTTTTTTCAGAGTAGGCAGTGGTCAATAGGCCATAGGCAGAAGGATCCATGGAGCAGAAGTGCACAGATGCTGCAGACGCGGATCACCCGCATATGCAACACCATCCATAGTGCCACATGTCAGAAGAGCCAAGCAGTTCACAAGCGGTGGCTCATAAGTGGCCTCGCAAATCAACTTCATTCTTATGGGGCAAGACTGTAAATGAACCCTTATCGGGAACACCAGCAGTTCCTTGTCCACAGAAGGCACTGGCTAAATAGCAAGACACACTAATGATAGACACTCGAAGAAGCACCAGGTTCAGTGAAAAACTGGTTCCACCCACCACAGGACTGGTCAGAATGACAATGACCAATCATGCTCCAATTCTTCCAGCAACAGAGCACTAAAGAACTGCATCATGTGATCATGACACATCTGGGCTGGTGGTAGCTGCATCACTCCGCTTAGATGACAAAGCACAAACACTACATAGTTCGAATAGCAGTAGCAGTATTACACCATTCAGCACCAAAGTTACAGGAAAGTTACAGGAAATCCACCAAACACACTAAAAAATAATGAATGGATAGCTGAAGGAATGACTCTGAAGACAGTCTTGAAGGTGGAAAGAAATCCAGACCCAACAGCCTTAAAGAAGTGTACAATCCCTGCAGTGCTTGAGGTGGTGACAATTCTGCAGACCAGCTCTCCAAAGTGCTTAGAGAAGTTGGTATTTATTAAGGATTGTACCTGGGCTGTATTGTAGCTGGAGAGTGTACGCCTCCTTGGCCTATGTCAACAATGCTTGTTTTTGGAACAATAGCACCATTAGCCTGCTCAGCTTGTCAAAATGTACATTAGTAGTATCAATGTGAGGCCACATTTCTGCTTCTCTTATCTCTTGTGTGGGGGGGGATAAAACATGTCCACAACAAGTTACAGTTTGAGAGGCAGAAATTGTGTTGGCAATTCCTGGTCTCATTCCGCAGTGACTTTGATCGTTCAGGACCACATAACTTCCAATTGAAATTTATTTATAATGCCATGTAAGAGCCATACTGTTGATGGTGTCTCTGCTATGGTAAAAGGGATCTTTTCTATCTTTTCTATGTTAAGCCTGGTGTAACTTGTTTCCTTTTTAGCCATTATCTGTTGCTCCCTAAACAAATTAAAAACAGCAAACAAGTCACTACTGTTCATGTGTTTCCTAGGGATGCAACCATTTTTCAGAATCTACAATGTCCATCCCAACTGCATGATAGAACGCAGCTGGCTTTGCCCATATTGTAAGAGGGACATGTCATTCTGAATGATGTCAATCACAGAAGACACAATAATATTAAGTGTGTAAATTCTGTTGCACAGAGTATTCATGCCATTATTTACAACAGCTAAAGCCTTTTCCAAATCTTCCTTGTGTATCTGCCTTAAATATGCAGTCTCTTCCATTTGAGAAAGCTTCCAGATCTCTTGGTATATGGCATACAGGAATCGTTTAGAGCGGTGTTTTCTAGTAAGAAATCCTGCAAGTCTACTTCCTCTGGTAGGAGACTAAAATGTCCTTTAACTGCTGATAAGGTGTAAGTGCGTAACCATTGTTGGCACAGTTTTCCCAAACTGTATGTAGTAACTATACCAGTGTTGACCCGAGACAGCACAAGGGTCTAGCTGGCTAATCTTGAAACCCACTGAGGAATTAACAAAACGTGCTTGACATCCATTGGTGTCCAAGGGCCACAATAACCACCCACTGGGACTTGAAAGTGTGAAATTATAGGTACCATTCTGAACCCAAGCATTCAGTTCTTCCTCTGTGACATTTAGGAATGTTTACCAATTGGTGAATTTGGCTGGTGTGAGGATGCTGGGCGCATTCATTTCCTTTACTATTGCTACCCCTGAACAGGATGTTTGCTGAACTGTGTCATTTAAAAATATAATTTGAACCAGAATAAGGCCTGCTCTAAACAGAGCTTCCCTACCCGGAATTTGCCAATCTTGTGTTCCCCATACACTTTTCACATCTATAGTGCTCTTCCAGTATTCATAACCTTCAACAGCCAGGTGGGAAACAAAGGAGTCTGAATAGATTTATTTGGTGTCAGTTAGCAAAATCTTCGCATTTTAGAAGGTGGGAATTTGAAATAATCTGACTCTGCATTTGTAGGGTCATGTCCCAAAAATTATGCAAATTTGTCTACGTATGCTTTTAGACCCCCCACAGGTGGAGTTATACAGTGTTCCCATTGTGTGTAATTAAGTACTGTTCTATGTCTAGTTGCTCAGTGCAGAAAGTAATGTCCCCAATGATAATAACAGAACATTTCCCCATAATCTGCTGTGTTCATATACACATCTTTAATTTCAAATACAGTATAATCTTGCAATTCAGACAGCATAGAACCAACTGTTTTAACATCCCTGTCATCAGAAACAAAACCAGGTGTAATTACATCAGTCATTAAAATGTTAAATACGTAAGGAATTTGTATAACCTCAATAGGCCCATATATATCAAAAAGGAACTTTATCCCAAACAATTCCATTCGGAATTGGTACTGCTGTAATATTCACAAGGGAAAAGTCTCTTCGGACCTTATGTGAGGAAAGATATGGTGTTAGAACTTCATCCGCTGGCTTGACAGAAGAGTGTTCAGGAAGATAATGACCATTAATCAAGAGAAAGAAAACGGTCAGAAAAAACAATCCATAACAGAAAGGCAAGCAATGTCAGTAGTATCCACAGATAATGCCATAGATAAACCAAATAATTATTTTTAAGCCATATGTTCAGCTTACGTGTCTTTAAAACAGTATCAGTTGCAGATTTAGATGACGTTGTAGAAAAGAAATCTTGGTCAATTAAGTAACCAGATATAGTCTGTGTAAATACAGAAACTGGAGGTAAGTGGGTGGATGGATCCACTTCAAGTGTAGATTCATAGAAGATGATGTTGACGGTTTGTGTTGCATTGGAGTAATAGACAGCCACATCTTGGACAGTTCTTGTCAGTGAAGTGATAACAGGAATCAGCAGAAGCTCATTCTCTAATGTCCCCATGCTTGAGGAGGCATTTGTAGCACTGTTGTGCATGCTGGCATATTCAAGTGTTGATGTTTCTTCTTTGAAGAGGTATGTCCTGTTGGGTAGTGAGAGTGGACTGGAAAGTACCTGCCTGTACAAGTTGGTGGCAAATCCTTTATTCCTAAGGTGACAGCCCTAGTGAATTAACTATCATCAAGAACTTGCTGAAGCTCCTGCAAAACTGTGAGATGTTCTTTTATGTCAAAAGTTTTGTTTGCTGCCGCCATACCAGGGCCATCTAGATCTGGGACACATATAGGTATCCCAAAGAGGACCTCATAAGGAGTGCATCCTCCCAAGGACTGTCTTGGCAGATTATTCCGTGCTTCCTGGACCCCATATAGGTGATGAAGCCAACTGCTGCTCGAACCTAATACTTTAGCTGTTTAGGACTTCTTTTGGTCACGATTCCTCCTCTCCATAACTGAATCACCATAAGGGTGATATGGGGAAGAGTAATGGAGTTCAACATCCATCATCCTCAAGGTGACACTGAATGCCCTAGAGGCAAAAGCAGGGCCCTGGTACGAGTTGAATGCTGTGTCGCCTAGGTTCTCATTATCCTAATGAGACTACTGGATTTGGATGGCAGAATCACTTGTACTGTGGGGACTGAGTCTAAACCCACACCAGGTGACACCTGTTGGCCTAATGCGGGTTTTCTTCCGGCTAACTAGTAGTGCCTCATCGCTACCCAAGAGCAGGGTTGATTGGGCAACTGGGCACATGATACAAATGACTCCTCAAGGAAATCGTGGTCACTCAGATCTCTTCCGTTCCTCTCAGTTACATTAGTCTCACATATGCAAGGACAATCAGAGGCAGAGTATAGTTCAATAAGGTTTTATTGAAGTAACTGCATCTTAGATAATAAGGCGTGTATTGCAATAACTAGGATGATGAAGCATGACAGGATTAAAATTGTGACAAGGAGAGTGAAACATAAAAATAAAGCCACCATATTGTCTCTATGATCGTTAAGAATAGCTCCTACCTAGACTATGTTAGAGCACAGCATATTAAGCTCTAATTCTGTCCTTCAGGTTCCCCTGGGAAGACATCATCCCTCATACCTGAGCAAGAGGCCTGTAGTCTACATAAGCAGCTGCAGTGTAGCACTCAACAATCAGCATACAGTCGTGGTCATCTGGCTGGAATCTCCCTCTAACGTACATGGGTCAAAATAGTGTTTCTATATTAAAACCGCTGATGTTCCAAGAAAAGATCCCCACGTAAGAGTAAGTATGTTTCTGTGAACATTAGAGACAAAGCGTACCACTTTTGCCGGCAACCTATCTTATTACAGCCTTGAGAAAAGCACAGAGTGAAAGAAATGTCTTGTTAAAGAACGTAGTGCTGACCTAGGCGAAGAACAGCTAGATAGAGAAAATAAAACAAGACTGCAAATGTGGCTATTGTTAAAATAATATAACAAAGCTAGAATGAAACATAGCTAGGTTAAAGTGCACAGCAGCAGGCCTAGTTTGCTAAAATAACGTGTATAAAACTATAGCTAAAGTGGCTACAAAACAGCTACAACCGCATATGTACCAATAAAGACCAGCAAGTCTTTTCTAACAATTTGAGCGTCAGCTGACCTCTGTGGCCATACCCATAGGAATCTAGAACAAGAATCAACAGTGACTAAGATGCATTTGTATGCACCATCAGGTTGTAAGAGACCACAATGGTCCAGGTACACACATTGTATTGGCCTATTGGACACTAAGAAGGATGTCTGTGTTGGGTGTTTGATGTTGGAGCCCTTTATTTGCTGGCAAATGTCACAACAAAGGACATATTGCTTGTTCTGTTTGTATAAACCCAGCCATCAGAAGCATTTCTATAGAAGTGATATTGTGGCTGCGACACCAGCATGAGCAGATGCAACACCCTCATGCACTGCTTTAATGAGATCTAATCTCTGGTCTTGGTTGGGGAACACTTGAACTCCCACCCCTGGAATTGTCACAAAAGCAACATTCTGTGCGCTGATATGGTTGGAATATTTTGTAGGGTATGCTTTTGGAAGATACGTACCCTCAGCTGAGGCTTTCACAGCAGTCTGAATCTCATTACCCAATCTCATATGAGAACGTGTTACTGCAGCAACAGAAGTCATAGCTACTGTGGATGTAGCAAGAAACAAAATCAATAGGACATGTAGGACAAACTTGCTGAATAGGCATAGCACATCTCCGAAAAGGTCCCAGGGCACAATGGTGAGTTTCTGTACGGAGTATAGTCAGAATAGCCGTAATATACATTGTATTCTACAAAAACATTGGAACATATTACAAATGGACAATACACTAGCACAAATATTACCTAAAAGACCGAGAATGATCCACAAAAGGGGCAAAACAATTAGAAATGTAATATGTAAAAGTTATTTGCCACCTTTAAAGGAAGAAACACCGACATGGTTACAAGGCAAAATCAATGGTTTTCACAAATGTGGTCATTGTAATATGTGTGGTTTCACAATGCATAAAACCCTGGAATTTGAGTACAATGGAAGCGGACCACATAAAATTACCACCTTTATAAATTGTAACACCAAATTCACTGTGTATATTTTGGAATGCGAATGTGGCCAGATATATGTGGGAAGTACTATCAGGCCCTTGAAAGAACGCATTCAGGAACACATCCGTGCCCTGCGAAACAATGACACAACCTCACCAGTAGTCCGACACATGAACATCAAACATCCAGGGAGAGAAATTCCTTCGATTAAATACATTGGAATTTATCATACACCTGTTAACCCTAGAGGAGGTAATAGAACATTGGAGCTAAGAAAAAATGAGGCGAAATGGATTATCAGGTTATGAACTTTAGAAATGGGGATGAATATTGATGATGAACTATATCATTTTTTACAATAATGTATACATGATTGTGGATTATAAGATATGTCTTCTTTTTATTACCAATACATCTCTTTACAGGCTGATAACACATTGGGATCAGTGGTTTCTTGTGCCTATATGTTTAACTGATGTATACTCACATACCATAGTGATGGATGCCTCTCTTTGAGCGATATTTGATATCTCCTGTCTGTCCAATCACTTTTTATCATATATAATTTTCTATGATAATGTGCACATATTGGACTAATATGTATAGGATCTTAATTCCAGTTCCTCCTTTCTCCTTCCTACCATTCGGGGTCTCGTTGGTTACCTTATTCTGTCCATACATTGAGGATGGTTTATTACCTGCACAGAAGATTTTTCAATTTAGGTTTATTTAAATCTAAAGATCAGAGTATTTGATAAGAGCTTCACTCGTTGGCCCAATATACTTATATACATTCCGCTTGATGATTAGTATGTATCAATTAGGTTCTCTGACAATAGGACAACAGGTCTGAGTAATATGAAAACAAACTATTCTAAGATGGCCGCCATGTTCGCGATGTTTGTAGTGGGCCCTTTTCTCTTCCTACTATAAGAATATTCTAATTGTGGGTTTGAAACTCAGGGTCGGCATTGGCTAAATTGCCAACACCAACCAGATTTAAGAAGACCTCTGTGCTCTCTTCAATGCACACACCTTCGTTGGTATTGCAACGAAGCAACACTGGACACGGATTGCTATTATGCGGACGTTACGAGGATACAGGTTAGTTTTGAAGTCGTTACGGCTAGCTTGTCTTGGGGGTGCCCCATTGATTTTTATTACTCATTGGCCACAGAGTTATGTGGGACATTCCTGTTTTATACTATCATGGACAAGACATATTCTTTTGGATATGGTTTTCTGACTTTATTATACCTTTGATATTGATTCAGGTTTGAATATTCTCTCTCATATCATGACTTTATTTAATATTGGCGATACATTTTCTTATGTGACTTTCTATTTGTGGCCTGACATTGTTATGGCCAAGCACTCTGAACAACATATAGAGGTTAGTTTCATTTGTGACGTGATGTATTTATATGGAGTTAAATTGCACTTTGTAGGGAACCAGGTTTTATATTATCATGACGGTTTAGATATTTTGCTTAGATTGGATTACGGTTCCTTTGATAAGAAGGATATGATAAATTAAGGCCATAACATGGCCTTTATCAGCTACTAATATGTGCATACATGTTCTTTTCATTTATTTGTAGGACCAACTATAAGCTGATGAACTAAAATTATATTATCAAAAAAATGAAAATCAGTTGCGTTTTTTTTGTACATTGAACAAGCTTAGTGCAGACAATACCAAGGTTAGTGGGATACCAGATTTTGAATATAGGTAACACATATGGTCTACATTTTGACAGTTGATGATTGGATCTCTTCCCCTGTTTCTCTGTCCTTTAGAGATTTGAAAATCATTTGGAGATACAAGTGGTAAATGGAGAGATTAAGGTACTTTCCCTTCAAAACTCTTTTTTTGGGGGTTACATAGGTCTCTCTTTCATACTTAAAAATAGTGACTCACCTTCACATTCATACTTAAAAATAGTGACTCACCTTCACATTCATATCAAATCACTCATACTTACTATATCATTTTATTAATCTCAAGGACTAATTTGGGATGTAGGTTCTCCATGGCACTTTTTCTATTTCCAACACACTTTTGGTGCAGGTTTACTAACTGTGATCCTTTCTTTAGTCTTTGGAGTTGTTTTTCAGATTTTGTATTTTTAAATTATTAATGTAATATTTTTGAATTATGATTTATCAGCCTTGAAGAAGTCCAATGTGTGGACGAAACACGTGTCGGCTGATGTTACATGTGGATTCGACAAAATATCATCTGGTCCTTTGACTCATAGTTTATTTCTGTGTTAGATTATGGACTTTTATTGTATCTATTTACATTATGTCTTTTATGTTGATTGGTTGTCTACTGTAGGGGTCTAGTGTTGTATGTTATTTATCATTGTCACCAATTTTTGAAATAAATATTTTCATTATATAAAATTCTGAGAACCTACATTGCTTGAGGTTAATAATATATGAATGTACATGGATTGTGGACAGTCTATCACAATTTACTAATTATATAGTCATATTTGACTTTTTGACTTTTTGATTATCAATACTTTAGAAAAAAGAAAGAAAGAAAGAAAAAAATTGTTGTGCTCCGCTAGTACATTTTGTTTGGTGCTACTGTGGATTTGGCAGCTTCATCAGCCAAAGTGTTTCCTACAACGTGTATTCCTACATGTTGATGGCCCAGTGTATGTGCTACATGAGCATCTGGAAGCCTATCCTTTTGATTAACACCCTCCCCACAGAGTTCTGTGTTTTATGTTGTTCCCCTTGGAGATTCTGAACCTGTTCAACTGCCAATGATTGCGGACATCATTTTAGGACTGGACACAATAGTACAAATCAAACACAATCAATGAGAGCTGTTCTAGATCTGTATGCTCCAGGGCCAAGATAAGAGCTTTAAGCTCAGCCAGCTGAGCTGTGCAGTTCCCCAAGGTCTGCGTGTAGGTATGTTGAGGGTGGAATGCACCATCCTTCATCCCTCCACTCACAGCTGTGCAAGCGGCTGAGTACTGATATTTTTTACCTACAGCTGGTTGTGCTGTAAATGACAGTTTGGTATCTGTCAAGTGGCAAGATGTCACTAAGTGCGGGGTACTCCTGTTCATATTGTAGAAATTCTTGTGTTTGAAGTTTTTTGTGAAAGATGTAGTCATCATCAGTGCCAGTCAGAGAGGTTGCCCATTAAATCCAATGTGGATGGAAGACCTTAGCATTAGGACCATTTGGTTTGGTGACAGCCTCTAAGGCTGGCACTCGGGTGACAACAAGAATGCCTTTCCCTTGGGCAAGTGGCCTCTCCTTAATGACAGCCATCTGTACAGCAGTCAGAATCTCTTCTGTGGGTGCAAAGCGTTGTTCTGCGTTTGAGTACAAATGTGATTTGTATGCTATGGGCATCGTGTTGCCCTCATTAAAGGTGACAAAGGTGAACCCGATTGCATCAGCAATTATTCTGATGACTAAATTTGTTTTGCTATCACATGTATGGAAGTGTTTTGCTTCTAGAATGCCTTGCTGCAATCCTCTAAGGATGCACATGTGTTCAACTGTCCAGTGTCTGCTTGAGAAATCTGGGCGAATTAAATCACAGAGTGGTTTGATGTGTTGTGCATGATCTGGAATTTAAGTTCTGCCAAAGTTAATCAAACCAAGTAATGACTGTACGTTCTTGATGGTATTTGGTAGTTGAAGTTGAGCGCATTTTTCTAAAAAGTGCGGGGCCAGGATCTTGCCTTAGTCTGATAGCTTGTATCCCAGGAACAATACTCTGAGAAAGGCTATTTTAGTTTTCTTGAAATTGAAATTGTAGCCAAGAGCTGTGAACCTTAAAACGATCAGATTGACCCTGGCAAGATGTATGCTGAGGTTGTCATCTGTAAGATAAATGTCATCCCCATAGGACAACGCCTCTTGATTAAAATCATGCAATATTGATCTTACACGGGCTGAAAATAACCCTGGGCTGTTCTTATAACCCTGGAGCAAATAGCAAAAATGTTTTTGTGAGCCAAATGAGAATGCACTCAGGTCCAGACTTTTATGTGCTATGTTTTGGCAGAAGAAACTGCCGGGAATATCCTAGGTTGTTTTCTATTTTTTTACGCACCGTTGTTAATTAGTGCAGTGCTGTGTGCATTTTATATTGCATATGTGCATGTATAGTTGTTTAAGTATCTGTAATCTAAGACCATTCTATATGAATGGTCTGGTTGTATTACATGGTAGGGGGAATCCTTATCCCACCTGTTAGAAATGGGGTCTTTGTTTGGCAGTCAGGTTACCCCCTGTCCAAGCAAGGACCCTCACTCTAGTCACTCCAAATTATCCTGTGCCCACCCTCCGGTAGCTTGGCACTGAGCAGTCAGGCTTAACTTAGAAGGCAATGTGTAAAGTATTTGTGCAATAAATCATGCAATAACACTGTAGAACACCACACAAATACACCACACAGTGTTCAGAAAAATATATAATATTTCATCTGGTAAGATGCAGGTCGAAACAATCAAGATGCAATAAGTAAATATTGAAATATCATTGTAAAATTTATATAAAGTGTCTTTAGAAAGCAGCAAATGTCTCTTGCACAAAGTACCTGGTTTACGTTCAAATTCTCCACAAGGGACCGCAGAGGAGGAGATGTGTGGAAAACGATTTCCGGCACGCTGACTTGGATGGCCTTCGGGTTGCGGGGTTTTCGGATGCCCCGGGGATGATGTGTTGAAATCCGGCTCTTGTAGGACGAAGTCACAGGAGCTGCATCGATCCGGTGGGCGATGCGTGGAAATTTCTGTTGCACAGCAGGCGCTGCATCGATTCCTCTCAGGAAGTCGGGCCACGTCTTTCCGGGTCGGCTTTGCATCTATCCAGCGGGACATGCATCGAAATTCAGGTTGCAACGCCAGCGCCGGGTCGAACTCCTCGTCGGGAAGTCAGGCTGTGTTGTTCCGGTTCAGTGTGCGGTGAATTTTTCAACGCAATGTAGGCTGTGTGTGGATTTTTGCCGCAAAAGGAGTTCTTTGCAGAGATTACTAATTTTTGGTCCTCAGACTTCAAGGAACAGGAGGCAAGCTCTATCCAAGCCATTGAAGAGCACTTCTCAGCAGAGGACAGCAAGGCAGCAGGACAACAGTGGAGCAGCAGTCCTTTGCAGAAAAGCACTCAGGTGAGTCCTTTTGGAAGCCAGGCAGCTCCTCTTGGCAGGTTGTAGGTTCTGGTTCAGGGTTTCTTCTCCAGTGGTATCTTGTGCAGATGTGTCTGAGTTGGTAGGGACAGAGACCCTGCTTAAATTCCCAAATGTACCTTTGAATTGGGGGAGACTTCAAAGAGTGGCTTAGAAGTCCACAAGGTCTCCTTTCAGTTCTATCCTGTCTGCCAGGGTCCCAGTAGGGGGTGTGGCATTCCTTTGTGTGAGGGCAGGCTAC
Organism: Pleurodeles waltl; assembly: GCF_031143425.1. NCBI lineage: Eukaryota > Metazoa > Chordata > Amphibia > Caudata > Salamandridae > Pleurodeles > Pleurodeles waltl. The sequence continues at coordinate 903,875,221 of NC_090437.1, forward strand.
TGTCCTTTGACATGTAAGTGTCAGGCCCTCCATCCTCCCAGCCAAGGAAGACCCATTCAATATGCAATATACGATATGCAGACGTATGCAAGTGTGACTGAGCATCCTGTGTTTGGGGTTGTCTCAGTGAATGAACAAGGGAGCTGTCAACTAAACCTAGCCAGACGTGGATTGTAAGGCACGGAAGGATTTAAGTGCAGAGAAATGCTCACTTTCTAAAAGTGGCATTTCTAAAATAGGAATATTAAATTCAACTTCACCAGTCAGCAGGATTTTGTATTACCATTCTGGCCATACTAAATATTACCATGTTACTCCTTTCAGATCAGAATCCACTCCTCAAACAGTAAATGAGGGTAGCCCTAATGTTAGCCTATAAATGGAGCAGGCCTTGCAGCAGTGTAAAATGAATTTAGGAGTTTTACGCTACCAGGACATGTAAACTACTCAGGTACATGTCCTGCCTTTTGTCTACACAGCACCCTGCCCTATGGGTTACCTAGGGCCTACCTTAGGGGTGACATATGTAGAAAGAGGGGAGTTTTAGGCTTGGCAAGTACTTTTAAATGCCAAGTCGAATTGGCAGTTAAACTGCACACACAGGCCTTGCAGTGGCAGGCCTGAGACAAGGGCTAAGGGGTTACTTAAGTGGGTGGTACAATCAGTGCTGCAGGCCACTAGTAGCATTTAATCTACAGGCCCTTGGCACATATAGTGCACTTTACTAATTTACTCAATTAAATAGGCCAATTGGGTATTAACCAATGTCACCATGTTGTAAGGGAGAGAGCATATGCACTTTAGCACTGGTTAGCAGTGGTACAGTGCGCAAAGTCCTAAAACCTGCAAAACAGTGTCCTCAAACTGGAGGGAGGCAGGCAAAAAGTTAGGGGTGACCACCCTAAGGCTGTCAGGTTTAACACCACCCTACATGGTTGTGGTAAAGTGCAGGTGGCTGCACCAAAGCCCAGTCAACAATGTAGGCTTCTTTCACTGCATCCGGAACAAGATTTGAGAAAGAAGACAAAATGACATCTTCCCCATGTGGAAACTTGTGGACCTACTCCAGTGGCCAGTCTGTTTCTGCCAATAGGATATTACAATTAACATCTTCCCAAAATATAACACTAATAGAGAACTCTATATCTCCCTCAATTTGGATATTTAAATCATAAGCCCTATCGGGTGGGAGAATGCACCTGTCCACAGTATCGACTACAAGAAAGTCGTATTCAGATGATCTTTCAGACTCTAGCGACATATTGTGACTTCTGACGCGCTGTCCAGCCAGGGTCACTGCCAATGTCCTGTTCCTCATAATCCAAAAAGAGGGAACCCTGTAACCTTAATCTGACCTGGGTACTGAAATACTGTCAGGGGGCACTGGCACCTCTTTATTCTGTGAGGCTTAGCACAACTTGCAGGATGCCGCATCTACTCTCAAGTTTATATTTTATAAATTCAAGCGTCTATGGTGGTTCACTGTCAAAGAGGTGCCAGGGCCCCCTGACAGTCCTGATGAGGCCCTGACTGAAGAGGCCGAAACGCGTTGACACATCTCTAGCGAGATTGAGGGTTTTGAAGTTAATTAACTCAAATATGGAATTTTACATGCACTACATAATACCTTTGAAAAAATATTTAGGTATTTGACAGCTGGGTGCAGTTAAACCCCTCTACCATCGCATTTTAGTGGATCACATTTGTAATCTTGTAACAGTGACCACAATGTAAAGAAATGATGTTGGGCATAACCCTCTTTTTTTACAGTCTCTTTTTTTACAGTCAATATTGTGATTTGTTTTTCTGTCATAAATGTCTGTAATGTTATGTATATATCTATGTTGTGTATATAGCTTTGTTATAGATTGTTTAATGATGAGCTGCTGCTGACCTTTTCAAATGATTTAAATAAATAAGGGAAAGGAATTGACCCATGAAATCAGGAGTGAGCACTGGTTTCTTAAAATAATGATTGAATTTGTCCCTACCTGTCGACCAATTGTGCTTTTTGGCAATGTCCTGTTCCTAAGCAATTTTCTCAAGTTTGATGGCCTGTTTTAATGAAATTGCTGCCACCTTTTTCTTTTCAAATTGTGGCTTTTGTTGTGGGGATGTATCTTCCTTCTTGTCGTAACACCTCTGTGAGTCTTTTGTCATAGTTGGATTCTTGCTCTAGGCAAGACTGCTCGTTTGAGGATGACAGTACTTATGTCTGTAGACAACTATGCCAGTTCTACAACAAATCGCAACTGTCGTCCCAACCCTTCCGGCTCACAAGCAGCACCTCACCAAAAACCCCAAACAGTAAAAGGTGATTTGTGGCAGCCTTTACGCATGGACTCAAGAGTATGACATCTCAGGGAGTGTCGTGGTTAAACGGAGATTACCACTTTCTCACATTAACAACATGTCTCAATTACACATAGGCAATTAATAAGATGCAATAAAGTTTCAATCGATATTCTGTTAGTAAAACTGCAATCTGCGATAAGTTGCATGGGCTGCAATGATTAGGATAATGAACAGTGCAAGAAATAGAATAGCAAAGATAAGAGTCATTAATACAAAGACTCCCACCATCTTGCAATATCATGGAATAACATGAAGTGTGTGATATGTCCTAATACCCTAGCATGATAGGCCTAACCTCTAACCTAAAAGAGAGCTAGTATGTTAAACCTAATCTACCAATGCTATGTTCATGAGAAGAGCCCCCGACCCTTGTTACCTTGGAATGAGGTCTCTAGCTCAGACTCCGTAGGAACACGAAGACTGGGTCAGCGTCAAGGTGACGTGCAGCATCGATAGCAGCGATGGCATCTGGTCGGAATCCCTCTGACTATCTGTTAAAGTGAAGAGTATTTATGCAGATCTACTGGGACTCCTGACGTGGGTTTGTTCCCAAACAATAGATAACAAGGCGTTCTTGGGACGGTAATTAATATAAACAATTCCCTCGAAAGCATGAAGAGGGAAAGTACCTAAAGTAAACACCTACAGTTTCTTTGTCTTTGTCGCTTGATCTTGACGCCTTTGCGTGGTGACACTGATAACGCAAACTAAAACACGGGCCTAACTCAAAACAAGGCAGACATCTTAAAAGATTTCATTAAATAAATGCGCTAAAACAGAGCAAGCTAAGTGGGGTAAAAGTCACTAGGTGACAGGGGCACAAGTCTGCAAGGTACAGGCTAACCTAACTCCTGTATCCCATTAAAACAAACTAGGATTCACTACACTTTCTTCTGTTTCATGTAGTCAGTACGTTGATCTGACCGGCCCACTCTCTCACTCCATCTATTTGGCGTGTCCTGAAAGGAACAAGAGGGACATATCTCAGTATATATGTTAGGAGTCCTTAAAGTTTCTCTATTTCTGAGAATATATCTCCTTTTCGGAGCTCTCCGGAAGTAGAGAGTCTGCTCTCTGACTTCTTCTGTCTTTATTTTGTTTTTGTTTATCCCAGCGTTTTTTAGAACTTTCTTGTTTAGTACCGTCCTTAGGGCTGGTACTCTGAATTTCAGGCTTCTTCGGCTTGACTCCCAAACTATCCCATCCTATCCTAGTATAGGTTTCGGAGATCATTTACAGTAGTTGACACTCCTGTTCCAACTGTGGAATCTCCCAGAGCCACTGATGCATAGCCAAAGCTACCGCTTCCCCTTTAATGTTACTAAGTATTATTGAGGAGACTTTGTCAAAGTTCTGCATTAGTTTCATCCCCAAATCAAGGGCTGGAGCGTGCTTATTTTGAATTTGTTTTAACACTTCCGGTAAGTTGGCAAGTATAGGTTTCCATGCATGGTAGTATAAATTGCAGCAAAGACTGTGCCCCATGTAATGCAGTCATTCACTGAGGGAATCATTCTAAATGGAAAGCACATCGTGAGAATTCTGTGTTTATCTCGGGCTCCCGTATGTAGAAACACTGCATCCAGCTGGTTACTTTTTGTGCTATCCAGAACAGAATCTTATCATGTTCTGTGGGCACTTTGCCATTGATAGAATGTACTGTTTGTGGGTTAATCCCAGTAACGGCTAATTGGTGACCAGCTGGGACAGCTGGTGTGGTGCTGGGGCGGTATTCAATGTTCGCGCAGTGAATTGTACCAGTCATCTGTAAAGGTGTATTAGCTCATTATAAAGTGTGCATATGTCAGCTGTTTGCATTACCTATTCCTCAGGATGTGATGTGTATGTGGCAAAGGTAGGCCACGCTGGTCCGTCATCACTTATGGGACCTAGGGCCATATGTATGAACACATTTTCCCATAGACACAGAATGGGCAAAACTGTTTGGTACATCTGGCCCCTAATCTCACACGTTGTATTACATGTGGTAGGGTGCCATTGAACCAATTTTGATGTTCTAGATAGGAAAGTGGTATCTCTAGATACCGGTCAACCTGATATCGCTGCGGTACGTTCGCTATCTTACATGTGTGAAATGTGTGTGTTGTGTCATCTTCTTCAGGAAGAGTGACCCAGGAATAGAATATTTCTGCTTGGTAAGCTTATTGAACTTCCACTATAAATGTGACATCCCTACCTCACCTATTAAGCCACGGGCTACTAAATGTTGTTTTAATGCGTTTCTGACTTTTTCTGTAATGTCTATGGCATTAGCCATGTTGAATAATGGGTTCAAAGAAGGAACACCAAATGGGGACAATCCTTTTAAAGTGTTCAAGCTTGAACCACCTACAGCCTGCTTAGGTGCTCCCTATTCAGCTGTGGAGGATTACCCGTAAGACCATGGACGTCTCCGTATAACAGTACTTAGGGTACCTGTTGTGTGTGAGACTGAGATACTTTGGATAGCTGTAAATTAGTGCCAAAACACCATCATTGGTGGTGCCATGTCATAGTTGTACTCTCGCTCCTTAGCAAGATAGCTGGTTTAGGGATGACAGCATTTTTGTTTGTATGCGACTGAGTAACTCATACAAGTTGCATCTGTCGGCTCAACCCTCCTGGCTCACAAGCAGTACCTCACCAAAATTCTGAAAGCAAAGGTGATTTCCGACAGCCTTATGGATGGACTCTCAGGGAAGTTGTGGTGGAACGGAAGTTACCCTTTTCTCTCATTAGCAATAAGTCTCATACACACAAAGACAATGAAGGAGATGCAGGAGAGTTTTATAGATTTATTGAAAAGACTGCAATCTACGATAAAATGCATGTGCTGCAATGATTAGGATAATGAACAGTAAAATCAACAGAATTGTGAAGAGGAGAGTTGTGAAAATAAAAACCCCCACCATCTTCCAATAAACACGAGATATAAAATTCCTAACCAAAAAGCCTAATCCTCTACCCTAGTGAGAGCTATGTATGATAAACCTAATCAGCCAGTACCGTGTCCATGAAGCCCCTGTCAAACCTTGTTTCCTTGGAATGAGGTCTCAAGGTCAGACTCCATGGTGACACTCAGGCTGAGTTCTGCAGCAAGGTGGCGTGCAGCACAGATGGCATCTGGAAGGAACCCCTCTAATGACCTTGTCCATGTGAGATGTATTTATATAGTTCATGTAAGATCCCTGACGCAGGTATGTTCCTAAACAATTGAAAAGGTGGCATACGTGTGGCAGCAATTACATAAAGTGCGCATTATGTTCCTATCGCACATAAGTGAGAAAGGGACATGATGACAATACCTACATACATCACTGATCATGAAATTGATAATGACACCTTCTCAGAGTGGCACTGATAATCAAATCAAAGCATTTCTTATAAAATATAAACAATGGCAGCCAGCTAGAAGAAATAATAAAATAAATTAAATAAAACAGAGCAAGCTAAGTAGGTAAGAGGTCACAAGGTGACAGGGGCACATGCCTACAAGCCAAAGGCTAAGCTAAACTCCTGTGTCCCAATAGGAAACAAAAATGGATTCACCACAATGTCTTTGTTTTGTTCATGTCTGTCAAAGAAGTGTCTGGCAACCTGATATTGTGTATCATGTTTCTTTCTTATAGTGCAAGTGCAAACTGTAATAGTCTGTCTCAAACGATAGTGCTCCGTCAAATATTAAATAATTTAATAACTATTAAATGTTTTATAATTAAATAATAAATATGTACTGTTTCTATATATTCGTTAACATCAATTCATATTAATCTATATGGTTAAGTATTTTGAATAATGTAATACAATTTATCAATATTTCCTATGTGGTTTTGTTTTTGTCCCTTTCTCCACTATTTTCTAACAGTGCGTGTTTCATTATCAGTGACTGGCCATGCATAGTGCAGGTCTTTCTACAAAAGTGCAAGTATACGTGCATGTTAATGCAAAAGTGTAAGGGCCATATGTACAAACACATTTTCCCATTGACACAGAATGGGAAAAACCCTTTGCTACATCTGGCCCTATGTTACTACATAAGTGCAATTTATAAATAGCACTTTGTAGTAAATTGTACAGTACTACTGTAGCACTACAAAACTTACTACAAAGATCAGTTTGTGAATCAGGCCCAAAGTGTTGTTAAGCTGTAAAATGCTCTCAAATGACTTTTCACCAACCTGGCTGCGGATGAATGTAGAGAAACACACCTACATTGTAGATTCAGAGACTCTGGAGTCAGTGGTTAGACCACTTGAATGTACTCTGACCAAAGTAGGCCTCATTTTCACTAGATTTAAACTCATGACTGAAGGCAGCAGAAACCATGCCCTCGCAGTGAGTGACTAAAAGGTGGCTCAATAAAGTATTTAAACTAATGTGGCCACTGGACGTTATGTCGGTCGTCTGTGATTATGGACATATTTCGTATGTCTGATTATATATTCTAGCTGGTAGGCAAAAAGACAGACACATAATAATTATGTCCGTCTGTGTTTTTCACATTCCTTCTAAGTGAGGTAGATCGGAAATGGTATTACTGGGAAAACTTTTTTTCTGAATGCCTCGGTTCTAAGGCAGCTGCTTAGGAAGCCATGCCTTTTAAGCTGTTCTTTCAACTAGGTTGCTCCATGTCAGCAAATGTAAAACATAAACTAAAAAAATTGGTAAATTGAAACGCTTTGAAAGAGAAAGGCATGGCAGCTGCTTTTCCCACGTGCTTTCTGTAATATTGTACAGAATAAAAAAACGGAAAAGGAATAAGTAAGCACTTCTTAAAGATAGCGGTATTTAAAAATGCTTTATTATGTTTTTTTTAAAAGCCTAATGTTAATGCACAAAAAAGCTGTTTATAGTAGAAGGGGCATCGGTCTAACCAAGGGTTACAGGGCTCTAATGAAAGCAAGTGAAACGCCCCTGCTTCCCCCACCCTGCCACCCGTCTTCTGCAGTAGCCCCCTCAATCTCCTGGGTGCCGGTTTGACTACACCTGCTGCCTCATTAACAGTTACGCCCATTTAACTGGCAGACAGGGTATTTTGCATTGCGCCAATCCAAGATTCATATACGTACAGCAGACACATATGTACCCACAAAAAATATAGAATTTTAATTATTTTAAAGGAGCACATCTTAACACTGATACTGTCATTTGTTTATTTCTTTCTACCACTCATCTTAAAAATGTAGGACAGACGCTTTACCCGCTGATATTGGTCCACATATTTTTCTCCATAGAGAATACTTTACACTGCAGTGAAAAAATATCACTGTGAAGAAATCTCTTCCCCTGCACCAATATCACATGTGGGGATGATCTATTTCCCCTCCCATCCTAGAAGGGTTGTTACTTCACCCACCACGCCTGGCGTAAGACCAACGATTTCCAAGGTACAGAGGGGCTGGAGACAACTTTGACGGTGCTCAAATTTCTAAGGCGAACCACGCATTGGAATGCCCACTCTTCACCCTTTGAGAGGGATTTACTACTGCTGACTTCGCCAACAAAATGGTGGAAAAATACACAGTAGTAAATGCCACAACAAATATCTTTTTGAATTCCTCTCAGAGATAAGTAAGTTGTTTGTGAACCCGTAAATTTACATTTACAGCTGAAAAATACCTTTTAGAATGGAGCTTTGTACGTTTTCTTATGGAAAGGTGGCACTAGGAGATCGTTTCATTAAAATACTTATCTTGAGCCTACTTACATTATAGGTTCAATAAGAGTCTGCACATCTGAAAAGATGAGAGACTTATAATCAGTTTCATGAATTGTTAAATGTGGAAGAGAACATAAGCATTAATATGAAACAAGACTGCAAGAATTATAATGTCACGTTAGGAAAAAGTAGATACTGAATATACATACCTTACACTTATGAAGAAGTAAAGGGTCTGCAAAGTAACATTTAAAGCCTAATTCACTATGGGAAGCTTACACTTTTCAGTAAATTGATGGGTATTTTGATATTTACAAACCACGAGTTAACAGTATGTTTACGACTATGAAGACTCCGCAATTGGGTGAGATCTCTGCACATGAAAATATCGGCCTGGCCTGTGGTTTTATGTGCGGACTACATCGCCCCCACTGCGAAGGCTCTGGATTCAAAAGCGAATTATTAAATCGTAGTATGTGAATAACAAAAAAAAATTAACTTCCACAAAAGCGTATGTTTACCTTTGTGAATCGGGCCCTAGTTGTTCAACTACGAAAACCACATAAAGGCACAATACCATGTTTAGTGTAAGTACATTTTAAAAGTCTAATAGGCATGCATTTTAGCAGAAGCTATTCCTGCCTTGCTCATTGGTACCCTTGGGGCTAATTTTACGACCATTGATCTCAAGGCTCATAAAGACAGAGGCATAAACAGAGGGTAAATTGTATCAGGAGCACTGTTTTATTTCTGTTGTTTCAAATCCTTGCCGTTCCCCCATACCTTCAGCAGCAGATAGGATGAGAGCCGGGGCTCTTAGAGTGGAATAATCAGTCAACCATGTCACACCATATTTGAGGGTGAGGTCAGCTCTGGTGGCATTTTTTTGTGAGCAGGGGAAGGCAATTTACTATTCTCATGCTCTAAGATATACAATATCAATTAGTCTTTTATGTGTGATCCAACACATTTGGGCCCATATTTACAAAATAGTTTTGCATTTCTTAATGTACATAATCGCAAATTCGGCCTGTTAACAAATGCAAAACAACCCTTTTCTATGTACAAAATGGCTCTATGGCGTCACAAATTGCAATGTCTACCCCAGTAAATAAAACACGTCTACAGGGTAGCACAGTTCCTCAATGTAATTGGCTCTGTAGATGGCACACATATTGCAATATGCCCCACCTCAGTAACAAAATACATCTACAGGAACATGAAATGCACACATTCACTTAATGTGCATGTAGTGTGTGATGCCCCTTGGATCATTACAGACCTTGTGCCAGATCCTATGTAGCACCCATGACGCCTTCATGTTCTGCCATAGTGGAATCCACAACTGACTGGCACAGGGGGAATGTGGCAATGGTTTCCTACTTGGTAAGAGATTTGCACACTCTTTGTATACATTAAGCACCACAGTGTGTTTAATGTGAGCTAGTTCTGTTTTTCTCATGCTCCTATGGTGATAGTGCAAATGCCTTATGGCCCTGGTTACTCACACCATACCTCACTCCAAGGATAGGAAGTGAGAGGCACTACAACCGTGCACACAGGACAACATGCATCCTCACTGAGTGGACCTTTGGGATCCTGAAGTCCTGCTTCCACTGCCTCCACAAAACCGGTGGAGCCCTGTTGTATCAATCAGAAACATGCTGCAAAATCATAGCAACCTGTGCTATACTGCACTATATTGCAATGCAGAAGGGACTGCACAACATCCTCATAGAGCCAAATTGTGACTCAGATGATATGTTACCACGATTACAGGTTTAACAGGAGGGCACACGGGCAGGAGAGGAATGTGCACGATGCACAGAGATCACAAACAACTATTTCTAAGGGAAGGTAATTTTGATTTTCAAATAATGAGACATCACACATGATTCTAATGCTTGGTGCATAAACGTGACACCACCTTTAATGCAGGTAGCAACAAAATTGTAACACTTAAGGATTGACTGTATCCTTGTGTAAGTAACAAGTGTAAGTTAGCATATGTGCAACAAAAGTAATAAATGTTAAACAAAATAAAGGTGACTCATTCCTCTGAGTGTACAGTTTGTTGGGTTTGGGTGATTTGTCTGCAACATTGGACTCTGGGACTAATGATATGTCAGTCCCAGTAGAGGGTCTGCCTGAACGCCTTGTACTGCATGCCTCCTGAATGGATGTGGTAGTAAGGCTAAAGCCCTTTTCACTCTCAGGTGGGGGCAGGATGTTGGGGACACAGAAGTTGTGACTCTGGATATTCTCTATGGCTGTGGTTCTGACAACAGTGCCCCATGTCAGTCTATAGTTTTACAATATGGCTTGCTAGCATTGTTGTGGCTACTTCCAGGTGGTTGAGGGAGATGATGAAGGAATCAAACCTTACCAGGTACTGCACGTGCCCCTGTTTCTGAACACAGTGATCCCTCTCCATTGCCGTTAGCCAATGGTCCTGACATTTCTCCAGGTTCTGCAGTGAGTTAGAAATACATTGCAGCTGTCTACTAACTGCCTGTATCTGTTTTGTCTGCAGGCACTGCACTGATAAGATGGACCTATCCAACCCACCATACAGAGGAGCACTATCCGACATGTTGTCTGACAGGATGTCAGTACAGACTGGTGTTCTTTGCCCTCTTCACTGTCTGTGTGCCCTGGCCTTTGATATTGTAGGGGTCCCGCTTTGTGATTGGTCCTCACCACTGTCTCCAAAATCTGGCAGCAGTGAGATGGTTTCCCTCCGGAAAGTTGGAGTTCCGGTGATTGATGGAGGGGTTGGTGGTGTTGTGTATTGAAGGAACACGTCAGTAGGCTCTTTAACTGCACTGGGTCTTGGCACGTCCAGGCTGTGACCTGTGAAAATGGACATAAATAGTAATAAACTCTGGCATTTTAGCCACAATGATGTTGTGCCTTTGTTACATGTGTTTGTGACTTGTTACTGTGGCAAGGATATGTTTGGGGTATTATTTAGCACACAGTGCAGCAAGCACGTGATATGTACAAGAACTTTCTAGACACATTGCCAGGGTACGGTAAGCTTGTCAATGGACCTAATCATGCTGTGTGTATGTTATATGGATTTACTAACATTTGGGTTTGTTAAGTAAATGAAGGGAATATGAAATACAGTGGATGGTGGCTGCTGGACTTGAGGTGTTGATGTCACCTAAGGAGACCTTTCTAAACAGTTGGTCGATATGGGCAACTCATTTGTCTGTCAGGAGCTCCAGCTCTCTCCTGGTAAACTTCACTTTGTGCTTTCTGGGGCATGCACCCTTGCTCACATCCCCTGTGGCCATGGTATTCACCTGTGATGGTGTAGTCTGAGGCAGTAGTGCTGCAGAGGCGCTCCTTCACGGAAGCGCAGGCCTCTGTGTTCAGGACACACCCTATATATATAAAACCTCCCTTTTGTGACATCATCAGTGTGCACCAGGATACAGGATTTCCAAAACTGCAATTTCCTATTAGGAAATCGCAAGTTAGGAAATCGCAAAATTGCGATTTACTAATTGCGATTGCAACTCCATAGGAATCACAATTAGGAAATCACAATTTTAGAACATTCTCATTTGCAATTCCCAAATTGTGATTTCTTATGATTCCCAATTTTGGAATTGCAAATGGAAATCATTGTACATATGGGCCTTGGTTCCATTTAAGGATTGCATTGAAGCACTGATGAAAGAAGACTCTTCAAATAAAATTTGTTACAAGTGTTGAAAACATATTGGCACACATTTTATGTAAACGCATAGCAATTGGTCACAACTGCTGAGTTGAGATGTTGATCTTGCAGCTTCACATCTGAGAAGAGGTGCTAGACAACAGATATTACCTTAATGTAAGACATTTTGAATGGGTCATTAAGGAAGAATATTGTCAGATGTATTGCTGTATTCATTGATTGTAATTTGTTTCTTAAGATAATATTGCCAGCAAACCAAGAGGTGCAATTTTGATACCATTATTTGGGTTGTAGTCCTCAAGATTTGTGGTTCCTTAGAGGCCAGTTGTCAAAATAGCTGCCCATGCCTGAGTGGACTAAGCGGAATTTAGGAATACAGAGTGTAAAACAAGTAACATGTCTAGGTAAAGTTCCTGAGTTTAGGTTCCAAGGGACTATGTACATTGCCTTTGCAATATATTTGGTGTCAGGCATAATTTAACTTGCAATATATTTTCTGCAGAATATGAATCTAAGGAATGGAGTAAGTAAAGATTCAGTGTTATCATCTCATGGAGTGCATAAGAATGCAAATTATCAAGGTATGATAAACATTCACATCGTGGAGTATATGTTTGTTTTAGGATTCCATTTAAAAAAAGGCTTTCGTTGATGGATATTACAAATATGCAATAAAAAAAGAGTGTGATTCAAACAATATGATACAGATGACAATTCTATTATACTAATATGATGAATGACATTATATGAAAGCCAGGTAATGAATATACTGAGTTCCATTTTGCTCTCTTGTGGCAGCTTAGTGCACTTAGCCAGATCTTTTTCAGAGAAATTTGAATACTGTACATTTGCAACAACGACTAAACAGCATTACAGTTAACAAATGAACCAGTTGTAAATATTATATATTGTTATATGGTGTAGCATGGTATGGTATGTATGGTATGGTATGGTACAGTATGGTAAGGTGTGGTAGGGTGTAATGTAAGCTCTTGTAGAGTGCTTGTTCACCAACTGGTTTCATAGAGCTAGGAAGGTCTCTAAATATCATATCTGAGTTCAATCTTGTCAAATGAATAAATGTTTATGGCAATAAACATTTAGAAAGTGAATGGACTGAAGTCAAATTAGAGCAATTTCCACATCAATGTGTCCTGAGTAAGGAATTGGTAGCTTCCAAAGTGGCTTCCAATTAATCTATGAATTATCAAGTCACTTTGGTAAAGACAAAAACTGGGCTTGGGCATAAAGGACTGGTTTTCTAATTCGAGTGAAATATAGCTGCAAACCATTGTAATTAGTGGAGGACTCAACCCCGTTTTAAGTTGAGGATAGACCAAGGATGAAACTTCCAACAAAAAGGATTTCTAGCTTTCCATCAGTTATGTTTAACGGTCACTCATTTGTTCTTGGACAAGTCACGGGGAGTGTTGGAAAGAGCCTGACAATAACTAATTTCATCCAGTTGTATGACAAGCTGAGTATCACATATCACATATTTGGCTGGGGTGGCAGGTCCTCGCTTCCCCCGACTCAAGTCTCTGACACTGCAGCCTCCACGCTCACCTCTGTTCCTGTTCACCCTGCGTCCCCACTCCCTTTCTTTCTGCTCCTTCCTCTAGGCTGCTTTTCCCCTTTGTGCCAGGCTCCCCGCTCAACCTTGTTGTCTGCCCTTGCTTTTCCACTTTACTCTTTGTTTTTATCTCCTTGTCTCTGTTTCTTCCTCTTTGTCTCGGTTTTCTGCCTCATTGCCTGTCTCCCGCTCTAACTTCTGTTTTTCCTCTATGTACTCTTTTTCCAGCTTGCTGTTTGTTTTAGCTTCTTTGCCTGTTTGTGTCTCTTTGCATCAGTTTTTTGCCTCTTTGCCTCTGTTTTTTTCACCTTGACCTCCGTTTTGCCTCCTTAATATTTCCCTCTTTTTTATATGCTCACTCACTCTCCCATCCACTTCACAATGACCCGCTTCCCACCATTTCCTTGCTCCTGCCTCCTGCCACCCAGCACACCTCCCTCCCCCAAGGACCTACTTATTGAAGACTGCAGCGCTGCTGCACCACTGGGAGGCTGATGGTGCACCAATGGCAAGCCCATCTGCACCTGTCTGTGCCTGGACTGCGCCTAGCAACACGAACCGTGGCCCTCCCACCTCCCACCGCTATACCGCTAAGCAGCTTCTGGCTCTGGTCCCCAAACACCGCAACAACTACTGCTGCACCTATGCCCCAGATCAGCCAAGGGACCCTTCTCCTACTGACACTGCCAATTCTCCTGCAATACAGCCTTGGAAGACGTTGGACAACCCGAAACCTCTCAAGTGCATCCTGATCAATGCCCGATCCCTCTGCAAACACGGCACGAAAATCTGAGACACCATCACCACCCTCATCTCTGATGTAGCCTTCATCACTGAAACCTGGATCAGCCCCTCCTCTAACCCCAACATCACTACAGCGACACCCAGTGGCTACACAATGCCACACCAAAACCGCACCAGCAAAGACGGCAGAGGCATCGCCATCATTTTCAAGGAAACTAACTGATGCACCACCATGATAATGACCACCGACAATGACCCTTCATGAAGCACCACAACTTCTAACAGCAGACCTACGCCAAAACAACATTAAAAGGCACACTCATATACAGAGCACAGGGACCTTGACTGGCTTTTTGCGATGCCAAAGCCAACCTCATCGCCCCACTAGTCATCAACTCCAATCACTACATCCTACTCAGCGATCTCAACGTCCACCTCGACAACCCCAATGACACCAGCTGTATCCCCCTCTTTGAGAACATACACAATATCGGTCTCACCCAACTGGTCACTGAACCCACGCACAAAGATGGACACTTATTCACCCGGTCTTCATCTCCAGCGACAGAGTCAAATTCAGCCATGTCACAGAACTCACCTGGTCCACCCACACTAATGTCCACTTCACCATTCTCAACCCACAGTACACCATCACTAGGCATCACAACCCCTCCCACTGTAGCTGGAGTAAGGTAACACAAACACAGTGGAACTGAGCCCTCGACACCTTCCAAACCAAAGCCTGCTCTAAACTAGAGCAGGCCATTCAGCACTTCTCCTCCTGGATCATGAATGCATTAACAGAGTCGCCCAACTGAAGCCAGTGAGATCAAACAAAACAACAAGACAAGCCAGAAGGTACACCCCAGAGCTAAGATCCACCAAGCGTAACTGCTACTGACTTGAAAAACAGTAGTGCGCCACCACAAATCCCTTTGACAGAGCCGCTGACAAAGCAACCCTCAGCAACTACCACCTGCTCATCAAGGAAGCCAAAATAGTCACCATCACAGCCTGCATTAACACATCAGCCAACCACACAAAAGAGTTATTTAAAATAGTCAAGGAATGCTCCCACACAGCAGTTACAGAGAACACAATCCACCCTTCACAAGAACTCTGTAACACCCTCTTGTACTACTTCCTCAGCAAGATCGCCACCATCTACCACAACTTTGACCCCCTGGCCCACAGCTCTCATCCTCAAAAACCTTAACAACCAACTCACAGCATCAGTATGATCACTGAATGGACCCCACTCATCACACAGACCACCAGGACCATCATGTCGTCCATCCACACCAGGGCACCCACCGACTCATGCCCTCATCATCTCTTCAAACTCAGAATTAACCACATCAGCCCAGAACCCACCAGCATCCACAATGTCCCCAACACCACAGCAGCCTTCCCGACCAGTTGGAAACAAGCAGAAATCAGACCACTCCTAAAGAAACCCTCCTCCTATCCCAACAAACTCAAAGATTACCGAGCAATCTATCTGCTCCTCTACCCTGCCAAAGTACTTGAGAAGGCCATCAACCAACGGCTCACTGAATACCTGGAACAAAACAACCTGCTCAACATCTCCCAATCAGGATTCAGAGCCATCTACACCATAGAAACTGCCCTGATCTCAGTTACAGACCACATCAGAACCCTCCTTAACTGCGGGGAAATATTTTTCAATATAAATCAAGTTATGAAACATTGAAAAGTTGTACACTCTGAAGTTGGGATGGTAATACATTTGCAAAAGGGAAGGGCTACCCCTGGGATCCCTTTTGCTTTGTGATCCTTCTCGACCTTTCAGCTGCATTCAACACTGTATCCCACCACACCCTCATCAATAGACTCCACAGCATCGGCATAAAGGAAAACACCCCCAACTGGATCATCTTCTTCCTCACAGGATGTCCACGAAGAATCTGACTGCCTCCTTTTACATCCTTTTTGCATGGTTAGCCCCCACTTTTTGTCTGATGTTGATGTGTTCTGGAAGTTGGTAGTACCCAGGGCCCCTGCTAACCAGGTTCCCTGGGCCAGATCTCTTTCCCTAAAACTGTTGGGATGCTTGGCACAATTGGTTATACTCTTAAATACCCCTGTAAGTCCCTAGTAAATGGGTACCCCAGTACCCAGGGCAAGAGATATTAAGAGTAGGCCCCTGGGGCAGCGGCACTGATTGTGCCACCCTCAAGGGCCCTGCACCCAGATGCACCCAGCATTGTCATTCCAGGCTGGGGCAACCCTAAAAGGATACATTTGACATGGCACACTCTCTATGTGCCCTGTCCACCCTACACTGCATATGTTATGAGTAAGCCACCCCTCTAGCAGGCCTTCCAGCCCTAAGGCAGGGTTCACCTTACTATATGTGAGGGCATAGCTGCATGAGCAATATTCCCCCACTGTGTCCTTGCCAAACCTAGGACATAGTGAGTGAGCAGGGCAACCATTTTAATGTATGTACTGGGCACTGGTCAAACATGAGTTCCCCAGCTACATGCTGGCCACTCTGTACCCTTGGTTGTTTGTTATCAAACAACTCAGAATATTAAATCCAAACTGATGCCAGTATTGGATTTAACCTTAAGTGTACCCAGGGGCCAACTTAGAGGTTCCCCCTACAAAACCTAACCCTAACTGGGAGACTTGCTGGCTGGTTCCATCCAGCTGCCACTCCTGACAGCCAATATACAAACCTGGGGGAGAGCCCTGGCTCGCTCATTTGAAAGACAATGCCCTTCTGGGGTGGAAGAGCTAACTCCCCCTCCCTCAGGAATGTGAACCACCCTGGCAGTGAGATTCAAAGGGCTACAGCCCCTGGAACTCGAGCCTCTAGGCCTACCGCTAGCAGCAGAGGGCTTCCCTCTTTGCAAACCCCCATTTTTGGCGAGAAACCAGACAAAGGGTAGGAGGAGTGGTCTCACTGAGCATGCACCACCCCTAAGGGCTTGCATGCGAAGTGGACCCTCTGATTTAGATTTCTCCATCTTGGGATGTAGAAAAACAGACAATGAGGTTTAGGGAAGTGACCCTTCCCGCAGGAAGTGTTCACTATAGTGGGTGTAGCCCCCCAAGGGTGAGTGCCCCATTGGAAACTACCAGGTTCCCCCTAAAATGCCACTAAATTCAGTATTTAGTGGGCTCCCTTAGACCAAGATTTTAGATTTGTAAAGGACTCAAACAAGATTCCAAGAAGACAAGAAAACCAGCACCAGAGAAACCGCCAGGACGAGAACTGAGGACCTGCTGCACCAGAAGAGGCGCCAAGACCCCTGCTTGCTGCACCAGAGTCCCAAAAATCACAACAGCGGAGGACCTGAACACTGGACTGACCCCAAGAAACCCAGGGGACTTCCAGGCTTCAAGGATAAATTCAGATCTCCCTTCTGAGTGAAGGCATCAATCAAGAAAAGCAAGTAAACTGCAGAAGACCAAGAAACCAGTGAAGAATGCTTCACTGAATTGCCGATATCTCCGCGACCGGAAGTCACAGCTGGACCCAACGACACACAGACGACAGTCCGGAAGTGCCCCCCAACTGTACCAGGTTTGGTAGCACTGCAACCCCTGGTGGCCGAAATAGAGCAATACTCTGCATCATGGTCAGCCGACATTGGACCAGGAGAAAAACAGCTCCCCCAGAGCTAAATAAGGATCAGGAGGAACAGTGCTTAATTTGTGCTTGTTGTTTCCGGTGCTGAGCACCGGCACTTATTTTTGAGGGCCGAGGCTTATTCTTCTGCCTCAAGCATTTGCTGTGAGCAAAAGACACATATGGGAAAGACGGATAAAGGGAAAAACTAAAAAGCATCACAAAGGGAGAAAGTAGACAGCTGCAAGAGTGAGCTGAAGGGGCAGGGAGTGGCTTTACATGGATTGAAGAGGCCCGAGATGGCTTCAGCTTTACGCCGCCTCAGTATTCCGTGTTCACACATTTAATTTCAGCAGCTGCATGTTTAAGAGGAGGGCTTTGAGCACCGGCACCTCTTCATTTACAAATTAAGCACTGAGGAGGAAGCTCCAGTGGAGGGACTTCAGTAACACCCTGGACCTCTGACCAGCATGCCCCCGTTGTCCTGCAAGCAGCCCTCAAAGAGACTTACCTCCAGCTCCAGAGGACTCCGGTGCGCACTGCATCCAAGACCTCCAAAATGCCTTGCACCTTGCCGCCCTGGGCTTTGCATTGCGGGTTCTGCTGTGTGCCCTTGGTCCCCAACCCCTTGTGACCTTGACAGCCCAAGGGACCCCCAGGCACCACTTTGAATTTGCAAACCAGCTCCTTTTCCAAGTGGCCCATCCAGGTGGTCTTGTGCCTGTACCAAGAACTTTTCCAATGCTGCTCCTGCCGAAACTGGGAGCTGCCCAAAGCTCTCCAGCTGGCACAAGGTGCCCACTGACCTCTGCGACCATCCTGCAAAAGAAGAGACTGGTAACTCAACCGTAAGATTTTTAATGCATTTTTAAAAGTGACTGCCTATTGATTCCAAAGGTGCGTAATTATGCACAGAAAGGCTAACTTTGCTAAAACTTTAAAAAGTCATAACAAGAAAAGTACCTAACCTATTCTAACGATTTTGGTCTTAAAAATTATATAAAAGTCTGAAGTATTTTTATAAAGTCTTGTCTCAAGTTATTTATTGAGTATGTGTGGTGTATGATTGGATTTGTGAGTGGATTTGTGAGTACAGCAAATACTTAGCACATCTCCTGGATTAGCCTAACTGCTTGACCAGCTACCTTAAAAATTTGAGCATTAGGTGGTCTGATTTTTACCCCTGAAAACTAATATGTGGTTGTTCGGACCCTCTCCATAGTGTACTTGGTTTTTGTACACTACATAGAGGGCCAGCCTCCAACACTTCCGAACCCAAGGACATCCCTCAGCCCCATGCTGTTCAATACCTACATGACCTCCCTTGCGGAAACCATCAGATCCCACACCACCAACATCATATCTTACAAAGAAGACACACAACTCATCCTCTCATTCACCGAAGATCACCACAACCAGAACACACTTCTGCAATGCCATGATCAGTGTCGCCAACTGGATGAGAACCAACTACCTTAAACTCAACTCCAACAAGACAGAAGTACTGATCTTCGGTAGAAATACTTCCCTATGGGACCACAGCTTGTGGCCAGCCGAACTTGGACCCACACCCACGCCATCAGATCACACACACAACCTCGGCATCATTCTCAACAGCAAACTGACCATGAAATGGCATATCAATGCAGTCGCCTCCTCCTGCTTTCACACCCTTCGCATGCTGCGCAGAATCTTCAAATGAATCCCAGTCAGCACCAGGAAGACGACCACTGACTGAACTTGCATCAGTCCTCCAGACAACTGCACTCCTCCTCACTGGCCCTTGCCTACACCCCCGTATTCATTGCAGCTGCAGCAGTGGCTGCACAGTCTCCTTCATCGCCGCTATGTCCTGGAACAAGCTTTCCTTCCACGTCCGAACAGCACGCTCCCTTGTGGTTTTCATGAAGAAACTCAAGACCTGGCTTTTAAACTGAGACATTGCTTCCCAGCACCCAGAAACCTCAGGGTGACAGTGCAGCTCTTTACAAATATTGATTGATTGGTTGATTGATTGAGAGGTCTTTTATAGATATCACAAACATGGGAGGATAAAGCAGATCCCTGATGATCACCAAGATAGTTTTGAGGAGAAATAATAATAGCTTAGCTGACTGGAAATTATTGGAAAGGAAAGAAAAGGTATCCAGACTAGAATTGATCCAATTAATCATACAAACTCAAAATACTCAAGTATGGAGGCATGATCATTGATGCTGAATAGCTCTAGCTGATTTAAAGCATTTTGTACACAGACACCATTTAAATCACCTATCATCCTGAGATTGTTGATGGCTCCAAGGAGCGCCAATGTAATGCTGTAAGCCTGACATAATCTTGCTTGCAAGGCTGTCAGGAACATAAGCAACAACAAGAAGCAAGTGTGGTGCATACTGACCTGAATCAGGGTATAGAAGAGGTCTGTCATGGAAACTATTGAAGTCCGGGCCATGGAATTTAGCATGAGAGATATCACTGTTACACTTCTTGGATAGGGGAGGAACTTCCAGGGCAGAGGTGGCAGTACTAGTATATAAGACTTTCACAGGCACTGGTTAGGTGCCTGTTTAAGTCATTAGATTTGTCAGCATTTTTGCTTCCAAACTAGTTTGTCATACAGCACTGTGCTCCTATACTTTGTTAATTTTCTTTATTCCTGTTTCCCATGTCCTCAGTTCCTCCAAAGGTGTCTGTCCTCACCTCTGCTTTCCTCTCCTTGATGTTCTTTTGATACTGGGCCTAAATCCTGGTGGGACTAGGGATAGTTACAGTCTACCTTCACCACGAGAGAGGTCAGCTTCTAACATTCTTAATTCATGTGTTGTACATTTCACTATGTGGTTTATTTTCCTAAGTTCTAAAGTCTTTATCCTGTACTTCTTTTGTGAAGACATCCGTAGTGGTTCTGTGATGATCCAAGGCTGCTGTTGGTGCAATACTGAAACAACGTCTCTAGTGTCTATTCATTCCCCCATTTTTCCTTTGGTTTCTAATTGATGTATTACTATTCAGTATTTGTTTAGAATTGATGGTCGATTGGGACTATCAGCCATCTCTCCCGGGGACTAAGGCCCTGATTTATACTTTTTGATTCTAAACTGTGCTAACGCAGTTTAGCATCAAAAAGTATACCAATGCTAGCGCCATCCCAAGACACCAGCCAGGCATCATATTTATGGTATGACTTTAACCGGCGGTAAGGTAAGGCCCGGCTAGCATCATAAAAATGGACGCTAGCCAGGAAGGGAGGCATAGGGGGAACATGGGGTTTAGTTAAAAGGATAATGCTAGTATGGGCAGAGGCATGAAAATGCTTCTAACCAGACAAGCATCAACCTTTGATGCACAAACCCCATGGACATGACTCCTGTCTTGATAAAGACAGGAGCCATGCACACCACCCCAATAGCCATGTAGAGGTACCTAACTATTCCACTTCAGAAAATAAAAAATAATACTTACCACTACTTACCTATACTTACCTTGGATGTGGTCCCCCTTCCTCCGCTGTCCCTCTGGTGTCTGTGGGTGTGTCCCTGGGGCTAGGGAAGGCAACCTGTGGGCTCTTTCCATGGTCTCTGACCATGGAAAAAGGCCCACAGGTCCCCTAACGCCTGCCCTGACACATGCGTTAAATAATGGCGCTAAGCAAGCTTAGAGCCATTATATAAGGCCCCCATCCCCCGTGCTTGATTTTAGCATGTGGGATAAATATGACGCTGAGGCCATATTGTCATTTTTTGCACAGGAATGCCTACCTTGCATCTCATTGATGCAAGGTAGTTTTCTGCAGGCAAAAAAATGACTTTAATTCCAATATTTTGGCGCTGGACATGTCTAGCGCCAAAATAGAAATATGGAGTTAAGTTTGCGGTGAATTAGTGTAAAACAAATGAAGCTAATTCAGCGCAAACAGAGTATAAATATGCTCCTTAATCTTTAAAACAAAGCCTGACAAAGGGATCGAAAGTCATGTAAGGTTCACAAACATTGCTCAGTTGTTTGTCACCCAGCCCTTACAGCGGTTTGGCTCCAGATAGTAAGAGGGAAATAGACTGGAAGTTAAATGTAGACAAATGGATTCGCCCAGCTGGATTGGTTACAAATCCACAGCATAGAGAGACCAATCTGGGCAAGATATAAGCACTTAACCTGAACCCTTTCAACATTCTACATTAGCTCAAACAATCAAAAGCTCCTCAACATTTGCAGGAGAAATGCTGGCATACAATATAATACAATGTATACAGCAATACACTAGAAAAGTTATAGGCGTGGGTCTAAGAGCTTCATTCCGCATTTTAGTGGAATGATAATTTCTCAATTGAGGGCAGACTATTGTATTTAAGGTCTAGGATTAAGCAGGGGGGGTTACTAAGCATTTTATCCATCGCTCAGTGTCGGATTCGGTGTTTGTGACTGTTAAATGTACTAATGCCATTAATGTCAACAACTTTTACCAACTCTTAAAAAAGTATAGTGACCACATACTGATTTAGTATTTGGAAAGGATGATTTGTCAACACCCCTTTAGATACTGAATCAATATGATATGTGTCAATATTTTTCAATCTAAACCTAGTTGCAAAACATTGAAAAAGTGCAGACTCCAAAGTTGTAATGCATTTTCAAAAGGGAACGGGTACCCCTGGATCCCTTTTGCTTTGGGAAATATAGGACAGTAGGCAGTGGTCCTGATTACCACTACTAACTCTAAAACTACATTTTAAAAAGTAAACATTTTCATATGCATTCTATTTCTTTTAAGGAAAATGGGCTGCATTTAAAAAAAAATGTTTACTTCATTAAATGTGATCACAGACAAGGTAGTATGCTGACCTAGCGGACCAGCATCCTTGTGGTGCCCTCCAGGTGCAGTGAGTCACAATTTGTGGCCTTCCTCATTAATAGTCATGAGGTAGGTCAGTTTACAACCAAGTACTACTTTGAATTTTACAAATTAACCTATTATTGCATAGGTCGATTCATAAAATTCCTTAACTGTCTAAAAATATTTGTGAGCAGTATTTTGTAAGCAGTTTTTTGTGCATCAAATACATAAAACACCCATGCAAGTGTAACGTCTTTGAGGACTAATGCACACTGTTCAAACTGTGCAAGCAAGACATTAGAGTCCCTGTACTTATGTTACTGTACGCCCCTCATACAAGAGGAATTCGGAATAGTAGGCTGTTTGGGGATAGGACACACACTGTTTCCTGAGTTTACACACACCTCAAATGCAAAATGGGAATTCACAGACTGGCTCCATATCTAAGTGAAAACAAGACCTGTTTTTACAGATTATCAAGGACATCTGAACTGAAATATTGACAGCCTGGTTACAGCTGGTGGGTCTGTGGCTCTAGAGAAAGTTTTTAACACAAAACGCGGGAGTGTTCGAAAGTACAACTATTCAGTTCACAAGCCATTGTCAAGCTCAAAAGCACATTAGGACTAGTCCTTGATAAGTTAGATCTGGCAACCCTTCTTTGAGACTCCCTGATACAGCAAGGCCTGCAGAACCAGCAAAGGAGGAGGCATCTGACTGCGCTACAGAGAGCTGCAATGATAGATGAACAGCACTGGAGAACAGTATCCAATACATTATATGAGAAATGGCTATGCCTAACATATTTTATAGCAGTTTAAAGCACATTCTGCACAGAGACACACGCAGTGCAATACACAGGAAATTTCAGGACACAGTTATTATAAATCAATAGGTGTACAGTCTCAATGGAGCAGGAGAAGGAGAAACAGGAAAGAAAAATAAAGAGGAGGGGTAGAGGAAAAAGGATGGCAAGATGTAATAATGGGCCCAAAGATATGTTAAGGATGTTAAGGGCCCGGCACTCTTTAGACCCTTTTTATCATTTATATTTGGGCCCGTATTTATACTTTTTTAGCGCCGCATTTGCGTCGTTTTTTGACGCAAAAACTGCCAAACTTGCAAAATACCATTGTATTTTGTAGGTTTGTGCCGTTTTGCGTCAAAAAGCGGCGCAAATGCGGCGCTAAAAAAAGTATAAATACGGGCCTTAATCCTTTTTATCTTAATTTTTGGCAGCAGAAACTAACTGCAGGGTTGATTGATAGTGCTTTATGTGATGAAAATGTGCAATTATGGTAACAGTTCCATCTTGTGCAAATTACCTGAACACTTTGATAGGCTAATCATAATGACCTGTAGCTGTCTGTAGTCATCACATCAGTACATACTTGTCATAATACCAACATTTGCAAAATGAGAAGGCAGAGGTGACAGTCATTTGAGATGCAAAGCAAGTGAATGCCATCCTGCTAAAGCCACAGTGAAAACATAAATAATCAGAGGAATGGTCAGTTCCACTGTCTCACCTGTGTGTCATTAGAAGTACTGACGTATAACTGATGTTCTGTTGTCCACATCCTCATCCTCTCCCTCCTCATCCTCACTGTCCTGAGGGTCACTGCTGCTACACGGCCATTTCTAATATCCTCCTCCTGCAGATACAACACATGTCGTCTGATGGCCAGGTTGTGCAGCATGCAGCATGCAACAACTATCTGGCATACCTTCTAAGGGGAGGAGCACCTGTCAGATGCAGGCATCTGAACCTGGCCTTCAGGAGGCTGAAGGTACGTTCTATGATCCACCTGGTTCACCCATGTGCATTGTTGTACCAATACTCAACCCCTGCCCTGGCATTCCTCACAGGGGTCAGGACCCACGATATGTTTGAGCAGCCAGAGTCACCTGAAAGTACTGAGGAACAAACATTAGCCTTACACAATGGTATGGGGGATAACTCCTGAAAGCATGCACTGACATACATTGGGTGGGGACTATGCCTCACCTATTAGCCATACCCTGTTCCTCTGTAATTGTGCCATCACATTTGGGATACTGCTATTCTTCAGGACGAAGGCGTCATGCACCGACCCAGGATACTTGGCAATGACGTGGGAGATGTACTTGTCCGCCAGGCACACCATTTGCTCATTGAGTGGAAATTCTTCTGATTCCTGAACACCTGTTCATTGTGCTGGTGGGGGGCAAACGCACTATGGTGGTCATTACAACCCTGGCGGACGGTGTTAAAGCAGCGGTAAAACCGCCAACAGGCCGCCGGTAAAAAAATTGCAATTACGACCGTGGCGGAAACCGCCAACAAAGACAACCACTTTAACACTTCGACCGCCACGGCGGTACAAACAAACAGCGCGGCGGTCACCGCCAACAGACAGGCGGGAGACAATGTACCGCCCACACTATTATGACAGGCCAATCAGCCACCTTTTCCGGGGTGGATTCACCGCGGATAAAAACACAGCGGAAACAGGAATTTCGAAGGGAAAACGCTCACCTCTACACACCCCATGAGGAACGAGGACACCATGGACCCGGAACTCCAAATTCTCCCTGCAATAGTCTTCCTGCTCCTCTACCAGGAGCACCAACGCCGGCGGCGAAGACCACGGTGAGTACTGCACCTACAACACAAGGGGAGGGGGAGGCATAAAACAGGGACACACACACGCAACACCCCCACCCTCACCCACTACAACACACACAAATGCATATCAATACATCACAGTTACACCCCCCAATCCCCCTGGAAGAATGCAAAGACAATAGAAAATTAGTGTAACCATTGTAATATATTAAAAACAAGTAGGCAGAAATATGTATATATACACCATGTACAAAATAAATACCAAGCATAGTAGTCCAGGTAGTGCACTAAGATAGTCCGTGGAACACTGGGACCACACGGTATGGGCGAGGCCCACACAAGATCCCTGACCAAGATGAAGAGAACACTGCAGGGGCATCAGATACCAAGAAAACAGGCACCTCAGGGGGAGGGAAAGGGGGGGCACCTCAGCCGCTTGAGTCCACGATGCCAAATCCACGAGGGGGCCACATGCCCACTGTTCCATCCTGGGGAGTGCAAAGCCACAGTCTCACAAGTCTCTACAGTGGGTGGTCTGCCCACTGTTCAATCCTGGGGAGTGCAAAGCCACAGTCTCTCAAGTCTCTACAGTGGGTGGTCTGCCCACTGTTCAATCCTGGGGAGTGCAAAGCCACAGTCTCACAAGTGGATGACAGTCTCCACTGGTTCTGGAGGGGGCATGGTGCCCAGAGTGCTTCATCCTGTTTAGGACAGAGGTAGTGGATGACAGTCTCCACTGGTTCTGGAGGGGGCATGGTGCCCAGAGTGCTTCATCCTGTTAAGGACAGAGGTAGTGGATGACAGTCTCCACTGGTACTGGAGGGGGCATGGTGCGCAGAGTGCATCATTCACCCCATGACGGACTCAGTTGCTTCTGTGCCCCTGCCGCTCATGGGCTAGCGGTGCTTGAGATGGCGGTGCCCTGTTCAGCGGTGCTTGAGATGGCGGTGCCCTGTTCAACGGTTATTCAGATGGCGGTGCCCTGTTCAGCGGTGCTTCAGATGGCGGTGCCCTGTTCAGAGGTGCTTCAGATGGTGGTCCCCATTGCAGGGTCTCAGCTGCTGGTGGTCCTTCATGGCCCAGCAGGGCTGGCGGTCCTTCATGGCCCAACAGGCCTTTTGCTGGCGGTCCTTCATGGCCCAGCGGGCCTTCTGCTGGCGGTCCTTCATGGCCCAGCTGGGCTTGTGCTGGCGGTGGCCTCCTGGGCAGCTGAAATGGCGGTGGCCTCCTGGGCGGTGGCCTCCTGGGCAGCTGGGCAGGTGCTGGCGGGGGCCTCCTGGGCAGCTGGGCTGGTGCTGGCGGTGGCCTCCTGGGCAGCTGGGCTGGTGATAGCGGTGGCCTCCTGGGCAGCTGGGCTGGTGCTGGCAGTGGCCTCCTGGGCAGCGGGGATGATTGTGGTCTTCTCCGCCGTGCAGCTCTTCCCAGACTTGCCGGGTTGCTTGTGGCCGTTCCCCACCTTGGAAGGTGTCACAGCTGACTCCACACTCCCAACGGGACCCCTGGGAGCGGCTTTGGTGGCTGGAGTCTTCCCCCTCTGCTGCCGGGCGCTGGCCAACTTCTGATGCTTCACAGGTGGGGGACTGTTGGTGCTGTGGCTCCGTGCCACTCTGGCTGCCCTGGTGGCCGGTGCACTCCACATTCCGGTGACTACAGGCACCACTGGTCCCGGAGATGTTGTGGCTGAGGTGCTAGTTCGGGACCTATGAGACGGACGGGGTGGGGGAGGTGTGGGAAAGAGGTCAAGGTTGGACAGGAAAGGTTTTTTGGACACACTGGGACGGGTAGCTGGAGGGGGTTTGGGAGTGGAGGAAGAGGTGGTGGTCGTAGGAGGTGTACGTTTGGTGACTTTAGGTGAAGGTGCATGCGCTGGAGGCTGTCGTGAGGTGGATGACTGTTGGGTGGGTGTGTGCCTGCGTTTGTGTATCTTGGGAGGGGGTGTCACAGACACACTGGGAGAGGACACAGGGGGCGTGTGAATGGTAGTGGGGTGGTGACTGCACGTGAGCGGGGTGTGGTGGTGGGTGTGCTGGAGAGGGATGTAGTGGCTGTAGAGGTAGTGCATACAGGTGTGAGTGTAGACGAGACTGGGAGAGAGGAGGGAGATGAGGAGGAGGGGGATACAGTGGAGGCAGTGGATGTTGTTGTGTCTGCATGTGTGTGATGCTTGCGTGAGTGCCTGTGGGATGTGTGGTGCTTATGTTTGCATGAGCTTCCCTTGGGTGTTGACTTGTGTGCATGTTGGTCTGTGGGTGTGCTGGGGATAGGCTGAGGTACAGGGGATTGGGTCGGGGTTGAGGAAGTTGGAGGGGGGAGGGGGGAGGCTAGAGACGGGGACAATGGCTGCCATCAGTGCTGAGGCCAGAGTCTGAAAAGCTCGGTGAAGGGCTGCCTGACCAGAATTAATGCCCTCCAGGAATGCATTGGTTTGTTGGAACTGCCTCTCTACACCCTGAGTGGCATTCAAAATGGTAAACTGCCAAACAGTGAGGGACCTGAGGAGGTCAATGGCCTCCTCACTGAGGGCAGCAGGGGTGACTGGGGCAGGGCTTGAGGTGCCTGGGGCGAAGGTGATGCCCACCCTCCTGGGTGAGCGGGCACGGGGCAAAGGCTGAGGGGCTGCTGGGAGGGCGGTGCCGGAAGGGGGGGTGGCGGCTGTACATGTAGATGCGGGGGGCACAGATGTTGCCGCCACCACAAGGGAGCTCCCATCAGAGGACGAGTCCGTCTCGCTGGTGTCAGCTCCTGTCCCCGCTGTGGAGCTCCCCTCGCCCTCCGTCCCACTGGTTAAGTCAGACTCCGTAGTGTCGCCCTCCAGGGCCATGTGGGATGCAGCTCCCTCGTGCTCCGGTGCCACTGCTCTTCTGCCTGATGATGCTAATGCACACAAGAACAGGGAGACCACAGAAAGGGGGGGAAGACAGAAGAAAGACATGTTGAGTACATGCATTACCGCTACCGTTGGCGGACACGACAGACACAGAAGCCCCCTGCACTACGCCACGCTCTTGGGCTCCACTGTTCAATTTCTGGGAAATGGCCCACAAGGCTATGGATGACATCTGCACACATAGATGACACAGGGGCATGAGTAGCTGTACTTGGCACTCTACAGAGGTGAGCTGGGGTGCCACATGGCCTGACATATGGAGGGGCCTTGCCTACGGAACTCGCCCTGGCCTAGGGAAACCCAGACCCCTCCTCCCCCACCCAGACCCCTCCACTGCGTGCAAAGTCAGCAGAATGAGAGTGTACTCACCCCCTGGTGGCTGCTGCGATGCCCTCAAGCGCCACTTGAGCCATTGTCTCTTCCAGACCGAGGTCACAGCAGCACTTGCAGTGTAGGTCCTCTCCTGTCGAAGATCAGGTATCGAGTGATTGAACAGATAGAAAATGGCGGTCACGTCCGCGGCGGTGCGTACCGTCACCGCCGGCGTACATCGCCATTGGCTCCTGGGATCCATAGGGTCCAATGTTAACCAATGCAGTATTGGGCTGCGGTCTTCGACCGCCTACCGCGGTGGTGTACAACGCCAGCGCAGTTACCTCACATCCCATTGTCCCACTTTACAGGTCAGGCAGCCGCCATTTCAGGGGCCCACATGGCTTCATTTCCAACAGCGTCACTCATACCTAGGCTTAGACTCAACAGACATACAGGTCACCTTTTGTGTATGATAGGTGTTCTGTGTAAACTGTGGGTACGTACCTCTGAGTTGTTTGACTCTGTGCTCGCTGTTGTCCTTCATAGGCACCGTCCGCTGGGACATGTGAGGAGATGACGGCATCCTCTGGTGTACCGACCATTGGTGGACCTGTCGACAATGGAGGAGCGACATTTGATTATCACATACAGGCTTGACCGTGCCACAATCCAGGAACTGTGTACCCAGTTGGAGCCAGACCTGATGTGAGCAATCCGCCATCCCACAGGAATCCCCCCTCAAGTGCACGTGCTGTCAGTGCTCCATTTCCTTGCAAGTGGTTCCTTTCAGACAACAGTGGCCATGGCATCAGGGATGTCCCAGCCTATGTTTTCCAACGTATTGTCCAGAGTGTTGTCTGCCCTTCTGAAACACATGCGGAGCTACATCGTTTTCCCTCAGGTGGAGGATTTGCCTACAGTGAAAGGGGATTTCTATGCCCTGGGACACATCCCCAACATCATAGGTGCCATTGATGGGATACATGTGGCTGTGGTAACCCCCCACAGGAGTGAACAGGTGTACAGAAACCAGAAGAGTTATCATTCGATGAATGTACAGATGGTATGTTTGGCAGACCAGTACATCTCCCATGTGAATGCCAAGTTCCCTGGCTCAGTGCATGACGCCTACATCCTGCGGAATAGCAGCATCCCTTATGTGATGGGTCAACTCCAGAGGCACCGTGTGTGGCTATTAGGTGAGCACCTGGAAGCAAGTCAGTGGGAATGGTTGTGTGGGTCTGGGGCTATCCCTCCAGGGTAGTGCGTGTCTAACAGTTGTCCCTCGCCATTTGCAGGTGACTCTGGTTACCCCAACCTGTCATGGCTACTGACCCCAGTGAGAAATCCCAGGACAAGGGCAGAGGAACGCTACAATGAGGCCCATGGGCATACTAGGAGGGTGATCGAGCGGATCTTCGGCCTCCTGAAGGCCAGGTTCAGGTGCCTCCATATGACAAGTGGATCCCTATTCTACTCACCAGAGAAGGTGTGCTAGATCATCGTGGCCTGCTGTATGCTTCAGTAACTTGGCTTTGCGACGACAGGTGACTTTTCTGCAGGAGGATGGTCCAGATGGCGGTGTTGTTGCAGCTGTGGAGCCTGTGGACAGTGAAGACGAGGAAGCAGGGGAAGAAGACATGCACAACAGGGACTCAGTGATTCAGCAATATTTCCAGTGAGACACAGGTAAGAATACAAACCTGCCTACTACATGTACTTTAACACTACTACCTCTCTACTGTGTGTCGTTTTCACCCAGTGTATGGTCACTGAGTAGTCACTTTCCCTTACGATTTCACAGATGTGGGTCCCACTGTGTGACATATGCTTAGATTCCTCATGGACTAGAGCTGTGTGACATAGGTATGTTGACATTAAACTTGAAAGAGCATTTTGTCACTGTAATTGCTAATACACTATTTCGAAATCACAGACAGACTCCAGATTGTTTTGTGCTTTAAGTGTGTTTATTTAAGTGCTCAATATTGGAGGGGGTAGTGAAATGGTGAGGGGTGATGGCAGAGGAATGTCCATGGCAGAGTCCAGTCTATTAGTCTCACAGGTGCACTGCCCATATGGGCATAGGAAGTGGAGCTGGGGCAGTTTCAGTATGGACAGGATGACAAAGTGGGACAGTAGGATGACAATCAGGGTGGTCTCATTTCTTGGCGGGGTCTTGGCATCGTGCTCTGTCTTTGTCCTGGATCTCAGGGACCGTTTGTGGGGTGGTTCTCCCTCTGCAGGCTGTGGGTGCTGGTGTGGTGGTCCTGTGGCGGGGTGTCCTGTCCACTAGCGCCGGCAGAGGTGGTGGGCAGTTCATCATCCATGCTAGTGTCAGGGGCCCCTTGTAGTGCCACAGTGTCCCTCCTGGTGTTCACAAGTTCAGCACCCCTACGATGGTGCCCAGGCTGGAGCTGATGGTTCTGAGTTCCTCCCAGAACCCCATATACTGTTCCTCCTGCAGGCGCTGGGTCTCCTGAAACTTGGCCAGTACCGTTGCCATTGTCTCCTGGGAGTGGTGGTAGGCTCCCATGATGGAGGAGAGGGCCTCGTGGAGAGTGGGTTCCCTTAGCCTGTCTGCCCCCTGTCGCACAGCAGCCCTCCAAGTTCCCCTGTGTTCCTGGGCCTCCGTCCCCTGGACTGTGTGCCCACTACCACTGCCCCCAGGTCCCTGTTGTTGTTGGGGTGGTGGGTTATCCTGGGTTCCCTGTAGTGGTGGACACACTGCTGATTGACGTGTCCTGGGGACACAGGTATGGGCCCTCTGAGTGGGTGCTGTGCTGGTGTTTCCAGAAGGTGGAAGGTCTGTAGTGGCCTGTGACTGGGTGATGGGAACCTACTGTCCCGAGGTCCCCGATGGGCGGGGCTGGTCATCTAGATCCAGTTGGACAGAGGTGCTGTCATCACTGTGGGCCTCTTCTGTTGGTGGTGTTGACATGTGTGGACCCTCCTGTCCGGTGACGTAGGGTAGGGGTCCTGCAGGGGTATAAAAGGATGGTTATTACATATGTGTGTGTCATGGTGTGCAATGGGTGGGTGAGCGTGTACCCCAGTGCTTGCATTCCTGTGTGAGACCTTGTGTGAGGATGGTTTAGGGGGTTGTATGGGTATGTGCAGTGGGCATGGTTTATTGATGGGTGTCCATGCTTTGTTGTTGCATGCAGGGCTTGGTGTTGGGATGGGTGGTTTGTGATGTTGGGACATATGTGAGGAGTTGGGGTGCTGGGGGTGAGGGTGAGGGTGGGGGTATGTGCTGGCATGATGGTAGGGTGGGGGTTGTAATAGTTAAGATTTGACTTACCAGAGTCCATTCCTCCACCTACTCCTGCGGGGCCCTCAGGATGCAGAAACTCCAAGACCTGCTCCTCCCATGTTGTTAGTTGTGGGGGAGGAGGTGGGGGTCCGCCGCCAGTCCGCTGAACCGCCAAGTGGTGTCTTGAGACCACGGAACGCACCTTCCCCCGTAGGTCGTTCCACCGCTTCCTGATGTCCTCCCGATTTCTTGGGTGCTGTCCCACTGCGTTGACCCTGTCCACTATTCTTCGCCATAGCTCCATCTTCCTTGCAATGGAAGTGTGGTGCACCTGTGCTCCGAATAGCTGTGGCTCTACCCGGACGGTTTCCTCGACCATGACCCTGAGCTCCTCCTCCGAGAATCTGGGGTGTCTTTGCCGTGCCATGGGGTGGTGTAGGTGATGTGTGGGGAGGAGTGTGTGGTGATAAGTGTGCTGATATGTAGTGGTGTGTTGTGTGAGGTGCGTGGAAGTTCTGTGGGTGATGGTGTTGTGTGGCTGTGGATGCTGTTGTTCTTGCTGTTGTTGTGCTGGTGCTCTCTGGCCTTCTTTCGGTATTTTTGGTCGTGTGGGTTTGTGGGTGTTGTGGGTGTGTGTTTTATATTGTATTGGGTGCATGGGAGTGGTGTCTGTATGTGTATCAGGTGTGTGAATTTTGAATTGTCCAATGTGGTAGTGTTTTGTAAATGTGTGTGTATTTTGAGCGCGGCGGTGTGTACCGCCAATGGAATACCGCGGTTGAAAGACCGCCGCGTGGATTCGTGTGTCGTGATAGTGTGGGCGTATTTCTGTTGGCGTGACGGTGGAGGTTTTGTTTTGGCCAGTTTATCACTGACCTTTGGTGTGGCAGACTTGTGTGGGTGTCTGAATTTTGGCGGATTCCGAAATGTGGGTCATAATAGCTGTGGCGGAATTCCGCGGCGTTGTGTTGGCGGTCTTCTGCACGGCGGTAAGCGGCTTTTACCACCAATGTTGTTATGACCGCCTTTGTTTTCTGTCAATCGCCCCAATAATATTTTGTATATTTCCCATTGCATAGAATCCTGCCTTCCCAGTGGCCAAATCTTCAACTTGGGGGAATGCGATGTAGATGCACATGTGTTTGACCAAGGCAGACAAAATCCTTGCCAGTACGACTGAGAACATTGGCTGTGACATTCCTGTTGCCAAGCCCACTATCACTCGGAAAGAACCAGTGGCCAGGAAATGGAGCACTGATAGAACTTGCACACGAGGGGGGATCCTAGTGGGATGACGAAGAGCTGATATCAGATCAAGCTCCAATTGTGCACACAGTTCTGTGATTGTTGCTCTGTCCATTGTATAGGAGAGTAGTATGTGCCTATCCTCCAGTGTAGCCAATTCCACAGGGCTCTGTAAACGGGGTCTTGTCTCCTCCTCCTATTCCTCTGAAGTGGTAGGTATCCATGGGACACAAGAGTGAGTAGGGTGTCACAAATTGAACAATGGAACCACCACCTCAGTGTGACATGTATGACAATACTCTCCTTAGTATCTGCAAAGATTAATTATAAAGCCCTACAATTCATGAGTCCCGTCAGTGACCCAAGCAAACTATTTTTTGCCGGACATATTTTTTGTGTGAAAGTGAATGCACTCCTTTGAGTGGCAATGCTGGAGAGTCAAAAGGAGAGACTTCTTGTGAAAGCAAGGCAAAACAAGCAATGCGAAGTTGAGAGCTACTCCACAGGTTCAGAGTACTGACTGATCCTTGTTCGAGAAACACTATCGAATAGGATCTGAAGTACTCCAGGGAATGAAGAAAAAGACAGATGAAAAACACTCACAGAGAGGTGTCCTCCCTGGCCCTTGCAACTCTCTAACATTATCCACTAAAGTTTGCAGAATTCAGGACAGCATTAAAGGCAGAATTACTTGCTGTGGAGAAAACAAAAGTATCCAGAGACTCTGAAAAGAGTAAGTACTTTGACTTAGTAGAAATGACAAACATATAAATGTCAGATTGTGGGAAAGTTGGGGGCCAAAGATAAATGGACATTCTGAGTGATAGTGACACAAAATCAGCAATTAGGATACATCAGAACAGGGGCATGCAGATGCCAAAGCAGAGTGGTTATCATCAAGAAGAAGAGGACAGTGAAAGTCCTGAGCAAAATAGTTGGAGGGTGACACTACCACTCATCCACCCCTTATAATACTTTTTATACAGGATGATTTTGAAACAGCTAAGACACATACTGTATAAATGACTTTGTGTTCAGTTAGATGTCTAAATCTCTTCTGGCTTTCTGACTAAGCAAACGTAAGGCATGTGACACACAGAGCTAATAATTCATACAGCCCAAGACCCCCTGCATCCAAAAGTAGATGAAGTCAGATATCCTTTACCTTTTATAAATTAATAGGCCACCGGCAGCTTGAAGGAATGTCTTCACTTGCAGTCGCACCACCTAGCAGCAATGTACTTTCTAACTGTCCAAACCTTACACCAGCATGTATCAGAGGTACAGGGAACATTTCAACAAGATAAAGGAAAACAAACAGGTGGTAGGGAAAATATGAATACAAGGATACATTATACCAATACAGAATTATAGTGAAATTTAGCATTGTAACATCTTCCATCTTTTCCACCCACTCCTATCTACTTCCTACCACCTCCCTATTCTCTCATGATGATCCACCAACAAAAGATACACCTTACATCAAAATAATTTCCTGCTAACTCATCTGTACCCAATCTTTCAATACCAATGTATTGTTATTTATATACCAGCATATCTATTTCTCACCTCTCCTCAAACATTGATCCATTGCCATCTACAATTTACTATACATAACTGAGTATACCCATAGGAAATACTTTTCAGATATGTGCATATTTCAGATGTCTAACTGTCTGGAACAGGCACTCTCTTTGTTAGACTCCTCTCTCCCTTCCTCTCTTAAACCCACTTAAGATAGTATCAAAAGACCTAGGTATGGTCTTCAGAACCATATATTACATATTCTTCAATCTCATGTAAATTCACATGTTAAAGTGTACACTTCACTAAGAAAAAGGAGACTTATTTGCATAGATGCAAGCAGATAGTAGAAACAAATAACTGATCTCAACTACTGATATAATGGTGAAAGTACCTTTAAATGTAAACAAAATGTCTAACTATGTAAAAGTAATGTCATAGTTCACCTTGAACCATGTAGGTATAGCACAATTGCAAGAAGCATATACGTTGCTTACTGATTCTGAGACGTAAAATGGAACTGAGTGAGCAGGATATTTTACAATTGTTGTTAAGTAACACCCTCACTCAAGAGATAAAGAATATACCTTTCTCCCCTGCTTTTCAGAATGTATTACTTTCTCTCCAAATATACCTTAACCTGAAACCTAATTCCTTAATCAGAAAGCACCTAAAAACATGGCTTTTTGAGCAATAACCGGCCACTACCCCCCCAGCGCCTTGAGACCCTACCGGGTGAGTAGTGCGCTTAAGAAATTATTTGATTGATTGATTGATTGGTTGATTGTGTAAGATCATGGAAGGTTCAATCTCAGATCATGCACCAATATTATTACAGCTTGACTGAGGGGAAGGGTTAGAAGCAACACAACCTTATTGACTCAAAACTGGACATTATGAACTAGGAACAATGGCTGGAAGAATACTAGCTTCACAGCTTAGACAGAGATAATCAACAATAGCTATACCAGCTATCTACAATGAAGGGGCAACCTAGTGTGAATATCTCTAACTATATCTGATATTTTGGCACCATACTATAAGCATGTCTACAGCTCTGAATCACAAAACTACTTAAATCCAATTAATGTTTTCTAAATTTTCTTGATCTTTTCAAGGAAGTGAGATACCTCCTTGTAGGGAAATTCATCAAGCAAAAAATATTGACAACCCAGATCTGTTCTAGAACAATTCACCCGGGGAGTAGGGGCTCCATGACGAGTTCTATAAATGGTGTGTAGAAGTCGTTGAAGTCCTATGTAACTCGTTCAAAGAATCCTCACAGAGAGGTTCAGTAGCATTTTCATCTAATAAAACATTGCTTTTTGTGATCTGCAAACTAGACAAAGGAACCATCTGCTGCTGTAATTACTTCCCTATACCCTTATTTAATGTTGACATAACAATTCTGGTGAAAGTACTAACAACAAGACTTAGGACTAGAGTTACATTTTGGAGGTTAGGTTACTCTGTCACAACCGTGATGGAGATTCTGGCACTCATTATGAACTTGGAAGCAATCACCGCCGATCGCCGTGCTGACTGAACAAAAGACCACCAGTGGCGGTGAACTGCATACCGCCGTATAATGATGCCAAAAAGACAAACCTCCAAAAATCTTGCAACCTCCACCCACCTCCAGGGCCAATGATGGTGGAAAGGCAGTACACCTCACCCTGCCACCGCCATGCAGACAAATCCCCCCCACCAAATAATGATGCACAAATCAGCTCAGCAGACAGTGAATGTGGAACGACCGTCGGCGGTACAGACCACCACAGCCAGCAATGGGACCCGCCAACACCAAATGCACACAATTGGCAAGTTCAAAAACAACACACCTGACACACATCCACAACACTTTAAAACACACACATACTCACCCCACAATCCTTTGCAACGCCAATAGCACAACAGATATTGACAACACAACATGCATACACTTAACTCACCATCACACAAGTCACACACATAAATATACCACCAAAACAGATACATTGCTCAACCACCATCACAAGCCACACACCCAACCACACAACAGCACCCACACCAACATACCTACAACACACCACCCACAACACACACCATGGCACCCCCTAAGCACCACTGTTTCACAGACGGGGAGCTAAGGACAATGGTGGACGAAATACTAAGGGTTGAGCCACACCTATTCGGGGCACAGGTGCAGCAGACACCTGTGGCCAAGAAGATGGAGCTATGGCAGATGATAGTCAATAAGGTCAATGCAGTGGGAAACCATCCACGCTCAAGGGAGGACATCAGGAAGAGATAGAACGACCTGTGCGGAAAGGTTCATTCCATGGCATCCAGGCACAACATCGCCATAAAGAAGACTGGTGGTGGTCCCACACCACCTCCCCCCGAATACACCAACTGGGAGGAGAAGGTCCTGGCTATCCTTTACCTGGAGGGCCTCACTGGACACACTGAAGGACTGGACTCGGGCAAGTCAACTATAATACCCCAACAGTCACCACACCTATAATGCATGTATAACCCCATCCCTCTCACTATCACTAGGACCCCATCCCTTACCTAGTCCACAACACCCACATCCAAGTCACCCGCATTCACAATCCCCCATACAAATCACCATCCAGCCCCTGTGCACACTCACCAACCCATGCATGGAATCTTGCATGCCACTACATGGGAATCCAACCACCAATTACTGCTGACCAGTGCTGCAATTGACAAGAAAGTGCAGGACACCCACATCTCCATTCTCTCACATACAGGCACCACCACTCATGCCACCCAGACGGAGACGTCAAGGAGTGTCAGTCCTCCACCTGAAGACCGAGGCCCCACTCACGAGAGTGCAGAGGGATGTGTGGACACTGAGGAAATCCCTGGCCCATCCCACACCCCTGGACAGTCATCGTCCAGAAGCCCCACCCAGGACACCACTGACACCCCTACCACTCAGCCATCAACATCAGCTCTGGCCAAATGACCCTACACCAATGTCATCAGGCCACAGACTGGCTGCCAACATGTACAGAGGCCAGAGTCTCCACCCACCTTAAGGTAGGATGATGAAGCGCCAACTGCCAGACCTGTGCAGAGGACACAGGTACAGGGGCTAGGGCCAGTGGGAGGGCATCAGTGGCCCAGGGGGTGGCCCAAAGATGGATGCTGCAGCCCAGGAGGTAATTTCTGAGGTTGTGGGACCATATCACCATTCCCAGGACAGGATGGGCCAGATCTTGGCCACCTTGAAGCAGAATCAAAGACTGCAGGCAGCCCACCACCAGGAGGCCATGGAGCAATGGAAACAGCTCAGTGCCACCATGGCCTCCATTGCAGGGATACTGCAGTGCCAGACAAACATTCAGCCTGAGTCGTCCACCTGCCTGCAGGTCCCTACCACTAGCCAGGACACTGCCATGCCATCTACATCTGCAGCATCCACTGGACTGGTGGCACTGTCAGTGGGCTCACAGGACACCAGCACCCCTACCTCTGCAGCCCAGCTTCACCTTCGCAAATGTGCCCTCAGACACAGACATCCCACTGAAACACCAGCCAAGACCAAGCCCAGTGCCAGGAAGTGACTCTGTCCTGAACTGTCTCCCTGAGCTCCACTGAGCTACCTTGTTGACATGCCACAGCCATCTCACCATTTTCCAATAGCCCCATGGACGATACCCCTGTGCAACCAACAGCTGAGCATTTGTACCCGAGTATGTTGTTCACCATGTGTCCACTCCCTTCCACTGTCCCAACACTCGTAGATGTTTTGACTTGGAATACATACACTTGTGCACTCAAAATATCTGTCCTTAATCAATATGAGCTATCAATTGTGAATGTGAATGCATTTGCCAGTTACCATCATAATGCCACTTTTATTGCAGGAGGAGGTCTAACAGACTGTAGTGTGTGTAGTATGTCACACTGTACATTCCATTACGTGCACTAGCATCTGCCACTTCAGTCATGATTTTGTACACCACAGTACTTACTACATGAGTCAGCCTGAAACAATGCAGTGAAGCCATCAGCATCATAGAACAGTACCTGAGAGTCACTGGAAGTATAGCCAGATTAGCTGGGTCCTGGAGTTGATATATTCCCCCTCTTTTTCACCATCACTCTCATCCCTCCTCTGAGGTGGCAGGGCTGGTTGGACAGCATCCTCCTCTTCCAGAAGTGGGATAGCTTTCCTCACAGCCAGGCTGTGCAGCATGCAGCAGGCCACCACTATCTTACACACCTTGTCAGGGACATAGCACAGGTATCCCCCAGAGAGATGGAGGCAACAAAATCCTGCTTTCAGGAGTCCTATGGTGCGCTCAATCACCCTCCAAGTATGACCATGTGCCTCATTAATATTCCTCTCTGCATCTGTCCTGGGATTCCTCACAGGTGTCAGGAGCCATTGCATGTTGGGGTAGCCAGAATCCCCTGCAAAAGTGGTCGAAAGAGTGTTGAAACACACATATTACTTGCATACAGCCTGGCTGTCAGCTATGTAACTGATCCAGTGTCATACACACTCACCTATGAGCCAAGCTCTGTCTCCCTTTAGCTGTCCTATTGTGTGTGGCACACTGCTGTTTCTCGGGCCAAATTAATCATGGACTGATCCTGAGAACCTTGCACTGACATGTGAAATGTACTGATCAGCTGTACACACCAACTGGACATTTATTGAGTGATAGGTTTTACGATTTCGATACACCTGTTCATTCACTCTTAAGGGTATGAGGGCTATGTGGGTACCATCAGTGGCACCTATCACATGGGGGATATTTGCAAAGGCATAGAATCCTGATTTGATGGTGGTGAGATCAGCCCTTTGGGGAAACTGGACATAGCTTTGCAAGTGTTGAACGAATGCATTCAGGAAACTGGACAGGATGTGGCTGAACAGTGGCTGAGATACTCCGGCAGTCATGCCCACTGTCACTTGAAATGAGCCTGTGGCCAAAAAATGGAGCAAAGATAACACCTGCACAGTTGTAGTTATGGCATGGTGATTCCTTTTGGCCAGCTTCAGAAGAGGATCCATTTCTGCACGGAGGTCATTGATTGTAGCTCAATTAAGTCGTATGATGATGATGTGACGTTCCTCCATGGTGGCCAGATCTACTAGGGGATCTGTAAAAAGATGGGGCTCTCCCTCACCACATGGGTCTGTACCTATGGGTGATGAAGGAACACATTTTGAGTTTGGACATACACTTGCATCACATGGTGACACAATTCACTTTTACAATGCGACACATATGTAATGCACACAAACACAAAGAATGAGGTAGTCCTGTCAGGCTAATGTGTGGTGAGATGTCTCAGTCATAATGGCATAACAGTGTAGACACACTTCAAACCATGATTACATGTGGGGGACCAGTACTCATGTCAGTACTCAATGAAGGGGAAAGGGAATGGGGACATGGATGAGGCTCCCGGCCAGGCTATGGAGACGTGGTGGATGCAAAATGGCATCCTCCTGCCATCCAGGTATTGTAGTGTGGAAGTGACTTCATTCTGCTGCCGTTAGTCGTCTTGGCAGTAGGCGATGTTCACCGCTGTGCACCTGATCATTGGATTACTTGGTTGTCAATGGGGAAACTGGGCCAATCATGAGCGCTGCTGGCAGTGACGGTGCACACCGCTGCGGTACCTACTGCCTGACAGGGAAGAACTCCACTGCATGTGCTGCTGTGTCCTGACTCTGGTCCCTGAGATGGTGACAGGGGAATGGGCCACGGCCTTCACTGCGGAGGAGCTGGAGAAGCTGGTGGACCGGGTCCTACCCCTTTATGCCAAGTTGTATGGGCGACCTGAGGAGCAGGTGAGTTGCTATTTGTCCTCCTTAGATGTGTGTGAATGTGTTGGATGCCTGTATTCATTTTTGTTCGCTGTGTGAATGCTCACCCGTAGTGTCTGACAGTTTCAGCGTAAATTTTGTCTATATCCATGTCTCCATGGGCCATGTCAGTTTGAACTGGTATGGCATTTGTGTACGGGGCACCCCCCTGATGTCTGTTTCTTTACTCTGTGTGTACTATGCAGGTCAGCACCAATCAGAAGATGGGACTATGACAAGCCATTGCCAAGGAAGTGCGGACCCTGGGGGTCTACAACCGGTGGAGCACCCACTGCAGGAAGCGATGGGAGGATCTGAGGCACTGGGCCAGGAAGACCGGAGAGGCCCAGCTGGGGAAGGCCTCCCAAAGAGGGAAGGAGGCCCATCGGATCCTGACCACCCCTAATGGCCTGCATTCTGGCAGTGGCCTATCTGGATTTCGATGGGCGCTTGAAGGCAGCACAGCAGCCATAAGGGGGTGAGTGCCAACACTGTTGTGATGCCACTATGATGAGTGTAGTTAGATGCTAAGGGGTGCATGCATAGTAGTGCCAGGCACATATGGTAGTTACCGCCATCGCCGGCGGTGCGATGATTCCCGCCATGTTCATAATGACCACCTCTGTCTGCAGCATTACAACTGCCATTGGATATAATGCACATGTGATGCGGCAAACGGGATATCTGCACATTTGTAAAGAAGTATCCCACCCACCAAGTTTTTAACCAGGCCCTTAGAAAAATAATACCAGCTCTTATTCACCATTCAGAAGCAGAGGTTGTTCCTGGTGGATTCTCAAAGAATCCCCTACACCCCCTATTTCACCTGCTATGCCTCTGCAAAGATGACCAAAAAGAGATATTAGCATAATCCCTTGATTTTGAAAAAATGTGTTCCACATATTACAAAGTGCTGGCTTAGGGGATGTCTTTATAAGCAAGATAAAACACTCTATGAAACACCCAAAAGCACAGGTCA
Organism: Pleurodeles waltl; assembly: GCF_031143425.1. NCBI lineage: Eukaryota > Metazoa > Chordata > Amphibia > Caudata > Salamandridae > Pleurodeles > Pleurodeles waltl. The sequence goes on from NC_090437.1 coordinate 903,916,328, forward strand.
ATTGTGGGGGGATTCTGTCTGACCCTTTCAGTAGCCAACATGGAACAAGATTGGGCTGTTCTTTATTGTCTATTTACTTTCTTCTAGAAGCAACTATGTGGCAAACAGAATTGAATAAGGGGCTTAGCACCACAGCAGGAAAATTGAAACTTGTGCATTACTCAAACAATGCATTACTCATTCACTCAAAACTTGAATCTTCATTGCCGGCATAAGAGTCCATAATAAATATTTTTCACATAAACAGTGTACAAGATAAACTAGGACAGAGAGAAGCTCTTCTTATGTCCAGAGTCACAAAAAGGACATCAATGGAGGGATATAGTTATCATTGGCAACACAACAGACTGAAACGTGTGAGAAACTTAGATGTCTTGAGAGCATGATATAGGATAAACTAAACTCACTTTTCAACAAAACAAACAATGATTACACAAGTTCGGCATACCTCCACTTACCCCTTTGGTACCAAGTCAAAATTGAAAAAATGTTTTTCTTTCCATTGCTCAACTGCACAGGAAGTGTCATCACTGGATTTCAAAACATCCATCAGAACTGGAAGCAAAATTGTTGGTTTCTCACCGAAACCATTTTTAAAAAAAGAAGCAAAGCAGAGGACATCACTTCCCCCTGCCCATCTGAAGTGGAAGTGACATCACTGGGTTTCCAATCATCCATCTGTGCTGGAAGTGACATCAGTGGATTTCCCATCATCCATCTGCGCAGGAAGTATTATCACTGGGTTTCCTATGATCCACCTGCACAGGAAGTGACACCACTGGTTTCTCGTGGTACCCTGTGCAGTTGCAACATGGACACACAATGGACATGCACAGTGTGCATGCCAATTGCATGCCATAGGGATGCAAAAGGCAAGCCCATCTTACGAACCCTGGTCTTCCCCGTGCCACCAATACCCTGACATGTTCCACCATGCTTTTATGTACAGCCTTCGCTCACAGCACACTATACTGGTGCCATATTGCACCACACAACACAGAAGGAGAATCCACATATGCCTCCTACAAGTTCTCATGCACTCTACCACACCCTATACCCACCACTCCTGTATCAACACTACCCCACTCACTCACATTCACAGAACCCAGCCACTGCCTCACACAGATCAAACACCACTCAAACAACATGCCACACTCACATGTGTACTCCTTAACACCCGCTCGATCACCAAACATGCCACCGAGATATGGGACCTACTGCACGACCATGGTCCAGACCTGCTCTTTTACAGGGTAACATAGCTAGACCTAAACTCATTCCAGGAGATAGTTGGCTATAAGCCTGATAGGTAAAACTGTCAGCACAAGCCTGGAGGTGGAGTCACCACTTTATTTAAAGATCAGCTGCACCACACACACAGGAATCCCCACAAACTTGATGGAACACATCATGTTCAAGATACGCATCTCAGACGACCTTCCCCTGGGTGAATCCCTCACATATACACCATGAAGATGCCACACCAATTTTCCCAGCGACATCAACCCTCATCATCACCACCAGCACAGTCATTGCCCTCGGAGACCTTAACTTTCATCTTGAAGATCACACCAACCCAAACTCTTCAGCTCTTCTAGAAATCCTCTGAACCTTGGCCTCACTCAGCATATTACCAAAATCACCCCCAACACGAGACACTTATTGGACCTAATTGTCTCCTCAATCAGCAACATCCCAGTCGACAAGCAAGCAACTATGACCTGGACAGACCTCGCACTTGCCAGTTTCAACATACCCTTACAGCACCATCACAGACCTACCACCACCAGAACCAACCATTTCAGCTGAAAATCATCTCAGAACAGGAGTGGGCTTTCACCCTCTCTGAACATCGTCCCGAGCACACCAGAAACTTGCAGATAGACATCCAAACTTCAGCAGCTGGATCACTGCATGCGATGACACAGCCCAACCACAGGCCAGGTGGAACACAGAGGTGGTCAGAGTGACAAAATGCCACAGCAAGCAACTAAAGCACAAGGCAAGAGCAAGTCAGGACATTACAGATAAAGATATTTTCAGATCAGCCCTAATATGCTATCACCAGCAGATATGGAACACCAAGTGCACCACTCTTGCAGGTTGCATCGATGCCAGCATTAATAGCAGCAAGGAAATATTTGCCATCATCAAAGATCTCACTACACCTCCTGCATCCTCCAGCAACATCACCCCCTCACAAGACCTTTGCAAAAGCTGTCAGAATTCTTCTGTAACATAATCACCTCCATAAAGAGCAACCTAGAACCTCAAGTGGATCCCTCACCATTGCGACCAACGTCTCATCACGGCTGATGAACAAATCCGGAACTTGCATCCTGCCGTCACCAACATTGAAATTGCTGCTACCATGAAGACTATCCACTCGAGGGCTCCATCTGACCCTTGCTTCCGCCACACATTCACCAAAGAACTCCTAAAAATCAGTGACAGTCCAATAACGATCCTTAATATTCCATCGACTTAGCCACATTCACAAGCATCTGGAAACATACAGTGTCATACTCCTGCACAAGAAACCATTTGCTGACTCAACCACACCTTCCAAATACAGAACGATCTTCCTCCTACCAAAAGTTTTAGAGAAACTAATCAACTGCCGCCTTACAGACAACCTCAGCAGCCACCAGCTCTTCAAAGCCATGCATTCTATATTCAAGCCCAACCTCAGAACAGAAAAAGCACGCATTGCCACCACAGAGGACATCCACATGATTCTTGACAGAGGAGACATGGAAAGGCTTCATACTCATCAACCTCTCTGCAGTATTTGAGATCCCACCCTCATCTGACACCTGCACAAGATTGGCATCCAAGAACCCACTCTCAACTGTATCTGATCCTTCTTAACAGATAGAACACAAGCTGTCATCCTGGCATCTAACTCCTTTGAAGCCCATACACTCACCTGCAAAGTACCTCAAGGTTGATGGCTCAGCCCCACTCTCTTCAATGTTTACAGGGTCTCTCTGGCCAACATCACCCATTCCCATAACATCAACATCCTCTCCTATGAAGAAGACATGCAACTCATACTCTCGCTCTCAGACAAGACCCCCAGCACAAGAAACAAATTCACCGCCTCTTGACTTACATCACTAACTGGTTGAAAGCCAATTGTCTTAAGCTCAGCACCAACGATACAGAAAAAGTTGAGATCTTCGGCAAGAACACCTCACCATGGGACTCTAACTGGTGGCTGGTCAAACTTGAACCCACACCCAGAACCCACACTGGCAACCTTGGAATAGTCATCCACAGCTAATCGGACATGACTGCACAAGCCATTCCCATCACTGTATCCTACTTCCACACCCTGAAGATGTTGAGAAAGATCTTCAAATGGCTTCCAAGAACCACTAAAAAAACTGTCACTCACAACGTAGTCACTACCAAGTAGGAATAAGGGAACACCCTCTATGCTGAGATCACCAAACACTCACTAGAAGACTATTAACCTTCTAGAAGTAGGCTGCCAGACTCATTATCAGCCTCCCACACAGAGCTCACATCACGCTACAACTAGTGGAACTACACTGGTTCCTGATTCACAAACACACTCAATTCAAACTCCTCACATATACAGTCAAGGCACTATACAACTCAGGCCCTACCTACCTACCTGAACATTACATCTCCTTCCACCACCCTCCCAGCGAAATGTGCTCCACACATCCTACACACAAACACACAGAACAAGATCAGGAGGATGGGCATCCTCTTATATGACTTCTAAAGCAGTGAACAATTTCCCTTTCTAAATAAAAGCCTTCTCCTCTCTTCTTTAATTCCTCTGAAGAAGCTAAAGACCTGTCTTTTTAATTAACAAACCTACCCCAGACACATACATCTCCTCAGTGCAACGATACACTTGCAGGTCAAAGTACACTTTAGAAATACACAAAACATTAGAAGAATTTCAGTTTTTACTTTCTACTCCCCCTCTGCTTTGAGTCCCTCTAAAATTGTCCTTCATACCCACTCACTCTGCACTCTTTTACCACTCCTTTGTGCCCTTCCTTGTCATCATTTTTATCTCATTCTCCTAACACAACCTTGTGCTCTTCCTACTGATCACCCCATTCCATCTTCTTTCACCCACTTCTCTCTCTTCCCTCTCCTCCCCCATTCACAAGATCCTATCCTTCCCCTCGATTTGCATGTCTTCTCTTTCTACTGTCCTCTCCCTTTTTTCCTCAACATTCCTTTTATCACTTTCTTCTTTCCGCCTACTTCTTGATTATGTACTTCTCGATGGTGTTCTCTCTCTCTGTGCTTTCCTTAAATTGTGCCATCTTATCTTCTTTCCTTTCTCCCTACTTTGTTTCTCCTTGTCTCCTTTTTTCCTGTCTACTGCTCTTTAGCTCCAATTTCACCCTCCTTTTCCCCATCTATATCACGCCCTCTTCTCTGCCTCATCCTCAGCCCTAGTACACATATTTTCCTTTTTGGTATTATGTTTAATTTCTAAAGTCTTCTGTTGTCTGATCTCCAGCCCCTTGTACTTCGGTTTTGACTGTACCTTCCTTGCTAGCCCTGCTGAGTTTCATTATCTAGCTTGTGGCATTCATTCGTTCCCTAGTGTCTCAGCCCTTTGTACCATTTGTTTACTTCATCTTTATCTACTTTTTCATTTTCTTTCTCTCATACTCAACCTTTTCTCTCCCTGTTCAATCCTCGTCACTCTCAGCCCTCCCCTTTTATCTTTTCTTCCTCTTATCTGCTCGGCGGGAGCCTTGACTTCAATGCCATAGCTCTGCATTGCAGTCTCTACGGTCATAGGAACCAACGCAATGCCTAAACAGCGTATTGCATTCCTGACACCAGCCCATTCATTGCAAGCCTTGTCGACAGAATACTCGAGGATGACACAACAGGACCTCGACCACAGTCTTACCTCATTCAGAACCGATGCACCATTTCAACAGCTCAATGCATCTGTGTTTCAGATCCATACAACGTTCTGAAACCAGGATTTAAGCTACTTTTGTTCAGCAGGCCTAACTGGATCCCTGTAGCCGTCCTACACTCCATTGCAGTAGGCCTGAAATTTTGAATTTGTCTCAGTCCAACGCGACCAGGTGTCCTCGGTTGGCGCTTGTTGCTTTTAAGTGCTATTTGACATTTTATTCTTTAGAAGTTCTAATTATTGGATTTTTTTTGTTTTGGTCCTGTTTAATTTATTAAATTCAGATCTATTTTTCTAATCTGATGTGGAGTCTTTTTGTTGGTGTTTTCCCTATTTTACTGTTTCACGTGTTGCAAATATAATTTACAAATTGCCTCTATGTTAAGCCTGACTGTTCTGTGCCAAGCTACCCAAGGGTGAGCACAGGTTAGTTTAAGGTTTGCCTGACACTTACCCTGATTAGAGTTGTGGTTGCTGTTTGACCAGGGCTTCTACAACAGTCAATCACCAACCTAATTTCTAACAATGCTTTATAATGGAATCAGATAATGCTATCAGATAATGCTATCTGTTTGGTGTGACTTGTGGCAGGTAACCGTGTTATAGGAAAGTGTGGGAGTGCCAACATCACCACTGATTTAATACATTTTAATAGTCAGTAGGGACAGAGAGTAGCTTGGGCATCCCGCAAAATATTATCTATCACCAGCGAGGATTCTGAGCATTTTGATCTTGAACAGACTAGTACTCAGAAGGTAGGTTATCATGAAGAGCGCTTATAACAGCTGGGCATCAGTGGTTCTCCAGGTAACTTGAAATAAGTTCTTAACTCTCTAGGTCATGCAAGGCATTCTCCTTATTTTCAAGCAAGACCAGGCCTTTCTTCCTCAGTGTTGGAGTCCGGCCCTGACTCCTACGAGAGGGCAGACAGGATTTCTACTCAAAAGAGGAATTGATTTCCTAGCTCCTGTGCCAGCATATGCAGAATTATTAGAAGTTGGTACAAGGCAATCTGACCACCCAGGACTGGCAGAAAACTGGATTTCTCAGAGGGGACCAAACAAGCCAACATGTATCTTTCCAGTGGTAAATTTCAGCCCCATGGTGAAAACCTTAAAGTCACTCTGGTCAAATGGACAAGCACAGCATCCCTTAGATTTCTGCCCTGATATTCTGAGCTCATGTATGTTAGTTTTTATGTGTGTGGTTTGTGTGTTACACAGTACACTTGTCTAAGTAAACCAGAGTGTGGGAGACAAGTGAGCTCCATTTTAAAAGATCCTAGCCTCCACATATGCACAGAAAGGAGGTAAAGTTACTCTCCCAGGATAAGGAAATGTATTGCTGTCATTCCTACGACTTTGTAGGGGAGACATAGACAATGAAGTGAGGAAACAGGAGGCAAGTTCCCCTAAGAAATTCAGTAGGGTCCTTTTGCTTCATAGAGCCATTGATAAGATTCCCTGAAACTACCCTTTGATGGGTGGTTGGAGTGAAGGTTAGGACTGCAGTTTCTGCTGTGAGGATCCTTTAGAAATGGGCCAGCCTTTTGTCGCTCTTCCTGATCACTATCTAATTTTGCTGTGATAGCAAAGTGTTTACATTTTACGCTTCCTAATAGTGAAAAACGTCTAAAGTTGTTTTTTACTATTGTAAGGTCTGTCTCTCCTATAGACTAAGACTAGGTTGCCTTATTACCCTTAATAGGTGTTAACTTAATTTTGAGACAAATAGAGAAATGCTGTTTCCACTCAAACGAATTGTAATTTAAAATCCTTTTTAATGGTAAAGTCAGATTTCAACTTACAATTTTGAAAATGTTTGCATTTTCTGCCCATCCAATTGTGCCTTTCTGCCAGAGTCCTGGGTCACATGACTATGATTGCGTCTCCTGCTGTAAGTTGTGTATTGCTTCCAGAGAGTGAAAACATTGGAAGCCCGGACATCAGGGTGCAGGTTCTTCCTTATAGGAATGGCTGGGGAGGCGCTGTACCCTGCCCTGATTACACCTCTAACGGTCCTGTCTTCAGCACACACAAAGGAAACCTGACACCAGGCCTGCCCTTATCTTTGTCACCCTAGACAGTTTGGAGCAAGGCCAGCAGAAGGGCAGGAACTGACCAGAACCAGTTTTTGTGATCGCTCATGAAATTCCCCCATGCATAATCTGGCACCAGGTATGAAAATGGGACCCTTCAGAACTGCCATCAGAAACACTCTTGGAAACTGTGAAAGATTCAGAAGAAGGACCTCCCTGCTGTCTGAGGTAGAGGACCTGCCATGCTGACTGAAGAAGGATTGGATCTGTTTGCCTTGAATCCAGGCTACCCACATTGGCTGCAAAAGTCAGCTGGCTGACCACCAGTGTGAAGTATAGTGACACAACAAGCTTCCAGAAGACTTCCTCAGCTCCCAAGCTGACCAGAACAAACAGGACCTGCCTGGACCTGCCTAAATCCTACTACTGGTCTCTGCTGGAGTAAATCCTGATCGCCAAGTGGTGCCCCCCAAATTTTGACCCTTGGCTGACATCAGTGTGAGCACTCCCTCAAGAAAAGATCAACATCCTGAAGTACGCCTTCTTTGCAACCATAAAGTGACCTCTGCATGCCACGAATCGACCGCCTGCAATGATCACCAATGCAAAGCTCCATCGGGCCTGTTCTTTGCGCCATCAATGAACGTCAGCGTTATGGGCTATGCAACACCAGCACTTCATGCCAACAGTTATTGTCTGCAATGATCAAGCAATGCGAAGATCCAGTGACAAATGGTTTTTCATACTACAGCAATGACAGTCTGCAAGGCTTGACCTGCTCCTCATGCAGGCAGCATCCTCCTCGTGACCCCCACCAAAACAAATGGACCTCTTTGCATTGACTTTGAGTTCGTAACTCTTTAGTGGTACTAACCTAACCTGTACCTGTCCCATGCTCCATTGCTGTCAAGCTGAATTTGCAGCTTTCCTATGGTCTACCACAAGCAGATAACAGCAAGTAGCACTTTGTGCTTAGTTCTAGTGATCCATTTTTCTAAATTTGTTTGAAATTTTTCTAGTGTGTGTTTTCACCTTATTTCCTCTTTAACCAGTTCTGTGCCGATGACGTAATGGTTACGTCCTGTGGCACAGTGCTGCTGTGCCCAGGACGTGACCATTATGTCCTGGGCACCCAGCCCAGAAGGAGCGCTAGCGCTCCCTTTGTGGAGTTCCCCCCCACACCCCCAAGTCAGGGATGGAAGGGGAATCCCTTCCCCTTCCACCCCCGACTCCCCCCACCCCCCCTGTGACGTCAGCGTGCAAGCACGCGCTGACAATCACAATGCCTCCTCCGTCGCGCTGGAAGCTCAGCTTCCAGCGCGATGATCGGAAGAGAAATGCAAAGCATTTCTCTTCCGATCACGTGGAGGAGGCAGAGAGGCCGGCAATCCGGCTGTCAAAACGCCCCCCTGCGGGCAGATCGGCCTATTGTTATTTGGCCGATCTGCCCCCAGGGCGGGCAGAAACCTCTAGGGCACCAGGGATAATTTTTGGTTTTTTTTATTAGTTTTTGTTTTTTGAAGTGGGGAGCGACCCCTTAGGCAAGGGTCGGTCCCCTAGGGGGCAAATTATATTTAGGCCATTTCTGCCCCCCTTGGGGGCAGATTGGCCTATTTTTAGGAGGCCAATCTACCCCCAAGGGGGGGCAGAAACCACTAGACACCAGGGAAGTTTTCTTGTTTGTTTGTTTTTCACGTAAGGGCAGTGACCCCTTAGGCAAGGTTCGTTCCCCTGGGGAGCAAATTTATTTTAGGCCATTTCTGCCCCCCATGGGGGCAGATCAGCCTATTTTAATTAGGCCGATCTGCCCCCACGGGGGCAGAAACCACAAGGCACCAGGGATTTTTTTTGTTGTTGTTGGTCTAAATAAAAAACTCCCCCTCCAGGGGAGCGCCCCCTTAGGCAAGGGTCGCTCCCCTGGAGGGGCGAATTGTATTTAGGCCATTTCTGCCCGCTTTGGGGGCAGATCGGCCGATTTTAGGTCAATCTACCCACAAGGGGGGCAGAAACCACTAGGCACCAGGGATCGTTTTTTTTGCGCTGTCACGCAAGGGGAGCGACCTTGTAGGCAAGGGTTGCTCCCCGGGGGGGGGTGGGGTGGCACATTTATATTTAGGCCATTTCTGCCCCCCCCTGGGGCCAGCTGACCTAGAGGCCAAAATCCACAGGTAGGCACTGTTTTCTATGAAAAAATGTGATGTGTCCACGTTGTGTTTTGGGCCATTTCCTGTCACGGGCGCTAGGCCTACCCACACAAGTGAGGTATCATTTTTATCGGGAGACTTGGGGGAACGCTGGGTGGAAGGAAATTTGTGGCTCCTCTCAGATTCCAGAACTTTCTGTCACCGAAATGTGAGGAAAACGTGTTTGTTAGCCAAATTTTGAGGTTTGCAAAGGATTCTGGGTAACAGAACCTGGTCAGAGCCCCACAAGTCACCCCATCTTGGATTCCCCTGGGTTTCTAGTTTTCAAAAATGCACTGGTTTGCTAGGTTTCCACAGGTGCCGCTGAGCTAGAGGCCAAAATCCACATGTAGGCACTGTTTTCTATGAAAAAATGTGATGTGTCCACGTTGTGTTTTGGACCATTTCCTGTCGCGGGCACTAGGCCTACCCAAACAAGTGAGGTATAATTTTTATCGGGAGACTTGGCGGAACGCTGGGTGGAAGGAAATTTGTGGCTCCTCTCAGATTCCATAACTTTCTGTCACCGAAATGTGAGGAAAACGTGTTTTGTTAGCCAAATTTTGAGGTTTGCAAAGGATTCTGGGTAACAGAACCTGGTCAGAGCCCCACAAGTCACCCCATCTTGGATTCCCCTAGGTCTCTAGTTTTCAAAAATGCACAGGTTTGGTAGGTTTCCCTGGGTGCCGGCTGGGCTAGAGGCCAAAATCAACAGGTAGGCACTTTGCAAAAAACAACTCTGTTTTCTTTCAAAAAATGTGCTGTGTCCACGTTGTGTTTTGGGGCGTTTCCTGTCACGGGCGCTAGGCCTACCCACACAAGTGAGGTATCATTTTTATCAGAGACTTGGGGGAACGCTGGATGGAAGGAAATTTGTGGCTCCTCTCAGATTCCAGAACTTTCTGTCACCGAAATGTGAGGAAAACGTTTTTTTCAGCCAAATTTTGAGGTTTGCAAAGGATTCTGGGTAACAGAACCTGGTCAGAGCCCCACAAGTCACTCCATCTTGGATTCCCCTAGGTCTCTAGTTTTCATAAATGCACAGGTTTAGTAGGTTTCCCTAGGTGCCGGCTGAGCTAGAGGCCAAAATCTACAGGTAGGCACTTTGCAAAAAACACCTCTGTTTTCTTTCAAAAAATGTGATGTGTCCACGTTGCGTTTTGAGGCATTTCCTGTCGCGGGCGCTAGGCCTACCCACACAAGTGAGGTATCATTTTTATCGGGAGACTTGGGGGAACGCTGGATGGAAGGAAATTTGTGGCTCCTCTCAGATTCTAGAACTTTCTGTCACCGAAATGTGAGGAAAACGTGTTTTTTTAGCCAAATTTTGAGGTTTGCAAAGGATTCTGGGTAACAGAACCTGGTCAGAGCCCCACAAGTCACCCCATCTTGGATTCCCCTAGGTCTCTAGTTTTCAAAAATGCACAGGTTTAGAAGGCTTCCCTAGGTGCCGGCTGAGCTAGAGGCCAAAATCTACAGGTAGGCACTTGCAAAAAACAACTCTGTTTTCTTTCAAAAAATGTGCTGTGTCCACGTTCTGTTTTGGGGCGTTTCCTGTCACGGGCGCTAGGCCTACCCACACAAGTGAGGTATCATTTTTATCAGAGACTTGGGGGAACGCTGGATGGAAGGAAATTTGTGGCTTCTCTCAGATTCCAGAACTTTCTGTCACCGAAATGTGAGGAAAACGTTTTTTTTTTAGCCAAATTTTGAGGTTTGCAAAGGATTCTGGGTAACAGAACCTGGTCAGAGCCCCTCAAGTCACCCCATCTTGGATTCCCCTAGGTCTCTAGTTTTCAAAAATGCACAGGTTTCGAAGGCTTCCCTAGGTGCCGGCTGAGCTAGAGGCCAAAATCTACAGGTAGGCACTTGCAAAAAACACCTCTGTTTTCTTTAAAAAAATGTGATGTGTCCACGTTGTGGGGCATTTCCTGTCACGGGCGCTAGGTCTACCTACACAAGTGAGGTATCATTTTTATCGGGAGACTTGGCGGAACGCTGGGTGGAAGGAAATTTGTGGCTCCTCTCAGATTCCATAACTTTCTGTCACCGAAATGTGAGGAAAACGTGTTTTGTTAGCCAAATTTTGAGGTTTGCAAAGGATTCTGGGTAACAGAACCTGGTCAGAGCCCCACAAGTCACCCCATCGTGGATTCCCCTAGGTCTCTAGTTTTCAAAAATGCACAGGTTTGGTAGGTTTCCCTGGGTGCCGGCTGGGCTAGAGGCCAAAATCAACAGGTAGGCACTTTGCAAAAAACAACTCTGTTTTCTTTAAAAAAATGTGCTGTGTCCACGTTGTGTTTTGGGGCGTTTCCTGTCACGGGCGCTAGGCCTACCCACACAAGTGAGGTATCATTTTTATCAGAGACTTGGGGGAACGCTGGATGGAAGGAAATTTGTGGCTCCTCTCAGATTCCAGAACTTTCTGTCACCGAAATGTGAGGAAAACGTTTTTTTCAGCCAAATTTTGAGGTTTGCAAAGGATTCTGGGTAACAGAACCTGGTCAGAGCCCCACAAGTCACTCCATCTTGGATTCCCCTAGGTCTCTAGTTTTCATAAATGCACAGGTTTAGTAGGTTTCCCTAGGTGCCGGCTGAGCTAGAGGCCAAAATCTACAGGTAGGCACTTTGCAAAAAACACCTCTGTTTTCTTTCAAAAAATGTGATGTGTCCACGTTGCGTTTTGAGGCATTTCCTGTCGCGGGCGCTAGGCCTACCCACACAAGTGAGGTATCATTTTTATCGGGAGACTTGGGGGAACGCTGGATGGAAGGAAATTTGTGGCTCCTCTCAGATTCCAGAACTTTCTGTCACCGAAATGTGAGGAAAACGTGTTTTTTTAGCCAAATTTTGAGGTTTGCAAAGGATTCTGGGTAACAGAACCTGGTCAGAGCCCCACAAGTCACCCCATCTTGGATTCCCCTAGGTCTCTAGTTTTCAAAAATGCACAGGTTTAGAAGGCTTCCCTAGGTGCCGGCTGAGCTAGAGGCCAAAATCTACAGGTAGGCACTTGCAAAAAACAACTCTGTTTTCTTTCAAAAAATGTGCTGTGTCCACGTTGTGTTTTGGGGCGTTTCCTGTCACGGGCGCTAGGCCTACCCACACAAGTGAGGTATCATTTTTATCAGAGACTTGGGGGAACGCTGGATGGAAGGAAATTTGTGGCTTCTCTCAGATTCCAGAACTTTCTGTCACCGAAATGTGAGGAAAACGTTTTTTTTTAGCCAAATTTTGAGGTTTGCAAAGGATTCTGGGTAACAGAACCTGGTCAGAGCCCCACAAGTCACCCCATCTTGGATTCCCCTAGGTCTCTAGTTTTCAAAAATGCACAGGTTTAGAAGGCTTCCCTAGGTGCCGGCTGAGCTAGAGGCCAAAATCTACAGGTAGGCACTTGCAAAAAACACCTCTGTTTTCTTTAAAAAAATGTGATGTGTCCACGTTGTGGGGCATTTCCTGTCACGGGCGCTAGGCCTACCTACACAAGTGAGGTATCATTTTTATCGGGAGACTTGGCGGAACGCTGGGTGGAAGGAAATTTGTGGCTCCTCTCAGATTCCATAACTTTCTGTCACCGAAATGTGAGGAAAACGTGTTTTGTTAGCCAAATTTTGAGGTTTGCAAAGGATTCTGGGTAACAGAACCTGGTCAGAGCCCCACAAGTCACCCCATCTTGGATTCCCCTAGGTCTCTAGTTTTCAAAAATGCACAGGTTTGGTAGGTTTCCCTGGGTGCCGGCTGGGCTAGAGGCCAAAATCAACAGGTAGGCACTTTGCAAAAAACAACTCTGTTTTCTTTCAAAAAATGTGCTGTGTCCACGTTGTGTTTTGGGGCGTTTACTGTCACGGGCGCTAGGCCTACCCACACAAGTGAGGTATCATTTTTATCAGAGACTTGGGGGAACGCTGGATGGAAGGAAATTTGTGGCTCCTCTCAGATTCCAGAACTTTCTGTCACCGAAATGTGAGGAAAACGTTTTTTTCAGCCAAATTTTGAGGTTTGCAAAGGATTCTGGGTAACAGAACCTGGTCAGAGCCCCACAAGTCACTCCATCTTGGATTCCCCTAGGTCTCTAGTTTTCATAAATGCACAGGTTTAGTAGGTTTCCCTAGGTGCCGGCTGAGCTAGAGCCCAAAATCTACAGGTAGGCACTTTGCAAAAAACACCTCTGTTTTCTTTCAAAAAATGTGATGTGTCCACGTTGCGTTTTGAGGCATTTCCTGTCGCGGGCGCTAGGCCTACCCACACAAGTGAGGTATCATTTTTATCGGGAGACTTGGGGGAACGCTGGATGGAAGGAAATTTGTGGCTCCTCTCAGATTCCAGAACTTTCTGTCACCGAAATGTGAGGAAAACTTTTTTTTTAGCCAAATTTTGAGGTTTGCAAAGGATTCTGGGTAACAGAACCTGGTCAGAGCCCCACAAGTCACACCATCTTGGATTCCCCTAGGTCTCTAGTTTTCAAAAATGCACAGGTTTAGTAGGTTTCCGTAGGTGCCGGCTGAGCAAGAGGCCAAAATCTACAGGTAGGCACTTTGCAAAAAACACCTCTGTTTTCTTTAAAAAAATGTGATGTGTCCACGTTGCGTTTTGGGGCGTTTCCTGTCGCGGGGGCTAGGCCTACCCACACAAGTGAGATATCATTTTTATCGGGAGACATGGGGGAACGCTGGGTGGAAGGAAATTTGTGGCTCCTCTCTGATTCCTGAACTTTCAGTCACCAAAATGTGAGGAAAATGTGTTTTTTTTAGCCAAAGTTTGAGGTTTGCAAAGGATTCTGGGTAACAGAACCTGGTCAGAGCCCCACAAGTCACCCCATCTTGGATTCCCCTAGGTCTCTAGTTTTCAAAAATGCACAGGTTTAGTAGGTTTCCCTAGGTGCCGGCTGAGCTAGAGGCCAAAATCTACAGGTAGGCACTTTGCAAAAAACACCTCTGTTTTCTTTCAAAAAATTTGCTGTGTCCACGTTGTGTTTTGGGGCGTTTCCTGTCACGGGCGCTTGGCCTACCCACACAAGTGAGGTATCATTTTTATCAGAGACTTGGGGGAACACTGGATGGAAGGAAATTTGTGGCTTCTCTCAGATTCCAGAACTTTCTGTCACCGAAATGTGAGGAAAACGTTTTTTTTTAGCCAAATTTTGAGGTTTGCAAAGGATTCTGGGTAACAGAACCTGGTCAGAGCCCCACAAGTCACCCCATCTTGGATTCCCCTAGGTCTCTAGTTTTCAAAAATGCACAGGTTTAGTAGCTTTCCCTAGGTGCCGGCTGAGCTAGAGGCCAAAATCAACAGGTAGGCACTTTGCAAAAAACACCTCTGTTTTCTTTCAAAAAATGTGCTGTGTCCACGTTGTGTTTTGGGGCGTTTCCTGTCATGGGCGCTAGGCCTACCCACACAAGTGAGGTATCATTTTTATCAGAGACTTGGGGGAACGCTGGATGGAAGGAAATTTGTGGCTCCTCTCAGATTCCAGAACTTTCTGTCACTGAAATGTGAGGAAAACGTTTTTTTAGCCAAATTTTGAGGTTTGCAAAGGATTCTGGGTAACAGAACCTGGTCAGAGCCCCACAAGTCACCCCATCTTGGATTCCCCTAGGTCTCTAGTTTTAAAAAATGCACAGGTTTAGTAGGTTTCCCTAGGTGCCGGCTGAGCTAGAGGCCAAAATCTACAGGTAGGCACTTTGCAAAAAACACCTCTGTTTTCTTTCAAAAAATGTGATGTGTCCACGTTGTGTTTTGGGGCATTTCCTGTCGCGGGCGCTAGGCCTACCCACACAAGTGAGGTATCATTTTTATCGGGAGACTTGGGGGAACGCTGGATGGAAGGAAATTTGTGGCTCCTCTCAGATTCCAGAACTTTCTGTCACCGAAATGTGAGGAAAACTTTTTTTTGAGCCACATTTTGAGGTTTGCAAAGGATTCTGGGTAACAGAACCTGGTCAGAGCCCCACAAGTCACCCCATCTTGGATTCCCCTAGGTCTCTAGTTTTCAAAAATGCACAGGTTTAGTAGGTTTCCCTAGGTGCCGGCTGAGCAAGAGGCCAAAATCTACAGGTAGGCACTTTGCAAAAAACACCTCTGTTTTCTTTAAAAAAATGTGATGTGTCCACGTTGCGTTTTGGGGCGTTTCCTGCCGCGGGGGCTAGGCCTACCCACACAAGTGAGATATCATTTTTATCGGGAGACTTGGGGGAACGCTGGGTGGAAGGAAATTTGTGGCTCCTCTCTGATTCCTGAACTTTCTGTCACCAAAATGTGAGGAAAATGTGTTTTTTTTAGCCAAAGTTTGAGGCTTGCAAAGGATTCTGGGTAACAGAACCTGGTCAGAGCCCCACAAGTCACCCCATCTTAGATTCCCCTAGGTCTCTAGTTTTCAAAAATGCACAGGTTTAGTAGGTTTCCCTAGGTGCCGGCTGAGCTAGAGGCCAAAATCTACAGTTAGGCACTTTGCAAAAAACACCTCTGTTTTCTTTCAAAAAATGTGATGTCTCCACGTTGCGTTTTGGGGCATTTCCTGTCGCGGGCGCTAGGCCTACCCACACAAGTGAGATATCATTTTTATCGGGAGACTTGGGGGAACGCTGGGTGGAAGGAAATTTGTGGCTCCTCTCTGATTCCTGAACTTTCTGTCACCAAAATGTGAGGAAAATGTGTTTTTTTTAACCAAAGTTTGAGGTTTGCAAAGGATTCTGGGTAACAGAACCTGGTCAGAGCCCCACAAGTCACCCCATCTTGGATTCCCCTAGGTCTCTAGTTTTAAAAAATGCACAGGTTTAGTAGGTTTCCCTAGGTGCCGGCTGAGCTAGAGGCCAAAATCTACAGGTAGGCACTTTGCAAAAAACACCTCTGTTTTCTTTCAAAAAATTTGCTGTGTCCATGTTGTGTTTTGGGGCGTTTCCTGTCACGGGCGCTTGGCCTACCCACACAAGTGAGGTATCATTTTTATCAGAGACTTGGGGGAACGCTGGATGGAAGGAAATTTGTGGCTTCTCTCAGATTCCAGAACTTTCTGTCACCGAAATGTGAGGAAAACGTTTTTTTTTAGCCAAATTTTGAGGTTTGCAAAGGATTCTGGGTAACAGAACCTGGTCAGAGCCCCACAAGTCACCCCATCTTGGATTCCCCTAGGTCTCTAGTTTTCAAAAATGCACAGGTTTAGTAGGTTTCCCTAGGTGCCGGCTGAGCTAGAGGCCAAAATCAACAGGTAGGCACTTTGCAAAAAACACCTCTGTTTTCTTTCAAAAAATGTGCTGTGTCCACGTTGTGTTTTGGGGCGTTTCCTGTCACGGGCGCTAGGCCTACCCACACAAGTGAGGTATCATTTTTATCAGAGACTTGGGGGAACGCTGGATGGAAGGAAATTTGTGGCTCCTCTCAGATTCCAGAACTTTCTGTCACTGAAATGTGAGGAAAACGTTTTTTTAGCCAAATTTTGAGGTTTGCAAAGGATTCTGGGTAACAGAACCTGGTCAGAGCCCCACAAGTCACCCCATCTTGGATTCCCCTAGGTCTCTAGTTTTCAAAAATGCACAGGTTTAGTAGGTTTCCCTAGGTGCCGGCTGAGCTAGAGGCCAAAATCTACAGTTAGGCACTTTGCAAAAAACACCTCTGTTTTCTTTCAAAAAATGTGATGTGTCCACGTTGCGTTTTGGGGCATTTCCTGTCGCGGGCGCTAGGCCTACCCACACAAGTGAGGTATCATTTTTATCGGGAGACTTGGGGGAACGCTGGATGGAAGGACATTTGTGGCTCCTCTCAGATTCCAGAACTTTCTGTCACCGAAATGTGAGGAAAACTTTTTTTTGAGCCAAATTTTGAGGTTTGCAAAGGATTCTGGGTAACAGAACCTGGTCAGAGCCCCACAAGTCACCCCATCTTGGATTCCCCTAGGTCTCTAGTTTTCAAAAATGCACAGGTTTAGTAGGTTTCCCTAGGTGCCGGCTGAGCTAGAGGCCAAAATCAACAGGTAGGCACTTTGCAAAAAACACCTCTGTTTTCTTTCAAAAAATGTGCTGTGTCCACGTTGTGTTTTGGGGCGTTTCCTGTCACGGGCGCTAGGCCTACCCACACAAGTGAGGTATCATTTTTATCAGAGACTTGGGGGAACGCTGGATGGAAGGAAATTTGTGGCTCCTCTCAGATTCCAGAACTTTCTGTCACCGAAATGTGAGGAAAACATTTTTATTAGCCAAATTTTGAGGTTTGCAAAGGATTCTGGGTAACAGAACCTGGTCAGAGCCCCACAAGTCACCCCATCTTGGATTCCCCTAGGTCTCTAGTTTTCAAAAATGCACAGGTTTAGTAGGTTTCCCTAGGTGCCGGCTGAGCTACAGGCCAAAATCTAAAGGTAGGCACTTTGCAAAAAACACCTCTGTTTTCTTTCAAAAAATGTGATGTGTCCACGTTGTGTTTTGGGGCATTTCCTGTCGCGGGCGCTAGGCCTACCCACACAAGTGAGGTATCATTTTTATCGGGAGACTTGGGGGAACGCTGGATGGAAGGAAATTTGTGGCTCCTCTCAGATTCCAGAACTTTCTGTCACCGAAATGTGAGGAAAACTTTTTTTTGAGCCACATTTTGAGGTTTGCAAAGGATTCTGGGTAACAGAACCTGGTCAGAGCCCCACAAGTCACCCCATCTTGGATTCCCCTAGGTCTCTAGTTTTCAAAAATGCACAGGTTTAGTAGGTTTCCCTAGGTGCCGGCTGAGCAAGAGGCCAAAATCTACAGGTAGGCACTTTGCAAAAAACACCTCTGTTTTCTTTAAAAAAATGTGATGTGTCCACGTTGCGTTTTGGGGCGTTTCCTGCCGCGGGGGCTAGGCCTACCCACACAAGTGAGATATCATTTTTATCGGGAGACTTGGGGGAACGCTGGGTGGAAGGAAATTTGTGGCTCCTCTCTGATTCCTGAACTTTCTGTCACCAAAATGTGAGGAAAATGTGTTTTTTTTAGCCAAAGTTTGAGGCTTGCAAAGGATTCTGGGTAACAGAACCTGGTCAGAGCCCCACAAGTCACCCCATCTTAGATTCCCCTAGGTCTCTAGTTTTCAAAAATGCACAGGTTTAGTAGGTTTCCCTAGGTGCCGGCTGAGCTAGAGGCCAAAATCTACAGTTAGGCACTTTGCAAAAAACACCTCTGTTTTCTTTCAAAAAATGTGATGTCTCCACGTTGCGTTTTGGGGCATTTCCTGTCGCGGGCGCTAGGCCTACCCACACAAGTGAGATATCATTTTTATCGGGAGACTTGGGGGAACGCTGGGTGGAAGGAAATTTGTGGCTCCTCTCTGATTCCTGAACTTTCTGTCACCAAAATGTGAGGAAAATGTGTTTTTTTTAACCAAAGTTTGAGGTTTGCAAAGGATTCTGGGTAACAGAACCTGGTCAGAGCCCCACAAGTCACCCCATCTTGGATTCCCCTAGGTCTCTAGTTTTAAAAAATGCACAGGTTTAGTAGGTTTCCCTAGGTGCCGGCTGAGCTAGAGGCCAAAATCTACAGGTAGGCACTTTGCAAAAAACACCTCTGTTTTCTTTCAAAAAATTTGCTGTGTCCATGTTGTGTTTTGGGGCGTTTCCTGTCACGGGCGCTTGGCCTACCCACACAAGTGAGGTATCATTTTTATCAGAGACTTGGGGGAACGCTGGATGGAAGGAAATTTGTGGCTTCTCTCAGATTCCAGAACTTTCTGTCACCGAAATGTGAGGAAAACGTTTTTTTTTAGCCAAATTTTGAGGTTTGCAAAGGATTCTGGGTAACAGAACCTGGTCAGAGCCCCACAAGTCACCCCATCTTGGATTCCCCTAGGTCTCTAGTTTTCAAAAATGCACAGGTTTAGTAGGTTTCCCTAGGTGCCGGCTGAGCTAGAGGCCAAAATCAACAGGTAGGCACTTTGCAAAAAACACCTCTGTTTTCTTTCAAAAAATGTGCTGTGTCCACGTTGTGTTTTGGGGCGTTTCCTGTCACGGGCGCTAGGCCTACCCACACAAGTGAGGTATCATTTTTATCAGAGACTTGGGGGAACGCTGGATGGAAGGAAATTTGTGGCTCCTCTCAGATTCCAGAACTTTCTGTCACTGAAATGTGAGGAAAACGTTTTTTTAGCCAAATTTTGAGGTTTGCAAAGGATTCTGGGTAACAGAACCTGGTCAGAGCCCCACAAGTCACCCCATCTTGGATTCCCCTAGGTCTCTAGTTTTCAAAAATGCACAGGTTTAGTAGGTTTCCCTAGGTGCCGGCTGAGCTAGAGGCCAAAATCTACAGTTAGGCACTTTGCAAAAAACACCTCTGTTTTCTTTCAAAAAATGTGATGTGTCCACGTTGCGTTTTGGGGCATTTCCTGTCGCGGGCGCTAGGCCTACCCACACAAGTGAGGTATCATTTTTATCGGGAGACTTGGGGGAACGCTGGATGGAAGGACATTTGTGGCTCCTCTCAGATTCCAGAACTTTCTGTCACCGAAATGTGAGGAAAACTTTTTTTTGAGCCAAATTTTGAGGTTTGCAAAGGATTCTGGGTAACAGAACCTGGTCAGAGCCCCACAAGTCACCCCATCTTGGATTCCCCTAGGTCTCTAGTTTTCAAAAATGCACAGGTTTAGTAGGTTTCCCTAGGTGCCGGCTGAGCTAGAGGCCAAAATCAACAGGTAGGCACTTTGCAAAAAACACCTCTGTTTTCTTTCAAAAAATGTGCTGTGTCCACGTTGTGTTTTGGGGCGTTTCCTGTCACGGGCGCTAGGCCTACCCACACAAGTGAGGTATCATTTTTATCAGAGACTTGGGGGAACGCTGGATGGAAGGAAATTTGTGGCTCCTCTCAGATTCCAGAACTTTCTGTCACCGAAATGTGAGGAAAACATTTTTATTAGCCAAATTTTGAGGTTTGCAAAGGATTCTGGGTAACAGAACCTGGTCAGAGCCCCACAAGTCACCCCATCTTGGATTCCCCTAGGTCTCTAGTTTTCAAAAATGCACAGGTTTAGTAGGTTTCCCTAGGTGCCGGCTGAGCTACAGGCCAAAATCTAAAGGTAGGCACTTTGCAAAAAACACCTCTGTTTTCTTTCAAAAAATGTGATGTGTCCACGTTGCGTTTTGGGGCATTTCCTGTCGCGGGCGCTAGGCCTACCCACACAAGTGAGGTATCATTTTTATCGGGAGACTTGGGGGAACGCTGGATGGAAGGAAATTTGTGGCTCCTCTCAGATTCCAGAACTTTCTGTCACCGAAATGTGAGGAAAATGTGTTTTTTTTAGCCAAAGTTTGAGGTTTGCAAAGGATTCTGGGTAACAGAACCTGGTCAGAGCCCCACAAGTCACCCCATCTTGGATTCTCCTAGGTCTCTAGTTTTCAAAAATGCACAGGTTTAGTAGGTTTCCCTAGGTGCCGGCTGAGGTAGAGGCCAAAATCTACAGGTAGGCACTTTGCAAAAAACACCTCTGTTTTCTTTAAAAAAATTTGCTATGTCCACGTTGTGTTTTGGGGCGTTTCCTGTCACGGGCGCTCGGCCTACCCACACAAGTGAGGTATCATTTTTATCAGAGACTTGGGGGAACGCTGGATGGAAGGAAATTTGTGGCTTCTCTCAGATTCCAGAACTTTCTGTCACCGAAATGTGAGGAAAACGTTTTTTTTAGCCAAATTTTGAGGTTTGCAAAGAATTCTGGGTAACAGAACCTGGTCAGAGCCCCACAAGTCACCCCATCTTGGATTCCCCTAGGTCTCTAGTTTTAAAAAATGCACAGGTTTAGTAGGTTTCCCTAGGTGCCGGCTGAGCTAGAGGCCAAAATCTACAGGTAGGCACTTTGCAAAAAACACCTCTGTTTTCTTTCAAAAAATGTGATGTGTCCACGTTGCGTTTTGGGGCATTTCCTGTCGCGGGCGCTAGGCCTACCCACACAAGTGAGGTATCATTTTTATCGGGAGACTTGGGGGAACGCTGGATGGAAGGAAATTTGTGGCTCCTCTCTGATTCCTGAACTTTCTGTCACCGAAATGTGAGGAAAACTTTTTTTTGAGCCACATTTTGAGGTTTGCAAAGGATTCTGGGTAACAGAACCTGGTCAGAGCCCCACAAGTCACCCCATCTTGGATTCCCCTAGGTCTCTAGTTTTCAAAAATGCACAGGTTTAGTAGGTTTCCCTAGGTGCCGGCTGAGCTAGAGGCCAAAATCTACAGTTAGGCACTTTGCAAAAAACACCTCTGTTTTCTTTAAAAAAAATGTGATGTGTCCACGTTGCGTTTTGGGGCATTTCCTGTCGCGGGCGCTAGGCCTACCCACACAAGTGAGGTATCATTTTTATCGGGAGACTTGGGGGAACGCTGGATGGAAGGAAATTTGTGGCTCCTCTCAGATTCCAGAACTTTCTGTCACCGAAATGTGAGGAAAACTTTTTTTTGAGCCAAATTTTGAGGTTTGCAAAGGATTCTGGGTAACAGAACCTGGTCAGAGCCCCACAAGTCACCCCATCTTGGATTCCCCTAGGTCTCTAGTTTTAAAAAATGCACAGGTTTAGTAGGTTTCCCTAGGTGCCGGCTGAGCAAGAGGCCAAAATATACAGGTAGGCACTTTGCAAAAAACACCTCTGTTTTCTTTCAAAAAATGTGATGTCTCCACGTTGCGTTTTGGGGCGTTTCCTGTCGCGGGGGCTAGGCCTACCCACACAAGTGAGATATCATTTTCATCGGGAGACTTGGGGGAACGCTGGGAGGAAGGAAATTTGTGGCTCCTCTCTGATTCCTGAACTTTCTGTCACCAAAATGTGAGGAAAATGTGTTTTTTTTAGCCAAAGTTTGAGGTTTGCAAAGGATTCTGGGTAACAGAACCTGGTCAGAGCCCCACAAGTCACCCCATCTTGGATTCCCCTAGGTCTCTAGTTTTCAAAAATGCACAGGTTTAGTAGGTTTCCCTAGGTGCCGGCTGAGCTAGAGGCCAAAATCTACAGGTAGGCACTTTGCAAAAAACACCTCTGTTTTCTTTCAAAAAATTTGCTGTGTCCACGTTGTGTTTTGGGGCGTTTCCTGTCACGGGCGCTTGGCCTACCCACACAAGTGAGGTATCATTTTTATCAGAGACTTGGGGGAACGCTGGATGGAAGGAAATTTGTGGCTTCTCTCAGATTCCAGAACTTTCTGTCACCGAAATGTGAGGTAAACGTTTTTTTTAGCCAAATTTTGAGGTTTGCAAAGGATTCTGGGTAACAGAACCTGGTCAGAGCCCCACAAGTCACCCCTCTTGGATTACCCTAGGTCTCTAGTTTTCAAAAATGCACAGGTTTAGTAGGTTTCCCTAGGTGCCGGCTGAGCAAGAGGCCAAAATCTACAGGTAGGCACTTTGCAAAAAACACCTCTGTTTTCTTTCAAAAAATGTGATGTGTCCACGTTGCGTTTTGGGGCATTTCCTGTCGCGGGCGCTAGGCCTACCCACACAAGTGAGGTATCATTTTTATCGGGAGACTTGGGGGAACGCTGGATGGAAGGAAATTTGTGGCTCCTCTCTGATTCCTGAACTTTCTGTCACCAAAATGTGAGGAAAATGTGTTTTTTTTAGCCAAAGTTTGAGGTTTGCAAAGGATTCTGGGTAACAGAACCTGGTCAGAGCCCCACAAGTCACCCCATCTTGGATTCCCCTAGGTCTCTAGTTTTAAAAAATGCACAGGTTTAGTAGGTTTCCCTAGGTGCCGGCTGAGCAAGAGGCCAAAATCTACAGGTAGGCACTTTGCAAAAAACACCTCTGTTTTCTTTAAAAAAATGTGATGTGTCCACGTTGCGTTTTGGGGCGTTTCCTGTCGCGGGGGCTAGGCCTACCCACACAAGTGAGATATCATTTTTATCGGGAGACTTGGGGGAACGCTGGGTGGAAGGAAATTTGTGGCTCCTCTCTGATTCCTGAACTTTCTGTCACCAAAATGTGAGGAAAATGTGTTTTTTTTAGCCAAAGTTTGAGGTTTGCAAAGGATTCTGGGTAACAGAACCTGGTCAGAGCCCCACAAGTCACCCCATCTTGGATTCCCCTAGGTCTCTAGTTTTCAAAAATGCACAGGTTTAGTAGGTTTCCCTAGGTGCCGGCTGAGCTAGAGGCCAAAATCAACAGGTAGGCACTTTGCAAAAAACACCTCTGTTTTCTTTCAAAAATTGTGCTGTGTCCACGTTGTGTTTTGGGGCGTTTCCTGTCACGGGCGCTAGGCCTACCCACACAAGTGAGGTATCATTTTTATCAGAGACTTGGGGGAACGCTGGATGGAAGGAAATTTGTGGCTCCTCTCAGATTCCAGAACTTTCTGTCACCGAAATGTGAGGAAAACATTTTTATTAGCCAAATTTTGAGGTTTGCAAAGGATTCTGGGTAACAGAACCTGGTCAGAGCCCCACAAGTCACCCCATCTTGGATTCCCCTAGGTCTCTAGTTTTCAAAAATGCACAGGTTTAGTAGGTTTCCCTAGGTGCCGGCTGAGCTACAGGCCAAAATCTAAAGGTAGGCACTTTGCAAAAAACACCTCTGTTTTCTTTCAAAAAATGTGATGTGTCCACGTTGCGTTTTGGGGCATTTCCTGTCGCGGGCGCTAGGCCTACCCACACAAGTGAGGTATCATTTTTATCGGGAGACTTGGGGGAACGCTGGATGGAAGGAAATTTGTGGCTCCTCTCAGATTCCAGAACTTTCTGTCACCGAAATGTGAGGAAAATGTGTTTTTTTTAGCCAAAGTTTGAGGTTTGCAAAGGATTCTGGGTAACAGAACCTGGTCAGAGCCCCACAAGTCACCCCATCTTGGATTCTCCTAGGTCTCTAGTTTTCAAAAATGCACAGGTTTAGTAGGTTTCCCTAGGTGCCGGCTGAGGTAGAGGCCAAAATCTACAGGTAGGCACTTTGCAAAAAACACCTCTGTTTTCTTTCAAAAAATTTGCTATGTCCACGTTGTGTTTTGGGGCGTTTCCTGTCACGGGCGCTCGGCCTACCCACACAAGTGAGGTATCATTTTTATCAGAGACTTGGGGGAACGCTGGATGGAAGGAAATTTGTGGCTTCTCTCAGATTCCAGAACTTTCTGTCACCGAAATGTGAGGAAAACGTTTTTTTTAGCCAAATTTTGAGGTTTGCAAAGAATTCTGGGTAACAGAACCTGGTCAGAGCCCCACAAGTCACCCCATCTTGGATTCCCCTAGGTCTCTAGTTTTAAAAAATGCACAGGTTTAGTAGGTTTCCCTAGGTGCCGGCTGAGCTAGAGGCCAAAATCTACAGGTAGGCACTTTGCAAAAAACACCTCTGTTTTCTTTCAAAAAATGTGATGTGTCCACGTTGCGTTTTGGGGCATTTCCTGTCGCGGGCGCTAGGCCTACCCACACAAGTGAGGTATCATTTTTATCGGGAGACTTGGGGGAACGCTGGATGGAAGGAAATTTGTGGCTCCTCTCTGATTCCTGAACTTTCTGTCACCGAAATGTGAGGAAAACTTTTTTTTGAGCCACATTTTGAGGTTTGCAAAGGATTCTGGGTAACAGAACCTGGTCAGAGCCCCACAAGTCACCCCATCTTGGATTCCCCTAGGTCTCTAGTTTTCATAAATGCACAGGTTTAGTAGGTTTCCCTAGGTGCCGGCTGAGCTAGAGGCCAAAATCTACAGTTAGGCACTTTGCAAAAAACACCTCTGTTTTCTTTAAAAAAAATGTGATGTGTCCACGTTGCGTTTTGGGGCATTTCCTGTCGCGGGCGCTAGGCCTACCCACACAAGTGAGGTATCATTTTTATCGGGAGACTTGGGGGAACGCTGGATGGAAGGAAATTTGTGGCTCCTCTCAGATTCCAGAACTTTCTGTCACCGAAATGTGAGGAAAACTTTTTTTTGAGCCAAATTTTGAGGTTTGCAAAGGATTCTGGGTAACAGAACCTGGTCAGAGCCCCACAAGTCACCCCATCTTGGATTCCCCTAGGTCTCTAGTTTTAAAAAATGCACAGGTTTAGTAGGTTTCCCTAGGTGCCGGCTGAGCAAGAGGCCAAAATATACAGGTAGGCACTTTGCAAAAAACACCTCTGTTTTCTTTCAAAAAATGTGATGTCTCCATGTTGCGTTTTGGGGCGTTTCCTGTCGCGGGGGCTAGGCCTACCCACACAAGTGAGATATCATTTTCATCGGGAGACTTGGGGGAACGCTGGGAGGAAGGAAATTTGTGGCTCCTCTCTGATTCCTGAACTTTCTGTCACCAAAATGTGAGGAAAATGTGTTTTTTTTAGCCAAAGTTTGAGGTTTGCAAAGGATTCTGGGTAACAGAACCTGGTCAGAGCCCCACAAGTCACCCCATCTTGGATTCCCCTAGGTCTCTAGTTTTAAAAAATGCACAGGTTTAGTAGGTTTCCCTAGGTGCCGGCTGAGCAAGAGGCCAAAATCTACAGGTAGGCACTTTGCAAAAAACACCTCTGTTTTCTTTAAAAAAATGTGATGTGTCCACGTTGCGTTTTGGGGCGTTTCCTGTCGCGGGGGCTAGGCCTACCCACACAAGTGAGATATCATTTTTATCGGGAGACTTGGGGGAACGCTGGGTGGAAGGAAATTTGTGGCTCCTCTCTGATTCCTGAACTTTCTGTCACCAAAATGTGAGGAAAATGTGTTTTTTTTAGCCAAAGTTTGAGGTTTGCAAAGGATTCTGGGTAACAGAACCTGGTCAGAGCCCCACAAGTCACCCCATCTTGGATTCCCCTAGGTCTCTAGTTTTCAAAAATGCACAGGTTTAGTAGGTTTCCCTAGGTGCCGGCTGAGCTAGAGGCCAAAATCAACAGGTAGGCACTTTGCAAAAAACACCTCTGTTTTCTTTCAAAAATTGTGCTGTGTCCACGTTGTGTTTTGGGGCGTTTCCTGTCACGGGCGCTAGGCCTACCCACACAAGTGAGGTATCATTTTTATCAGAGACTTGGGGGAACGCTGGATGGAAGGAAATTTGTGGCTCCTCTCAGATTCCAGAACTTTCTGTCACCGAAATGTGAGGAAAATGCTTTTTTTAGCCAAATTTTGAGGTTTGCAAAGGATTCTGGGTAACAGAACCTGGTCAGAGCCCCACAAGTCACCCCATCTTGGATTCCCCCAGGTCTCTAGTTTTCAAAAATGCACAGGTTTAGTAGGTTTCCCTAGGTGCCGGCTGAGCTAGAGGCCAAAACCTACAGGTAGGCACTTTGCAAAAAACACCTCTGTTTTCTTTCAAAAAATGTGATGTGTCCACGTTGCGTTTTGGGGCATTTCCTGTCGCGGGCGCTAGGCCTACCCACACAAGTGAGGTATCATTTTTATCGGGAGACTTGGGGGAACGCTGGATGGAAGGACATTTGTGGCTCCTCTCAGATTCCAGAACTTTCTGTCACCGAAATGTGAGGAAAACGTTTTTTTTAGCCAAATTTTGAGGTTTGCAAAGAATTCTGGGTAACAGAACCTGGTCAGAGCCCCACAAGTCACCCCATCTTGGATTCCCCTAGGTCTCTAGTTTTAAAAAATGCACAGGTTTAGTAGGTTTCCCTAGGTGCCGGCTGAGCTAGAGGCCAAAATCTACAGGTAGGCACTTTGCAAAAAACACCTCTGTTTTCTTTCAAAAAATGTGATGTGTCCACGTTGCGTTTTGGGGCATTTCCTGTCGCGGGCGCTAGGCCTACCCACACAAGTGAGGTATCATTTTTATCGGGAGACTTGGGGGAACGCTGGATGGAAGGAAATTTGTGGCTCCTCTCTGATTCCTGAACTTTCTGTCACCGAAATGTGAGGAAAACTTTTTTTTGAGCCACATTTTGAGGTTTGCAAAGGATTCTGGGTAACAGAACCTGGTCAGAGCCCCACAAGTCACCCCATCTTGGATTCCCCTAGGTCTCTAGTTTTCAAAAATGCACAGGTTTAGTAGGTTTCCCTAGGTGCCGGCTGAGCTAGAGGCCAAAATCTACAGTTAGGCACTTTGCAAAAAACACCTCTGTTTTCTTTAAAAAAAATGTGATGTGTCCACGTTGCGTTTTGGGGCATTTCCTGTCGCGGGCGCTAGGCCTACCCACACAAGTGAGGTATCATTTTTATCGGGAGACTTGGGGGAACGCTGGATGGAAGGAAATTTGTGGCTCCTCTCAGATTCCAGAACTTTCTGTCACCGAAATGTGAGGAAAACTTTTTTTTGAGCCAAATTTTGAGGTTTGCAAAGGATTCTGGGTAACAGAACCTGGTCAGAGCCCCACAAGTCACCCCATCTTGGATTCCCCTAGGTCTCTAGTTTTAAAAAATGCACAGGTTTAGTAGGTTTCCCTAGGTGCCGGCTGAGCAAGAGGCCAAAATATACAGGTAGGCACTTTGCAAAAAACACCTCTGTTTTCTTTAAAAAAATGTGATGTCTCCACGTTGCGTTTTGGGGCGTTTCCTGTCGCGGGGGCTAGGCCTACCCACACAAGTGAGATATCATTTTCATCGGGAGACTTGGGGGAACGCTGGGAGGAAGGAAATTTGTGGCTCCTCTCTGATTCCTGAACTTTCTGTCACCAAAATGTGAGGAAAATGTGTTTTTTTTAGCCAAAGTTTGAGGTTTGCAAAGGATTCTGGGTAACAGAACCTGGTCAGAGCCCCACAAGTCACCCCATCTTGGATTCCCCTAGGTCTCTAGTTTTCAAAAATGCACAGGTTTAGTAGGTTTCCCTAGGTGCCGGCTGAGCTAGAGGCCAAAATCTACAGGTAGGCACTTTGCAAAAAACACCTCTGTTTTCTTTCAAAAAATGTGCTGTGTCCACGTTGTGTTTTGGGGCGTTTCCTGTCACGGGCGCTTGGCCTACCCACACAAGTGAGGTATCATTTTTATCAGAGACTTGGGGGAACGCTGGATGGAAGGAAATTTGTGGCTTCTCTCAGATTCCAGAACTTTCTGTCACCGAAATGTGAGGTAAACGTTTTTTTTAGCCAAATTTTGAGGTTTGCAAAGGATTCTGGGTAACAGAACCTGGTCAGAGCCCCACAAGTCACCCCTCTTGGATTACCCTAGGTCTCTAGTTTTCAAAAATGCACAGGTTTAGTAGGTTTCCCTAGGTGCCGGCTGAGCAAGAGGCCAAAATCTACAGGTAGGCACTTTGCAAAAAACACCTCTGTTTTCTTTCAAAAAATGTGATGTGTCCACGTTGCGTTTTGGGGCATTTCCTGTCGCGGGCGCTAGGCCTACCCACACAAGTGAGGTATCATTTTTATCGGGAGACTTGGGGGAACGCTGGATGGAAGGAAATTTGTGGCTCCTCTCTGATTCCTGAACTTTCTGTCACCAAAATGTGAGGAAAATGTGTTTTTTTTAGCCAAAGTTTGAGGTTTGCAAAGGATTCTGGGTAACAGAACCTGGTCAGAGCCCCACAAGTCACCCCATCTTGGATTCCCCTAGGTCTCTAGTTTTAAAAAATGCACAGGTTTAGTAGGTTTCCCTAGGTGCCGGCTGAGCAAGAGGCCAAAATCTACAGGTAGGCACTTTGCAAAAAACACCTCTGTTTTCTTTAAAAAAATGTGATGTGTCCACGTTGCGTTTTGGGGCGTTTCCTGTCGCGGGGGCTAGGCCTACCCACACAAGTGAGATATCATTTTTATCGGGAGACTTGGGGGAACGCTGGGTGGAAGGAAATTTGTGGCTCCTCTCTGATTCCTGAACTTTCTGTCACCAAAATGTGAGGAAAATGTGTTTTTTGTAGCCAAAGTTTGAGGTTTGCAAAGGATTCTGGGTAACAGAACCTGGTCAGAGCCCCACAAGTCACCCCATCTTGGATTCCCCTAGGTCTCTAGTTTTCAAAAATGCACAGGTTTAGTAGGTTTCCCTAGGTGCCGGCTGAGCTAGAGGCCAAAATCAACAGGTAGGCACTTTGCAAAAAACACCTCTGTTTTCTTTCAAAAATTGTGCTGTGTCCACGTTGTGTTTTGGGGCGTTTCCTGTCACGGGCGCTAGGCCTACCCACACAAGTGAGGTATCATTTTTATCAGAGACTTGGGGGAACGCTGGATGGAAGGAAATTTGTGGCTCCTCTCAGATTCCAGAACTTTCTGTCACCGAAATGTGAGGAAAATGCTTTTTTTAGCCAAATTTTGAGGTTTGCAAAGGATTCTGGGTAACAGAACCTGGTCAGAGCCCCACAAGTCACCCCATCTTGGATTCCCCCAGGTCTCTAGTTTTCAAAAATGCACAGGTTTAGTAGGTTTCCCTAGGTGCCGGCTGAGCTAGAGGCCAAAACCTACAGGTAGGCACTTTGCAAAAAACACCTCTGTTTTCTTTCAAAAAATGTGATGTGTCCACGTTGCGTTTTGGGGCATTTCCTGTCGCGGGCGCTAGGCCTACCCACACAAGTGAGGTATCATTTTTATCGGGAGACTTGGGGAAACGCTGGATGGAAGGAAATTTGTGGCTCCTCTCAGATTCCAGAACTTTCTGTCACCGAAATGTGAGGAAAACTTTTTTTTTAGCCAAATTTTGAGGTTTGCAAAGGATTCTGGGTAACAGAACCTGGTCACAGCCCCACAAGTCACCCCATCTTGGATTCCCCTAGGTCTCTAGTTTTAAAAAATGCACAGGTTTAGTAGGTTTCCCTAGGTGCCGGCTGAGCAAGACGCCAAAATCTACAGGTAGGCACTTTGCAAAAAACACCTCTGTTTTCTTTCAAAAAATTTGCTGTGTCCACGTTGTGTTTTGGGGCGTTTCCTGTCACGGGCGCTAGGCCTACCCACACAAGTGAGGTATCATTTTTATCAGAGACTTGGGGGAACGCTGGATGGAAGGAAATTTGTGGCTCCTCTCAGATTCCAGAACTTTCAGTCACCAAAATGTGAGGAAAACATTTTTTTTAGCCAAATTTTGAGGTTTGCAAAGGATTCTGGGTAACAGAACCTGGTCAGAGCCCCACAAGTCACCCCATCTTGGATTCCCCTAGGTCTCTAGTTTTCAAAAATGCACAGGTTTAGTAGGTTTCCCTAGGTGCCGGCTGAGCTAGAGGCCAAAATCTACAGGTAGGCACTTTGCAAAAAACACCTCTGTTTTCTTTCAAAAAATTTGCTGTGTCCACGTTGTGTTTTGGGGCGTTTCCTGTCATGGGCGCTCGGCCTACCCACACAAGTGAGGTATAATTTTTATCAGAGACTTGGGGGAACGCTGGATGGAAGGAAATTTGTGGCTTCTCTCAGATTCCAGAACTTTCTGTCACCGAAATGTGAGGAAAACGTTTTTTTTTAGCCAAATTTTGAGGTTTGCAAAGGATTCTGGGTAACAGAACCTGGTCAGAGCCCCACAAGTCACCCCATCTTGGATTCCCCTAGGTCTCTAGTTTTCAAAAATGCACAGGTTTAGTAGGTTTCCCTAGGTGCCGGCTGAGCTAGAGGCCAAAATCAACAGGTAGGCACTTTGCAAAAAACACCTCTGTTTTCTTTCAAAAAATGTGCTGTGTCCACGTTGTGTTTTGGGGCGTTTCCTGTCACGGGCGCTAGGCCTACCCACACAAGTGAGGTATCATTTTTATCAGAGACTTGGGGGAACGCTGGATGGAAGGAAATTTGTGGCTCCTCTCAGATTCCAGAACTTTCTGTCACCGAAATGTGAGGAAAACATTTTTTTTAGCCAAATTTTGAGGTTTGCAAAGGATTCTGGGTAACAGAACCTGGTCAGAGCCCCACAAGTCACCCCATCTTGGATTCCCCTAGGTCTCTAGTTTTCAAAAATGCACAGGTTTAGTAGGTTTCCCTAGGTGCCGGCTGAGCTAGAGGCCAAAATCTAAAGGTAGGCACTTTGCAAAAAACACCTCTGTTTTCTTTCAAAAAATGTGATGTGTCCACGTTGCGTTTTGGGGCATTTCCTGTCGCGGGCGCTAGGCCTACCCACACAAGTGAGGTATCATTTTTATCGGGAGACTTGGGGGAACGCTGGGTGGAAGGAAATTCGTGGCTCCTCTCTGATTCCTGAACTTTCTGTCACCAAAATGTGAGGAAAATGTGTTTTTTTTAGCCAAAGTTTGAGGTTTGCAAAGGATTCTGGGTAACAGAACCTGGTCAGAGCCCCACAAGTCACCCCATCTTGGATTCCCCTAGGTCTCTAGTTTTCAAAAATGCACAGGTTTAGTAGGTTTCCCTAGGTGCCGGCTGAGCTAGAGGCCAAAATCTACAGGTAGGCACTTTGCAAAAAACAACTCTGTTTTCTTTCAAAAAATTTGCTGTGTCCACGTTGTGTTTTGGGGCGTTTCCTGTCACGGGCGCTCGGCCTACCCACACAAGTGAGGTATCATTTTTATCAGGAGACTTGGGGGAACACTGGGTGGAAGGAAATTTGTGGCTCCTCTCTGATTCTAGAACTATCTGTCACCAAAATGTGAGGAAAACGTGTTATTTTAGCCAAATTTTGAGGTTTGCAAAGGATTCTGGGTAACAGAACCTGGCCAGAGCCCCACAAGTCACCCCATCTTGGATTCCCCTAGGTCTCTAGTTTTAAAAAATGCACAGGTTTGGTAGGTTTCCCTGGGTGCCGGCTGAGCTAGAGGCCAAAATCTACAGGTAGGCACTTTGCAAAAAACACCTCTGTTTTCTTTAAAAAAATTTGATGTGTCCACGTTGCGTTTTGTGGCATTTCCTGTCGCGGGCGCTAGGCCTACCCACACAAGTGAGGTATCATTTTTATCGGGAGACTTGGGGGAACGCTGGGTGGAAGGAAATTTGTGGCTCCTCTCTGATTCCAGAACTTTCTGTCACTAAAATTTGAGGAAAATGTGTTTTTTTTAGCCAAAGTTTGAGGTTTGCAAAGGATTCTGGGTAACAGAACCTGGTCAGAGCCCCACAAGTCACCCCATCTTGGATTCCCCTACGTCTCTAGTTTTAAAAAATGCACAGGTTTGGTAGGTTTCCCGAGGTGCCGGCTGAGCTAGAGGCCATAATCTACAGGTAGGCACTTTGCAAAAAACACCTCTGTTTTCTTTAAAAAAATGTGATGTGTCCACGTTGCGTTTTGGGGCGTTTCCTGTCGCGGGCGCTAGGCCTACCCAGACAAGTGAGGTATCATTTTTATCGGGAGACTTGGGGGAACATAGATTAGCAAAACAAGTGTTATTGCCCCTTGTCTTTCTCTAAATTTTTTCCTTCCAAATATTAGAGTGTAAAAAATACATCTATTTGAGAAAAGCCCTGCAATTCACATGCTAGTATGGTCACCCCGGAATTCAGAGATCTGCAAATAACCACTGCTCCTCAACACCTTATCTTGTGCCCTTTTTGTAAATACAAAGGTTTTCTTGATAGCTATTTTTTCACTCTTTATATTTCAGCAAATTAATTGCTGTATACCCGGTATACAATGAAAACGCACTGCAGGGTGCAGCTCATTTATGGGCTCTGGGTACCTAGGGTTCTTGATGAACCTACAAGCCCTATATAGCCCCGCACCCAGAGGAGGCCAGCAGGCGTAACGGTATATTGCTTTCGAAAATCTGACATTGCAGGAAAAAGTTACAGAGTAAAACGTAGAGAAAAATTGATGTTTTTTTCACCTCAATTTCAATATTTTTCTTTTTCAGTTGGTATTTTCTGTAGTAAACCCTTGTAGGATCTACACAAATTACCCCATGCTGAATTCAGAATTGTGTCTACTTTTCAGAAATGTTGCGGTTTCTGGGATCCAGCATTGGTTTCATGCCCATTTCTGTCACTGACTGGAAGGAGGCTGAAAGCACAAAAAATCGTAAAAATGGGGTATGTCCCAGTAAAATGCCAAAATTGTGTTGAAAAATTGGGTTTGCCTGTTCCTGAAAGCTGGGAAGCTGGTGATTTTAGCACCGCAAACCCTTTGTTGATGCCATTTTCAGGGAAAAAACCACAAGCCTTCTTCTGCAGCCCCTTTTTCCAATTTTTTTGAAAAAAATGAAATTTTCACTGTATTTTGGCTAATTTCTTGGCCTCCTTCTGGGGAACGCACAAAGTCTGGGTACCTCTAGAATCCCTAAGATGTTGGAAAAAAAGGACGCAAATTTGGCGTGGGTAGCTTATGTGAACAAAAATTTATGAGGGCCTAAGCGCGAACTGCCCCAAATAGCCAAAAAAAGGCTCGGCACAGGAGGGGGAAAAGGCCTGGCAGCGAAGGGGTTAAATGCTGCATACATACTTTACACATTAGCTTTTAAGTTAAGCCTGACTGCTTTGGGCAAAGCTACCAGAAGATTAAAAACAAGTTAATTTAGTGCCTTTTGCTGTTCACCCTGACAAGGACCTCATTTATTATTTTATTGCGGCTTCCACCCTTCTCAACTAATAACCCAATTTCTTACACATATCCCCTTTTCAGTATACCTGTAAAAGATTACGAGCTGTTTGTCCACTTGTTGTTTCAGTTCCAAGTTCTCATTAAACAATAAGGGGTTGCTCCACAAAGAGCTCAGAACTGTTGTACAATCAGGGCTCATTTCAGCCGGTCACCCAGTTTCCCAGAGGTGAGGAGATATCCCCTGGAGTCTGACCTGAAAGAAGAACATTTGTTGTCCTGTAATGCATGGAGGATCCTGCCTGAGGAATAGGGAAGGAGTAAGTGTGTCTGGGCCCGAGCAACGACCTGATCTAGTCGGTCTGACAGAATTGCGGGAAAGCATGGCTGGAGTGCTCAATGCCTCAAGCCGGTCATCTGCATTGTAGCAGAGGATCTGCTCCACTGCCAAAGTGTGCCTGAGTGAATAGCCACATCAACTGTGCTGTTGCAGCTATAGCTACACTTCCACTTTGTGCCCGATCAGTCTGCACCACTGAAGAAAAGTGTGCAACCAAGTTGAAATACTTGATAGGTGTGCTACTAGAGACTTTTCTGTTGTAGTCATGGCACTTGCCCATTGTGTGCCTGATCAGTCTGCACTGCTAAAGATGAAACCCAAATAACCCCATTACATTTGCCACAAGTGTGCCTCAACGAACTTGTATAGTGGCAGCAAGGGTACCGTTCCAATTGTGTGCCCATGTGTACTAAATTGCAAAAAAAGGATGTGAAGCCATTGGGGGTGCTGATCCGAAGTGCATTCCATCGGAACTCATTCAGCTGCTATTGCAGCAACTTGAAGTGACTCAGACGGTGTCCTCAGATGTGCATCCAGAAGCGGGATTTATAACTGCATTGCATAGGAAGGACCAAGCTGCTTTGTAAATCTACTCACCCCAAGACAACAGGAGGCCCTGATACAATCTGTGGTCCCAATTGCTAACAACCAAGTACTCAGAAGAGGGCCACCATCTAAGGATAGATCCCTTTTGTAATTCCAACTTTGCTGGGGTACATCTGTACCCCTACATTCGTGTAGTGTGTATTATCATGTTTTACTGTGCATTAAGGTACTTGTCTTTTTCCAAAGATAAGCACTGGGCTGGAAAATTAGATAATGCACTGTAGATTGTCAGTTGAATCTTAACCCTGCTACAGGGAACACTGCCAAATTCTACTATAAAAAATCCAGAAAATAGTTTGAGGATTTAACTGATCCGAAAAGATCTCTGGCTCTCTGAAGCTGGTTCTCTGAAGCTCTAGATCGTGTAGCTCCTACAAAATCTATGACTCAGAGCTGCTCAAGGCCTTTTGTGAGAAGAAAGCCTACTGTAAGCAGCTGGAACGGAACGCGTGTAGCTTCCTGCATATGACAGGGATGCAAAAGTATTTGTATAAAAGGGCACTGGCCAGCTTTCACAAACCCTCCCATAGAGCTCAGAAAGGGTTTATTGCATCTTCTATTGATGCTGCTATGAAGAAACCTCAGGCTTTCTTCAGCATTGTTAACTCTTTTCTCTCCCCAAGGCCTATGCGTAACTCTTTAACACCCTCTGCTCACGTGTGTGAAGAACTTGCTGATTTCTTTTCAAACAAAATTAAAACAATTTATCATCAGTTTCCCAACCAGGGTACAGAGGAAGGTACACTAGATATGATGCCTCCTACAGGCCCGGCGTTGACGGATTTCAAACCTGTCGAACCAGCCATGCTACTGTCTAACTAAAGTCTGACTTGCCCCAGGACTGGTGCTTCCCTGACATTCTGAAATTAGTTTTGCCAATAGTCTATCCTATTCTCAACAAATTATTGAACAAATTCTTGAAGACAACTACTGTTCAGATAAGGTGAAAACAGGTCCTACTACTTCCTCTGCTCAAAAAATCGAATGTAGATTCCAAGTTACTCTTTAGACCAATCTCCCTCATTCCTGTAGCAGTTAAAATGCTGTAGAACGTGGCTGATAAACAGATCTGCCTATTCCTGGAATCTAATGCTCTCCCCCATGATACACAGTCTGTCTTTTTGGCCAGGTTACAGCACTGAGTTTGCTTTACTGCAGGTATCAGAATTTATCAAGCTCAATCTTGATCTGGATGTGTCTGCAATGGTCATTCTTTTAGACTTCTCATTAGCATTCAACATGGTCTCGTACTCCATCCTGCTTAAGAGACTTGGGAAGATTGTAATTCAAGAGAACACACTGGCCTAGATTAAATCATATTTGGAGGATAGGTCTTAGGTGGTGTTTCATGCTCCCTTCTTCTCAGACCCCATGCCTCTCGAATACGGGGTGCCTCAGGGCTCTGCCCTGAGCAACTCGCTTTTCAGTGTCTACATGGAAACCCTGGCCAAGCTAGTTGAATCCTGAGGTTTGAAGGTAATTTCATATGCTGATGACAAGCAGCTTCTGCCCTCTTTTCAGGATGAGGCACGTGACACCCTCAAGTCCTTCAAGGACTCTCAATCCTGATAAAATGGAAATTTTCTTTTTCAGCACTAGCACAATCCCTGTCTCTCTCAGCTGGTGGCCATCTGAGTTGGGGGCTTCTCCCTCCCTCTCTTTCTGTGTCAGAAATTTGGGCATTAAATTTGACTCAGCTCTGTCTTTTGAACGTCAGGTCAAAGTGTTCTCTGTTAGCTACTTTGCTACACTGAAGTCCCTTAGAAGGACGCTACATCTGTTTCCTGGGACATCCTGTAAGAACATTGTCCATGCCCTAGTCACCTTTAAATAAGACTACTGCATCCGTCTTTACCTGGGTTTGCCAGCTTACCTTCTGCAGTGGAGGCAGATTATCAAAAGTGCCACCACACACCGTATTCTTAAGGTCCAGATATGTCCCCTGGTGTCCAATCTTCTCCACCAGCTGCACTAGCTTCCTGTAATCGGCTGCACCAAAGTCAAGGCTCCAATCCTCACCTATATAGCACCGGAATACAACTGAGATGCACATGCAGGACCTATTGTCAGAGTAGATCCATCAGGTTTGATTCCTGGAGGATTCTGCACATTCCGAGGGTCCACAGGGCTAGACGTGATGGAAGATCTTTTACCTTTCTGATGGCAAAACCTTACAATTGGCTTCTGTCCATCCTTCACTTTGCTCCCTCAGAAAGGATCTTTAAGGAAGACCTGAAGAACAACCTGCTTAATGATTAGGTTGGCTGTCTAGTAATCTAATCTTTTCCCTTGGGTGGTATTGCTGTTAGTGCTCGGACACTCCCTCAAGAGCAGCTGTGTGCTCTATAAATGCCACTGTATTAGATTGTATTGTGCAAATGTTCTGATACAGCTTTTCCCAAGCATATGGATAGATTCACTGACTTTTTAAAAGTGACCTCTGTCCTCCTTAGGTACTTTTTAAAGTACATATTGCCCATTATCTATAAAACAAGTTTCACATGCTTATTCTACAAAAATGTCCTTATTCTCTTCTCATGAAATGTCCTGCTGGTATGCATATTGTAACAAACTACCTTATGTTCCCTGGAGCAAGACCTCTGCTTATGCATTAGGGTGTTTGAGGTTTGGCCCCGCAAACCTGTCAGGAACAGAGGCACAGACCTCATTGCATTGCTGGTCAGAAAGCAGTGCAGTGAGATTTGTACATTTTGCACATTCCATTCCCATATGCCATTTTTGACTTGGTGCAGGGCTACTGTAGGGAAGATGACAATAACAAAAATCTACTGACACCTTTATAGTGTTCTGTCTTCCACCACCTAGGCAAAATAGGAACCGTGAAGTATATCAGGGACAGGAATTTAGTGACATTATTGAAATGCATATGGCCACTAAGACTTGCAACTATAAATATAGTTCCTGACCCAATGGTTGAAAGGCTAGGTGGCCTTCTGTAATCAACAGGACACTGTCCCTTTAGGACACATTGCTTGTTAGAGCTAAGGCATGTTATAAAAATAGTCATGCACCAGCTTTTTAATACACATAAATGTGGGTCTGTGGATGCAGCGTGATGCTCCCTTTCCCCTACAAGTCCCTATTGCAAATTAAGGCCTGTGGACTCTGAAAGTATCACCACACCCTTATAAGGGGCACCTTCCAAAGTATCACACCAAGTATGCCATAGGACTTAATTCAAGCAAGGAAAATGGGCAAATTCACCTTCTAGTTATGTAGTGAAATTTACTAATAATTGGAGTGCAGTGGGCCATTTCAACCCCTGCATAGCACAACAAAATTAAAGTTATTTATTCATATCAAAGTTACTCTCTTGAATTACATTCATACTGCTTCTTAGGTTATTCAGTAGTTTCTGGTGAGTCAAAATTTGTTCCAGAAACTATAATGACATAGGTTTACACTGTAACATACTGGTTCACATTATGGGCCTATGCAATTAGATTTTTCTTAAATAGCTATCAGGCGTTGAGACTTGTAAGTCATGGCTCCATCCTAATTTATCAATAGTAATAAATAGAATATTTTAATGTAGATTGATAGGTAGTTAAATGTAATTTAACATGTCATGAATAATGTAATATGTGAAGTCATAAGCAGTGCATGATAAAGGGCACAAGTTATAGTAAGCAAACTATAACTGGTGAATTTCAGATAGTTATTGCTTTTTCAACATTTTTATCTCATTTCTACCCTATAACATCACTTTAACTTTGATTTTTTCCAGTGAATTTCTAGGGTTTTTGATTATATTCAGCCAACTCCCTCACTGCACATGGCAAAAGGGTTTTAGGGTGCAGGGCCTGGCAGCTGAAATCTGACAGATTTTGGGCCACAGGCCCTGCTCCCAACCATGCAGCAGCTGGCCATCCCCCCACAGAGCACAACCTCTAGTCAGGATGTGTGCTGTGGGGAATTGGCTGCAGAGCCAGGCCTCTGGCCAGACCCTGTGCCCATCTCCTTGTGGTAGCCACCATGCAAGTCTACGTGTAGAGGTATTATGAGGTGGCAGGTGGAGTGGGAGCTCCTGCATGAGTAAACATGTACTTCAGTGGTGGGCTATACTGGGTCTCTCAGTAGTATCGCCATGAAACCCATAGCATGATTTTATTTTTTTACATTTTGGCTCCGTGGCTGGGAGTGAGTCCATCTGCATCCCCTCACAAGTACCAGCGAGTCATGGAGTCCATATCCTGCCCCCCCATACTATTTTTGCAATTTGTTTTCAGGACACTGGGACCGAGCCCCGGAGCACTTGTAATGGCAGTCACAACATTTTTTTCAGAGTTGCAACTACCCAATTAAATTGCCCGCTTCTGTGATTTTGGGACCAGGCCCAAGGTGCAGAAACGGCCAACAGGAGAATTGGCCAATTGAAGGTCCCTCTTATATTAATTTTCTAGACTGTAGGAATCCTGAGGGATTAGTGGTCCATTTATACCTAAGTTTTTAACCCCTTCAAGCCCAATCCAAACACCAAACACCATTTAAATGTATCTTTCTTGAAAACTGCTGGAAATATGTATACCAACTGCTATGGCAATTAACATGGGAAATCAATGTTTGGGTCCCCCTCTTCTTCTAGGCCCCTGCTTCACAGATTGCCACAAAACTTTTCATGAAGGAGCTGAGGTAGATGATTGTTTCTTTTCAGAAAGTTTCATAAAGATTTAATGACCAGAGTTATTAGCAAAACAAAAAATGTTCTTTCTATTGAAACTTTGATCAAACAATAACTACAAAATGACAAGCACCACTGTGTAAAATACATGCACACACACACACACATTCAAATACACACACACACAGGCACAACAGACACACACACTCTTCAGTCCATTCTGCAATATAGAAAGAGACTCAGGCTCCTCGGGTTTGAAGCAAAGCTGTTTATTGCATCAAAAGGCTGCTGCTCAAGGAGAACCATACCATATGATGGCAGGTGCATGGGTATACCACTTTCTGGGTTGGAGGATGCAGAATGTGTGAATACACAACAATGGTAAGTCCAACACTATATGAGGCTTATGCTTCTTTATGTACCTGTGACTGTGCTCTGTGGAGCTATCTTGCAGTTGCTGCTTTGCCTGGTGAAAGGGGACAAGACTGGACTTTGTTGTGCATTCCTGCTTGTGAAGAGATCTCCAAAGGCTTGTCCTGAGCTTGCCTCCTGTTGTTGAAGTCTCGGCCATCAAAGACTTCCCCTGCCACACTTGGACTCTCTGCTGAGACTCCTGCCCTGCCAAGTGGTGCCCTATCCTGTTCCTGGGGCCTTGACAGGTGAAGCTGGCAGACCAAGATTGAAAATCCACGCACAGACCGCTGCCTCCGAGATGCGGCTGAAAAAACGGTGCGCCGCCGGCTCCGCAGCTGAAATTGGCACAGCGCTTGCAGTGCGGCTGGAAGAGCGACGCTTGCGGCTGGAGAAACGATGCGCTGCGTCGATGACGGAGGGTGATAATGTCACAACCCACACAGCGCGGTTTTGCTAACACTGTACGGCAGGATTTTCGATGCAAACCTTGCTAGGTGCAAAAAAACTATGTAATGCCTGCCCGGACCCGAATGCTGTCCGGATCGATGCATCGCTCTCCTGCGGAGAGGAAAAATGACACACGCCAACCAGACCAGAGAAAGAGAAACAATGCACGGTCTCGCTTGCGGGTGAGAAATCAACACACTGCTTACTTTTTTCGATGCACACTCACCTGTGCATATTATTTTGATGCTACCCAGGTACTTTTCAACACTAACAGTGTTTTACCTGTTTACAAACGGATTTAAGACTCTTTTTCTTTTAAAATTAATAACTTGACTTGTGTACATTGGATTTTTGTAATTTTGGCCTTGTTTTGTTTAGATAAATATTTTCTATTTTTCTAAACCTTTGTTGTGTTATTTTGTAGTTTTTTGGTTAAGTTACTGTGTGTGTTGTTACTTTTTATACTTGACAGGCATGGCAAGCTGCCTTCCATTCTATTATTTTCTACTATTGCAAAAGTTTGCTAGGAGTACTGAAGCAAACATTTTATTTGCTAAAACAAATATATATTGACAACTGCAGACCATGAGCAGACTGAGGAGAATACCAGCACCAGACAACTGTATCAGAAATTGGAGACCTGGCAAAGAAAAAACTTAGCAAATAGTGGGTGGCCACCTCACTACAAAAAGTATATTGAGGTGATAAGAACATTGAGGGGACTGAGAATCTTCGCTACTGCCTTCTATGAAAACCCATACCCTGACATGCTACAGTACTGCCTCTCTCTATCTCTGTCTTTGTCTATCTCTGTTTTTATGTACAACAATGGGACCTGTGTAGTCCATGATGGCATCACGTGCCAGATTCTAGTCACCGTTTATGATAATGTGAGGTGTGCATAGCTCAGTTATGAGTCTATTGAGGTGAAGAAAAAGGTGGACTTAGTAACAGTAGGGGCATAGATAGAGTCCACACTGAGCATGTAGTGCCTACACTGAGTTTAGTGAATACATACCTATCCCCTCCTCTGTTCAGGTTTGAAGTACTGGGCAGGGGAGGGATTTGTGAATAAGGATAACCATACTGTATTTCTTGGAACTTGATGCAGTTGGAGGGAGTTGATTGGGCCCATGTCCGTTGGAAGTCCTGCAGCTATACACAACTTTCCCCACTTAGTCTTTCTTAAGTGTCTCTGTTCCTTTCACCGAAAGGTGAGTAACTTGTATGAGGGCTATGTAATTTGTTTCATAAGCCAAATGTGATAACATATTTTTGTGCCTGACATAAGGTGTAAACCCATTTACGCTGAGTGTAACAATAGTGACGGGCCAAAAATCCATGACAGGGGGAGACGGGAATGTATGTAGTCAACTCACAAGGTGCAAGGAGAGGAAACGATGAGAAGGCGAGACGAAATCTGTCTCTGTGACCACTGGAATAAGGGTAAATATATGTCCAAGAGTAGAACATGGGACGGGTGAGGAAATATGTAACACGGGTAATGGTGATCTTTATGGTTCTGCTGAGTATGAGAACACAATGATGGCTGCAGTGTCAAAGAATGCAGCGTGTTGTGAAAACGTTTGTGTAGAGCAGATAAAGGAAAGTTGCAATTTAGGATGATCGTGTGTGCTGCATGTAGGACTGTCAATGTTAGGTTGAGACTAGGCCTAGGTGAAATTTTTATTATGCTGGATTAATCAGAGTAATTTTAGTAATCATGAATTACTCTTCTGATGCGAAATTACCCAAATTTGCAATTATGTCATTTTAAGAAATTAAGAGTAATTTGGGGCAAAAGTCCTACCACAAGTGCACAGAAACAACAAAGAGAGGCCCAGATTTACAAAGGATTTGAGTCAGGTTTGTCTTACTTTTTTAATGCAGACCTGACACAAATCGACAGACCAAAGCAAATTGGCATGTTGCATTGGTTTGTAAGTAAAAGTAATGCAAAGCGCTGCTGTGCCTTACTCTGCATGAATGGGGCATTGCATGAGTGGTACGCAAGCGTTTCTACGCAACCACCCATGATTTTTGATACAAGACCATATCTACTAGCAATAGTAGACAGGGTTGTGCAAGAAAAAGTAACACCACTTGAAAGCAGGTGGTAAAAAGGAGAAATGCATCTTTTTCTCCTAACTTTCCTCACTTTGCATATGTGCTGAGCTGTACAGCACACATTGAAAGTGGGATTTTTTTTAAAGTTAGTCTAAACATAGTATTTTGTATTGGAAGAGTAGCCTTCCAGTACAAAATGTAGATTTTCCTAGCAACTTATAACGGAAAGTCTTAATTTTATTAAAGACATGGAGGCGAGTATTATGCTTCTCTATCTTGCTTTATTTCGAACAGCAGCAGTCAAGAGAAAACTACATTTCCCATGAGGCTGAAGGAACACACAGCCAATGGGGAAGAAAAACATATCAGCAAGGCCACCAATAACATGCTCGAACATACTATAAACAGTATACTTGACTGTGACCAGCCCTCTTTCTTGGTGCGAGGAAGCTAGACTGTGTGAGAAAATAATGGAATAATAGAAACAACTATGGCAACTGCTAGAATTAGGGAACAAAGGGCCAGATGTACCAAAGGATTTTACCCATTCTGTGTCTATGGGAAAAAGCTTTCGTACATATGGCCCAAAGTTCTTTGCAGAAGTTCATCCATGACTTGAGGAGCGAGGAGGTCCAGGACGGTGAGATGGGAGATCTGGCTTGATGATGTTGGAGACATTGTCCAGCAATCAAGAAGGGTTCTGAGGTTGGTTTGTTGTTGCTGTCGGAGGGAAGAAGAATCGACAAAGATTAGAGCATCTGAGGTGGGATAATACTCGCCTCCGTGTCTTTAATAAAATTAAGACTTTCCGTTATAAGTTACTAGGAAAATCTACATTTTATGGCAAGACCGGAGGCTCCTATTATGCTTTTTTAAAGCATGTTAACAATTATTGAGGTAGCTGTATGAACTGGTTTACAATAGAAGGTTCTGAAGACATAATCATTGGACCAGTCGGCCGATCTCAGAATGTCCTCCAATCTGGAGCCTACCCAGAATGCTTTGGAGGCTATGGCACCCCTGGAAGAGTGAGCTCTGAATACGGAAGTATCTATGCCCGCTAAGGTCATGACCCAGCGGACCCATCTGGCTAGAGTAGCAGATGAAACAGGTTTATGGGGTTTGCGGAAAGAAATGAGGAGTTGGGAAGAGGACGTTCTGAGATTGGCTGTGCGGTCTTCATAGGCTTTGAGACATTGTCCTACACATAATTTGGGTTGATTGGGGAAATAAGGGTAAAATACTGAACGTATATTCGTTTTCGTACCTTTGTTGATGGTAAATAAAACACCTGTAGGAGAACATTGACAAGATGATACATCTAATGCTTTGACATCTGATAGGCGTTTGATAGATACTAAACATAATAACATTGTTAGCTTGGCTGAAAGCATCTTTAGAGACAGGTCAGCATTGTCTTGCCATGAAATAAACAGATTTAAAACAACATTGACATCCCAAAGTTTAGAATATTTGGGTAACGGTGGGAAAGAAAACTTTACTCCCTTGAGAAGGCGGCATACCAGGGGGTGTTCCCCGATTGGTTTTCCGTTGTTGTGGGTATGATGTAGGGAAATAGCTGACCTGTAGAGATTAATTGTCCTGTAAGACTTACCTGTACTGGCTTGGGCCGCCAGGAAATTTACAATATAATTTAAATCTGTTGAAAAGGGATCGATATTCCTTCCCATACACCAGCTTGACCAAAGCGACCAGGCGGATTTGTACAACTTTCTAGTGCCGGGGGCCCAGGCGTTGTTAATGAAGTCTGAAGCTTCTGTTGAAATCGGGACGGTAGGTTGGGTATACCTGAAACCTTCCAGGCCGAAAGGGTGAGAGTATTGTTGAGAATGAGAGGATGAGGAGAACCGATGGGATTCCGAAGGAGGGAAGGAAAAGTTGGGAGGAGGACTGGGAAGTCGATAGTTAATTCGAGGAGAGGGGGAAACCATACTTGAGATTGCCAGAATGGAGCTATGAGGATTAAAGAAGCTTTTTGGCGTCTGACTTGGGCGAGAACTCTGGTAATCATTAGGAAAGGAGGGAAGGCATAATTGAGAGTAGATGACCAGTGGTGAAGAAAAGCATCGGAAGCTAGGGCCAAAGGATCCGGGAGCCAACTGAAGAACAGAGGGAGTTGCGTATTTAGATGAGACGCAAATAGGCCTATTTTGAAAGGACCCCATTTGTGAAGGAGAGATTGAAAGACTGAGGGGTGAAGTTTCCAGGTGCTGAAGTCTCTGAGGAAACGGGAGTGCCAGTCTGCAACGTTGTTGAGGGGACCTGGAAGATATTCTGCTAACAGGGAAATTTTGATGTGAAGGCAGAATTCCCATAGGCTTTTTGCCAGGTCTGCTAGGGGTTTTGACCTGGTGCCCCCTAAGTGGTTTATGTAGCGGACAGCTGACACATTGTCCATACGGAGGAGTATGGTACATTGGACTCGGTTTTTTGCGAGGCTCTTGATTGCAAAGGAGCCCGCAAGCATCTCTAAATAGTTGATATGCAATTTGGACTCCTCTGAAGACCAGAAACCTCCAGTCGAGATTGCGCCACATCGGGCGCCCCAGCCTGTCAGACTTGCATCTGATTCTAACACAAGATCTGGGGCTGATGGAAAGATAGTCTTGCCGTTCCAGGTGTCTAAATGGTTTATCCACCAT
Source organism: Pleurodeles waltl (assembly GCF_031143425.1). Taxonomy (NCBI): domain Eukaryota; kingdom Metazoa; phylum Chordata; class Amphibia; order Caudata; family Salamandridae; genus Pleurodeles; species Pleurodeles waltl. Next base: position 903,960,845 of record NC_090437.1, read on the forward strand.
TGGAGTTCTAGACGGGACTCTTGGTCGAGATTGATATTTTCTGAATAGGAGAGGCCTCTTCTGAGGTGCCGGATTTTTAGCCTCTGGAGAGCTCGATAATGAAGAGGGCCGGGGAAGATGGCTTGGATTGAGGAGGCAAGAAGGCCTATGACTCTGGCTAGGGACCGGAGAGAGAATTGAGAACTCTGAAGCAGTTTCAGGAACTCTGATTTCGTGGACTTTACCTTTTGTTGTGGAAGTGGCAGTATGGCTGTTGAAGAGTCGATTATGAAACCCAGAAATTCTATCCTTTTTGAAGGGATAAACACAGATTTTTCTTTGTTGACAAGAAAACCCAATTGGGATAAGAGAGAACATGTGATTTGGAGGTGGTATTGAAGGGAGTGATAGTCCTGGTGCATTAGTAGGATGTTGTCTAGGTAAATGAGCAATCTGACTCCCAAAGACCTGAGGTGAGTCGTGATTGGTTTCATTATTTTTGTAAAGCACCAGGGTGCTGAGGAGAGGCCGAACGGAAGGGAGGAGAAATGAAAAGTTTGTCCTTGCCATTGAAATTGGAGAAATTTTCTGTGTGTTATATGTATGGGCACGGATAAATATGCGTCTTGGAGATCCAGACGAACTATGTAATCGTGGGGAAGAAGGATATCTCTTAAGTGAATAATGGTTTCCATTTTTAAGTGTCTGTATACGACAAATCGGTTGAAATTCCTTAGGTTGATGACTGGTCTTGGTTTTTTGTTCTTCTTTTGGACTAAAAAGAGGGTGCTGAGAAAACCGGAGGGGTCCGGACGGGATGTCTGAATGGCTTGTTTGAGGAGGAGTGACTGGATTTCTGATGAAATTAGGGATGTCATTTCTGAAGAGAAGAAAAGGGGGGGAGGGAGGGATGTTTGGTGTGGTACCGAATAAAGTTCTATGGTGTAACCTTGTACTGCATTGAGTACCCATGGATCTGAAGTAATGCTCTTCCATTTTTGTACGACGAAGACGGCCGCCTATAGGAGGAAGGCCATAATTGGGGCTTACCTTGTTGGTAATTGAACCTGGATCCGCGTTGTCCACGGCCACGGGAGCCTCTGTAGCGTTGGGGATAGAATTGAGGCTTGTAGGGCTGTGTATTGTAGTTGGGATTGTAGGAATTGTAGGTATTGAAGGAGCCTCTGGATCTGAAGGAACGGCCGGTAAAGCGGCGCCTGCCTGTACTGGCCTTGCCAAAAACACCTTGGAGGAAAACTTTTTTAATTGATTGCTGTGCCTTGACTATGGAGGCAAAGGTGGAGACGAACTTTCCCAAATCCTTTATAAAAGAATCTCCAAAGAGGAGGCCATCGGCTTTGACACCAGGGACAATGAAAGCTAGATTGGCCAGTTTAGGGTCCAATTTGAGTAGGAGACCTTTCTGTCGTTCATGGATAACAGCAGAATTGGCGCTGCCCAGGAGGCAAAAGGCTCTCTGTATTCACAAGGATAGTTCTGCAGGATCAATGTCAATGTTCTCAGATTTGGCTGATTCTGCCATGTCGAAAATTCTAGCCAGAGGACCTACCAGATCTAAAAGTTTGTCCTGGCAGTTACACCAGGCTTTATCAATGCCTTTACCGAATTTGGAAAAGAAGGTGAGGAGGGATTGGTCGATAGATGGGGTAGAGGTAATATTGGATGAAAGGGAAGGTCTGAGGCATTCTGATCTGAGTTTGGACCTAGTGGGTTTATCAAGTGGAAGTCTGAGTCTGGAGGAGATATAGGGGGTCATTCTAACCCTGGCGGTCCAAGACCGCCAGGGCTAAAATGACGGGGACATCGCCAACAGGGTGGCGGTGCCCCGCTGGGCATTCTGACCGCGGCGGTTCGGCCGCGGTCAGAAGTGGAAAACCGGCGGTCTCCCGCCGGTTTTCCGCTGCCCAAATGAATCCTCCATGGCGGCGCAGCAAGCAAGCTGCGCCGCCATGGAGGATTCTGACACCCCATACCGCCATCCTGTTCCTGGCGGTTCTCCCGCCAGGAACAGGATGGCAGTATGGGGTGTCGCGGGGCCCCTGGGGGCCCCTGCAGTGCCCATGCCAATGACATGGGCACTGCAGGGGCCCCCGTAAGAGGGCCCCAAAAAGAATTTCAGTGTCTGCTTTGCAGACACTGAAATTCGCGACGGGTGCTACTGCACCCGTCGCACCTTCCCACTCCGCCGGCTCAATTCTGAGCCGGCGTCCTCGTGGGAGGGTGTTTTGCACTGGGCTGGCGGGCGGCCTTTTGGCGGTCGCCCGCCAGCCCAGTGCAAAACCCAAAATACCCTCAGCGGTCTTTCGACCGCGGAGCGGTATTTTGGAGGGGGAACTCTGCCGGGCGCCTCCGCCGCCCGCCAGGGTGAGAATCACCCCCATAGTCTGCAACATGTGAAGAGGGTAGCCATTCGGTCGAGTTAGGGTGATGTATGAAGGAGGGATTGAACATGGGATTACCATCTGGGTCAAGGATTTGTTTAGGTGTGAATGGATTAGTGGACGAGTCAAGTTTTGTCTTTTTGGGAGGGGGGAGGATTGAGACTGGGAGCCCCAGAAATCCGTGTCATCATCAGGATCGTCTAAGTCACCCATGTCGTCATCTGTGTCAGAAATGTGGGAAATAATTATTTTTTGTGGCGCAGCTAAAACATGCTTAGACTTTTGGGAACATTTTAGTCTGGGTTTCCCCTCCTAAGAAGGAGGCCTTTGAGGAGACTTGTCCTCGATCTGGGGTGAAGAATTTTCACCAGTCAAGCTAGCGCCATCAGGGGTGACTGTATAGAGGGCTTTTTGGACAGGCAAATCCTTAGTTATTTTTCTTTTTCTGCATTCCCCCGCAGAATGGGCCGATAAGGATTTGGAAACCATGTCCTGTATAGAGGACTGGAGGTTTTTTGTAATTTTGCCCATTGAAATATTGATGGCTTTTGCCACTGAATCGTTAATAACAAGTTCTTGATTAAAATTATCTTCTTCATTTTGGGCATTGTCTGTCATATTTAGAGGAAATTAGGGAGGAAAGGGTTAAATAAATGTTGTGGGAGGTGGAAATTTGAAGGAACACGCCCCGGGGGCGTTACCGGTGTGAGGAGGCTGGCCGGATAGAAAGACGAAGAGTAGGCAGCAACGAGAGGCAGCTGGGCGGTAATGGAGAAGAAACGCGGTCGTCTGAGGTGAAGCGCCGCAGCGTAACGAGTTAAAAACGGCCGTTGGAACGTTCCTGCGTTCCTGAGAAAGGCCGGCGCGAGGGGCAGGGGGGGAAAAATCAATAATATTCGAGGAGAAAACACTACAAGGTAGCGATAATAAAGCGCAGCGTCGCGCGACAGAAACTGAGAAGGAGCGCAATAATCAGTAATAAATATCGATATAAGCGCGCACACATAGTAAATACATAAAAAAAATTGAAACACTTATCTTGACTGCGAGCAGCAAGAAAGAGGGCTGGTCGCAGTCAAGTATACTGTTTATAGTATGTTCGAGCATGTTATTGGTGGCCTTGGCGATACGTTTTTCTTCCCCATTGGCTGTGTGTTCCTTCAGCCTCATGGGAAATGTAGTTTTCTCTTGACTGCTGCTGTTTGAAATAAAGCAAGATAGAGAAGCATAATAGGAGCCTCCGGTCTTGCCATAAAATCTATGTTAGACTGACACAGGCATCTTTGCACTATTGTTCAAAGATGTGTGTGTGGTGCTCGTGATAGCACATCCAGTCTTTGTAAATTACTTGTACTTAGACACGCCGAAGGTCGGTGAACCTTTTAACCGAGTTGGGTTCTCCTCATCCAAATATAGTCGGATCTCTCAAATCAATAATCAATAACCATTATAATCAATAGCTAATACTTAATTAATAGATCAAACGACACATTAGGAATCAATAACAATCAGTATTTTGACGCACCATGACCTTTCAGTCATGAATAACCACACCAGTTTATTAGAAGTTAATGAATTTATTTCCCTATATTAACAAAGCTAGCATGATATAAGTGAGTCTCAAAATCAAATGGTATACATATACGAACATTACTATCTGTCCATGGCAAGCATAACAAGATTTCAATTTAGCATGGTGCATCAAGTGAATATCTCAATTAACCTCTAATTAGCATTGGCATGTGGGGCTTCATGCAAAACGAATTTAGTCAACACAAATTTAGAAAACTTCTAGCTTGGGCCCTATCAAAATGAGCAGTTGGTACCTAGGAAGGAAAACACAATGCATAATACAATTATCCTTTCATATTTACCAAATACAATCAGCATTCAAGAAAAGTCTTCGTCCTTCAGGTATCGGTTCGATCAGCATGGGGCAGATTTCAAAGGGGCAAAGTTAAAGCAAGTTTTCCTTGCGGCAGCAAGGAGAATGGGGCAAAAGTTACTGCATGGGCAGGACGGGGTAAAATTAAAGTTGAAGTCTCTAGGGTGAGAATTCTTTAAAGTCTCTTTCTCTGCGACAGAGAAAAGGCATCAAGGGTTCGTTCCAAAATGGCGTCTTGAATCAGACTTCAAAATGGCATCGTAGAAAATGGCTGACTTCTCTTTGTCCGGTGGGTTTAAGTAAGAAACTTTCCAAATTCTTCAGGGTCTTCCATTGGAGGGTTCATATGGTGGCTTCCTTTTGACCAATGAATAGTGTCTTTCTCCTAGTACTCATTTATGCATAAGGTGTCCTTGGAGCCTTGGAACACAAGTTGCAACAAAGTTTGCCAATTAATTCTATATCATAGCTTTTATTGTCTGCACCTGCAGAAGCTGACCTTGCTTCAAAGAGGATGAAACTAGCCTAGCACAAAACCTTGAGATAAGGGTATTAGTCATCTCTACTGGAAAAATACAACCTTAAAGTAAAATAATATGTCTTTGTTAATACAAGTGAAAAACACCCAGTTAAATTTGAGACCAGGCAACTAGGCCAAAGCCTCTGCTAAATTTAAGCTAAGCATATAACAGTTTCAACAAGAAAATCATAGAATACATTTGCAATTATGACGGATTACTACATTTGTCAATTCTTCATGATTAATTAAGCTTGTTTATAATAATGGCGAACTACCTCGTAGGCACAATTTCCCACGTACATTATTTTTCTTTGCTAAAATCACACTACCTTATAAGATTTTGGTTACATGATATATGAATATTTGTTAGTCTTTCTTTTTCTGCTTCATCAATCCCTCCTCTGATGACTAATTATGTCATCACATCAAATCTTCCATCACAAATTTTATTCCATTAAAATTCTGTTTTAGTCATTTGGCACTTCAGTCAATTCCCTCTTCCTTTTTGTTCCCTTTGATTTTTCCCTATATATTTCTACTATTTTATTTTGTTTGTTCTCTTCTCTTCTCCTCTTGCTTCTTGATTTCAATATTTTAATAGCTTTCCATATTCCCCAAATACCTAATAAGCAGATTAATATTATTACTATTCCTTTTACTATTTTCAATAATAGTCTGTTCCAAATGTTGCTGAGCCAATTTCCCACGGAAGCAAATCCTTTTCCAACCTTTTCCCATACTCCTTGTTCTTTCAATTCTTTCAAATCTGCACTCTTGTTAGTTAAATTTGTAAGCAATTTTCAGTGACGTGTACTAAGCTTTGGAAAGTTCTTTAGGTCGTCTAGTTGAAAAATCTTTGGAAATACTATTCCCAAATAACATCTCCCATATCATCCTTTTGGAAGACGATAATAGGCATTGAGTCCACAAATATAGTATACTCCTGGAGTAGCTGGATCTAGGCCATTTAGCATGAACGTCCATTTAGCTTGAAACAAAAACGCGTGTTTACATTCACTCGTTCCCACAAAGATTGTGTCATAATATGATTTAGGTCTATATATGCAAAGCTTTCCTATGTGTACTGCATCTAAAGCTAATTTCCCTTGTGTCTTTATCGCGGCAAAAGCATAGTTATCTACAGATGTCCTTTTGTGTAATTCCCTTTCTAATTTCTCCTTCACCACTTTCCTTCTATCTTCAGTGTGATCTAAAAGCTTTTCTCTACAGGTGCAAGCAAGCATGTAAGGTTTTCTCTATGAGCTTGTGCTGTGGAAAAAGGTGATAATGGTTCAAAGAAACCCCTAACTATTTTTATATAATAATCTTTTGCTACTTTACTTACGTACTCTATTATGGGGACATACGAAAACATGACATCATGATTGGAATAGAAGTATTGAATAGACTCCTGACCATAAAATCTGGTTAGTTATAAACTACATGAAATTCCATACGTGAGAGGAATGCTATGATATGTCACTCCTTCTATTACTGAGCTAGGTATTTGTGTGCACACATAACAATCTTTCGCATCCATTGTCTCAACATGCTCCTTCAGCAAGCGATAGAAGACGTTGGAAGATAATTCTTTCTTGTCGTGTAAATATTTCTCGTCTTGTTCGAGTTTCTGCAAAGAAGTTAATTCAGTAGTAGGTTTAGAAGTAGAAGCATCATTCGCGTCTCTTTTATTCTCTCCATGCATTCCAAGAACTATTGGTATAATTATTAGTACACATGCAGTTATTAGACCTATACACATGTATTTACAACATTTCATTTTGTGTCCTTTTGTAGTGTAGCCTGTCATGATCTATATAAAATCAGAAAGTTTAAGACACTTTATCAAATCAAATTTGCAGATATATATATAAAGCTGAACGAGTTCAATGTTCACACAGTTTTCTTTAGCAGTTTAGTCTCTTATCGGTTTAGCAGCTTTGTCTCAAGATCGGTTTCAAAGTCAATCAAGTTAGCAATATCTTATCCAGTTCAAAAGTCAATCAGGTTATCAATGTCTTATTCGGAAATGTTCATGAAATTTCACTTTTCAAGCACCAAAGTGTTGTCTGCTTCTTCGTTTTCAAGACTGAGAGATAGAAATTTGTCTGACCAATCGTTAGTGGCTGTGTACGCCCACTCTGGACCAGAATATCTTCTGCTCGGTATTCTTTTCCTTTTCAATTTTGCATCTCCTTTTGATTCTCTCTTGCTGATGTCTTGTTTTTTGGCTGTGTCTTTTTCTTCACTCGGTGATGTTATTACGATAGACACTTCTTTTCTTTTCTCCTTCAACTTTGACCCTTCACTTTCTTGTAATATTTCTTTAGTCTTTGATTTCACTGGCGATATGCTTTGTCTACGTTTCGCGCTGCTTTCACCTGATGGACCTGCAACCGGTTCTGGAAGAATTTGAACGATTTCACTCTGTTCTGTTTTGTCTCCTTCGCCTAGGAGGTCAATCAGGTTTTCCTTTTCTTTGCCTGTATCGTCTGCTTCTGGGAAAGCCGTCCTCTTATTAGGCTCTCCTGCTTCTTCACCTGTGACAGGATCTTTGTCACCTTCAGGATCTTTGTCGCTTCCTGAGGCTTCTTCTCTGTTGTCCTCAAAAGGATCGACTGCGTCTTCCTCAGAAAATATTTCTTCTGTCTCGATTTCTGCTTGTTCGCTTTCAGGCTCTCTTTGTTCTGTCTCAGTGCCTGGTGCTTTCCTGTCAGCTGCTGGTAATTTCAGCGCTTCAACTTCCTCTTCTGTGGGGCACATCACCCTTTTCGTGTGACTGGCGTGAATCCAGTTGGGAACTCCTGCACACTTCACAGCGGTGGTAGTTGTCAGAATCACTTGAAAAGGTCCTTTCCAACGGGGTTCCAGACACGACTTCATCACGTGTTTCTTTATCACGACCCAGTCACCTGCCTTCAGGGCGTGTCCTGGACCTTGGATCGGTGGCAAGGTGGTTGCCTCCACCTGGTGAGAAAAAGAGCGGACCACATCAGCCAGACCTTTGCAGTAGTCCAATACCATAACATCGGTAATATTTACAAGTGCATTTGCAGGAACTGCTGGAAGTCTCATGGCTCTGCCCATGAGGATTTCATGAGGTGATAGTCCAGTTTTTCTATCAGGTGTGTTTCTCATTGACATTAACACCAAAGACAACGCGTCAGGCCATTTCAAGTTTGTGGATGCGCATATTTTCGCCATCCTCGATTTCAATGTGCCATTCATTTGCTCCACTAGTCCTGATGCTTCAGGGCGGTAGCTACAATGCAATTTTTGTTCGATGTTCAGCGCTGCACACAATAATTTGATTACTTCGTTATTGAAGTGACTTCCCCTATCTGATTCTAAAGAGATCGGGAATCCGAAACGTGGTATTAATTCTCTCAAAAGTAGTTTTGCAATGTGAGACTGTCATTTCTGCGTGTAGGGTATGCTTCAATCCAGTGACTAAAAATACACACAATCACCAACACATACTTCAAGCCTGCATGCATAGGAATCTCAATTAAATCCATTTGCATCCTGCTGAATGGCCCACCTGCTCTTCCAATGTGGCTCAAATTTACTACTGTTCCCTTCCCTGCGTTCATTTGTTGGCAAATGACGCAACAATGGCAAACTGCTTCAGCAACGTGACGGAATTTGGGATTAAACCAATCAATTTTGAATAATCTAATCATGGCATCCCTTCCAAGGTGGGCTTGTCCATGATACAACCTGGCCAATTGCGTTAAAAGACTGTCTGGTAGAACTAATCTCCCTTCACTGGAAACCCACAAATCATCCGGTTTCTTTATGTATTGTAGTTTGACCCATGAGAGTTTCTCATCCTTACTGACATTATTTTGTAGGAATTTCAATTCTTCAATTGTATCTACAACTTTTAGAGCAAAGGCTTCACTTGGTTGAAGTTCTGGCTCATTTGTCAGGTTCCATTTGTCTCTGAGCAATATACAGTTCAATGCGCCAAATCTTGCGACTTAATCTGCATGTCCGTTTCCCAAAGAAACAGAGGGGGTCATTACAACATTGGCGGTAAAAGCCGCTTACCGCCGTGCAGAAGACCGCCAACACACCGCTGCGTCCGCGGTAAACCGCCACGGTCATTATGACCCACAACTCGGAAACCGCCAAAATACAGACACCCACAGAAGTCCGCCACACCAAAGGCCAGCGATAAACTGGCGATAACCAAACCGACACCATCACGCCAACAGAAATACGCCCACACTATCACGACCCACGAATCCACGCGGCGGTCTTTCAACCGCGGTATCCCATTGGTGGTACACACCGCCGCGCTCAAAATACACACACATCTCCAAAACACTGCCACATTGGACAAATCCAAATACACACACCTGATACACATACAAACACCACTCCCATACACCCAATAGAATATAAAACACACACCCACATCACCCACAAACCCCCACCACAAAAGAATCGGGACAACGCACACAGAGAGAGACCATATAGAAGAATCGAGCACCCAGACACACATATTACCATCACCCACACAAATACCACGCACTTCACACAACACACCAATACACATCACCACACTTATCACCACACATTCCACCCCACACATCACCAACACCACCCCATGGCACCGCAAAGACACCCCAGGTTTTCGGAGGAGGAACTCAGGGTCATGGTGGAGGAAATCATCCGGGTAGAGCCACAGCTATTCGGAGCACAGGTGCAGCAGACGTCCATTGCAAGGAAGATGGAGCTATGGAGCAGAATAGTCGACAGGGTCAACGCAGTGGGACAGCACCCAAGAAATCGGGATGACATCAGGAAGAGGTGGAACGACCTACGGGGGAAGGTGCGTTCCGTGGTATCCAGACACCGGATTGCAGTGCAGAAGACAGGCGGCAGACCACCACCTCCTTCCCCAGAATTTACGACATGGGAGGAGCAGGTCTTGGCGATCCTGCATCCTGAGGGCCTCGGCGGAGTATCTGGAGGAATGGACTCTGGTAAGTCACATCTTCACTACTTCATCCCCCCCACCCCACCTGCATGCCAACACATACCCCCACCCTCAGCCTCACCCCCATCACTCCTACTCCTTGCAAATGTCCCACCATCACAACCCACCCATCCCAACACCAAGCCCTGCATGCGACCACAAAGCACGGACACCCATCACCAAAGCATGCCCACTGCACATACCCATAACCCCCCAAACCACCGACACAAAAGCCCCCACACAGGATTGCAAGCACTGGGGGACACGGGCACCCACCCATTGCACTCCATTCCACACACAGATGCAATAATCATACTTTTATACCCCTGCAGGACCACTACGCAACATCACCACACAGGAGGGTCCACAAATGTCCACCCCACCCCCAGAAGAGGCCCACAGTGATGACTGCAGCTCTGTCGACCTGGATCTAGATGACCAGCCCGGCCCATCGGGGACCTCGGGACAGTCGGTTCCCCTCACACAGCCACAGGCCACTGCAGACCTACCCCCCTCTGGAAACACCAGGACAGCACCCACCCAGCGGGCCCACACCTCTGTCTCCAGGACACGTCAAGCAGCAGTGTGTTCACCACTACAGGGCACCCAGGTTAACCCACCACCCCAACAACAACAGGGACCTGGGGGCAGTGGCAGTGGTCACACGGTCCAGAGGCCCATGGAAACAGGGTAACTGGGAGAGCTGCTGTGCGACAGGGTGGGGACAGGCCCAGGGAACCCACTCTCCACGAGGCCCTCTCCTCCATCATGGGGCATACCACCACTCCCAGGAGATGATGGCTACGGTACTGGGCAAGTTTCAGAGGACCCAGCGCATGCAGGAGGAACAGTATTTGGGCTTCAGGGAGGAACTCAGAACCATCAGCTCCGCCCTGGGCACCATCGTAGGGGTGCTGAATCTGGTAGTGACCACTTTGAGGGACACTGTGGCACCACAAAGGGCCCCTGACACTAGCATGGACCAAGAACTGCCCACCACCTCCGCTGGCGCTAGTGGACAGGAGGCACCGACACAGGACCAACAGGCCACCAGCACCCCACCCCCTGCAGAAGGAAAACCACCCCGCAAGCGGTCTCAGAGATCCAGGAAGAGGACAGAGTAAGATGCCAAGACCCCCGCCAAGAAAGGATACCACCCTGATAGTCATCCGACTGTCCCACTTTGTCACCCTTTCCATCCTTAAACTGCCCCAGCTCCACTTCCCAGACACATTTGGACAATGCACCTGTGAGACTAATAGACTGGACTCTGCCATGGACATTCCTCCACCATCACCCCTCACAAATTTACAACCCCCCTCCAATAATTTGCACCTTAATAAACACCGTTATTGCACAAAACAATCAGGAGTCTGTCTGTGAATGTGATTATAGTTATCTGTAATTACAGTGCCAAAATGCTTATTTACATTGTGATGCCAACATACCAATGTCACACAGCTGTAGTCCATGGGGAAACAAAGAAGATGTCACACTGTGGGACCCAGATCTCTGAAATCGTAAGGGAAAGTGACAACTCAGTTACCATACACTGGGTGAAAAGGACAGACAGTACAGAGGTAGTAGTGTTTAAGTACATGTAGTAGGGCGGTTTGTATTCTTACCTCTGTTCATTGGAAATATTGAAGTATCACCGTGTTCCTGTTGTCTATGTCGTCTTCTTCGTCTTCCTTCTCTTCACTCTCCACAGGCTCCACAGCTGCTACAACACCACCATCTGGACCATCCTCCTGCAGAAAAGGCACCTGGCGATGCAAAGCCAGGTTGTGAAGCATACAGCAGGCCACGATGATCTGGCATACCTTCTTTGGTGAGTAGAATAGGGATCCACCTGTCATATGGAGGCACCGGAACCTGGCCTTCAGGAGGCCGAAGGTCCGCTCAATCACCCTCCTAGTTTGCCCATGGGCCTCATTGTAGCGTTCCTCTGCCCTGGTCCTGGGATTCCTCACTGCGGTCAGTAGCCATGACAGGTTGGGGTAACCAGAGTCACCAATTAGCCACACACGGTGCCTCTGGAGCTGACCCATCACATAAGGGATGCTGCTATTCCGCAGGATGTAGGCGTCATGCACTAAGCCAGGGAACATGGCATTGACATGGCAGATGTACTGGTCTGCCAAACATACCATCTGGACATTCATGGAATGATAATTCTTCTGGTTTTTGTACACCTGTTGACTCTTCTGGGGGGGGGGGAGCCAATGACGATGTGCGCCGGCTGTCACGGTACGCACTGCCGGGGACGTGACCGCCATTTTCTCTCTGTTAATTCACTCGATACCTGATCTTCGACAGGAGAGGACCTACACTGCAAGTGCTGCTGTGACCTCGGTCTGGAAGGGACAATGGCTCATGCGTCTGGGGAAAGGGCCCCTGCCTTCACATCGGAGGAGTTGGAGAAACTTGTGGATGGGGTCCTCCCCCAGTACGCACTACTCTACGGTCCTCCAGACAAACAGGTAAATACACTGGGAGCATGCTGTATGGGCTATGCCTGTGTTGAGTGGGGTGGATGAAAGATGGGGGGGGAGAGATTGAGGCATGCTTGAAACGACGGTGAGTGCATGTGCCACATGGCAAGGGTAGGGATGGGGGGCCACTCACATTGATGGTGCAGAAGGTAATTACTTTTCTTCTCCCCCTGTACATTTCATATAGGTCAGCGCCCACCAGAAGACGGATATATGGCGTGCCATTGCCAAGGAAGTCCGGACCCTGGGGGTCCACCACAGACGGGGCACCCACTGCCGGAAGAGGTGGGAGGACATTCGCCGCTGGAGCAGGAAGACGGTGGAGGCTCAGCTGGGGATGGCCTCCCAACGTGGGAGGGGTGCCCGTTGGACCGTGACCCCCCTGATGTTCCGGATCCTGGCGGTGGCCTACCCCGAGTTGGATGGAAGCGTGAGGGCATCACAGCAGACACAAGGGGGTGAGTACCCTCACATTCTGCTAACTTTGCGTGCTGTGGAGGTGTCTGGGTGGGGGAGGAGGGCTGTGGGTATCCCTAGGCCAGGGCGAGTTCCATAGGCTAGGCCCCTCCGTAAGGCACGGCCCTGTGCCCCCGCTCCCCACCTCTGTAGGGTGCCAAGTACAGCTATTTATGGGCCTGTGTCACCTATGTGTGCAGATGTCGTCCATAGCCTTGTAGGCCATGTCCCAGGGATTACAAAGTGGACCCCAAGTGCGCGGCGTAGTACAGGGGCTTCTGTGTCTGTGCTGTCCGCCAACGGTAGCGGGAATGTATGCACTCAACATGTCTTTCTTCTGTTTCCCCCCCCCTTTTTGTGGTATTCCTGTTCATGTGTGCATTAGCATCATCAGGCGGAGGAGCAGTGGCACCGGAGCACGAGGGACCTGAATCCCACATGACCATGGAGGGCCACACTACCGACTGAATTCGCCAGTGGGACGGAGGGCAAGGGGATCTCCACGGCGGGGACACGAGCGGACATTAGTGGATCGGACTCGTCCTCTGATGGGAGCTCCCTTGTGGTGGCAGCAACATCTCTGCCCCCCGCAACAACAGGTATAGCCGCCACCCCCGCACCAGCACCGCCCTCCCAGCAGCCCCTCAGCGTTTGCCCCGTGCCCGCTCACCCAGGAAGGTGGGCATCTCCTTCTCCCCAAGCACCTCAGGCCCTGCCCCAGTCACCCCTGCTGCCTTCAGTGAGGAGGTCATTGACCTCCTCAGGTCGCTCACTGTTGGGCAGTCTACCATTTTGAATGCCATCCAGGGTGTAGAAAGGGAAGTGCACCAAAGTAATGCATACCTGGAGGGCATTCATTCTGGTCAGGCTGCCCTTCATCGAACCCTGCAATCTCTGGCCTCAGCACTGATGGCAGCCATTGTCCCTGTGTCTAGCCTCCCCCCTCCAACTTCCTACACCCAGACCCAATCCCCTGTACCTCTGCCTATCCCAAGCACACCATCAGACCAGCCTCCACACACCTCAACACCCAAGGGTAGCTCACGCAGACATAAGCACCACACATCCCACAGGCAGTCACACAAGCAACATCCACATACAGACATACCAACATCCACTGCCTCCACTGTGTCCCCCTCCTCCACGTCTCCCTCCTCCCTGCCAGTCTTGTCTCCACTCATACCTGCATGCACAGCATCTTCAGCCACTACGTCCCTCAGCAGCACACACACCAGAACACCCTGTACATGTGCACTCACCACCCCCACTGCCATTTACACATCCCCTGTGTCCTCTCCCAGTGTGTCTGTGCCGCCCCCTCCCAAGATACACAAACGCAGGCAGCCACCGACCCAACAGCCATCCACCTCACGATAGCCTACAGCCCAGGCACCTGCACCCAAAGCCACCCCACTTACACCTCCAACAACCACAACTACAACCACAACCTCTTCCTCCACTCCCATACCCACTACACCTACCCGTCCCACTGCTCCCCAAAAAATGTTCCTCTCCAAACTTAACCTCTTTCCCTCAACTCCCCCACCCCGTCCATGTCATAGGCCCAGAGCTAGCACCTCAGCCACTACATCACCGGGCCCGGTGGTGCATGTCGTACATGGTCACTGGAGTGCACCGCCCACCAGGGCAGCCAGTCTGGTACTGAGCCACAGCACAGCCAGCCCCCCCCCCCTCAGAAACATCCAAAAATTGACAGTGCATGGCGGCAGAGGGTCAAGACACCAGGGACAAAAACCCCTACCAGGGCTCCCGGCGGGGGTGTCGAGGCAGCTGGGACACCGGCCAAGGTGGGGAAGGGCCACAGGAAAGCAGGAAAGGCTGGGAAGGCCAGCACGCCCGACAACACCGCCATCAGCCCAGCTGGCCAGGAGGGCCCCGCAAGCCCCATCCCAGCTGGCCAGGAGGCCACCAAAAGCCCCAGCACAGCTCCCCAGGAGGCCACCAAAAGCCCCAGCACCCACAGGACAGGTGGGCAGGAGGGCCCCGCCAGGATCAGGCCAGATGGCACATGAGCACCCCGGCATGGCCAGCAACGCAGAACAGGGGACCGCCATCTGAAGCACCGCAGAACAGGGGACCGCCATCTGAAGCACCGCTGAACAGGGGACCGCCATCTCAATCACCGCTGAACAGGGGACCGCCATCTCAAGCACCGCTGAACAGGGCACGGCTATCCCAAGCACCGCTGAACAGGGGACCGCCATCTCAAGCACCGCTGAACAGGGCACGGCTATCCCAAGCACCGCTGAACAGGGGACCACCATCTGAAGCACCGCTGAACAGGGCACGGCTATCTCAAGCACCGCTGAACAGGGGACCGCCATCTCACGCAGCGCTGGCCCATGAGCGGCAGGGGCAGTGCCGCATCTGTGTTGGACAGGGCTGCACGATGCACTCTGGGCACCAGGCCCCCTCCAGAACCAGTGGAGACATGCATGCACTACCTCATTCCTGCACAGGAAGAAGCACTCTGGCCAACAGGCACCCTCCAGAACCAGTGGAGACTGTTATCCACTTGAGAGACTGTGGCTTTGCACTCCCCAGGATGGAACAGTGGGAAACCCACCCACTGTAGAGACTTGTGAGACTGTGGCTTTGCACTCCCCAGAATGGAACAGTGGGAAACCCACCCACTGTAGAGACTTGTGAGACTGTGGCTTTGCACTCCCCAGGATGGAACAGTGGGAAACCCACCCACTGTAGAGACTTGTGAGACTGTGGCTTTGCACTCCCCAGGATGGAACAGTGGTAAACCCACCCATTGTAGAGACTTGAGAGACTGTGGCTTTGCACTCCCCAGGATGGAACAGTGGGCATGGAGCCCCCTCGTGGATCTGGCATCGTGCACTCATCCGGCTGAGGTGCCCCCCCTTCCCTTCCCCCTGAGGTGCCTGTAGTTTTGCTATCTGATGCCCCTGCAGTGTTCTCTCCGTTTTGGTCAGGTATCCGGTGTGGGCTTTGCCCATGTTTTTTGGGCCCAGTGGTTCACGGACAATGCCTGGTACAATGCCTGGACTTGTAAATTTGGTGTATATAATAGTTTTTAGTGTGTATATATTTTTGATTGCGGTATTTCAATATATTTCAATGGTTACAGTCATTTCCTTTTGTCTTTGCATTCTTCCACGGGGTCTATGGGGTGTAACTGTGATGTATAGATATGTATTAGTGTGTGTGTTGTAGTGGGTGAGGGTGGGGGTGGGGGTGTTGCGTGTGTGTGTCACTGTTTTTTCCCTCCCCCCTTCCCTGTGTCGTAGGTGCAGCACTCACCGTTGTCTTCTGCGCCGGCGTACGCGCTCCTGGTAGAGGAGCAGGAAGACTATGCCTGGGAGGATTTGCAGTTCCGGGTCCATGCTGTCCTCGTTCCTCGTGCGGTGTGTAGAGGTTAGCGTTTTCCCTTCAAAATGCCTGTTTCCGCCGTGTTTTTATCAGCGGTGAATCCGCCCCGGAAAAGGTGGCGGATTGGACTGTTGTGGTACTGTGGGCGGTACTTTGACTACCGCCTGTCTGTTGGCGGTGACCGCCGCGCTGTTTGTTTGTACCGCCATGGCGGTCGGAGTGTTAAAGTGGCTGTCTTTGTTGGCGGTTTCCCCCACGTTCGGGATTCCATTTTTTTTCCCGCCCCCTGTTGGCGGTTTTACCGCCGCTTTAGCACCGACCGCCAGGGTTGTAATGACCCCCATAGTCTTGTGATTTCGAGTGTGCACTGCATTTTACCACTGCTACTTCTCCTGGTAACTGATGGCATGTAACAATTCTCCTATTCTTTCACCATTTTTCACCGGTGATCCTGAAGAGGTCATGAAGCCTCTCTGTGACCACAATTGTCCAAAATCATGTACTATTCCAAATCCGTACTGACTGTCAGTGTAAATGGTGACTTTCATTAATGCGGAAAGTTGGCAAGCTCTAGGAAGGGCTACTATTTCCCCTACCTGTGCGGAGTAAACTCCCTGAAGCCAAGATGCTTCCAGAACACCTGTTATTGTACATACAGCATATCCTGCTTTCAATATTCCTAGTGCATCTCTTAAACATGAACCATCAACAAAAATAATTTGATCATTTTCTTCCAATCGGGTGTCTTTGATATCAGGTCTTGGTTTTGTACAAAATTCAGTCACCTGAAGACAGTCGTGCTCGATGTCTTCAGCGTTCTCAATTTCGCCATTTTCACTGGGAAACAAGGTTGCTGGATTCAACGTAGTGCACCTTTTCAGCTGCACATTGGGTGATCCCAAGATTACTGTCTCGTACCATGTAAGCCTAGCACCGGTCATGTGCTGTGTTCGGGAACGTGTGAAAAGTATTTCGACTGAGTGAGGGACCATAACTGTTAAAGGATGTCCCATCACTATTCCTTCACTCTGACTTAGGCTTATACCAACTGCTGCTACAGCACGCAAGCATCCTGGTAAGGCTGCTGCGACTGGATCCAAAGTAGCTGAAAAATATGCTACTGGTCTGTTTATGCCACCATGGGCTTGAGTCAAGAAGACAAGGAACATGCATCACGTTCATGACAAAACAATGTGAAAGGCTTTGTGTAATCAGGCATACCTAAAGCTGGAGCTCTGCACATGCATTCCTTTAATTCAATAAAAGCATCCATTTCATCTCTTTTCAACACTATTTCATCCAGCGCATCTTTCTGGGTCAGTTTCATTAAAGGTTTTGCTAGAGCCGAGAAATTGGGAATCCATTGGCGACAATAGCTCACCATTCCCAAAAACTTTCTCACATCTCCCCTCGTTTTGGGTGGACTCATTTGAAGTACACTTGTTATTCTTTCTTTCATGATTCTTCTCGACCCTTTCTCTATTTGGTGACCCAAATATTTCACTTTCTTCTGACAGAATTGTAATTTTGAAGGAGACACTTTGGGGGTCATTCTGACCCTGGCGGTAATTACCGCCATGGCGGAGGTCGGCGGTAGCACCGCCAACAGGCTGGCGGTGCACCGCTGGGCATTCTGACCGCGGCGGTTCAGCCGCGGCCAGAAACGGAAACTTCCCGCTGCCCTTGAGAATCCTCCATGGCGGCGGAGCGCGCTCCGCCGCCATGGGGATTCTGACACCCCCTACCGCCATCCGGTTCCTGGCGGTTCTCCCGCCAGGAACAGGATGGCGGTAGGGGGTGCCGCGGGGCCCCCGTAAGAGGGCCCCACGAAGAATTTCAGTGTCTGCTTTGCAGGCACTGAAATTCGCGACGGGTGCTCCATTCTGAGCCGGCGTCCTCGTGGGAAGGGTGTTTCCCGCTGGGCTGGCGGGCGGACTTTCGGCGGTCGCCCGCCGGCCCAGTGGGAAAGCCAGAATGACCGCCGCGGTCTTTTGACCGCGGAGCGGTCTTTCGTCGGGAACCGCTTGTGCGCCGTCCGCCGCGGTCAGAATGACCCCCTTTGTGTCCATTCCTTCCCAAATGGTTCAATAGGGCAATAGTGTCACCCGTACAATCATTTTCTGTCTTGGATGCGATCAGTAAATCGTCAATATACTGTAGCAAGGTTGATTCAAAAGGTAACTCCAACGATTCCAAATCTTTCTTTAGAATCTGATTGAAAATTGATGGTGACTCCGAAAACCCTTGAGGAATTCAACACCAACTGTAGACTCTGTTCAGGAATTTGAAGCAAAAGAGAAATTGGCTGTCCTCATGAAGAGGCACAGAAAAGAATGCTTGGGACAAGGCGATGACTGAGAACCACTCTGCATCACAGGGAATTTGAAACATTATCACAGCTGGATTTGGTACCATGGGACAACATTTGATTATTATGTCATTTATTTTTCTCAAATCTTGAACAATTCAGACTTTTCCACTCGGTTTCATTAATCCCATGATAGGTGAATTACATGGACTACCTAGTACTTCTTTCAATGCCCCCTGTTTCACAAACTCATCAATGAGTTGGGCGACTTTTATGAGAGTGTCTTGTGACATATGGTATTGTGGTGTCTGAGGAAAATTTACATTGGGTTTTACAGTCACTTTCACTGGTTCTGCTCCTTTAACCAATCCTACTTCTTTCCCTGTCATATCCCACACTTCTTTTTCAACTGTTTCCTGTAACTCAGCAGGAATATCTGCTTCAGTGAGCATTGGGTAAAGCGTAATCAGGGGATACTCTTCATCGACAGTTTCCACTTCGTCCCCTCCTACACTGTCCTCTTCTTCCTCATCACTGTTTGTCTGAATTTTTATTCCATCATTTGAACACATAATCGAGCATCCCAATTTGCACAATAAATCTCTCCCTAATAGTGATTTTGGGCTTGAGTCACATACCACAAATTTATGTGACCATTGATAGTTACCAATTCTGACTTGCACTGGATCTGTGATTGGGTTTGTCAGATACCTATTTGCTACTCCCACTACTTGAACTGTTCTCCCAGAAAGTAGCAAATTTGGTACTTCGATACTTCTGACTGTAGAGCGTGTAGCTCCGGTGTCAACCAAGAACGAAACGCTATGACCCATGACTCATCCTTCCACATACGGTCCCTTTTGATCAACTTCCAAAGATGCTGCAAGCATACAATTTCTCTCCTCATCTGAACTTTCACTCTCCCATACATTTTTTATTCCATTCTCACTGTGTAACGGGAATTGGTGTACTGTGTCAATTTGGTTCATTCCTTGACCCGTGACCTGTTGAGGAAGCATTACTTGTTGCTGATTCATTGGTGCTAAGGGTATTTGCATTTGCTGATTAGGTACCATAGGAAACTGCTGTTGCATTGGCTGCAACTGTGCCATTTGTACACGGGGCATTTGCACCTGCTGTAGTTGTACGGGTTGTAAACCCTGCATCTGATTTACATTATTTTGGAAATTTGGATTTGGACCTCTCAATTTCGGTCCTCTCATATTCTGAAATGAATTGACATCATTGTTTTGCTGACCTACACCTTCCTGCACCAACATTGGGCACTCCCGTTTCCAATGCCCGACGATTCCGCACGTGTGACATGGCATCACCTTCTTCATTGCCTGTATACCATTTGGAATCACAACAGTATTTAAATCAGGACCATTATTCACAAAACCTCCTCGGCCTCTGCCTCTCATCTGTGGCTGAAACATAGCATTTCCCTGCTGTTGCTGCTGCAGCAACTGTTGTTGGAAACCTTGCAAACCTTGCAAACCTGTCTGAGCTGCTCTAATCTGCATCACCATCACTTTTTCTTTCAACCTTTTCTGTTTTGTCTCAATCTCATCACTGCAGTATTTTGCATAATTCAACACCTCATCGATCGACTTTGACTGCCAACAAATCAAATGCATTGTAATCATCTGGCTAATTTCGGGTCTCAACCCTTCCACAAATCTGAACACAAAATGGAGCATGTCCTTCGCCTCGATCGTCTCGGTGCAAATGTAATTTTTAAATGCTTTCAACAATCTCTCATAGTACGCATGTATCGACTCTTTAACTTCTTGTGCTGTTCTGTTAATTCTCTGCCAATCCACATTTTTCGACGCAACCTCTGTTTTCAAATGTTCAATCACCTTATGGTATAAACTCATTACCGTAGGCGATGGTGCACCTGTGTCCCTGTCTCTTTCTGGTTCACTTGTTGGCCAACCCACAGCCCTTTTTCAATCTTCCCACAGATCTGCCGGAACCACAATTTCGAACAAGGTATTCAGGTCTTCCCAAAGACATTTTGCGAGTTTCACAAATCTATCTGTTTGTTGATACCATTCGATCGGTTTCTCTCTTAATTTTGGGAAATCATCCGTAAAGGATTGAATATGACACCTGTGCCACGGTACATGGACAAGTTTTCCCCCTGCTGTTTCTCTCATTGGTAACATGGTTATCAGATCATCATTCTGTTGTACTTTCTCATTCTGGTCTGGGGTACTTTCTTTCTTCTTGTCCTTTTTCTTAACCCACCTGCTCTCCCATTTGTCTAAACATCTCCAAACCTGCGCGCTTTGCAGTATCTCTTTAAGGTATGTTTTCATTCCTGCAGATCTCATGTGTTCAAAATCTTTTGTCTCAAAGCCTAACCTGTAACTTCTGATCAAGTGTTTGGTTTTACCTATGTCGACTTTGTTTCCGTCTGCAATTTCTTGTAACTTCTTATGTATGCTGCTTACTTCTCTTGTAATTCTAGGACACATGTATCTCAGCTCTTCTTCGGTGTATTATTCTAACCTGTTCAGACCCATTGTTCCCTCTACTAGTTCGTCTGCTTCCATGCCCAATCTTATTTTATTCAAATATTCTTCTCCTTTCCCGCTGGGTGTACTCTGTGGGGAGTTCAGGCTGTTCAACCATTGTGTTAACTGTTGCGCGTTCAGTCCCATCAATGTAGCACTTACATCGACCGCTACTGATGGTTTCTGTAACGTTTCTGTTTTTGAAGTTAGCGGTACTATTAGTGGTGGACTTGACCTTACCACAGTTGACGGAGCACAAATTGGAATTGGACTAAATTCCAACAAAGACCCAGATCTATTTGGCATTGTTCCTACCGGAGTTGTTTCTGGAGTATTTTCTCTGCATCTCCTCCCTGTCTCATTTTGTGTCATTACCCCTTGGTCGCATACATTCGGCTTTGCCTGTATATATAATGGTACTGGCGGACCTACAGTGATAGGCAAAGGTATTGCATCTGGATTCTGTCTGTTCCCCGAATTCTGTGGCATGTTAATTCCCACATTATGGTTCATCATTGGTGGCATATCTAACTGGTCTTCTGCTATTTGAATGTATTACGGCACTTCTTGCATCTGCTTTTGAGGCATCAAAATTTGTGTTGATTCGGCTTGAATCAATGTCGGTGTTTGGTAATTCTGTCCTCCCTGCACCATTAAACTAGAAGTCATTCCCAAATTATGCTCATCACAGTAGCGCCTTTGAACCTGTGGCTGATAATCATTGACAGGTTTCAATTTCGGCACATCAGGATATATTCTCTGAACTTGTGGTAATTGTGGTCTAAAAGTCATGTCGGGACTACTTTGCCTCTGCGATATTCTCAAATTCGGTGTTACAGTACCCTGTATTGGTTCTGGAGGGGCAGTACTAGTGCTTGGGCCATTTTCGCTTTCCACATATGGTGGCGGGCGGTCATTTAGCAATTGCAGAATGAACTCCTCATCGTCTGATTCATCTGACCTTTTCGAATTTCTATTTTCTTCTCTATCTCTGGACTGACTCCTGTTTGTTTTATAGGTGGCTTTCCTTCCTTCCGTCTCTGCTTCGTCAGTAATTGCTGGAAACAATTTAATTCCCTGCAATACGTCTGATCTCCAAACCTTTTGAGTACTATCCCATCTAACATCCGCTAGTGTCTTTTCTACTTTTCTCACTCTTGTTTCAAATTTCTTTTGTTGTTGCCTTCTAGCCATTAGCTCCCAAATTGCTAATGCTTCAAACTGTGCTGGTCTTGGAGGTACTTTCATGTTGTATAGCGCGAATCTTAGATTCTCCAAAACTCTTAGATTAAAGGACCCATGAATAGGGAACGCTACACTTCCATGTTTTTCTGTTAATTTACACCATTGCTTTAACCAAAGACATGGTGCAACACCCTTTTCTTCAATCACGATGTAAGCTTGTGTACCCTCAGGCGGTGTTTCTTCTCCTATATTTGCTTTAATATATACATCTCCCCTCAAGGCACTCTTAAATGCTTTGAAAAATTTCATCTTTCCGTCTTTTACTTTCCTTAAAAATGTAATCAATAAGTGACTTTAATTCCCGGAATACTCTTCGCTTGCCTTTCCCCACCAATTACGCTTCACAGGCTGTGTCCAATCCGTGCGCGACCCTTCTCACCAACCAACCTATCCCAGCGCGGCTCCTAGTGACATCACACCCACACACTGCGGCTGACAAAGTCTCGCCGCTTGACCTCCTTCATTCAGCTTCGCTCAAAACTAATTTCTGCAATATATCGCGAGCACTAACCAAAAAGAAGAAAACAAATCTGCTGGTTTACTACAGGAAAGGTAATACAATCGCTTCAGAAACCTTAGGGATTTTTCACTAGCCTCTGCAGTTATTCCATCTTTCTCGGTTTCCCACTTTCGCAAGCAAAATTTGACCCGCAAACTTTACTCTCAACTGATCAATGAACTATTCTAGCGCGCCTTAGAATTCGTCAAATCTCAAAGTCAAAAATTTTCTTTCATTCATCAATATTCATACTGACTCGTTGACCACGCCCGATCAACCTATTAAACCGAACAGATTACAACATCAATCAAGTGTCTCATACACTTTTCAACATACTCCGGAGTCTCTTGACCTCGCAGGGCCCGTCTCAACATCAACAACCACGTTCACAATTTTTCCTGCACAAAGCGCTACACACATTTTTGAATGGGTTTCGTAACCCCCTAAAATCCTCACAAACTTCACAATTCATCTGCGGCATAAGCTGTGCAAGAGCAAAACCCTAACTTCACTCATACTGTCAATAGAAACGCCGAAAACATTCTCACACCTCCATTTCCTCCATTCGCAAGCTCCGAGATTCCGGGAAAGTCCTTTGGGGATTTAGGGCATCATCATCTCTCCAACTTGTTTTATCAAAGAAAATTCTAACTTGACTCCGTCTATTGTTCGGATGGGGTCCCAAAGGGCGAAACCATCAATCTCTGCTACCATCTACTGATAGCGCGTCCAGTCTTTGTAAATTACTTGTACTTGGACACGCCGGAGGTCGGTGAACCTTTTAACCGAGTTGGGTTCTCCTCATCCAAATATAGTCGGATCTCTCAAATCAATCATCAATAACCATTATAATCAATAGCCAATACTTAATTAATAGATCAAACGGCACATTAGGAATCAATAACAATCAGTATTTTGACGCAAATCAATTCAAATCAATTCAATTCAGTCATGAATAACCACACCAGTTTATTAGAAGTTAATTCATTTATTTCCCTATATTAACAAAGCTAGCATGATATAAGTGAGTCTCAAAATCAAATGGTATACATTTACGAACATTACTATGTGTCCATAGCGACGGAAGAAACGCAGTCTTTGCAAAATCTGGATTATAATGCACTCGGTTATAGCAATGCAAATCACTAATATAAGCAACTGAATTTGACTAATTACATACATCGGTCAGCATAACAAGATTTCAATTTAGCATGGTGCATCAAGTGAATATCTCAACTAACCTCTAATTAGCATTGGCATGTGGGGCTTCATGCAAAACGAATTTAGTCAACACAAATTTAGAAAACTTCTAGCTTGGGCCCTATCAAAATAAGCAGTTGGTACCTAGGAAGGAAAACACAATGCATAATACAATTATCCTTTGATATTTACCAAATACAATCAGCATTCAAGAAAAGTCTTCGTCCTTCAGGTATCGGATCGATCAGCATGGGGCAGATTTCAAAGGGGCAAAGTTAAAGCAAGTTTTCCTTGCGGCAGCAAGGAGAATGGGGCAAATGTTACTGCATGGGCAGGACGGGGCAAAATTAAAGTTAAAGTCCCTAGGGTGAGAATTCTTTAAAGTCTCTTTCTCTGCGACAGAGAAAAGGCATCAAGGGTTCGTTCCAAAATGGCGTCTTGAATCAGACTTCAAAATGGCATCGTAGAAAAGGGCTGACTTCTCTTTGTCCGGTGGGTTTAAGTAAGAAACATTCCAAATTCTTCAGGGTCTTTCATTGGAGGGTTCATATGGTGGCTTCCTTTTGACCAATGAATAGTGTCTTTCTCCTAGTACTCATTTATGCATAAGGTGTCCTTGGAGCCTTGGAACACAAGTTGCAACAAAGTTTGCCAATTAATTCTATATCAGAGCTTTTATTGTCTGCACCTGCAGAAGCTGACCTTGCTTCAAAGAGGATGAAACTAGCCTAGCACGAAACCTTGAGATAAGTGTACTAGTCATCTCTACTCGAAAAATATAACCTTAAAGTAAAATAATATGTCTTTGTTAATACAAGTGAAAACCACTCAGTTAAATTTGAGACCAGGCAACTAGGCCAAAGCCTCTGCTAAATTTAAGCTAAGCATATAACAGTTTCAACAAGAAAATCATAGAATACATTTGCAATTATGACGGATTACTACATTTGTCAATTCTTCATGATTAATTAAGCTTGTTTATAATAATGGCGAACTACCTCGTGGGCACAATTTCCCACGTACATTATTTTTCTTTGCTAAAATCACACTACCTTATACGATTTTGGTTACATGATATATGAATATTTGTTAGTCTTTCTTTTTCTTCGTCATCACTCGGCAGCCAGATTGTGCACCGGCACTAGTGATAACGTGGGGTGCCTAAATCTCAAAATGTCAATGTTTAGAGGGTAAGAATTAATCTTTTCAAGGGCGTGGCCACGGGCGTCAAGATGGCGGTCGCACTCTAAGAGTGCTCCGGACCCCTCCGTCATCCGCCCAAATCCATTGCCACATCCGATCCTGCTTCCGTCCCAACCGGGAATCGAGGGGTGCCTCGGCGCCCCCGGACTCCGGGAGCTCAAATCCGGGGCTCGGAGTGCCTGCAATCGTTGGGTGGCAGCGCCGGCCCAGGAGCCGGGCCACGCCCAGGGCAGGGACCGTCCTGCGGCCAAGGCCATCAGATGGGCACCGCGTTGGTCCCGGCCAGCCGGGACCGACAGGAGCCACCAGGGCCGGGCCTGGAGACATCGCGCCATCCGGTGCGACCAGAGAGAGGTCCGGCGGGCGGCCGCGCGCGGAGTCGGCGACGCCGGAGGCAAGCGGATCCAGACCTGACAGGCTCTGGGGCCGATCGGAGCCCCGTGGATCGGTGGACCCGGCACCAGGAGCCTGAATACCTGTACTCCGCAGGAGGCGGAGCGACCCTGTAAGGTGAGAGGCACAAAGGGACGCATACTGGAAATCCGCACCTCAGAAGCCCCGAGAGATAACCCGCCGCTGGGTGGGTCTGGGGCCCGATCGCCGAGACCTGCTGGACTTTTGGCCGCGGACCAGGGGGGTCGCCCCCCATCGGAGGACTATCCACTGG
Organism: Pleurodeles waltl; assembly: GCF_031143425.1. Lineage (NCBI taxonomy): Eukaryota > Metazoa > Chordata > Amphibia > Caudata > Salamandridae > Pleurodeles > Pleurodeles waltl. Next base: position 903,986,576 of record NC_090437.1, read on the forward strand.
CTCCGGCTCCGAACTCCCCCGTGTAGAGGCGGGGGCGACGTGGAGGAAAGACAGGGGTCCTGACACATTTGGACCCGATTAACGAGGTCCCTGAGACCGCGCCTGGAGGGGGAAACTTGGCCCACAGAGGGACAACACCTGAGTGGCACAGCAACTCGGTGAGGAACACGGTGGGGACCAGGGGCTCGCCCTCGCCAAGGACCTCAAGGGCTCAAGCCCCCGGGGGAGACAGGCCTCGGGGTGACCCCGGGTCGCGGATACCCCGCACCCCGTGATACTTTGAACACCATGGACACGCGACGGGGGCCCCAAGACATCAGCTGGTTCGCCCGATGACGGATCGCCCCGGAGGAATCCGACAACTAGACGATTTCACATCTCCGGTCCTGTTGGGGGGTGAGCTCCCTTCCCTGCCGACTGATTCCCAAGACACACCACGAGGGGAACAGAGGATCCCATCCTCCTCTCCGGATCTGGTGAAGAGCCTGGGGCCCTCGCCTCTAGGCGCTGCTCGGCCTCCGGTCGCCCCTTGGATGGAACCCCTTCCCTGGGGTGGAGTTCCCAACTCGGCCCCACCCGGGCGGGTATCAAGGGACCCTTGCCATTGAATTGCTCTGCTCCCACTAGACTATATCTGCGCTTATTTGACACATCGGACAACATGGGTAAAGACAGAGCCTCCAGACAGACGCAGCCGTCCCAGCAGAGGATCGACCAATTTACCACGCCATCGGTCCCCCAAACCGGAGGTGACGCTCCGCCCAACGAACAGATGACAGATGGGGTCAATACTATCCTGCTTGCAATTCAAACCTCGCAACAAGCAGTGGAAACCAAGATTGGAGAGGTAAGAGAGGAGATGGGCCTCGTAAGACAAGACCTCAGAAATGCTGTGGGCCGTATTACGGAGGTGTAGAACCGTGTTTCGCAGACAGAAGATGACTTGGCCGACCTTAGAACCAAGGTGGCTCAGCTACAAACTCGGACCGGCGAACTCCATCGCAGGGAGGAAGATGCAGAGAACCGCTCCAGATGCAACAATCTACGATTCGTGGGCGTCCCGGAGGGGGCGGAATATGGCAAAGCTACCGAATTTCTGGAGACCTGGATTAAATCCTGGATGCCGGAGAACTCCCTTTCACCATGGTTCGCGATAGAACGAGCGCATAGAGCCCTGGCCCCGCGGGCCCCTCCGGGCGGCACCCGAAGACCCATGATAGCACGCTTTTTCAATTTTAAAGATCGTGATGCGATCCTCAGAAAGGCCAGATCCTCCCCCGACCTCTATTGGGACAATCAGAAAATTTTAGTTTTCCCAGACTACACCCGAGAAGTTCAAACCAAGCGCTGATCGTACGAACAGGTGAAACAGAAACTGAGAGCGATGCAACTCTCCTATATGTTCCTCTTCCCAGCCCGCCTTAAAGTAATCCTCGCCGGCAAGGCACACTTCTTTGAGTCACCTGAGGAGGCATGGGACTGGCTGACGGAGGAAGGCATCGGAAACCGAAGAGGTCCAACTGATCCATCTGGGGGACCCCGAGAGACACACCCAGGCATGCCAACGAACATACGGAGAGGTCGAAAGCGCACCAGGTCCAGGAGGGGAAGTCTGAGGGACTCTAACGCCCTAACAGGCGAGGATGCCCATCCGATCCCGGACCCCCCGCCGGGAGGAGACTCGATGGGTCACCCCGGAGACCAGACCTCGAAAGAAGAGCAAGGAGTGGACAGTTTGAGCCAATCTCCCGAACTTGGTTGACACTGGCCTTACATTTATTGAGCTCCCCCACACTGGGACACACCGGCGGAGCTGGACGGCATCTTATGCGATTGGTGCTAAAGCACATCCACGACGGCATCACGCCGAGCACCCCAACGACTTTATTAAGGGCAGGGGTTTTTCGTTAGTTAATTGCAATAGATCCGACGCACAGGAGGGGTCCACCACTCCACTCGATGGCAGTCTACACGGCTGTGCATTAGGGCGACAGATGCTTCAAAGGTAGGAGTATGGGGTGGGGGGAAGTTAGGGAGTTTGAAGCTCACGTTAGGGCTTAGTGAAGTAGTGGTAATAAGTTACCATAGCAATGCCTACACTTGCCACTTGGTTCCCCTCCAGTCAATATGCCTGTTTCTGGGCCCCCGGTCAGGTCCCCGAATTCCCGTAACACAAAGATGGCACACACCACCTCCGCATTGACACATATTCTCTCCTGGAACGTTAACGGCCTCCTAGATAAAATTAAAAGATCAGCAGTGTTTAATACCTTGCGCAGATATGCCCCCTTAGTGGTCCTCCTACAGGAGACCCACTTACTCAGGACCATTTGCCCAATCCTAACACGGGGAGGTTTTGATAAAGCCTTCCATGCGGGCTTCTCGAGAGGTTCCAGAGGGGTAGCCATCTTATTCCACCGGTCGCTACCCATAATGGTAACAGCCACCCAGTCAGACCCACAGGGTAGATTTGTAACGGTCACTGGAATGCTACACGGATCACCGATCAACTTCATTTGTGTGTACGCCCCCCCTGCTGGATTTGATACCTTCCTACTAACTCTCCGCCGCGTGATTATAGGACTCCCGCAGGGAATCACACTTATTGGGGGCGACTTTAATTCGGTCCTAGACCCTAAATTAGATGTATCCGGACCTATCTCGACCACCCGAACTGGGAGAGCAACCAAATTAAAGGGTTGGACAGCAAGCCTAGGCCTGTGCGAGGTATGGAGGACTTGGCCCCCCAAAACACGACAATACACGCACACTTCGGCGGCTCACCACTCCCAAGCAAGGATTGACCTTGTGCTCGTGCCCGCCCTGGACGTCCCTAGAGTTACTGGCGCTGAGATATTACCTCGAGGAGTCTCGGACCACTCCCCAGTACGAATCCGGGTAGGAGACACAGCCCTAAATCAACGTCCTATATGGCGCATGAATGCATGGTACCTACAAAATAACGATTTCACTCTCGACATAAGGGACCACCTTAACCAGTACTTTAACCAAAACCTAGGAACCATACAATCCCCGGGCACACTTTGGGCGGCATGTAAAGCCACGCTTAGAGGCTACGCCAAGTACCGTGTGCGCACCCGTGAAGGGGCACGAGACTCACAGGTGACAACCCTTGAAGCCAAGGCCCTGGTCCTGGAGCGGTCTGAGATTACCGCAACATCAGCGTCGGCGTTGAGACGCCTAACAGTGATTAGAGAAGAAATAAGACAATTAGGGGGTCATTCTGACCCCGGCGGTCTAAGACCGCCGGGGCCAGGGTCGGCGGGAGCACCGCCGACAGGCCGGCGGTGCTCCCAAGGGCATTCCGACCGCGGCGGTAAAGCCGCGGTCAGACCGGCAACACTGGCGGTCTCCCGCCAGTGTACCGCCGCCCTTTGGAATCCTCCAAGGCGGCGCAGCTTGCTGCGCCGCCGAGGGGATTCCGACCCCCCCTACCGCCATCCAGTTCCCGGCGGTCCGCCCGCCGGGAACCGGATGGCGGTAGGGGGGTCGCGGGGCCCCTGGGGGCCCCTGCAGTGCCCATGCCACTGGCATGGGCACTGCAGGGGCCCCCGTAAGAGGGCCCCTACAAGTATTTCACTGTCTGCTTGGCAGACAGTGAAATACGCGACGGGTGCAACAGCACCCGTCGCACCTTCCCACTCCGCCGGCTCGATTACGAGCCGGCATCCTCGTGGGAAGGGAGTTTTTCCCTGGGCTGGCGGGCGGTCTTTTGGCGACCGCCCGCCAGCCCAGGGAAAAACTTAGAATACCCTCCGTGGTCTACTGACCGCGGTGCGGTATTTCGGAGGGGGGAACTCTGGCGGGCGGCCTCTGCCGCCCGCCAGAGTTAGAATGACCCCCTTAGTGTTTGAGGCTGCTAAGCACACATGGAGGGCGTCGGCGGCGCGCGTGTATGGATGGGGTGACAAAAACGGCAAACTCCTCCTTTGGTTGGCCTCGAGACCGCTAGCCGACAGAGTTATCCCAGAGATCGCGGACGAGACAGGCTCAATCACGAGGACCCCCAGAGAAATCGCTATGAGCTTCACATCATACTACGCTCACCTATACGCTGCGCGCCCCCGCCCACGAACCGAGAGGGAATCCCCCCTTCTTGATGACATAACCCTCCCCAGAATCCCGCAGGCAACCAGAGAGATCCTGGAGGATGCCATAACCCTGGCCGAAATAACAACGGCCATATCAGGTCTAGCGTCAGGCAAAACACCCGGACCGGATGGCTTCCCGTCCGTGCTCTACCACAAATGCGGGGACATTCTAAGCCCTCATCTGCTTAACATGTTCGATGAAGCAGTGAAGATAGGCCACTTCCCCACCGGAATAGATCAAGCCACAATAGTGGTGATTCCGAAGACCCGTCCACCTTCGCGTGACCGTTCAGCCTACAGACCCATCTCCCTGTTGAATGCTGAGATTAAAGTGCTCACAACACTACTCGCTACCAGACTGAAGGTAGTGCTTCCCTCGCTGGTACACCCAGACCAATGTGGCTTCATGACCTCACGTAGCACCAGACACTGCATTAGGAGACTGCATAATGCTCTGGCTCGCCGTGATACCTTGACCAGGTCCCCGCTTGCCCTCCTTCTAATAGACTTTGAGAAAGCCTTTGACACTGTGGATTGGTAGTACTTAGAACAAGTTGTAAAGAAGAACGGATTTGGACCCAAATTCCGAGGCCTAGTAAAACTGCTTTACTCCAACCCGATGACTCGCATTCAAGTAAACGGGGTGACATCCGATCCATTCCCCACCCGTCGAGGGACCCGCCAGGGATGCCCGCTATCGCCGCTACTTTTTGCCCTTGCAATTGAACCATTGGCAAAGCTACTGAGAGAAGACCCACTAGTAACAGGCTGGGCATGGCCCGTAGGACCGGAGGCCCGAGTAGCATTGTATACCGAAGACCTCCTCCTTTATCTCTCTAACCCGGCAATGAGCGGCCCGCGAATCCTAGACCTCCTGGAGCTCTTCTCACAAGCCTCTGGCCTTACCCTGAACTCTAGCAAATCCTTACTGATCCCACTCCACCCCTCGAGAGACTGTGTAAGCTGGCAGAAAAACATCCCAATCCGTCGCAATAGTTTCAAATACTTGGGGGTTTACAGAGCTCTTCTTCCTGAGCTGGCTTGGGAACTAAATATTACACCGCTCCTTAAAAACTCCAGAAAAGACTTTCAGCGCTGGCAGAATCTGCCACTCAACACACTGGGGAGAATAGCCCTATACAAAGTGATGGTGCTCCCCAGATTCCTATACCAACTGCAAAACTTCCCACACCTAATCCCACGGAAATGGTTCAACGAAGTCGAGACTACGGCACGCCAATTCTTGTGGCACGGTTCCCGCCCCAAACTAGCCTTTGCCACATGTCAAAGAAACCTATACGAGGGGGGTCTGGGAGTGTCCAACATCCATTTTTACTACCTAGCCACACACCTACTGGTGATTAACGACTGGCTATGGGGGGATGGTCCGACCCTGCGTACAGATTGGAACTTCAGGAGATGGGCTACAACGGGGTTTTCAACGCCCTGTATGGAGGCGTGATCCCGCAATCTATCCCAGAGGTGGCCACATTGGCTCTTACAGGATGGCACACAGCACAGAGGGCCACAGGTTGGTGGGCTCCCCTAACTCTTCAGACACCTCTCTGGCAGGGGAAATGGCTAAAGGAAATCTCCACACTAGAGGGCTTTCGAAAGTGGGACAATATTGGGATAACTACACTAGGTGACATCTGGGACGACTCACACATTCGGCCCTTTGAAGAGCTCCAGAAAACATACTCCCTAAACAACACCCAGTTCCACAAATATCTACAGCTCAGACACGCTCTACTGGTACATGTACGACCAGGGAACAACATCCCAGAGTATAGCCCACTGGAAGCAAAAGTTATAATGGGGTATTTAAACAAAGGGGGCACATCCCAAATATATCGCTCTATCCTTGATAACACATCCCCTCCCCTCGACGAACTCCGCCGGAAATGGGAGGGGTGGGTGGGCCCAATGGAAGACTTAGACTGGAGAGAGGGACCAATAGCCCCCCGAATACTGGCCATATCTACACGATTTCAATTGCTACAGGCCCTCTATTTACACACTGCCTACCTTACCCCTAAAAGACTCCACCGGGCGAATCTTCGACCCACGGATGAATGCCCCCGGTGCTCTCAACCGGAAGCAGACTTCTTCCACATGGTCTGGGCCTGCCCAATTATAGAGGCATACTGGAGGTCAGTTTTAGGGGAGATCTCCGAAGTAATGCAATCAACGGTGGAACTATCCCCGACTCCACTATTACTGGGGGCAATGGGCGAGACAGGACTGAACAGGTCGAAGCGTACATTCCTGGGAGTAGCCTGTTTGGTAGCAAAAAGAGACATCATGTCGGAATGGAAGGCCGCAAAAGCGCCGACCCTTAGCAAATGGAGGCGAGGAGTGGATTGGTGTGCAGGTTGTGAAAAAATGGTGTACGAGGCGAGAGGTTGCCCTGAAAAACATAACAGAGTGTGGGGGAGTTGGATGGGTCTACTGGCTGACTGATTAACCTAAGATAGCAGAAATCATCATGCAACCCCCCCAAAGAATAAACCACCCGGGATCTGTGGGGCGGCAATCCTTGCTCTGTGTGGGGGAGGGGCCGAACCCAGGCCAGACGGGGTGGAACGCAGACCGATCTCCTTCAGGCGTGTCTTCAACAGGGGTCATCAAACTAATCTACTCTAGTATTACAATGCAGGGACCAAAACTATATAAACCCCAACAAACTAAATCTCACCCTAGACTTTAGGTAGGCTGTGGACCTGGTAAGACCCCACGACCCACAGGACGAGCGGGACGGAAGGGGCAATTGGTACATCGTGAGGAGGGCGCGATGGTATTGTTATATGAGTGTTTTTATTCATCGCTATGATGTATTTTCGTTGTGTTTTTTCTTTTTTGTTCTTCTCTAAAATAAATAAAAATCTTTATAAAAAAAATAAAGAATTCATCTTTTCTTCAACGTATGACAATTTAGGCTCCATCGTCTATCTTCTAGTGATATAGCTATTTAACACATGATTGGAACTACTAGCTGAGAAAAGGATTCCCTGTAACTGCCTGAACAGAGTGCACTTTTCCAATGACAGAGCAACTGTCCCACACTAAACAACATACTATGTAACGTTTCATGTACTGAGAACGGACGTTGTGAATCCTAGAACTGTATGGGCCCGAATCACAAAGATAAACTTACACTTTTGGTCAAAATCGTGACTAAAAGTCTATGTTTACGACTTTAGCAATTAACGGGCATTCACAAGTACTATATTTAGGTCCTCACTCAGCGATCACAGCAAGTGCGCACCTAAAGATAGTACTCGTAAATGCCGTTTATGAATTCTCAAAGTCGTAAACTTAGACTTTTGGTCTAAGTTGAGACCAAAAGATTAAGCTTACCTTTGTGAATCGGGCCCTATGTGTTAGACTAGTGAGAAAATCCTTCAATGTATTTTGCTGCATTTGTTGCACTTTGTTTGTATTGGTTATTACCATGTGTTACTACATATACTAATGTAGTAAATGTTTGAAGGCTTTGTCTAAAGACCTACAAAAGGGTGTGATTTCTAGACATAAGGAAACCATTCCCCATTCCTAGAAGGCGAATATATCCTGGATTTCCGGTAAAACTTTGTTTATTGCTGTATTTTTATGATTTGCATGTTTTTGATCTAAACTCAGGCTATGCATTTCTGTATTTTCCCTACTTAGCCGACTAAGAAAGATGGGTTCAGTGGGGTGCACCAAAGTCCGGCATGAACTACAGTGTTCCCAATACTTTTGCCAGTGGGCTCTGGAGAAAATGTAATGTATGGGTTTGAATGCTGACACTAGGGAGGTGGCAGGATAGCACCATATTCTTTCTACATATGGCACTTTCCTTCTTCCTCCCTGTCAAGTAATGCAGTGCATCAACCTTGAGTGTTGTGTTGTGTGACAGGCTTGGAAATCTAGGCCCATGAGAAAGTAAGCAGTTGCAGCCTTGTACTTTTGTGTCCTGTAGCATGTAGTGCTATTTACTTAGTGCAAAATACATTCTTTGGCACATTTAGATGGAAGGGTGCATTTGGAAGTAGTGGCCCATTCAGCAGGGTTATCCCGAAACTCTTTGCCTTTCTCTTCCTAGTTTGCTGAGCCTCTTTTTGTTGGCTTTAGAACTCTGGGCACTTTACCACTGCCAATCAGTGCTAAAGCGCATGTGTTCTCCCCCCTATAAAACTTGGGATGATTGGCTTACACCTGATTGGCACATTTAATTTACCTGTAAGTCCCTTGTACAGTGTTTCCCCTATACCCAGGGCCTGTAAATTAAATGATACTAGTGGGTCTATAGTGCGGCTTGCACCACCCACAAAAGTAGCCTTTCAAGCCTGTCCTAGGCCTGCCAGTGCAGGTTGCACAGTTTACTGTCATACTGAATTGGCAAATCAGACTACTTGCCAAGGCCTCATCCCCCTTTTCACTACACCTAAATCGCCCATAAGATAGGCTCCAGAGAGCCCCATGGCTAGGGTGCTGCGTATGTAAAAGGTACGACATATATTTTTGTGTTACATGTCCTAGTAGTGACAAGAAGCCTATTTTGTTTTTCACTGCTGTAAGTGCTGCTCCTCTCATAGATTTGCATTGGGAATTGCCTTATATATGTCTAAGTGGTAATTTCTGAGCTATAAAGAATAGCAGGGGCATGTCTGAAATGTTTGGAATGGTAGTGGGAACTTCTGCTTTCTGGTGTAGGTGGATTTTACATTACGATTTTAGAAATGCCACTTTTAGAAAGGGGGCATTTCTCTGTGCTTACATATTTAGTACTTTGCAGCATGACTTCAATCCACATCTAGGGAGGTTGACAGCTCCTCCACTTTCCCCATAATTCCCAGACAGCCATCCATCAGGGAGGGTTAGGTTGAACAGGGTTACATTTGCATTCTGATAGGGTTCCTGGGCAGGGAGACAGGGAGGAAGGGCACACTTTGCACTTGCTTTGGCTCTATCCTGCTCTCACACAAAGGGCTGATTTACCCCCCTACTGATGTCTGGGGTTAGGGTAGAGGAGAATCAAAATTCTTAGAACTGGTCATATCTGGCCGGAGCCTTATCTCATCTTCTAGAAGCTGGGCATTTTAAGTATATGTAGAGGGGCTGTAACTCCTTGTTTTTAGAAAACGTTTGGAATTGGGATGGAACCCCTGTCACAAGGACTGCTGGACTGCTATTCCACTGTTGCTTTGCTGTCTGCGACTGGCTGGTTAGCCTGGAGGACTCACTGGATGGCATTTCTGACTGCTGTCCTGTTGCTAGCCGGTCTATGACTTGGTTCTATTAAGACTCTGTGGGCTGCCAGGAGAGGATTGCCAGTGGGACTACCTGTTGTATTGTGCTGGTCTGCCTAGTAGCTGTTATCTGCATTGTTTCCACTCCAGTGTTCTCCAGTGTCTGGGTGGTTTTCTCCTTCCCTGCCTTTGACTGCTGAACCTTGCTTCCAGTAGGTGTTTTGACAATCCTTCGACCTAACATATGGTAAACGCTACATTTTTCTGCCCCCTTCTACTGAGAACTGGTGCACGGAGTGTCCCTGCTGCTGTTTTACTCGACTCACGCCACTAAGGCATACTGCACATGAGCAAGCTGGACATTTTGCAGGCCCCTTGTGGAAACCTGGGATCAGCGCACCCCCCTTTCCTCCCCGGTGAAGGAGACCATGGCGGGGAGCAGTCTGAGTCATGGGACTCTCTGACCGCCGTGCTTCAGGAACCCCCCTCAGAGGGGCCCCATCAGCCAGACCATTGTGCCGCCTCCCCATTCTCTGATGGAGCTATCCCGGCCCGGCCGAGAGGAGAAGACGCTCCCTCATTCAGGAGCATTGCTGGGGCAATGAGGAAGCTGCCAGCAACTCCCGCACTACCTTTCTCTAGCATAGGAATGGCTCTACCGTCATGGAGGCACAGCCATCCCACACTTCCCCATGAGAGGCCCTGGTTCTTCTGTACTCGCAGGGCCACTGGAACACTGGAGACAGCTAATTTTACTGTGGTAGGCGCAGGTGAACGAGCAAGTTCTCTCAGCAGATGCATGTGGTGTGTTATTCCCCCTGCCCCTCTCATTGGATCAAGCGTACCTGGGGTGGGGTGCGACAGCTCAGGGGGGCACACGTTCTATATTCCTGCAGTATGGGGTGAAGCTTGGCGGAGATCCCTCTCCACAGCTAGGAATGCGCAGTGGAGGTTTCTCTAGGGTTTTACCGTATCCCCTGGAACAGGAGGGCACAGAAGCTGTGCCCTATGTTAAAATAATACCTGAGGTGTTTTTCCCCCGACAAACTAGCATATGCTGAGAAGTATGTACACAATTCATGTATTTTATTCATGGCCTTCTGAATTTTATGTCTGCAGTAGATAGCAAATATTTTAGGTTGACTGCCTAATATGCACTGTAATGTCTTGATGTTTATGACGTATAAGCTGTTTGTTCATGTAATGCACTCATTGTGAGATTTGATCATTGCCTAGTTGGTAAAGTAATTACTGATTTATACTGCTTCTGGTCTAAGATGGATGTGTATATATATATATATATATATATATATATATATAAATATAAATACATATATATATATATATATATATATAAAAAATGTGTGTTTACAATATAAGAGACATATTTTTTATATATAATTCAGTGGGGAGTCTGTTCTGTGGTGTATTTATTGGGTCGTTAGTGTGGGTGTGTTGCACAAACACTTTACACGTGACATCTGAGGATAAGCCTGACTGCTCTGTGCCAACCTACCGGGAGTTGGAACGGGTTATCTTTGGTTTTCAACTTACTCGCCCTTACTAGATTGAAGGTTTCTGCCTGGCTGAGGTGCATACCCTGGCCAACCAGAAATCCCATTTCTAACAGGTGCATTTTGCACTAAATGCTGGATTATGTTTCTCATGTAATTACATATAATTGAGTCCTTTTTAGTTAATTACAAGTAATTAAGCTGGAGAGAATTCTGCCAGTTATGCCCACCGCTAGTCGACAGCTCTAAAGGAGCTACAGTCCACTGGAAGGTACTACTGATGGCCAGGTCAGAAGATTAACCATTGCCATTATTTGAGATGTGAGCCATGAGGCAAGTCAGATGTAGCAATGTAGCCCATAGAGCTGTTTCAAGGGGACAGGTATGTACAGGGGAAGAAGAGGATAGGGGTGTGGAGCCACAAGGTAACAGGAGAGGCAGGGAATGGAGCAAAAAGAGCTACAGACTGTACATATCATAAAGGGCTTAAGAGACTGGTGGAAAGGGAAGAGGGTAGGATGGGGAATGTTGATGAAGGGAGTCAGGTGGCAAACCAGAGCAGAGGTAGGTGAGTGGTGAGGTATTTAAGAATAGCATCAGAGGTGATCACCAATGCCTCAGTCAGTGGGGGCTTGTCTAACTGTTCCACAGGAGAGAATCAGGAAGGGAGAACATGTCACTTCATGCAGGGGATACAAAATATTTGATATGGCGGTATGAGGAGCACTAGGAGTGAATTAAAAACAGAAGACACAATAACACTGCCACTGATCAGTAGGAAGCATGTAGTAGTATGGGTGACAATGATGGCGAAGGGTTGGAGGAACAGCCTACCCCCCTAAATACTTATCTGTCCAGTGTGCCGGAGTAGCAGATCAGGCACAGATCTGTAATGTTTGAGAATCACGTTAAGGATGCAGATCAGTGGCATCAACCGAAGAGACAGTGAGTTTCAATAGTGATCCTTATTGACCCTGAGGTTAACCTGTGTTATTTCTTCCACTGATCTAAGTACTCTCTCTCTGTCTCCCTCAAGCTGGTTTTGGAGGGCTCAGTCTATTTGACATCTCAGTAGGGTTGAACCCTCTTCACAAAGGGGGGACCTGCTGTCCTACTGAGAAGGCGAAGGCATAATATCCATGTCTGTTTTGTTCAGGAAGTCCAAGAAGTGTGCCAGTTCCTTAGGGTCGAGTTAATCCCTGGTTTGGCCATCTATTGTAATCCACATAACTGCTGGTTTGAGGAGCCCATATTTTATTTCACTGTTAGACCTGGCATCCTTGGTGTGGTCTCCCCTAACTTTTTACCTCTGCTTCCGAGGTTGATGCTGAGTGATGGACTTCGTTTTTTGCTGTTTTTGTTACTCTGAACACTTTACCACTGCTGACCAGCGCTAAAGTGCAAGAGCTCTCTAAGTGAAATTACATGTGTAATCGGCTTTTCCATGATTGGCATATTTGATTTACTAATAAGTCACTAGAAAAAGTGCACTAGAGGTGCCTATGGCCTGTAAATCAAATGCTACTAATGGGCAGCAACACTGATTGTGACACCCACATAAGTAACCCTGTAAACATGGCTCAGATCTGCCACTGCAATGTCTGTGTGTGCGGTTTTAAACTGACAATTATACCTGGCATGTATACCCACTTGCCAGGTGCATACATGTAAGGTACTCCTACTTAGGCCCTGGGTAGTCCCATGGGCAGGGTGCAGTGTATCCTAAAGTGGGACATGTACTGATGTGTTTTACATGTCCTAACAGTGAAATACTGCCAAATTTGTTTTTCACTGTTGCAAGACCAATCTCTCTCATAGGTTAACATGGGGGCTGCCTTTAAATAACCTTAAAGTGCAGGTTTCCTTTGAGAGTAACTAGAGATATAGAGTTTTGATTTTCTAAACTCACAATTTAAAAATACATCTTTTAGTGATTTTGGTTTTTAGATTGTTAGTTTGAAAATGGCACTTTTAGAAAGTAGGCATTTTCTTGCTTAAACCATTCTGTGACTCTGTCTGTTTGTGGATTCACTAGCTGGGTCAAACTGACAGTTGGGCTGTTTGTCTATCTCCTCTAGAGAGTGACACAAAGGGAACTGGGGTGTAGCCTGCATATCCTGATTAGCCACCTGGGCTAGAGTGTTGTGAGGAGTGGTCACTTACACCTGAATGGGGTGTGCCTGCCTTCACACAATGCAGTCTCTAACCCCCTGGTTTGTGTCTGGGGCCTGGACAGGGCAAGGCAGGATCCTGTAAACAACAGAGTCTTTCCTTTGAAATTTGCCTACTTCAAAGGCAGAAAGAGATATAAGTATTGGACCCAAAACCCCAGATTTTTAGATCACTTCTGCATTCAAGAGGAACGTCTGCCAAGGAGAAGAGCTGAAGAGTTGAGGAGAAGTGCTTCCCCTGCCTGTGACTGTGCTTTGTTGGGCTATCCTGCAGTTGCTGCTTCTGCCTGTGAAAGGGGACAAAGACTGGACTTTGTGGTATATTCCTGCTTGCGAAGAATCTCCAAGGGCTTGAACGGAGCTTGCCTCCTGATTTGATGTCTCAGAGCCATCCATCAAAGACTTCCTCTGCCAGCACCTGGACTCTCTGCTGTGACTCCTGCCCTGCCAAGTGGCATCCTATCCAGTCCCTGGGCCCTTTAGAGATGAAGTTCTCAGAAGAAGGACCAAAATCCACGCACAGAACACGTGCTTTGCAGCTAGAATCAACACTCTACCTGCATCGTGGCTGGGAGATCGATGCATCGTGGCTGGAGAAACTACACAACACCCACTTGTGGTTGCTGATAATGACCCAAACCTCATGCAGTGTGGTTTTCTAACACCGTGCAACTGGATTTGTCACACAGGGTCAAAGGCACGACAAAGTCACAGTGAACCTGCGGGGATCTGAGGTGCCCTGTGCGGAAATCGATGCATCGCTCTCTTGCGAGGGAAAAAAATCAACGCATCATCTACCCAACAAGAGAAGAAACGATGCACTGCCTCACTTGTGAGTAAGGAATTGACGCATCGCTGACTAATCCGACACAAACTCACCCGTGCTGCTTTATTTTTGGCACAGACCAGGTACTTTGTGTAAAATCAACATTTCTATTATTTTCACTGGGGTAAGACTCTTTTTACATTTAAAATTAATATCTTGACTTGTGTCTGATGGATTTTTTTTCATTTTGGTCTTGTTTGATTTAGATAAATATTCCCTATTTCTCTATCCCGGTGTGGTGTCCATTTTGTAGTGTTTTCACTGTACTACTATGTGTGTGTTGATACAAATACTTTACACATTGCGTCTGAGTTAAGCCTTTCTGCTCGTGCCAAGCTACCAAAGGGGTGAGCAGGGGTTAACCATGTGTGTTTCTCCTTTGCCCTGACAAGAGTGAGGGTCCTTGCTTGGACGGGGGTAACCTGACTGCCAACCAAAGACCCCATTTCTAACAGTCACATTTTCCCAATTGTGGTTGTAGGGCCAAGAAGGTCCTCCTTTGGCACTGGTTTCTGAAAACAATCCATGCTATGTTGAATCCAACTATAATGAACCTTTTAGGGGCCATGCTTACAGGCCTCCTAAATGATTTGGTAGGTATATACATGACAGAGGAAGCAGGCTGCTAAAGGCCGGGGCCTGTGGAAATCAGTATTAGCGTTATGGGGTAGGTGGGCCATTTCTATGTGCTCATTCAATTTCAAGAGGTGGAGTAAAAGATAGACCAGTAGTTTGAGAGATAAACTCATGTAGGAATTAATTGCCACAGTTTTTTCCATTTTCTCCAGGATGCCATAAAATCTCACAACCAGTCCTCCAGGTGACTCAGTTTTCGATGAATATTCCAGAGGTCAAGATCCAGGGCCTCTCTTCATTCTAACCACTCTTCCGCTACAGTTAGGTCCTGGTCTTTGGCCCTTGCTCATACATTCAAAGGACCCATGTCTGCTTTTATGGTTTTCACATTCCGAACGAGATCCATAATTTTCATGTGCATGGCAAGCAGGTGGGCCCCTACTGAAGTGAGTTTCTTAATGATGATGTCTAAAGGTGCACTCTGTGGTGAGAAGCAAGGGCTATTTTACCATCCACAATTACCTCCATGAAGAGCAGTGGACAGGAGGGCTTGCCCGATGCCATTGTGGTTTGAGTAGTCGGTAGTAGATGAGGAAGTAGCTGGAAGGGGGAGCAAGGATAAGCTTGCATGAGTCAATGCTTAAAAAGTAACGCTGCACAATGTCCACTAGGTCACAGAACCATTGAGTAGTGGGCCCTCCCCAAGATGTAGTGATAATAACCCAAATGGTATGCAGAGCATCAGTGAGAGGTCTCATGTTTAGGGAGGGAGGTGGGGAACTCACTATCATGGCCACAATGCACAGAGTTAGCACGTGGTGGGTGCTGCAGTAGAGAGTGTAATCCCAGTCATGATCAAAGAAGAAGGTTGGGCCACCAGGGGAAGAGCAATCCAAACTCTGAAGAGTAAACCTTATGGGACAGCAGTGGCGCAAATCTTTTACTCTCACCCAATGCAAGGACATTCAAGGCTATGGGCCAGATTTGTTTGACTCCTTGGTCTCAGCGATGAAGCCCTTGTACCTCCTTCACAGTGAAGTCACAGTGTTATGTCATGTACTTCCACTCATTTCCCTGTAGGTTGGGCCCTGGGGATTGAAGATTCAAGTAGTGGGCAGCTTTTCTCTTGAAGGAGATGAGTACTGGTGGCAATGAAGTGGAAGAAGTGCTGCTACCATATAGGATTAACAACAGTGTGAGGGCAAGTGGCAAATGGGGCACCATAGCCATGAAGAAAAGAAGCAAGACCCGGAGAGCAAGTGATGTTCATGGAACACGCATAGCGAGCCAAGGGCACTGATGGTACACTGAGGAATTGGGCATTCAGCATTATCACCTGCAGATGGGTGTTGTTGATCTGGTATCTCTCGGGGCCATGCCACCGCCACAAGGGGGCTCTCAGGCACCACTGTCAGTGAACAGCTTCCCTCTGGGCTAGGTCTCTGAGGCTCCAGTCACTCATCACACTCGTTCGGATCACATCAGGCAGTGGTGTTGACTTTCTGAATTAAATTGTAGAAGTGCCAGTCCAGTAGGTCGCAGAAGCCTGGTACTGGGAACTCAAGTCACAGGGTCAATCACACTGGTGGGTGTTGCTGAACGTAGGGTGTGTCCATGGATCATCGATGGCATGGTACTGCCATCTTAAAGCCCTTAGAAGGAGAAAGAGGGGAGGTCTGGGGGTGAAGCTCCTCCCATTCTGGATCATTCGTAGCTGCAGCGTGAGGGAGTTCAGGCCATGTGTTCTCCTCGGCTGTCCAGAGACTCAGACAGGTGGCCATCTTGTTCCTTGGTGTGAGTCCACTCCAAGAAATTCTATTTTGAGTGGTGGCTCTGTGTTCGGTCCTCCGCTTGAAGTTGCATCCTCCTTTATTCTGGTAGCTACCATCTCCTTGCTGTAGGAGCACAGGTGGTCACATCACTTACAGATCTCTTCCACCAACCTTTTTGTAATACCCATTGCATTTATGCACGGTCCAAATTTGGCGTTTAGTAATCTCAGTAACTGACATTGCCTTTTTGCTAAAGATTATGCCATGTTCCGAGCCACATTCCTCTACTAATATTCCCACCTCCATGTCACTAAATTTGCCTTTTCTTTTCATCCCCACCTCCTCCTGTGTGTCCTGGATGGCTATGCTTCTATGATTTAGTCCTCTGTAGAGAGAGAGAGAAGTTCTGTTACTGCTCTGCAGCTGCAAGTAAACATACTTCGTGAAACGGGTACAATCATCACTTGCTGCAGTTGTGACCATCCTAATTTGGGACTTGTTAGGAATGGAGTCTCTAGTTTGCAGTCAGTTTACATCCTGTCCAAGTAGGGACCCTCACTCTAGTCAGGGTAAGGGAGATACCCAGCTCAGATAAACCCTGCTCACCCCCTTAGTAGCTTGGCACGAGCAGTCAGACCTGTCTCAGACACAATGTGTGAAGCATTTGCACATAACACACAGTAATACAGTGAAAATAGTACAAAAGGACACCACACCAGTTTTAGAAAAATAGCCGATATTAATTGGTGTAAAACAAGACCAAAACAAGAGAAATCCAACACACAGTACTAAAGATATGAATCTTTCAAGAATTAACTTAAAAATACAGTTCTTTGAAGTTGATAGCTTCATCTGGGGCTATCACGACATTGTGAACAACAAATCCAACAGTTCCATCCGACCGCGGGGTCGCAAGCCAGGTACAGGGAAGGCATCATGATCCTCGCAATGTGATACCGAGTGCGGCATCGCTGGCAGTGGCAGGCTTTGGTTCTGGAGGTCGGTGTAGGGGTTGTCTGACCCTTGAAGTCACACTATTTGTAAATCGAGCTCTGAGCTGATGACGAAGTAGGGGGCGCTGTAGTTGATGGCATCGGAGCTGTGATGCAAAGCGGGGCAATTGGATGTGACGTGTGGTGCCCACAGGTCACGGTGCAGTAAGCGGCTTGGTGATGGTGTCCTGCGGCCCCAGTGAGACCAGGGCTGCGGTGTGAAGCGGGGCAGTGTGGCGTGTGGTGGTCTTTAAGTTGCGGTGCAGGCAGTGGCATTGTTGCTGAAGCGTTGTCATTGGTAGGCCCAAGACAACGGTACAACGTGAGGCAGGTTCTGTGCGGCACCCACGGGTCCCAGTTGTTAATGATGCTGTAGTGGATGACGCTGGCATCTGTGGACCGGGGCTTTGGTGAGGGATAGGACGGTGCTTTGTGTACCTGATGAGCAGTGCCCTCAGGTCACGGTACAGGCAGCGGCATTGGTGTCAGTGTAGAGCCTCGTCATTGGGGATACGAAGGCTGCGGTGTGAGCAAGGCAATGCGGAGCACAGGCCCACAAGTCATGATGAAAGCAGCGGCTCGGTGATGGCATCAGGTAGCAACGTCGGTGAGACCAGGGTTGTAGTGAAAAGCCGGGCACCGCTCCATGCATCGTCGTTAGGTCACGGTGCAGGCAGCGGTGTTGTTGACTGTGATGTGGTGGTTTTTCTGCTGTTGCAGCACAAAACACACCGTTCCTAGTGCTGTAGGCAGATTAATCTGAAGTCTTTGATATCTCTGAGACTTATAACAGGAGGCAAGCTCTACTTAAAGCTCTTGGATAAACTTCACCAGCACAGTACACAGCAAAATCCAGTTTGTCTCCTATTTAAGGCAGAAGTAGCAACAAGCCAAACCAGCAAAGCACACAATGCAAACGGGCAGTACTCCTCCTCCAGCTCTTCAGCTTTTCTTCTTGGAAGAGGTTCCTCTTGATCCAGAAGTGCTCTAAACATTTGGGGTTTGGGTCCACTACTTATGCCTTTGAAGGCAAACTTCAAAGGAAGTCTCTGTTGTTTACAAGATCCTGCATTTCCCAGGCCTCGCCCCAGACTCCCTCCAGACTGCATTGTGTGATGGTAGGCACAGTCCTTTTAGGTGCAGGTGTCAGCTCTTCCCTCCCCACTCAAGCCTAGAAAGACTCATCAGGATATGCAGGGCACACTTTCGCTCCCTTTGTGTCACTGTCTAGAGGGAATTCACAAACAGCCCAACTGTCAGTCTGACTCAGAAGTGGATTCCACAAGCTAGCAGAGGCACAGAACAGTTAAGCAAAAAAATGCCCACTTTCTAAAAGTGGCACTTTCCAACAGACAATCTAAAAACCAACTCTACCGAAAGATGTATTTTTAAATTGTGAGTTCAGAGACCCCAAACTCCATATCCCTATCTGCTCCCAATGGGAAACAGCACATAAAAGGTATTTAAAGGCAGTCCCAATGTTAACCTATGGGAGAGATAGGCCTTGCAATAGTGAAAACCGAATTTGGTAGTATTTCACTGTGAGGACATGAAAACACACCAGTAGATGTCCTACCTTTTAAATAGACTGCACCCTGCCCATGGGACTAACTAGGACCTACCTCAGGGGCGACTTACATATAGTAAAAGGGAGGGTTTCGGCCTGGCAAGTGGGTGCACTTGCCAAGTCGAATTGGCAGTTTACAACTCCACACACAGACACCACGGTGGCAAGTCTGGGCCATGTTTACAGGGCTATTTATGTGGGTGGCACAATCAGTGCTGCAGGCCCACTAGTAGCTTTTGATTTACAGGTCCTGGGTACACATGGTGCACTTTACTAGGGACTTACTAGTAAATAAAATATGCCAATCATGGTTAAACCACAATTACCAATACAATTTACAAAGGGAGCAATTTCACTTTTGCACAGATCAGCAGTGGTAAAGTGCGCAGAGACAATAAACCAGCCAAAACAAAGTGCAGTATACCATAAAAACAGGAGGCAAAAAGACGGGGGGAAAGAAGCCAAAAGATGCCAGGTATAACAGAACTCATACCGATTCATAAATTCACATTCAGTATTTAAAAGTACAGAATGCTTATGAACCACTAATTGCCTAAATGAAAGGTGCATAAATCATATTTAGTGATTCCTCTTTTGCTAATTGGTATTTGTCACAATTTAGGATGCAAAATATACTTTTCATAAATCAGGCCCCATGTTCCATTAGCATATATTACCTCTAATGTGACA
Source organism: Pleurodeles waltl (assembly GCF_031143425.1). Classification (NCBI taxonomy): domain Eukaryota; kingdom Metazoa; phylum Chordata; class Amphibia; order Caudata; family Salamandridae; genus Pleurodeles; species Pleurodeles waltl. The sequence continues at coordinate 904,006,030 of NC_090437.1, forward strand.
GACAAACTAAGGGCCTGATTTAGATCCTGGTGGAGGGGGTTACTTCTTCACAAACATGAGGATATCCCGTCCGCCATATTATGATCCCATTATAACCTATGAGGATCGTAATATGGCAGACGGGATATCCGTCACGTTTGTGACAGAGTAAACCCTCTGTCAGGATCTAAATCAGACTCTAAACTATCTCAGTAAGTTTTTAAAAAAGGATGCAAACCCTCACCCACTAACCTAGGAGGCATGCTTCATTATGGGGATGCTCTTCATCTGGACACCATTATTGGTGGCTTGGGTGGCCTTCATAGTGCTTGGAGCTCTTAAATAGAGTTCTGTTTTATATTGCACACCAAGTAAAGTATGTATCCACACCGAAACAGGTTACAATTGCTGAAAGATTACCAAAGGAGTTTTATTATAATTTAGCTGGATCCATCGAGCCTCCAAGATGAAACCGCAAATGATTTGTGTCGTGAAATACACAATGTTTTGAACCTTAATTTCTTAACATGAACAGACATATACCAAAAGCATACTTCCTGGACCAAGGTCTAACCTGCACCAAACCCGCCACACATAGCCAATCCCAAATGTGCATGCTTTTCATGACAGTAATTGGCTGTATGACATGGCCTTTGGCAAGGCTTTGAGCCCAATCCGCTGCAGTGGTCTCCAGCTTAGTCACAGGCATCCAACCTTTGCTGCACATGGCCAGACCTTGCAACTAACCCTCAGCAGGCAGCCAACCCCTACTGATCCCAGTTGTGATGATACTAGGGATGGTGGATGCCCCAAAAAGCCTTCTGTCCCTCTGGTCAACATGTTTCAGCCATGTCCAGTAGGTCTCATACAAGGTACACTGCTTTTTTCAAGGCTAGGACCCTTGTCTTACATAGTTTATTTTCTTCACCTGTTGCTTTGTAATTTATGCTGATGGTCAACTAGGTGTTAAGTTCAGTTGTCCTTTTCATACACATTCTTGTGCATTCACATTCATATAACTTATAGACAACGTATATACTTGCATTTAGTCCTAAATGCTTGACTAGTGGGTACTCGCAAAGCTATATCCCAACTGGCGCAAAAAATATAACTTGACAATTGAAACTGACACAAATAGATTCAATCGGAACACTTTTGGCGCATAATAATGTTGCTTCAAAGAAAAACGCCCCGTCGAAAAAAAACCGCACGATGCCGTTTCCCAATTTCTGTGCCACAGTTGTAGCACATTTTTTGAGAAAGAGGAACTCAAGATATTCAAGAGACAGTAATCTGCCCTTAGCTCTCTGGGAATTGTGAGGTACCCCAGACAGGAAATTACATAGGAGACCTCTGTAGTAACACACTAAAATGGAGTTACGTTATATTTAGAATTCAGAAAAAGGGTAGATATCATAAATAGTCTTACTTCGTCGTAAGGAAATCCCATCTGGAAACCTCTGTGTCCGGTACTCCTCCAAAGACAGATTGGTGTCTCCAGAGTTTGTTGTTTAAAGGCGCATTTCATGATAGGAGCATACTGACTTCAGGCGCCACTCGTGGACATGTGACCATGACGTGCACATGATGTCAGAGGGGACATGTTTTCAAGAAACCTCCTGTCGTCATTGTTTTACATTTCATGGGTCAGTCAAAGGTGGTGTATTTTTGTTTAAAACTAGTGCCAGATTAACCTCAAACCACTATGACTATCGTGATGTAAGCGAAAAGAAATACCAATCGTAAAAACATCATTATAGATTACTGTCAACATCCTGTCACACTTATCCATATAACAAAAACATTCTCACCAAGTATATTCTTGTTCCACCGTGACCTCACCTCTGTCATGGTACAGTACCAACCAGATGCTTAGTCTAGGATTTGTAATGCCTAATTGGTAAGTACATTTGTGTTTCACTGGGATCCAAACTGTATCCATGTTATACCATCATTCAGAACAAAAAGATTCATTCGTCTGAAGCCTGTATATCCATTTTTGTTTTTTCTTGAGAAGTTGACACTGAATGGGTGTGTGTGCTTTAGCTTTGTCTACCTTTTGTATTATCATTCATGTGACGTTTTTCTCATGTGTTTAAGACTAGTAAATGACTTAATATACCCATGTTACTGCGCTGGCACCTGATGCTGCTCCTATGTTACCCAATCTGAATTCTTTCCTGATGTCATTCCGCTATCAAGTAATCCACATAGGCATGTAATTATTTCAGTTACTTTTCCGTGTTGGAATTTTTGTAAGGTCTAATTTCTGATGTTTTGCCAGAGCATATATCTATTATTTTAATAACACTGGTATAGGAACATGTACTGAATTCCTACACCATCCGTGCTGTGTCACAGGTGGAATGCCCAACAACGTCATGTTAACCTAATATGTGTCAGTGTTTTGCATGCATCAAAAGATCTAGCACACTCTTTCCACATTAAAAATCAGTAGTGGCTCACTTCTTTTTTCACCAGTGTTTAGAATCCTCCAACCCTCCATCTTCTTCCCCTGGTTAGAGCAGGTTGAAAACCTAGTGATATTAGAGTCTCTCATTAGGTGGTCTTGGTCTCTAAGAGAGCTTTTTGGTTTTTGTTACATGGTCACTTTTTGGCTATTTTCTAAGCTCTTTTATAATATTTTCAGGGTATCAATTTCCCACACATTTCTAATGCCTGTTAATCAAACATATTGATCTCAGAAGAGTTCCACCATATCCTCTAGAAATGGCTATGTGGTAAATTTTAACTCAGAGCGCAGAGATGGTGAATACCAAACCTGTTATGTTATACTTCAGTAACTAGAACATTATTCCTAAAAATAATTATAAAATCCAGAGATGTCAATTTTGGGTGACTAAGGGTGTGGGTAAATTTTTTTCAATTGACCGTTGTTGAGCCATTGCATAAATTTCAGAGCTTGATCCTCATTCCCTGTCCAGACAATGAGAATTAAGTTAATATGTCAATGCCACATTTTTTTTGGTTATATATTAGTTGTTTGTAAAGTAGATGTGATTGCATTCAATATTGTGAATACATTGGCAGGCTAAACTTGGGGAATGGTGCTGCCCCTGGAAGTGCTCTGAGCTTGATGATATATTTGCCTTTCTTATTCAAAGTAATTCTCTGTGAGGGCTAACGTTGCATAGTCCAACACAAACTGTATAACGGTGATGTAGTCCCAGTTGGTATGGAACATTAGTGACTTAATCACATGCAATATTTTAATAGTAAGACCCATGAGGATTTCTTTATTAGGATCAAAGGTAAGATTGTGGAAAAGATTCAAAACATCTTTAGTGTTTTTGAGGTACAAATGCATGGTGGTAACTAGAGGGAGGAGAAAACAACCACATAATTTTGTGATGGGTTTTACAACTGAACCTATTCCCGAGACTATGAGTTTGCCAGGCTTAGGTATGGGAGTAGGTCTGCAAGGTTTGTGTATCCTGGAGATGGTGAAAATTAGGGGACTCTTGCTTTTCTTGCTACTAGAATGTCCAATTTCTGTTTCATGAACATTCACACACACTCTACTTTCTCTGAACAGGTTTTAATTTAAGCCAGTAGTTTACCAGAGGGATCTTCTTCCACAATTCTGTAATTTTGTCGTTTGTTTGGACAGACAGAGCTCTTAAACATTCAATCTGGTTAATTACCATTGTCTGTATTACATTGTGTGTTCGCCCCTTATCATCAGTTCAATGTCAGAACATGCCCCTGCACATGATGAAATAATAAACATGGAAACTATTTCAAGATTCCCTCTGAAATATTGAGTTAGTCGTCCTAATGACAGTCCCCAAACCACTCTGCAAAGGTTCACCATTGTCAATGCTACTACAGTTAAGTTGAAGGCTATTTAAATTATACAGCAAGTTCATCTAAATTATGTAGTAAAATAAATAATGTTTTTAATTATGTGGCACATTCCCTTGCAGTAATATTACTTCATTTTAAAATAGAATCAACATTTGTATGAACCTTGCAAATTATAGAAGTTATGTAGCGTACTTTGCAAATCCACAATTATGAAGTAACTACTGCAACCACGGAACCATATAAATCTCCTTGCTCTCTCAAATGGCCATTATCTTATCAACAATGTATTCATGGATCGAGGAACATGACGGTCAGCTAATGAGCTGCCCGTGAACTCCCGTCGGACGGAGGTGATTCCAAACATCGCGCAACTTGGATTGTGAGCAGACCTTCCCTCGGTCTCTGCTCGGGAAAGCTGCGGGAAAGCTGCAGAAGTTTTCCCCCCGGATACGAGTTTGTTTGTGCCCCCGGCCCCCCCCTGGCGATGGCGTGTCGATAGGAAAGCGAGGGCGAGGATTCCCTCCTCGCGCCTTCGCGCGCCGGATTAGAAGCCGGGGAGCCTGAGATTCGGAGCTCCCGCTTTAGCGTTTCTTTGGGGGAAGCCCCTGGAGCTGTGTCAGCGGAGCAAGGAGCGGCAAAAGGAGCGGCAAAAAGACGGTGACAATATATTTCTGGCGGCGTGGGGGGAGAGCCTGGGTGATTCAGTCCATTGACTACAGCTTGGTTATAACTTGTTGTTAGCAGGCAGAGATTGTTAGTAATATCGAGGCTGCCCTCCCAGGAGTATTGGGGGGGCTTAAAGAAAACGCGTACACATATGAAAAGTGTTGCTTATGGTAAAAGTAAGCAAGCGCTAGAGTTTTCTACTAGAAGTTTGTACCAGAGGAACTGCGTGCCTAATATTGCGTTTTACAGCTGCATATTCGCCAGGGATTGTTATGTCTCAGCGCTTCTCACGCCATAAGCACAAAAAACCTGTGTAAATCTCGCTGCTCTACACAGAAGGGAGGTGAGATACAGATGGACGCCAAATATTCAACACCCCTGTACTCGTGGTGGTTCGCCGTTTGCTGGAAGGGCTGAGAAGTAAACTGTTGTTTCAATTGAGGATTCCTCAAGTTTAAAGGTTTAAAGGTTTTGAGAAGAGAGGTGGACCATCGTATAGATAGGTACCCCGTTGGGTGGGGGTGCTTGGTCCCTCACACCTTGTGCTGTTTCTCCCCGGATTTTCAGGCGTTAGAAGGAGGAAGAGAGAAAGAGAGGGGGCTAAGAAGAATACTTCTGTTACTGCGCCTTGTTAATTTCATTCTTCCTCTCTACAGTGTTTTCCCTTTTCCGACTCTTGTCGGGAAAACTAGGAAGGAAAACGGCGAACAAGAAGGGAGGGTCATTGAATACAGGGAGGGGTGGAGGGGTGTTTTGGAAACAGGATCTAAATTCCAGTATTTGGACAGAAGCGGCAAGGGGCGTGCGACGTGGGAGATCTTATACCGCCCGTTGCTCTCTTCGTGGGAGCCTCCCGGAGACCCCAGGGGGCCTCTTCAGAACCAACTTAAGTGGGAAGGGGGTAAGAAAGGAGTGGGAGAGTGCTGGAACCCTGCAGTTCATGTCATTAATTAAGCGTCGCCCCAGGGGTGCTCGGGCAGAAGTTAACGATGTGATTGTGGCCAGGAAAAGTAAGCCCGGCACCCGTGGTGCAAGTGCTAATCTTCGGACTCAGGTGTCTGGACCTACAATAACAGGCATAGTGGACTTAAGTCCTAAAACCGATGGTGAAGGGTCATCCTATACAACATTACTCGTGGATCATCCTTTACCCCACCGGGAGGAGAGTCAAATTGAGATCCAGGGGAGGAGCGACTCGTTGATCACGAGGTACTTTCAGACCACAATTCCTCCACCACAGGACATGGCAAACGTTCAACCAGCCTTAGGCAAGTTGGGGGTTTCTAAGCTAGCTGAAGGCGTTTCAGCTGTCGGCCCAGCACAAGAACTATTAGATATGGATCCAGTTACACTGAGAGAGGGCCCCTCTAAGACATTACCCTTGCTGGAAGTTGATGGTAATTTCTCCAGTGGATCAACACCACATGACTTGGATGTACAGACTCTGTTAATTTCTCTTACTAAAGAAATTAGAGGGAAATTTGAAATTTCAGAAACTAATCAAACCAGGATTCGGGAAGCCTGTGAGGTCTTGGAAAGTAAAATCAACCTGTTATCAGACTGGCTGGGGAAACTAGAGGCTGTGGTGGAGACCCACGAGGAGCGAGTGTTAGCTCAATCTAAGGACATTTTACAATTGAAAAGGGGGGAAAAGTTGTTGCAAGATAAATTGGAAGTGTTGGAGAATAACATGAGGAGAAACAATATCAGGCTCCTGGGAGTTCCCGAGGGCTTGGAAGGGGAAAATATTAAGAGCTATGTGATCTCACTGATTAGGGAGGTCCTCCCCAGTATGGTAGGGATCAATCTGGAAGAGGACATTCAGAGAGTCCACCGTGATCCTTTCAAGAAAAATCCAGGAAGGAAAACCCCCAGGAGGATTTTGATAAATTTCAACACATACTCTATTAAGGAAAGAATCTTGTCCGAAGCCCTCAAGGTTGGGGCTTTTCCCAAGGGGGAATGGTCTCTTAGGATAAGATCAGATCTGTCTAAGGCAACGTTAGATAGGCAGTGGGAGCTGGGAAATTTTATGCGGGAGCTCCGTGAACTAGGGGCGACAGTCCAACTAAGGTTCCCGGCAGCTCTCCGTATAATGTGGAAGAATAAAATGTACAAAATGAGAGACCCTGGGGAGGTCAGTACATTTATAGACCAGATCAAGGCGTCTCAATAAGACCTAGTGGAAAGCCCCCGTCCGACATGGGGTTCGAAGATAGGATAACAGGATGGTTATCCCAGTAGAAACAGGGAGGGTTCCTCTGGGGGGGGGGGGTTTGGGGGCATGTTGGTGTTGAGTGCAGGGGTGGGTGGCACGGGGGGTTGGGGTTTGTTTTGGGTTTGGTGGGTTGAAAAGGATAAAATAAGAAAGTCCTCATATGTTACTAATTTAGGTCGGGGAGGTTGGTGTTCTTCTTCTTTTCTCCTTTTTGTTATGAACGGTCATGCAGGGTAAAGAAAAGTTGAGATTCCTCTCTTGGAATGTGAATGGGCTAAGGGTGTCTGGTAGGAGGAGGAAGATCTTTGAGTACTTACGTTTGGTTGAGGAAGAGATTATTATACTGCAGGAAACCCATCTCCACCAAACTGAATGGGAGACCTGGCTTAAACAACTGAATTGGGCTGCGTTCAGCGTATGTTCTTCTCAAACTAGTACAATAAAAGGTGTGGCAGTTTTGATTAAGAAATCCATGAGGTTCAGGGTTGGAATAGTACATGTTGACCCCAGAGGGAGGTGGGTAGTGGTGGAGCTGTGTGTAGGTGGTCACTGGATTACAGTGTCGGGTTATTACGGGCCGAATATTGACGACCCATCGCCATTTCAAGACTTATTTAATATTCTACTTTCAGCTAGGTACCCAGTGGTGTTGGGTGGGGATTTTAATATATTGCTAGACCCTGCACAGGACAAGTCAACCCATCGGGGTACGGTTAATTCATCTAATACAAGGGCATTGGTGAAGCAAGCGATGCAGGATTTAGGCTTGGTAGATGCTTGGCACTGGGGAAGGGGAGAAGGAGATAGATACACATTTCACAATAAAAAATATGGGCATAGATCCAGAATAGATTTTTTTTTAATTCATAAAAGTTTATGCCCGGAGGTAAGAAGGGTGGCTCACAACACAGCACACTTGTCAGACCATTCTGCAGTAATACTACACTTAGATATTAGGGTTAGTAATAGGACAACTAGGAGCACAATCAATTGTGCTCTATTTTTAGATGGCGCATCAGTAGAAGTGTTAAAAAAAGATACTAGAGAATTTTTTCAGGTGAATCAAGGAACAGCAAGTTTGTGGTGTGTTTGGGATGCGTTTAAGGCTTTTATAAGAGGGAGGCTAGTTAACCTGGCAGCTCATAAGTCCCGTGAAGAGAGGGAAAAGTTGGGAAACATGGAATCGTCATTGAAAACCTTTCAAGTAGCAAAGAATAATGCACAGTTAGAAGGGAAAACTGACTTAGTAATGGAGCTGTCTTGTCAAGAAGAAAAGGTCCGGTCTAGTCTAGACGCTTTTTTGGAAAATCGCTGTAGGTTAAAATGGGAAAGTAGTCAGTATGCTAATTTTTAATATGGAGAAGGTTGTAGTAAACTGTTAGCATGGAAGGTTAAGTCGGACCTTTCCAAAAGGCACATTTTATCTGTCAAATCAGAGCCTATGATTCAGGTCTGTACGGAGCAAGACGAGATAGAGGGGCATTCGTATCTTTCTTTCAGGAGATATATTCAGAGAGTTCGGTTAACTTGGAAGAGCCGGTAAGAGAATTCTTAGATAAGGTAGATCTCCCAGTTTTAGAGGAGTCTAAGATGCTCCGACTGAATGATAAGTTAAATGAGGCTGAGTTGGCGGAAGGTTTAAAGGCCCTAAAAAAAGGTAAGGCAGTGGGGCCAGATAGTCTCCCTAATGAATTATATAAGGCTTTGGGGGAGGAACTTACCCCATTTTTATTAGAGCTATTTAACTCTATGCTGATAGAAGGGGCCCAAATTCCCAATTCTTGGAGAGAGGCGACAATTTGCTTATTGTTAAAGCCGGGTAAGGATTCCACGTTTTGTTCCTCCTATAGGCCCATCTCCTTGCTGAACGCAGACTATAAACTTTATACAGGAATTTTAGCCAAGAAATTGGGGAGAGTCATTGGTAATCTAATCCATCCGGACCAAAAGGGTTTCATGAAGGGGAGGCAGCTTCACGAGATAACTCACGAGTTATTTGCTGCAGTCGATTTGGCGGCACACAAGAAGGCACCATTGGCGATTTTGTCCTTTGACGCGGCCAAGGCCTTTGACCGTGTTAATTGGCTGTTTTTAAAGGTGGTTCTGGAAAAAGCGGGCTTGGGATTCCCTTTTATTAGGGCGATAGGGGAACTGTATAGTTGTCCCCTAGCGAGAATTTTGATCAATGGCCAATTAACACAAGAATTTAGGATCAGGCGAGGTACGAGACAGGAATGCCCTCTATCTCCGTTGCTTTTTAACTTATATATTGAACCTTTGGCTACTTTACTTCGGTCTTCTAAAGAGATTATCCCATTCCGAACTGGGGGATGGGAAAAAAAACTAGCTTTATACGCAGATGATTTGATGATATACACGAGTGATGTTAGATCTACTCTACCTAGGGTGATTGCCTTGATGGAACAATTTGGTAGACTATCTGGGTACAGCATAAACGCAGAAAAGACAGAAATAATGTGCTGGAATTTGTTGAATGCTTCCCCTTTAGTTAAACAAGAGATCAGATATCTGGGTATTCGAATAGCAGCTGATCTTAATAAGGTAGCTAAAGTGAACTTTGATATAGTATATAGGGCTGCTCTTCCTCTTACGATAATTGGGAGATCTAATATCTTGAAGATGTGTATTCTTCCAAAATTTACTTTTCTGTTTAATACTATCCCATTAGAGTTTGAGAAGAGCTGGTTTAAAAAACTACAAGGGGAGTTATCCTCATTTGTATGGGCTTCCAAGGGAGTTAGGATTGCTTGGAAGAAGTTGAGTAGAAAAAGGGAATGGGGAGGTATTGCGTCTCCAGACTTATTTAAGTACTATTTGGCTTCTCAGTTAAAAAATATTAGATTTTTATTGAATAAAAAGTCTGAGCACGATTCAGTCTGGGGAGCATGAACGGTTCACCTTGAAGAAGGAGCAGACCATTTTCTATATAAATTTAGACATCCCAGCTACTTCAAGAAAGTTTGTTTGAAACTCCCCAGTCATGCATGCAATGTTTGGATGCATTTTCGGAGGACGTTAGATATACCTTATTTTTGTAGTTCAGCTCCCATTTGGGACTCGCCTGGCACTCCGGAATGCCTTATAGACAAACTATCAACTCCTCTGAGAACAAGTGGGGTGGAAAGATGGGGTCAGTTAATAGAAGGAGTTGAAGTGTTAAGTTGGGGCGCATTCCAGGAAGGTACCGGTGGGATGGTTTCTAGATTTAAGTATCTTCAAATATCTAGTTGGGTAAAGTCCCGCCGAAATGGAGAAATAGGGAGGAGTATATGGGAAGGGAAGCTAAATCAGAGAACCATCAACAAAGAGGTTGCAGTGTGGTACCACGCTTTGTTAGAAAAATCAGATGATAGCGCTTCCCTTCCCTTATCGAAGTGGGGAGCGATCTTTCCAACTTTAGATGTTACAACAATGTGGCAAAAGTCTTGTTCAATATTGTGGCTTACTACCAGTCCTGCGGGGCTGAAGAAAAATCATTTGTTCACACTCCATAGGGCTTATTGGACTCCGGCTAAATTAACAGCTATTGAGAAGACTCAGAAAAACTGCCCAAGGTGGGGGGATGATAAGGCGGATGATATCCATATGTTTTGGCATTGCGCTAAGTTGTCGAATTATTGGGGGGAGATAGAGAGTATTTTCAAAATAATCTTTAATGTAAACTTAGTTGTAAACCCAGCATTAGTGGTGTTTGGGGTGCGGGAACAGGATACAAACTACCAGAAATTGTCAGTTCAGCAGGAGCATTTGCTGTTCATATTAATTCTTCTAGCTAGGCGAGAAATTTGTCGTAAATGGATTGATCCTCTTCCTCCTCATGTGTTGGATTGGCAGATATCTGTAAATCGAATCTGTACATTGGAACAACGGGATCCCTTGTCTAGAAAAGATAATTTTTGGTTATATTGGGAAAATGTGTATCAATAATATATTATTTCTTTGTCATATAAGCTCCTTATTCCTTTGAATTTTTTTAAAAAGTCCAATGATTAAGATCTTCCCCACGCTCTTTGGAGGTGCTGCTTTGGCTATGATTGAAAGTGACAACTTTTGATCAATGACACCCGTACGAGAAAGTATAATCAGTAGATCAGAGGGGATGATCTACTAAGGTTTGGACTATGTACTTGGTGGCATGTTGTCGTCTGTCGCGCCAATGCCTTTCCTACTTAACCAAAGCAGGGGCGAGGCATATGAGGACAAAAAAAAACAAGAAAAAAAAACCAAAAAAAAAAACAATGTATTCATGAAAGGTAATCAAAACCAAAACCAAACCTAAACATTTGAATTCCACTTAGGGCCTAAAGTTATCTGAACTTTGAAATAACACCTTTTTTAAGCTTACTACCTCAAATACGTATGCATTATAAAAATACATAACAGGTTTGTTCCTATATTTTCTATGGACTCTTTGGTCCTATATTTTCATTTCAGGGTTGTGGTGACATATTGAAACCAATAAAGTAACTATAGCTCTTGTCCCTGCCATGCCCAGTGTTTTCATATTTGATGTAAGTTCAGATGCTGCATTGGTGTTATCAATTATCTCCCAGAACATGTCATGAGTGATGTAATATGTGAGGTAATTAACAGTGCATTTCCTGCCCTTCCCTACCTCCCACACTCCGTTCCTCCACACTCACCCTCTCTTCGAGTCTAGTTTGATGCTCCTGACCCTTTATTTGGGGTGGGGTTGCTACCCTTCCTTTCTCCGCCATGGGGATGAAGTTGGATGTGTCCGAACCAGCGATTGGACCCACTCTCCTACTTTTCTCTCTAGCTTGAGGCATCTCTTTGAATTTAGACACCGCCTCTCCTCATTAGTTGGTGGCTAACACTATTATCCCCCCTCACCCTCCGGAGACTAATTTCTTTGAAAAGACCATTATCTATGCTCTGATTAATTGTAGTTTTATCACAGAATGTCCTCGTTTTATTTAACTTAAAGTAAGATGTGCATTGCCATGGGTGGCATGGGGTTTGGAACAGGGCCTGGCCTGTAGCCAATACCTTTTTGGTGCCCAACCCTGCAATGCATGGCCTTTGACTGTGTGTGACATGGGGTTGGGCGCAGGGCTTTGCCTGGGGATGTTCACCCCATTTGTAACTTTTGTGTGCACTGCTCTGGATCCACGGATCCACCACGAGTCTCAGGGGACCACTCTGTATACCATGGTGGAGCCGCAGATCCATGGAAAGTGAAAAAAGTATAAATATTTTTGAACCCAGAGGAGATCTCTCTGGGACCCATCCCACATATGGTCAGTGTATCCCTACTATGCCCCCTTATACCATTCTTGAAAATAAAAATGCTAGGACCTGAGAACTAAGTCCCCAAGGCCTAAGATGGCGACCAAAACATTTTTCTCAGGTTGCAGCCAGACATTTTAATCCTGCACTCAGGCTCACAGATCCATTGTGAATAGTCGCAGTCAATCATTCAGAGTCCAGCTGGATCCATGTATCCTCCGAGATGAAACTGCAAATGGTCTGTGGCATGAAATACACAATGTTTTTAACTTTAATTTCTCAACATGAACGGACATTTATCAAATTACAAAAATCATACTTACTGGATGAAGGTCTAGCTTGCACCCAACATGCCACATGTATCCAATTCCAAATGTGCATGTTTTTCATGACTGGGATTGGCTGTATGGCATAGTCTTTGGCAAAGCTTTGTGCCCAACCCACTGCAGTGGTCTCCAGCTTAGTCAAAGGCATCCGACCTTTGCTGCACATGGCCAGACCTTGCAACTAACCCTCAGTAAGCAGCAAATGCCCACTGATCCTAGTTGTGACAATACTGGGGATGGTGGATTCCCCACAAAGCCTGAACAAACACGCACTTTGGAGGGATACCCAGGGGCATGGAACAGCAACTACTGGTGCAGCGCTCTAGTGTCCAGGACACCCCCCCCCAGATGACCTTTAGTTCACTGATGGGAGCTATGTGAAGGAATCAAGATGGCCGATCCAGGGTGACGGAGCAACCAGCATGAAGAAGGAGGATCACAGTATCAGTGGAGTGGAGCAGGAAGACAGCAATATTGGCAGAGCAGGGCAGAAGAACACCAAAGCCAACAGTGTGGAGGAGAACCCAGGGAGGAGAAGCCAGAGAATGCCAGTGATGATGTGTTCAGTGGTTGGAGTCCAGGAAGGATCATTACAGAGCTGGGATTCCGAAGAGTCCAAAGATGCCTGCATGATTGGAGACTCGTCATGGGTCCCCGGCACCCTGCCAAGTTCCCGGGGGAATGTGGCTGAACAAGGTAATGACACGTCTTGGAAGATTGAGTCTCAGAAGACACTAACTATGGGGTAATTGTTACAGCCATAAATGGTGCCTGTAGGTCGTGGCTCTGCACTTTCCACGGGGCCTTTCCTGTCCCTCACTCCCTCTCTCTTTTCCCTCTATCTCTTATACGTGTCAAACACATAAAGACTCACCTGGGGTCTTTTCTTTTCTTGTCTCAAGGCAACCTTGAAAGGGAAGAGGGCCTGCAGACCTGGTGTCCAGGAACTCTAGAGGAGAGACATAAAGACTATTCAGAACTGAACCTTAAATCTTGGATAATACATATAATACCATAAGACTGCAGAGTTCCAAGATACTAAGAGAACCCTATAAACAATCAGCAATACTTACACGTCTTCTCTGTAATTATTAAGATCATAGTGACCTGTAAGCTCATTCCCTGCCTAGACCCTGTTACAAGTGGTGTCAGAAGTGAATTTTGACAGAGAATACGCATGTTGACAGGCAGAGATGGTATCCACTGTGACTAAAAACAATATGATCAAGCAGTTAGCCAAGGGCCAGAGACATCTTCAATTGGTATTAGAAGGGCAGGCCAAGGCAGCACAGTAGGATAGGGAAAACCTATAAAACACTCTCAAATTCAAAGGCACTGTTCTTGTGAACAATCAGCTAGTACATGAGAGTGTCATCCAGAAATTAACTGAGACTATAGTCGCGTTAAAGTTCATCCCAATGTGCCCAACTCAGTTTTACAAAAATACCAGATAGGGGAAGACCTGGACTCCTTCTTCACAAATTTTGGAGTGGGTTGCAACCTCTGCAACCTGGCCTCAGGACTGCTGGAGCCATTATGTAGCTCCATTGCTGACAGGGAGCTACAAACAGCGTACCAGGCCAATAATGCGGTGGGCACTACTCCACATTCAGAAGTAAAAAAAGCTATCCTACAAATACTAGGCCATGACAGCGAGCTTTATCGCATACAATTCAGAAAAGAAAAATGAAGCTCTGAGGATAATCCCAGAGAGTTGTTTTATCAATTGCAGGACCTTGTACTGTGTTGGTCAAAATCCTCAAAGTCTATGACCAGTAGACAAAATGCTATTGGAACAGTACCTGTAAGTTCTACCCGGTCCCACGCTGAATTGGATTAGGCAACAATCTGATGTCACCGTACCTGTAGCTATTGATTTAGCTTGTGCTTTCCACAGATCACCTGATTTTAGGTCGACCCCTATTCGAGGTCCCTCTCTACCGCTGCCTGGGTGGAAAAACAACCCCATTCCCAAGAATACCATTAAAGGCCAGAGCAAACCTTGTATAGTTTCTCCCCGACCCCTTGGAAGGTTGTATCATCTAGTTCCCCAGTGCCCCTGAGTGGGGGCACATTGCTTGGAGTTGTCCTCAAAAACCACAACCACCCAAACCTATGAAGGTAGGGTATTCTATGGGCAGGATTTCTAGGCCAGTGGGGGTAAAACCCAGTATATGAAACAAATGGATATCAATGCTTCTGTATTGATTGATTCAGGATGTAGACACTCTGTTACCAGTTCAGATCAGGTTTTACCTCACCAATGGAGGACAGGGGAGAAGGTGGTTATTACCAGTGTCCATGGAGACCGTAAGGTATATCCGGTAGCGGAGGTTGAAATTGATTAGAGAGGGCAGAAGGAGAGTTTAAATGTGGGGGCAATTCCGAATCTAGCAGAGGACATGATATTGGTGATGACTATATCCATTTCCCATTGCTCTTAGACACCACCGGTCCGACAGATAACTCCCAGATGTGGCTGAAAGAAGCAACCTTCAGTAATGAACAGATCCCAGAGGGCAAGGAGAAAAGGCCAATGACCCGTAGGAAAAAGCGTAGACAAAACCAAGAGTATGTTCTGGCAGGTGATACACATACCAACCCTATTTCTTCCTCAGCCGGTGAAATAGTTCTGGCACCTGGCACTTTTGGGGCCACCCAGAGAGAGGATCCCACACTGGCTCAGGCATGGAACAATGCTGTAACCATTAGAAAAGGGAAGTTAGGAATATTCTTAGTGTAAAAGGGGCTCTGTGGTATAGAAATGTAGGAAAAAGGGAGAAGATACATACTCATCTCCTAGTACTTCAACCTTTTAGACAGCAGGTACTCCATTTGGCAACACAGCAAGGCAGGGGGTGAACACTATGGGAGAGAAAAGACTGAAGAGTATCTCCTACGAGGCTTATACTAGCAAAGAGTGTACTTCAACATATGTAAATTTTGTGCCACGTGCCCGTGTTGTCAATTGATTAACCATCCCTATACCGTGAAGGCACCCCTAAGAACCTTTGCCCATTATTGAGGCTCCCTTTTCCTGGGTTAGGGTGGACTGCTCTGGGTTATCAATATATTTTGGTCCTGGTTGACTATGCCACAAGATACCCCAAAGCAATACACTTGACCAGTATGATGACAAAGACAATTGCTCAGGCTATGATAGAGTTTTTTTCCAGGGTGGGATTCCCGAAAGAACTTCTTACAAATCGGGGCACCTCCTTTATGTCTCACTTGATGACCCAAATATGTCAGTTGTTTGAAATTAAACAAATCTGAACCTCAGTATACCACTCCCAAACGGATGGTCTTGTAGAGAGGTATAACAAAACTATCAACACCACACTGAAAAAAATTGATCATTGAGTCAGGCCAAGATTGGGATAAAAAACTTTCCTTAGTGATTTATGCCATTATGTCCCAGATCTAGTTCACCACTGGCCATAGTCCATTCAAACTGGTGTTTGAAAAATAACCTCAAACACTTCTAAACATGGCAGCTGAACAATGGGAGAAGGAGGAGGAGGGCATGGAGCTACTAGAGTATACTCATACCCGTGAGGAGAGGCTACACACCCTGTGGGAGGATGTATGGGTTCAGATGGAAAAATCTCAGCGAAGAGAAAAAACTGAATATGACAAAAACAGCAAGTTAAGATAGTTGCAGGTAGGAGATAAGGTCCTAGTGTTGCTTCCTTCATTTGGCAATAAACTCTCTTAGCCCGATGGCAGGGTCCCTTCTCTCTTTTGGCACATATTACTCCAGTAACTTATTGCGTAGCCGTGCCTCATGTCCTAATAAAAGGAAAAATATATCTTAAAAGTCTTATAAAAATGGGAGGGAGTGGATGAAGAAGAACAACCCATTGCACATCAATCCCTGTTTGCTACTAATTCCCAACCAGTATATATCTCCTTCCCATACTTGAACCCATCCCAATAGTGGAATCCCTGTCAGAGAGACAGAGATAACAGGTTTTAAACCTGACTAATCATAACCTAAACGTCTTTTACCAAAAGTCCGGTAAAACTCCATTAGCAGTAAGCGACAAATGGACCAAACCAGGTAAAATAGTGCCTCTCCATCCCTACCAGATACCACGAGGCCAGACGACAGGCAGTGGAAAAAGAAATAGCTAAAATGTTAGAACAATATATTATCGAACCCTCGAACAGCTCTTGTTCTCTCCCATTGTGTTAGTACCGAAACCCGATGGGATGGTGCACTTTTGTATAGACTTCCGTCAACTAAATAATATATCTCATTTTGACATGCACCACATGCGTTGTGTAGACGAACTCATTGAATGATTAGGAACAGCCAAATATATGTCCACGTTAGACCTTACGAAAGGTTATTGGCAAATACCTTTAACCCAACAAGCTAGAGAAAAAAAAGCCTTTTCTCACCTTTCGGCCTATGCCATTTTAAGGTATTACCAATCAGCCTGCATGGAGCTCCCTCAACCTTCCAAAGGCTGATGGATGCCCTGTTACGACCTCACCAACAGTACGCAGCTGCCTACCTGGATGTTATTGTCATGTATAGTCCATCTTGGGAACAGTATTTAGAACATTTAAGACCTGTCCTAGCAGCTCTCCAAGCTGCAGGTCTCACAACCAACCCTGGAAAGTGTTTTCTGACCAAAACTTCCATTAAGTATCTAGGGTACCACATACAGGATGGACAAATATGCTCTCAGGTTGATAAGGTAATGGTCATAAGGGATTTACCCTGGTACACAAACAAGAAGGGAATCATGGCTTTCCTAGGTCTGGTAGGTTACTATCGAAGGTTTATACCTCAAAAGAGATGAAAGGTGGCTGCTGCTGAGAATTCAAGGCCTTGATCTGCTGATTATAGCTATTCATTCTTCTACACTTCTGTGAGGATCAATGTGCTGAAAGCTCTAGTTTGGAAAATCTAAGCTAACTATGATGGCATTGTGTGTGGGGGAAAGTCAGGACTCCATGAAGAAGATGCTGTGTAGATGATATCCTCTTACAGTGTTTGCTGCTTCTTATGCATGCTATTAATGTACATTGTGCTTTGGTAATCATAAAGGGTAGTCTACATTTCCTGTTGTTGAAGTGCTAGGTGCTAAATGGAATTCCAATGAGGTTGCAAAGTCTTACTCAGTGTATGTGGAACTAACAGATGCAGAAAATGATGGTCATGGTATATTGATCTGTAGATAGGAAGCACAGGCTGTTTGGGTACTGTGAGGTGGTCAGTGAAATAAAATGTGAGTTTCCAAGGTTCTCACCCTAAGCATTGCTCCGCTCCTAACAAGATCAGAGTTGCCTTTTCTTTCACTATGCATGCTAGCCTTGCAAGGAAAATAGTTGACAATTGAAGGGTAAGGACAGGCAGATGACTATTGGTGCTTGACTGGTCGTAGGTTCTCATAAGTAGCAAGTCATAGCCCCTGTTTAGGTGCAGTGCAGGCTTCCCTGACCATATGATGCTGTCAATATACATTTTGAAGTGGTCTTGTAGTGGGAAAGGAAATTAGTGTCTTCTGATTGGGTAATCTTTTATTCAAGCAGTGTGTGTCATGAAAGTCATGTAACTCAAGGGACCCATGGTGCATTGTGGAACATTTATGAATGACCCGAATCAGAAAATTTGAAGAGATCTTGAGGAGGAGAGAGAGATTCTATACTTGGCTTCAGAGGACTTTGGTCTCGATCACCATTCTAAAATTTGTCTAAAAACACAAGAGCAGGAAAATAGGTAGTAACTTTGCTGCAGGTTGTACATTTTAGGTACCATGAACAAAATCAAGATGCTTGCAGTTGTATCTTGAGTTAACAATCAGGTAGAAAAAACAATAAATAATATTGCCAAAGTAGTTTCTTATAATACTTAAAAAAAACAGGGGGGCATATTTGCGAGAGGCGTGCGCCACCGGAGTGTCACATTTTTTTACGCTTCAGCAGCGTAAGTCTGTCAACCATAGCTATGAGGCCACTCAAAGCCACTTTGTGTTGCTTTACATGACCTCAAAGATATGGACCAAGGCAAAGCAGCTCAAGGGGGGCGTTCCATGGGTGTTGTGGTGGGTTTTCCCACGCAACACACATGGATTTTGATGCTGTCCCAGATTTACTTAATTACATAAACCTGGGCAGCACCAAAACCTTAGCCTTCTCTAGGGTGGCGTAACAAGGAGAAATATTTTTATTTCTCCTCGTTTTTTTCTATTTCCCTCTGTGCGGCATTCTGCAGCACATACAGAAAGAGGAAAATGCCTCTCTGGATTGTTTTTGTGCAGGAAGGTACCCCTTCTTGCACAAAAACAATCCTGCATGCAATACAGACACCCTTGCACCATGGTGCAAGGGTACCTGCGTTGGCACTAGGCAGCAAATTGTGCACCGGCACAGGGGAAAAGGACAGGAATGCACCGTATTTCACAAATATAGTGCATTCCTGTCCTGTCTCATGGGTGTAGGGCAGATTAACAAGAAAAGTTACCCTACGCCAATTGCCCATAAATATGGGCCCAGGTGTTTAAAAAAATCTTTGACATCACACGCACTGGGGCTGAAAGGTTAAATGAGATCATCTGTAGTTAATATTACTTTCATGTTTGATTGAACACATCTGTTTTTGCTTTTCATTTGGCTATATATTGAACCTTCAGTTATTGAAACTGAAAGGTGTCACATTGCAAGTCTTTTTGTACAAACTGTATGAATTATTGTGATTCGGTCTGCCAAAGGCCAGCGCTTGAAGCATTTTCAAGCAAAACAAATAATGCTCTTCTGGCTAATTTTGATATTGAATTTAATATATTTTGGAATTATACATTACACTTATCACCTGCAGGTCCAACTGATTTCTATTCGGCAGGTATGTCATGGTTCTCTGGCTTCCTATAAAAACTGTTCCGAAATATGTAACCTCTGTCCTTGCTTGCAGGCTCATTTATATGAGTCCATATATTTGAGGAAGGAGGTGGTCTGCCCCTCATGCCGGGCAACAGGGGTTATCCGTGTGACAAACAATTTAGTGACGCAAACAGCACGACATCTGGACAATCCATGTACTTCACTAAATGAAAGCAGTACACTTTTCATTGGTCTATGTCCATTAACGATAATTGATAATAGTTGCAAATAATTTATAATAATGCCTTTCATTAGCGAGTTCTAATTAGGGCTGCTGAAATTATGCACCAACTCAGTGTTAGAATGAAATGCCTACCTTCCATGACTGTAAATTGATCAATTCTGGCATAGGTTTATTACATAGATGGATATTGCATTAAAAATTATAGCGTGCAAGTGGATTTATGCAAATGTGTTACATGTATTAATGGTAACAAATCATCCGACACGGTATAATTATATTTTACATAAAAAACAGACATGTTAATTATAACAGCAATTACAGGGAAGGGTGAATACGTACATATTTTAGTGGCTTCATCTGACCTCCTAAATACTTGGCTGTGATCTACTAATTTGGAAGGACCCAGCATCGAAAATTCCATAATTATTTTAGTTATCTGGTATATCCAACCCTAAGGCTGAAAAGAAGAGAGCTCATTACTCATCTGCTTTAAGGCTAACTTAAATATAAGAACAGCACACTCTTCTGGTATACACACCTGTCATGCTACTAAAATATCCTCAGTTCATCCCAAGCCTGTCTCATTCACTCCTACTGGCTGCAAAAATCATCAGTATAGACTGTCAGAACACTGTCTCATGTTCGGTTTGAAGTCTGGTAACCTCACTTTTGTGAGCGTGTCTGACCTTAATTAGTAAACTTAAAAGGGGATGTGAATAGGTCGATTCATTTTTTGACTCGCTTTAAGATGTTCTTACCATAGCTCCAGTACATAATCAATAATCAATAACCAATAAACAATATCAATAATCATCAACAATCAATAAGAATAATAATCAATGGAGTCAGTAATTGTCATGCACCATGACCTTTCAGTCATGAATAACCACACCTTTTAGTAAAAGTTAGAATATTTATTTCCCTATATTAACAATGCTAAGGTCATGTAGATCAATCTCAAAATCAAATGAAACACATACAGAAACAATACTGGCGGTCCAAAGTGGCAGAAGAAGTGTAGTCTAATCAAAACACATTCTAAGGTTATGGTGCAAATTAATGGCAAAGTCAACTGCATCAAAAGTAATTACGTACATTCAAATTCAGCAGAGAAATTCATCAAGCATTATTCCCTACGTATAAGCACAATTTCATTAATGAGGATCCTTAACTAACACCAGATTAGCATCAGCATGTTGAGCTTCATGCAAAACTATTTAGTAACACAAATTTGGAAAAACATCTAACTATGGCTCTATCAAAACAGTGCAGTTGATACTTAGAAATGAAAAACAAATATGCATAATAATCAACAGTCTTATTCATAATAACTATCTTCAGTGTGGATCAGCAAGCAGAGTCAGTCTTCGTCCTTAGGACATCAGTCCATCAGCATGGCATCAGGATTCAGCATCAAAGTTCAGAAAACGCAGTCTTTCAGTAGTAAAGTTAAGCATGTCTCTTGTAAAGACGCACAAGAAAATATTGACCTTTTGGCCAGCAAGAGCATGGGCAATGACGGTGTCTTATCTCAGTACAGTGTCGTTACATTAAAATTACTAAAACTATGTCCCAAATTCCTATTAGCCAATTAATTGCATGTTCACACTTTGTCCAATAAAACTAAAACTCCAAATCTATGAATTCTTCTATTACTCCGTTCACATGTCGCTGATTGGTTGTCTTGCAATGTCCTCATTATCGGGCTTGTCAGGTAACAATATTGTTGCAGCTTCCACTCCAGTCAGTACCCCCATTGTTCTCCTCCTGAGAAAGTCAGTCTCACATGCATTACACACAAAATGTTACATTAACAAGGACAGCATCTTCTAGCAGTCTGTTCTCATGGGAAAGGATTCTCAGCTATGAGCACATTTAAACAATGCAAAATGGAAAATCACAGTTTAATTCTCTAGGACAGCCATTTATTAAACGTTAAGAAATACAGCTTTAATACGAGGCCTGGCAAGTAGGCCAAGATGTTCCTAAGTTAAAGCCTAAAATTAATAAAGTTAAAGCACAATGCGTAACCCCTAACCCCTAATATGATGTATCATTACATTAGCCAAACATATATTCAATATTTCAAAGTATTAATTTACAGTAAGTACACTTCATGAACATTGAGGGCCACTCATCGTATTTACATTTTCAAATGTGTGCATTCTTTTTCTACATTATTATATTTTCTACCCAGATCCTTTATTCAGAATACACGAACGCTCGTTATTAATTTGTATTACTACACCCGCGCTAGCACTTTGCAGAACTGAATTCACTTGCCAAGTAAAACCGTTTCTTTGCTTTACACACAGAGACACTGGTGGGCGTGCAAACCCCTTCAGCCAGTGTTAGGTACTTTCCAGTGCATGTAGTGGCACTTTGAAACTAATACAGCGTTAATTTTACTCACCACGTTGCACGTTGACGTAATTATATCCACCTGTTTACACAGTGCTTGAATACTGTTTACCAAAAAGTGCCATCATTCACTTAGCAGAATGTTCAAAACAAGGGTTTTGACCTTTGTATCCATTCACCAAACTGGGATCCAGAGTGTTTTGGATCCCTGTATTTGTTCATGTTGTTTTTTTAATAATGGGTATCCATTTAAATGTGTCTATGAACAGTATAAGAAAAATTGACATATAGCTCCATAAGGAAACCCTGTTGCCAGATTCCAAGCGTGAGGGAAGGTAGCCAATTCCCCAGCTAGTACCATACCCTAAAGTACTCCTGGTTGGTGGTGTTGGAAAACAAAATTGAAGTTATGAGTTATTCTTTTGGAACACGTGATGAAAGGAGCTTGTATGTTTGCTTATGAGGGAATACAGCAGTATTCCAACAAAAGCACTTTCTGTATGTGCCCCAAACTCTACCACGATGAAAACAGTTAGAAAAAATGCTTAACCAATAAACCTCAGCTGCTACATCGCACAAGTCTGACAGTGCAAAATACCTGGTAGTGTGAAGCTCTATATAGCTCCCACTCTCGTCTACAAGTAGTTGTTTTTTTGTTGCAAGAAGGAGGGCAATGAACAAGGGTTTAGATCCGTGCCTTCTAAGTATTTTTGTGTTCTGAAATATATTAGAAGTCATGCAATAAATTACTTTTTTTGTAACACTTCAAACATTGCAACTGTATTCCTATCCATTTTATTTTTCTACAACAAAGGTAATAGGTAGTATACCAAAATGTAATCACCAAATATTTTTATTATGGTCTTCTGTGAGAATGCTTGCCATAACCACCTCATTGCTGCCCATGCGCAATGCTGTTTACATCAGCTCCTTCAAACACTGTTTGCACCAGTCCAAGCAGAAGATCTACACAGTTTGAGCTCACCACCCGGTCACCCTTCTGGTCAGATTTCAGCAGGCTTTTCCCCTCCTGGAAATATTGCTTTATTGTACCTGAGCCACAGATTGCTCACAGTTTGCCGCCCATTGCTAGCTCTTAAGTTGATACATGGAGCAGAGCACTGTGTAGCACTCCTTCATCGTGTGCTAAATGCTACTGATATGCAGGCGGGGAAGGCTTGCATAGATAATGATACAACGAGAGACCTATAGGACATGTTTCTGTGACTCCATGTCATCACTGAGGTGAGTCATCTCCTAATCTTGAACCAAAAGATGCACAAGATAATTTACGGACATGAAGCGCATGTTTAAGTAAATTATAGCAGCAATACATGGCCTCCAGATAAATAGTGAATTTTCTCTGCTATTTACTCAGCCACTGGCAAATAGTAGAACTTATTTAATATTTGGCTGATGGTTTTGAAAATTGAGAAACTTCACTGTTTGCTTGGCCACTGGCTAAGTAATGGAGATTCTGCACACTTTGGCGGGCAGTCCTGCAAATAGCAGAAAGACATTTCTGTTTACCCAGCTATTGGCTAGAGATACTGCACTGCTTGGCTGGTGGCTGTGCAAGTTGCATAAAAATTCATGGTTCACCCAGCTACTGGCTAAATAGTAGAATCTGCACTGCCAGGCCGGCAGCTGTGGAAATAGCAGAACAACTTCACCTTATTTACCTAGCCACCGGCTAAAAAGTAGAGATTCCTCACTGTTGTTCTGCCGGCCATACGAATAGCAGAAAAACCTCCTTAGTTACCCAGCCGCTTGCTAAGTAGTAGAGGTTCTGCACTCTTTGGCTAGTGTATGTGCAAATGCAAAAATAGTCACTATTTACCTGGCTGCTGGCTAAATAATCGAGATTCTGCACTGTTTGGTGTGTAGCCAATCAAATAGCGCAAAAGCTTCACTATTTACCCAGCTGCTGCCTAAATATTAGATATTTTGCACTATTGGCTGTCAGCTATGCAAATAACAGCAGAACTTCACTATTTACCTGGCCGCTGGCTAGGTTTTGTACTATTATGTAATACTTGGCTGGCAGTCAAGCTAACAAAATAAAGTAATTCTCTGCCAAGCTGCAGGTAAAAAAGTGGAGATGCACAATTACAGACCTGCCAGCATGTGATAGTTTTTCACCAGGAGAGGAGAGGGTGGGCCTTGAAGGGAGTGGAGCGCAGTGCCGGGCACAGCCTTAGGCACTTTTACATTTACTGCCTCTCAGACCCCCCTCACACCTCATTATCCCTCCTCTACAAAAAGCAACCCTTTTAGGATGCAACCAATGTCCTGGGGAGGTTTCACACCCCATAAGGTACATCAGGTGAGAAGATACTCCAAACAACTAGCTCTCTGCAGGGGCTTCCAGCTAATTGTGTTCTCACTGTGTGATATTTAGCTCCGCACCTTGTAACCAAGTGATTGGAGCTATTATTGTGTGACACACAGTGACACTGTGTGAGTTAAAATGTTTGCAATTAGGCCAACAGTCATGTAAATAACAAATACCTTTGAATACTTATGTGCCTACTGGTTACATAGCAGAAATTATAAATTTGTTGACCGGTAGTCTGGCAAAGAAATTTCAATATTTACCTGTCAGCTGGCTAAATAGCACAAATGATGTATTATATTGTTGGTGTCTTGCAAAGAACTTGAAAAGAAACTTCATTTACCTGGAGGATGGTTAAATAGTACACAATGTGCATAACTTGGTTGTGCAAATAGCAGAGGAACTTCACTACTGCCTGGTAAGTAGTGCTGCCTAAACAGCTAAAATGTTATTTTATTATGCCTTTTGCCAATTTCAACAAGTACTTACAAAAGGTAGAACTGCAAACGTGGAGTGAAAACAATTGGAATCCATCTCCGTGCAAAGTTAGGGTCTTGCTAGTTGTTTTATTTGCAAAAAGTAGTTGCAATTGCCATATATATGTTCTGCAAGTGAAATATTGTTTTGCAAACCAACATATGTACTGTTCCGTCAGTTCACAAAATACTGAATCGCAGGGGTTTGCAGAGGGAACTACCTAATTAATATTCATTAGGCAGGTGCCAATTTGAGACCCTCTGTGATTGGCTGTAATCTCAGAGAGGGTGGTCTGTCTAACGACAGCACACTGTCATCTCTATGACTGCATTTTAAAATAGAAAAAAACAATTTTTCACAGCAGCCTGTGCTCCTTCAAGGAACCAGTGCTAGTTTAAAAAATGTTTTGGTTTCAGAGGCTGCCAACATGATACCAAAGGGAAAGGAGTCCTAAGAGGACCCTGTTAGAAATGGGGTCTTTGGTTGGCAGTCAGGTTACCCCCTGTCCAAGCAAGGACCCTCACTCTTGTCAGGGTAAGTCACACACAATCCAAATTATCCTGTGCCCACCCTCTGGTAGCTTGGCACTGAGCAGTCAGGCTTAACTTAGAAGGCAATGTGCAAAGTATTAGTGCAATAAATCATGCAATCACATCGTATAGCACCACAAAAATACACCACATAGTGTTTAGAAAAAATATATAGGGGGTCATTACAACCCTGGCGGACGGTGTTAAAGCTGCGGTAATACCGCAAACAGGCCGGCGGAAAAAAAAGGGAATTATGACCGTGGCGGAAACCGCCAACATAGACAGCCACTTTAACACTCCGACCGCCAAGGCGGTACAGACAAGCAGCGCGGCGGTCACCGCCAACAGACAGGCGGAAGACAATGTACCGCCCACAGTATCACAACCCGCCAATCCGCCACCTTTTCCGGGGCGGATTCACCGTGGATAAAAACACGGCGGAAACAGCTCTTACAATGGGAAAACGCTCACCTCAACACACTCCACGAGGAAGGAGGCCATCATGGAGCCGGAACTACAAATACTCCCTGCGCTTGTCTTCCTGCTCCTCTACGAACACCAGCAACAGCGGCGCCGAAGACAACGGTGAGTCCTGCACCTACGACATAGGGAAGGGGGAGGCAAAAGTCAGGGACACACACACGCAACACCCCCACCCCCACCCCCACCCTCGCACACTACAACACACACACCAATGCATTTCCAAACATCACAGTAACAACCCACAACCCCCCCGGAAGAATGCAAAGACAAAAGGAAATCAGTTCAACCATTGTAATTTATCAAAATACAGTAACCAAATATATACAGATATATATAAACATCTAAAAATTATATATCATGATTAGTACTGCCCTCCAGGAATGCATTAGTGTGTTGCAACTCCCTTTCTATACCCTGGATGGCATTCACAATGGTAGACTGCCCAACAGTGAGTGACCTGAGGAGGTCAATGACCTCCTAACTGAGGGCAGCAGGGCTGATAGGGGCAGGGGCTGAGGTGCCTGGGGCAAAGGTGATGCCCACCCTCCTGGGTGAGCGGGCATGGAGCGAAGGCTGAGGGGCTGCTGGGAGCTTTACAGGTGCTTTACAGGGAGTGGACTGGCAGTGCTTTGGCTCCGTGTCACACTGGCTGCCCTGGTGGCCGGTGCACTCCACAGACCTCTAACACGCACCACTGGTACCAAACATTTTTTGGCTGAGGTGCTACTACGAGACCTATGAATTGGAGGGGTGGGGGTGGTGGCACAGAGGTCAATGTTGCTCAGGAAAAGTTTCTGACGAACACTGGGATGGGTAGCTGGAGAGGGTCTGGGAGTGGAGAAAGAGGAGGTGGTTGTAGGAGGTGTAACTTTAGGTGATTTGGGTGCAGGTGCAGGTATTGGAGGCTGTCTTAAGGTGGATGGATGTTGGGTGTGTGGGTGCCCGCGTTTGTGTACTTTGGGAGGGGGCGTCACAGACACACTGGGAGTGGACACAGGGGACGTGTAAATGGTAGTGGGGGTGGTGAGTGCAGGTGAGCGGGGTGTGGTGCTGGATGTTCTGGTGCGAGTCCTAGTGCCTGTAGATGTAGTGCATGCAGGTGAGAGTGTAGACGACACTGGGAGGGAGGAGGGAGACGATGAGGAGGGGGACTCAGTGGAGGCAGTGGATGTTGCTGTGTCTGTATGTGGGTGATGCTTGTGTGAGTGCCTGTGGGATGTGTGGTGCCTATGTTTGCCTGAGCTACTTTTGTGTGTTGAGGTGTGTGCATGCTTGTCTGATGGTGTGCTTGGGATAGGCTGGGGTACAGGGGATTGGGTCTGGGTGGAGGAAGTTGGAGGGGGGAGGCTAGACACAGGGTCAATGGCTGCCATCAGTGCTGAGGCCAGAGGTTGCAGGGTTTGATGATGGGCAGCCTGACCAGAATGAATGCCCTCCAGGAATGCATTAGTGTGTTGCAACTCCCTTTCTACACCCTGGATGGCATTCACAATGGTAGACTGCCCAACAGTGAGTGACCTGAGGAGGTCAATGGCCTCCTCACTGAGGGCAGCAGGGCTGACAGGGGCAGGGGCTGAGGTGCCTGGTGCGAAGGTGATGCCCACCCTCCTGGGTGAGCGGGCATGGAGCGAAGGCTGAGGGGCTGCTGGGAGGGCGGTGCTGGTAGGGGGGGTGGCGGCTGTACCTGTAGAAGTGGGGGGCACAGATGGTGCCGCCACCACAAGGGAGCTCCCATCAGCGGACAAGTCCGTGTTGCTGTTTGCTGATCCGGTGACCGACGTGAAGCTCCCCTCGCCCTCCGTCCCACTGGTGTATTCCGAGTCCGTGGTGTGGTCCTCCATGGCCATGTGGGATGCAGCTCCCTCGTGCTCCAGTGCCACTGTACCTCCGCCTGATGATGCTGATGCACAAAAGAACAGGGAGAGCACAAAAAGGGGGGGTGACAGAAGAAAGACAGGTTGAGTGCATGGCTTACCGCTACCGTTGGCGGACAATACAGACACAGCAGCCCCCTGCACTACGCCGTGCTCTTAGCCTCTACAGATGCAATTCCTGGGATATGGCCTACATGGCTATGAGTGTCATCTGTCCACATAGATGACACAGGGGCATGTCTACCTGTACTTGGCACTCTACAGAGGTGGGGTGGAGTGGCACATGGCCTGCATTCTGGAGGGGCCAGCCTACGTAACTCGCCCTGGCCTAGGGAAACCCACAGCCCTCCTCCCTCACCCAGACCCCTCCACTGCACGCAAAGTCCGCAGAATGAGAGTGTACTCACCCCCTTGTGGCTGCTGTGATGCCCTCAAGTGCCCATCCAACTCAGGGTAGGCCACCGCCAGGATCCGGAACATCAGGGGGGTCATGGTGCGACGGGCACCCCTCCGACGTTGGGAGGCCATCCCCAGCTGAGCCTCCGCCGTCTTCTTGCTCAGCGGGGAATGTCCTCCCATCTTTTACGGCAGTGGGTGCTCTGTCTCTGGTGGGCCCCCAGGGTCCGGACGTCCTTGGCCATGGCACGCCAAATTTCCTTCTTCTGGTGGGTGCTGACCTACATGACATGTACAGGGGCAGAAGAGAAGTCTTACCAACTGCACCGTCGAAGTGAGTGGCCCCCATCCCTACCCTTGCCATGTGGCACATGCATTCACAGTCCTTCATGCTCGCAGAACTCTGCCCCCTTCCTACTGACATCCAGCCCTCTCCACCCAGGCATAGCCCATACAACGTGCTCCCTGTGTACTTACCTGTTGGTCTGGAGGACCATAAAGTAGCGTGTACTCAGGGAGGACCCCGTCCACGAGGTTCTCCAAGCAGTGAAGGCAGGGGCCCTTTCCCCAGACGCAGCAGCCATTGTCTCTTCCAGACCGAGGTCACAGCAGCACTTGCAGTGTAGGTCCTCTCCTGTCGAAGATCAGGTATCGAGTGATTGAACAGATAGAAAATGGCAGTCACGTCCGCGGCGGTGACGTCCACGGCGGTGCGTATCATTACCGCTGACGCACTTCATCATTGGCTCCTGGGACCCATAGGGTCCAATGTTAACCAATGCAGCATTGCGCCGCTGTCTACGACCGCCTACCGCAACGGTGTACAACGCCAGCGCAGTTACCTCACATCCCATTGTCCCAGTTTAGAGGTCAGGCAGCCACCATTTCAGGGGACCACATGGCTTCATTTACTACTGCGTCACACATACCTAGGCCTGGACTCAACACACATACAGGAAGAGTTTTGGATTTGGTGTCGTGTTCTGTGTAGCTGTGGGTACATACCTGAGAATTTGTTGACTCTGTGGTTGCTGTTGTCCTTCTTAGGCACCGTCAGCTGGGACATTTGAGGAGATGGCGGAATCCTCCGGTGTACAGACCGCTGGTGGACCTGTTAACAATGGAGGAGCAACATTTGATCATCACCTACAGGGATGACCGTGCCACAATCCAGGAACTGTTTACCCAGTTGGAGCCAGACCTGATCTCACCAATCTGCCATCCAACAGGAATACCCCCTGAAGTGCAGGTGCTATCAGTGCTCCATTTCCTTGCAAGTGGGTCATTTCAAACAACAGTGGCCATGGCTTCAGGGATGTCCCAGCCTATGTTTTCAAACGTGTTGTCCAGAGTGTTGTCTACCCTGCTGAAACACGTGAGGAGCTACATCGTTTTCCCTCAGGTGGAGGATTTGGCTACAGTTAAAGGTGACTTCTATGCCCTGGGACATATCCCCAACATCATAGGTGCTATTGATGGCACACATGTAGCTCTGCCCCCCCCCGCAGGAGTGAACAGGTGTACAGAAATCGGAAGAGTTATCATTCCATGAATGTACAGATGGTATGTTTGGCAGACCAGTACATCTCGCAGGTAAATGCTATGTTCCCTGGCTCAGTGCATGACGCCTACATACTGCGGAATAGCAGCATCCCGTATGTGATGGGTCAACTCCAGAGGCACCGTGTGTGGCTATTAGGGGACTCATGGCTACTGACCCCAGTGAGGAATCCCAGGACCAGGGCAGAGGAACGCTACAATGAGGCCCTGAGTAGGAGGATGATCGAACACACCTTCGGCCTCCTGAAGGCCAGGTTCAGGTGCCTCCATATGACAGGTGCTTCCCTGTTCTACTCACCAAGGAAGGTGTGCCAGATCATCATCGCCTGCTCGATGCTTCACAATCTTGCTTTGCGACGCCAGGTGCCTTTTCTGCAGGAGGATGGTCCAGATGACGGTGTTGTGGCAGCTGTGGAGCCTGTGGACAGTGATGAGGAGGAAGCTGAGGAAGAAGACATTGACAACAGGGAGTCAGTCATACAGCAATATTTCCAGTGACACACAGGTGAGAATTTTTTTTTTAAATATTACATTCACTTTCACACTTCTACCTCTATCCTGTCTGACAATTTGAAGCAGTATTTGGTAACTGAGTTGTACATTTCCATTATGGTTTCACAGGTGTGGTTACCAACGTGTGTCATCTGCTTGCATCCTTCATGGACTTGTGATGTGTGACATAGGTATGTTGACATTACATTAGAAAATCGCATTTTGTCACTGTCATTGCTAATATACATTTTTTAAATCACAGACTGACTCCAGATTGTTTTGTGGTTCAAGGGTGTTTATTGAAGTGCTAATTATTGGAGGGGGTGGCAAAATGGTGATGGGTGATGGTGGAGGAATGTCCAGACTATTAGTCTCACAGGTGCTTTGCCCATATGGGCATAGGAAGTGGAGCTGGGGCAGTTCCAATCTGGACAGGGTAACAAAGTGGGACAGTGGGATGACAATCAGGGTGGTCTCATTTCCTGGCGGGGGTCTTGCCATCTTGCTCTGTCCTGTTCCTGAATCTCAGGGACCACTTGCGGGGTGGTTCTCCGTCTGCAGGGGGTGGGGTGCCGGTGTGGTGGTCCTGTGGCGGGGCGTCCTGTCCACTAGTGCCGGCGGAGGTGGTGGGCAGTTCATCGTCCAGGCTAGTGGCAGGGGCCCCTTGGAGTGCCACGGTGTCCCTCATGGTCTTTTGTATGTCCTTCAGCACCCCTACGATGGTGCCCAGGGCGGAGCTGATGGTTCTGAGCTCCTCCCTGAACCCCAAATACTGTTCGTACTGCATGCGCTGGGTTTCCTGAAACTTGGCCAGGACCGTAGCCATCATCTCCTGGGAGTGGTGGTATGCCCCCATGATGGAGGAGAGGGCCTCGTGGAGAGTGGGTTCCCTTGGCCTGTCCGCCCCCTGTCGCACAGCAGCCTTCTCAGTTCCTCTGTGTTCCTGGGCCTCCGTCCCCTGGACCGTGTGCCCACTACCACTGCCCCCAGGTCCCTGTTGTTGTTGGGGTGGTGGGTTATCCTGGGTTCCCTGTAGTGGTGGACACACAGCTGATTGACGTGTCCTGGGTACAGAGGTATAGGCCCGCTGGATGGGTGCTGTGCTGGTGTTACCAGAGGGTGGAAGGTCAGTGTTGGGCTGTGCCTGTGCAAGGGGAACCGACTGTCCCAAGGCCCACGATGGTCCGGGCTGGTCATCTGGATCCAGTTGGCCAGACCTGCTGTCGTCACTGTGGGCCTCTTCTGTGGGTGGAGTGGAGATGTCTGGACCCTCCTGTGTGGTGACGTTACGTAGTGGTCCTGCAGGGTTATAAGAGCATGATTATTGCATGTGTGTGTGTCATGGTGTGCAATGGGTGGGTGTGCGTGTACCCCAGTGCAAGCATTCCTGTGTGGGGGCTTGTGTGATGATGGTTGGGGGGGTGTAATGGGTATGTGCAGTGGGCATGCTTTAGTGATGGGTGTCCATGCTTTGTTGGGTCATGCAGGGCTTGGTGTTGGGATGGGTGGTTTGTGTTATTAGTACATTAGTGAGGAGTTGGAGTGATAGGGGAGGGTGTGAGGGTGAGGGTGTGTGATAGGATGCAGGTAGGGTGGGGGATATGATAGTTAAGATTTGACTTACCAGTGTCCATTCCTCCACCGACTCCCCCGAGGCCCTCTGGATGCATGATGGTCAAGACCTGCACCTCCCATGTTGTTAGTTGTGGGGGAGGAGGTGGGGGTCCGCCGCCAGTCCGCTGAATCGCGATGTTGTGCCTGGAGACCACTGAACGCACCTTCCCCCGTAGGTCGTTCCACCTCTTCCTGATGTCCTCCCGATCTCTTGGATGCTGTCCCACGGCGTTGACCCTGTCGACTAGTCTTCACCATAGCTCCATCTTCCTGGCTATGGAGGTGTGCTGCACCTGTGATCCAAACAGCTGTGGCTCTACCCGTACGATTTCCTCCACCATGACCCTGAGCTCCTCCTCGGAAAACCTGGGGTGTCTTTGGCGTGCCATGGGGTGGTGTAGGTGATGTGTGGGGTGGTGTATGTGTTGATGAGTGTGGTGATGTGTGGTGGTGTGGGATGTTTTGTGCATGGATGTTGTATGGGTGATGGTGTTGTGTGCCTCTGTGTAGTGGGGTTGTCTATTGCTGTGCTCTCTGTCTGTCGCCTTCGTCTATAGTTTTTGGTCGTAGGGGTTTGTGTGTGATGTGGGTGGGAGTTTTATATTGTATTGGGTGTGTGGGAGTGGTGTGTGTATGTGTATCAGGTGTGTGTATTTGGAATTGTCCAATGTGGTGGTGTTTTGGAGATGTGTGTGTACTTTGAGCGCGGCGGTGTGTACCGCCAATGGAATACCGCGGTTGAAAGACCGCCGCGTGGATTCGTGGGTCGTGATAGCATGGGCGTGTTTCTGTTGGCGTGACAGTGGAGGAATTATTTTCGCCAGTTTATCACTGACCTTTGTTGTGGCGGACTTGTGTGGGTGTCTGAATTTCGGCGGATTCCGTGCTGTGGGTCATAATAGCTGTGGCGGAATTCAACGGCTGCGGCGGTGTATTGGTGGTCTTCTGCACGGCGGTAAGCGGCTTTTACCGCCAATGTTGTAATGACCCCCATAATATTTATCTGATAAGATGCAGGTCAACACTATTAAAATGCAATGAGTATATGTTGAGATACCACCTAAAAGTGATATAAAGGGGGTCATTCTGACCCTGGCGGCCGGTGACCGCCAGGGTCACCGACCACGGGAGCACCGCCAACAGGCTGGCGGTTCTCCCGAGGGCATTCTGACCGCCGCGGTTCAGCCGCGGTCAGAAAGGGTAAACCGGCGGTCTCCCGCCGGTTTACCGCTGCCCCATTGAATCCTCCATGGCGGCGGAGCGCGCTCCGCCGCCATGGGGATTCAGACACCCCCTACAGCCATCCTGTTCATGGCGGGAAACCCGCCATGAACAGGATGGCGGTAGGGGGTGCCGCGGGGCCCCTGGGGGCCCCTGCAGTGCCCATGCCAATGGCATGGGCACTGCAGGGGCCCCCGTAAGAGGGCCCCGCAAAGTATTTCAGTGTCTGCTTTGCAGACACTGAAATACGCGACGGGTGCAACTGCACCCGTCGCACCCCTTCAACTACGCCGGCTCAATTCTGAGCCGGCGTCCTCGTTGCAGGGGCATTTCTGCTGGGCCGGCGGGCGCTCTTTCGGAGAGCGCCCGCCGGCCCAGCGGAAATGTTTAAATGGCCGCCGCGGTCTTTTGACCGCGGTGCGGTCATTTCACGGCGGTACCTTGGCGGACGGGGTTAAAATCACCCCCAAAGTGTCTTAAGTCTTTTAAAAGCAATAAATGTTTCTTTCAAGCACAAAGTACCTGGTTCACGTGCAAAATTACTGCAAAGGAGGAGATGTGTGTAACCAAAGGGGTGTGCGTCGATTTCTCGGTCCGCACACGGTGAGGGGTTTTCAGACACCCCGGGGACGATGCATGGATTTCCTGTGCTGGCAGGATGGAGTCACAGAAGCTGCATTGATTCGGTGGCCGTTGCTTCGAAAGTTTCTACCGCACGTCAGGAGCTGCGTCGATTCCTATCTGGAAGTCGGACTGTGTCGTTCCGGCTCGGCTTTGTGTCGAACCAGTGGGCCACCCTAAGGCTGTCAGGTCTAACAGACCCTTTTCCATTTGCAAATCAGTTACCACCCTAAATCAGGGGTTGTTAGCTCTTCAATGGTTTGCAACAGCAATCACATCACTATTAATAAATTCCTTTCTGAATTGAAAGGGAGAGAGAGGAAACCCCTTTATGAGCTCTCCTATGTGCAATTTGGAAGCAATTACAGAAGTCCTTTTGCTAGTTGATATAATTTTACAACTCATAAAAATGGTTTTGCACATAATGATAAGCACTATTGTCATTACAAACCTTGTGATTTTGCGACATGAGGGCTTTAGTCCTCACATACAAAGCCTTCCACATTATCAGACCCAAGCTCATCGACCGCAGACATTCCTTCTACGAGGACACCAGGGTGCTTCGCTGTACAACTCTCACCCTTGTGCAGGTCTCAAGAATCCAACACAGTTAAAGTGGAAGTTGCTCCTTCACCTACTATGCCGCAAAGTCCTGGAACGAACCCCCACCCACCTGCGCACATCGCACACCCACCTCGACTTCAGGAAAAAGCTCAAGACATGGCTGTTTGAGAAGTAGCCACCAGCGCAGATCAAACCTCCCCAAGTGCCTGGATATCCAAGGGGTGATAAGCTGTTATTTACAGGTCCATCGATTGATTGATTGATTTTGCGCTAAAACTGGCATAGAAGTGGACCCTAACTTATAGATCTGAAGGTGAGAAATGTATGAATGTTTCTAAGTTATTTTTAAAAACATGCCACAAAATGCCACACCATCACTTCATAGGCCAAGACATAGCAATTTGAGGGGCTCTTTATGGAGTGATTGCGTGCTCTACAAATGCCCCTACTCCTTTATGTTTACCTGCAGAGGTGACTAATGATAAAGATGATGAGGACCTTTGCAAGACTATTTAAAGCTGTTTATTATTCTAAAGCTATGTACTTTTCCTACTCACAAAGCCATCGTAATGTACCAGGGCCAGATACAATAATACCTAAAGGCCCATGTTTTCAGAACACCTCCTCTTCTGCATCAAATCAGTGCATCTGAATTCTGGTTCAGTTCAGGTGAACAAATCAAACTAAAACACCTGCAAATAATGATTTGTAAAAGCAAAAAACAGAACTGGTATGGTAACATTCCAGTGGCATTGAGCCCTCTAATATTTAGGGTAATTATAATCAAAATAGAAACAGTTGCATACCACCCCTTATAAAGTAATCAACACAACATAATTGAGGGGTTTCCTTCCAATCTCATGAAAGAAGGACGAAAAATGATGAGTCTGATTTAGAATTTTGAGGATGGAGTTAAGTTCCTCAGTATGGCAGAGGACAATACCTCGACAATCTTTAATGACCTCGGCCAACCAAATTTAGAGTTGTATGCTGGCCATCTGGAAAACTCTCTACTTTGACCGGATCTGCTATTGTTGGGGTTCCTGTCTATGCATGAAACGTTCTGAGGACAGTAAAGTCAGACACGATGGCCAAAGACCAAACTTTTCAAAAATCTTTTGTTTTTCAAATCAAATTAAATCAGATCAAATCATTAACATTTATAAAGCGCGCTACTCACCCGTGCGGGTCTCAAGGCGCTAGGGGGAAGGGGGGTTACTGCTGCTCGAAAAGCCAGGTCTTGAGGAGTCTCCGGAATGCGGAGTGGTCCTGGGTGGTCCTGAGGCTGGTGGGGAGGGTGTTCCAGGTCTTGGCTGGCAGGTAGGAGAAAGACCTCCCACCTGCCGTGGAGCGGCGGATGCGAGGGACGGCAGCGAGCGCGAGGCTGGTGGAACGGAGGAGACGGGTGGGGGCGTAGAAGCTGAGGCGTCGGTTGAGGTATTCAGGTCCCTTGTCGTGGAGGGCTTTGTGTGCGTGGGTGAGAAGTCGGAAGGTGATCCTTTTGCTGACTGGGAGCCAATGCAGGTGTCTCAGGTGTGCGGAGATGTGGCTGTTGCGGGGTACGTCGAGGATGAGGCGGGCCGAGGCGTTTTGAATACGCTGCAGACGTTTTTGGAGTTTTGCAGTGGTGCCAGCATAAAGGGTGTTGCCGTAGTCCAGGCGGCTGGTGACTAGGGCGTGGGTCACGGTTTTCTTGGTGTCGGTGGGGATCCAGCGGAAGATCTTGCGGAGCATGCGGAGGGTGAGGAAGCAGGAGGAGGACACGGCGTTGACTTGTTTGGTCATGGTGAGAAGAGGGTCCAAGATGAAGCCGAGGTTGCGGGCGTGGGCTGATGGTGTCGGTGCGGTGCCAAGGGCCGTGGGCCACCAGGAGTCGTCCCATGCGGTCGGGGTGTTGCCGAGGATGAGGACTTCCGTTTTGTCAGAGTTCAGTTTTAGACGGCTGAGCCTCACCCAATCTGCGACATCCTTCATGCCATCTTGTAGATTGGTCTTAGCGCTGGCAGTGTCCTTGGTGAGGGAAAGTATAATTTGAGTGTCGTCGGCGTAGGAGGTGATGATGATGTTGTGCTTGCGTACGATGTCAGCGAGGGAGCTCATGTAGACATTGAAGAGTGTTGGGCTGAGCGAGGAGCCTTGAGGGACGCCGCAGATGATCTCAGTGGGGTCTGAACGAAAAGGTGGGAGGTAGACTCTTTGAGAGCGGTTGGAGAGGAAGGAGGCGATCCAGTCCAGGGCCTGGCCTTGGATCCCAGTGGAGCGGAGGCGGGTTATTAGGGTGCGGTGACAGACGGTGTTGAAGGCAGCCGAGAGGTCGAGGAGGATGAGGGCGACTGTTTCACCGTTGTCCATCAGGGTTCTGATGTCGTCTGTGACTGAGATGAGGGCGGTTTCAGTGCTGTGGTTGGTTCGGAATCCGGATTGTGAAGGGTCGAGAAGGTTGTTGTCTTCCAGGAAGTTGGTAAGCTGTTTGTTGACGGTCTTCTCTATTACCTTGGCAGGGAAGGGGAGGAGCGAGATGGGGCAGAAGTTCTTCAGGTCGCTTGGGTCAGCCGTAGGTTTCTTTAGTAGGGCGTTGACTTCGGCGTGTTTCCAGCTTTCGGGGAAGGTAGCAGAAGAAAATGAGGAGTTGATGATGGTCTGGAGGTGCGGGGCGATGATGTAATCGGCTTTATTGAAGATGAAGTGAGGGCAGGGGTGCGAGGGGGCGCCGGAGTGGATAGAGTTCATGGTGGTTTTGGTCTCTTCAGTGTTGACGTGAGTCCAGGAGTTGAGGGTGATGGCAGGAGGTGTGGGTTCGGTGTTGCTTGGCTGGGTCTGGTGCCCAAAGCTGTTGTGGAGGTCGGTGATCTTGCGATGGAAGAAGTTGGCGAGGGAGTTGCACAGGTCTTGTGAGGGCGTGATGGCGTTGGCGTTGGGGTTGGAGAACTCTTTAACGATGCTGAAGAGTTCTCTGCTGTTGTGGCTGTTTTTGTCCAGTCTGTCGGTGAAGAAATTACTTTTGGCTGCGCGGATCAGGTGGTGGTGTTCGCGGGTCGCGTTCTTGAGGGCGGTCATGTTGTCAGCGGTGTGTTCCTTGAGCCAGGTTCTCTCGAGGGCGCGACAGGTTTTCTTCGATTCCTTAAGGGTGTCAGAGAACCAGAGAGGTTTTTTGGTGTTGGCCTGTCGATGCGTGCGTCTGAGGCGAGCAAGGTTGTCTGCGCAGTTGGTGATCCAGTTCGTGAGGCTGAGGGCTGCGTCGTTGGGGTCGGTGGTGAGGGTGGGTTGGTTGACGGTGAGCGCGGAGAAGAGCTGTTCTTCGGGGATTTTGTTCCACTGTCGACGAGGGATGGGTTGAGTGCGGAGGTGGCGGGTCTCACGTCGGAATGTGAAGTGGACACAGCTGTGGTCGGTCCAGTGTAGAGCGGAGGCGTGGCTGAAGGAGACGTGTTTGCTGGCGGAGAAGATGGGGTCAAGCGTGTGTCCGGCGATGTGGGTGGGGGTGTTCACCAGTTGCTTGAGGCCGAGGTTGGCGAGGCTGTCGAGCAGGACGGTGGTGTTGGGGTCGTTGTTCTGTTCCAGATGGAAGTTGAGGTCGCCTAGGAGGATGTAGTCCGGCGAGGCGAGGGCGTGCGGGGAGACGAAGTCGGTGATGGAGCCGCTGAAAGGGGCACGGGATCCGTGGGGACGGTAGATGAGGGATCCTCTGAGGGTGGTCCTGGGGTCGTGCGAATCTGGAAATGCAGGTGTTCTGCGGCGAGGGGGGTGTCTTCGGTGGAGGTGGTGGAGGTGGTGACGCTGATGGAGTCTTTGAAGACGATGGCGATTCCTCCTCCTACTTGGTTGGTGCGGTCTTTCCTGGAAATCTTGTAGCCTTCGGGGATGGCTATGGCGATGTCTGGGGCCGGGGAGGCGTTCATCCAGGTCTCCGTGATGAAGGCGACGTCCGGTGCTGTGGAGTCCAGGAGGTCCCAGAGTTCAACGGCGTGCTTGTGGACGGAACGAGCGTTGACCAGGATGCATTTGAGGTGGTTGATGGCGCGTGGGCTGGTGTTCATGGTAGTTGCGTGGTGGAAGATACGTTTGCAGCAGTGGCAGGAGAAAGGTCTATGGGTACGTTTTGGGTTAGCTTGGAAGCAGGTGTTGGAGCGTCCTGGGTTGAGGGCGTGGAGGGTGGTGGGGGTGTAGCGGAGCAGTGGGGTTTGTGAGTGCTGAGGACCAGGGGTCGTGGCGCTGGGCGCGGGACAGGCGCGGACGGGCACAGATGGGCTTGCCTCTGGTGCGCCTCCGGCACGCCAGCGGCGCGGTCGTGCAGCGGCCGCCATAAGAGGGAGGAGGGGTCAGCTGGGGGCGAATGGGAGCTGGGGGGCGGGGGCGTGCAGGAGGTGGCGGCGGGAAAGCGGAGGGAGGGGGGGACAGGTAGAGGGGAGAAGAGCTGGGGGAGGGGGGTTTAAGGGTGGTGGGGGTGAGTTTTAGGAAGTTTAGGAGTTTAGGGAGAGAGATAGGAGTGAGGTTGGGAAGATAGGGGGGGGTTGTAGAGGTGGGTGAGGGTGAGAGGTAGAGTGAAAGGATAGGAAGATAGGGGTGGTAACAGAGGAGGTGGTGAGTGAGGGAGATAGATAGAGGGATAGAGAGATAGAGAGATAGAGAGATAGGTAGATGGGAGGAGTGAGGGAGGCAGATAGCGATAGGGGTAGATAGGGGTGATACAGAGGGGGAGGCGAGTGAGGGAGAGAGACGAGACAGGAGCAGGAGGACAGGCGCGGGAAGAACAGAAGACAGAAGACGAAGAACAGAAGACAGAAGACAGAAGACGAAGAGCAGAAGACACAGGACCACAGAAGAAGGTACAGAAGACAGAAGACGAAGAACAGAAGACAGAAGTCCACAGAAGAAGGTACAGAAGAAGAGGAGCCAAAGAACAGAAGACAAAAGACCACAGAAGAAGATAAAGAAGAAGAGGGGCGCAGAAGACAGAAAAATACAGAAGAAGGTGAAGAAGAGGAGCGTAGAAGACAGAAGAATACAGAAGAAGGTGAAGAAGAAGAGGGGCGACGAGCAGCAGAGGAGAGAGCCAAGAAGAGGGACAGAGGAGAAGAGGCACACGCAGGTCGCGGTGCGAAGGAGAGAGGGAGAAGCACACAGATGAAGAGAGAAGACGGGGAGCAGGAGGGACAGAAGAGTACAGAAGAAGACTACAGTGGAAGAGCGCAGAGGAAGAACAGAGAAGAGGAAAAGAAGCAGGAGAGAGGGTGAGTAGCGAGGGGCAGGGCGAGGGGCTGGGAGGTGGGGGGGTACTTAGTGCAAGGTAGCTGGGCTTGCTGGGAGGTCTCAGGAACCTGGGCTGGAGGAGCTGGAGGAGCTGCAGCGGCAGGGGGAGCGACCTACCCTTGGGTCAAGGGTCGCTACCACTGTCGCGCAGCGGCCGCCATAAGAGGGAGAAAGGGGGGGAGGGGTCAGCGGGGGGCGAATGGG
Organism: Pleurodeles waltl; assembly: GCF_031143425.1. Lineage (NCBI taxonomy): Eukaryota > Metazoa > Chordata > Amphibia > Caudata > Salamandridae > Pleurodeles > Pleurodeles waltl. The sequence continues at coordinate 904,045,378 of NC_090437.1, forward strand.
AGCTGGGGGGCGGGGCGTGCAGGAGGTGGCAGCGGGAAATCGGAGGGAGGGGGGACAGGTAGAGGGGAGAAGAGCTGGGGGAGGGGGGTTCAAGGGTGGTGGGGGGTGAGTTTTAGGAAGTTTAGGAGTTCAGGGCGAGAGATAGGAGTGAGGTTGGGAAGATAGGGGAGGGGGGTTGTAGAGGTGGGTGAGGGTGAGAGGTAGAGTGAAAGGATAGGAAGATAGGAGTGGTAACAGAGGAGGTGGTGAGTGAGGGAGATAGATAGAGAGATAGAGAGATAGAGAGATAGGTAGATAGGTAGATAGGAGGAGTGAGGGAGGCAGATAGCGATAGGGGTAGATAGGGGTGATACAGAGGGGGAGGCGAGTGAGGGAGAGAGACGAGACAGGAGCAGGAGGACAGGCGCGGGAAGAACAGAAGACAGAAGATGAAGAACAGAAGACAGAAGACAGAAGACGAAGAGCAGAAGACACAGGACCACAGAAGAAGGTACAGAAGACAGAAGACGAAGAACAGAAGACAGAAGAGCACAGAGAAGGTACAGAAGAAGAGGAGCCGAAGAACAGAAGACAAAAGACCACAGAAGAAGACAAAGAAGAAGAGGGGCGCAGAAGACAGAAAAATACAGAAGAAGGTGAAGAAGAGGAGCGTAGAAGACAGAAGAATACAGAAGAAGGTGAAGAAGAAGAGGGGTGACGAGCAGCAGAGGAGAGAGCCAAGAAGAGGGACGGAGGAGAAGAGGCACACGCAGGTCGCGGTGCGAAGGAGAGAGAGAGAGAAGCACACAGATGAAGAGAGAAGACGGGGAGCAGGAGGGACAGAAGAGTACAGAAGAAGACTACAGAGGAAGAGCGCAGAGGAAGAACAGAGAAGAGGAAAAGAAGCAGGAGAGAGGGTGAGTAGCACGGGACAGGGCGAGGGGCTGGGAGGTGGGGGGGTACTTACTGCGAGGTAGCTGGGATTGCTGGAAGGTCTCAGGAACCTGGGCTGGAGGAGCTGGAGGAGCTGCAGCGGCAGGGGGAGCGACCTACCCTTGGGTCAAGGGTCGCTACCACTGTCGCGCAGCGGCCGCCATAAGAGGGAGGAGGGGGGGGAGGGGTCAGCTGGGGGCGAATGGAAGCTGGGGGCGTGCAGGAGGTGGCAGCGGGAAAGCGGAGGGAGGGGGGGACAGGTAGAGGGGAGAAGAGCTGGGGAGGGGGGTTTAAGGGTTGTGGGGGGTGAGTTTTAGGAAGTTTAGGAGTTTAGGGAGGGAGATAGGAGTGAGGTTGGGAAGATAGGGGAGGGAGGGTTGTAGAGGTGGGTGAGGGTGAGAGGTAGAGTGAAAGGATAGGAAGATAGGGGTGGTAACAGAGGAGGTGGTGAGTGAGGGAGATAGAGAGATAGAGAGATAGAGAGATAGAGAGATAGGTAGATAGGTAGATGGGAGGAGTGAGAGAGGCAGATAGCGATAGGGGTAGATAGGGGTGATACAGAGGGGGAGGCGAGTGAGGGAGAGAGACGAGACAGGAGCAGGAGGACAGGCGCGGGAAGAACAGAAGACAGAAGATGAAGAACAGAAGACAGAAGACAGAAGACGAAGAGCAGAAGACACAGGACCACAGAAGAAGGTACAGAAGACAGAAGACGAAGAACAGAAGACAGAAGAGCACAGAAGAAGGTACAGAAGAAGAGGAGCCGAAGACCAGAAGACAAAAGACCACAGAAGAAGATAAAGAAGAAGAGGGGTGCAGAAGAGAGAAAAATACAGAAGAAGGTGAAGAAGAGGAGCGTAGAAGACAGAAGAATACAGAAGAAGGTGAAGAAGAAGAGGGGCGACGAGCATTAGAGGAGAGAGCCAAGAAGAGGGACGGAGGAGAAGAGGCACACGCAGGTCGCGGTGCGAAGGAGAGAGAGAGAAGCACACAGATGAAGAGAGAAGACTGGGAGCAGGAGGGACAGAAGAGTACAGAAGAAGACTACAGAGGAAGAGCGCAGAGGAAGAACAGAGAAGAGGAAAAGAAGCAGGAGAGAGGGTGAGTAGCGCAGGGCAGGGCGAGGGGCTGGGAGGTGGGGGGGGGTACTTACTGCGAGGTAGCTGGGCTTGCTGGGAGGTCTCAGGAACCTGGGCTGGAGGAGCTGGAGGAGCTGCAGCGGCAGGGGGAGCGACCTACCCTTGGGTCAAGGGTCGCTACCACTGTAGCGCAGCGGCCGCCATAAGAGGGAGGAGAGGTCAGTTGGGGGCGAATGGGAGCTGGGGGGCGGGGGCGTGCAGGAGGTGGCGACGGGAAAGCGGAGGTCGGGGGGACAGGTAGAGGGGAGAAGAGCTGGGGGAGGGGGGTTTAAGGGTGGTGGGGGGTGAGGTTTAGGAAGTTTAGGATTTTAGGGAGAGAGATAGGAGTGAGGTTGGGAAGATAGGGGAGGGGGGTTGTAGAGGTGGGTGAGGGTGAGAGGTAGAGTGAAAGGATAGGAAGATAGGGGTGGTAACAGAGGAGGTGGTGAGTGAGGGAGATAGATAGAGAGATAGAGAGATAGGTAGATAGGTAGATAGGAGGAGTGAGGGAGGCAGATAGCGATAGGGGTAGATAGGGGTGATACAGAGGGGGAGGCGAGTGAGGGAGAGAGACGAGACAGGAGCAGGAGGACAGGCGCGGGAAGAACAGAAGACAGAAGATGAAGAACAGAAGACAGAAGACAGAAGACAGAAGACGAAGAGCAGAAGACACAGGACCACAGAAGAAGGTACAGAAGACAGAAGACGAAGAACAGAAGACAGAAGAGCACAGAAGAAGGTACAGAAGAAGAGGAGCCGAAGAACAGAAGACAAAAGACCACAGAAGAAGATAAAGAAGAAGAGGGGCACAGAAGACAGAAAAATACAGAAGAAGGTGAAGAAGAGGAGCGTAGAAGACAGAAGAATACAGAAGAAGGTGAAGAAGAAGAGGGGCGACGAGCAGCAGAGGAGAGAGCCAAGAAGAGGGACGGAGGAGAAGAGGCACACGCAGGTCGCGGTGCGAAGGAGAGAGAGAGAAGCACACAGATGAAGAGAGAAGACGGGGAGCAGGAGGGACAGAAGAGTACAGAAGAAGACTACAGAGGAAGAGCGCAGAGGAAGAACAGAGAAGAGGAAAAGAAGCAGGAGAGAGGGTGAGTAGCGCGGGACAGGGCGAGGGGCTGGGAGGTGGGGGGGTACTTACTGCGAGGTAGCTGGGCTTGCTGGGAGGTCTCAGGAACCTGGGCTGGAGGAGCTGGAGGAGCTGCAGCGGCAGGGGGAGCGACCTACCCTTGGGTCAAGGGTCGCTACCACTGTCGCGCAGCGGCCGCCATAAGAGGGAGGAGGGGGGGGAGGGGTCAGCTGGGGGCGAATGGAAGCTGGGGGCATGCAGGAGGTGGCAGCGGGAAAGCGGAGGGAGGGGGGGACAGGTAGAGGGGAGAAGAGCTGGGGAGGGGGGTTTAAGGGTGGTGGGGGGTGAGTTTTAGGAAGTTTAGGAGTTTAGGGAGAGAGATAGGAGTGAGGTTGGGAAGATAGGGGAGGGAGGGTTGTAGAGGTGGGTGAGGGTGAGAGGTAGAGTGAAAGGATAGGAAGATAGGGGTGGTAACAGAGGAGGTGGTGAGTGAGGGAGATAGAGAGATAGAGAGATAGAGAGATAGGTAGATAGGTAGATGGGAGGAGTGAGGGAGGCAGATAGCGATAGGGGTAGATAGGGGTGACACAGAGGGGGAGGCGAGTGAGGGAGAGAGACGAGACAGGAGCAGGAGGACAGGCGCGGGAAGAACAGATAACAGAAGACGAAGAACAGAAGACAGAAGACAGAAGACGAAGAGCATAAGACACAGGACCACAGAAGAAGGTACAGAAGACAGAAGACGAAGAACAGAAGACAGAAGACCACAGAAGAAGGTACAGAAGAAGAGGAGCTGAAGAACAGAAGACAAAAGACCACAGAAGAAGATAAAGAAGAAGAGGGGCGCAGAAGACAGATAAATACAGAAGAAGGTGAAGAAGAGGAGCGTAGAAGACAGAAGAATACAGAAGAAGGTGAAGAAGAAGAGGGGCGACGAGCAGCAGAGGAGAGAGCCAAGAAGAGTGACAGAGGAGAAGAGGCACACGCAGGTCGCGGTGCGAAGGAGAGAGGGAGAAGCACACAGATGAAGAGAGAAGACGGGGAGCAGGAGGGACAGAAGAGTACAGAAGAAGACTACAGAGGAAGAGCGCAGAGGAAGAACAGAGAAGAGGAAAAGAACCAGGAGAGAGGGTGAGTAGCGCGGGGCAGGGCGAGGGGCTGGGAGGTGGGGGGGTACTTAGTGCGAGGTACCTGGGCTTGCTGGGAGGTCTCAGGAACCTGGGCTGGAGGAGCTGCAGCGGCATGGGGAGCGACCTACCCTTGGGTCAAGGGTCACTACCACTGTCGCGCAGCGGCCGCCATAAGAGGGAGGAGGGGGGGGAGGGGTCAGCTGGGGGCGAATGGGAGCTGGGGGGTGGGGACGTGCAGGAGGTGGCAGCGGGAAAGCGGAGGGAGGCGGGGACAGGTAGAGGGGAGAAGAGCTGGGGGAGGGGGGTTTAAGGGTGGTGGGGGTGAGTTTTAGGAAGTTTAGGAGTTTAGGGAGAGAGATAGGAGTGAGGTTGGGAAGATAGGGGAGGGGAGGTTGTAGAGGTGGGTGAGGGTGAGAGGTAGAGTGAAACGATAGGAAGATAGGGGTGGTAACAGAGGAGGTGGTGAGTGAGGGAGATAGATAGAGAGATAGAGAGATAGAGAGATAGGTAGATAGGTAGATAGGAGGAGTGAGGGAGGCAGATAGCGATAGGGGTAGATAGGGGTGATACAGAGGGGGAGGCGAGTGAGGGAGAGAGACGAGACAGGAGCAGGAGGACAGGCGCGGGAAGAACAGAAGACAGAAGATTAAGAACAGAAGACAGAAGACAGGAGACGAAGAGCAGAAGACACAGGACCACAGAAGTAGGTACAGAAGACAGAAGACGAAGAACAGAAGACAGAAGAGCACAGAAGAAGGTACAGAAGAAGAGGAGCCGAAGAACAGAAGACAAAAGACCACAGAAGAAGATAAAGAAGAAGAGGGGCAGAGAAGACAGAAAAATACAGAAGAAGGTGAAGAAGAGGAGCGTAGAATACAGAAGAATACAGAAGAAGGTGAAGAAGAAGAGGGGCGACGAGCAGCAGAGGAGAGAGCCAAGAAGAAGGACAGAGGAGAAGAGGCACACGCAGGTCGCGGTGCGAAGGAGAGAGAGAGAGAAGCACACAGATGAAGAGAGAAGACGGGGAGCAGGAGGGACAGAAGAGTACAGAAGAAGACTACAGAGGAAGAGCGCAGAGGATGAACAGAGAAGAGGAAAAGAAGCAGGAGAGAGGGTGAGTAGCGCGGGGCAGGGCGAGGGGCTGGGAGGTGGGGGGGGTACTTACTGCGAGGTAGCTGGGCTTGCTGGGAGGTCTCAGGAACCTGGGCTGGAGGAGCTGGAGGAGATGCAGCGGCAGGAGGAGCGACCTACCCTTGGGTCAAGGGTCGCTACCACTGTTGCGCAGCGGCCGCCATAAGAGGGAGGGGGGGGAGGGGTCAGCTGGGGGCGAATGGGAGTTGGGGGGCGGGGGAGTGCAGGAGGTGGTGGCGGGAAAGTGGAGGGAGGGGGGGACAGGTAGAGGGGAGAAGAGGAGGGGGTTTAAGGGTGCTGGGGGTGAGTTTTAGGAAGTTTAGGAGTTTAGGGAGAGAGATAGGAGTGAGGTTGGGAAGATACGGGAGGGGGGTTGTAGAGGTGGGTGAGGGTGAGAGGTAGAGTGAAAGGATAGGAAGATAGGGGTGGTAACAGAGGGGGTGGCGAGTGGGGGGGAAGATAGAGAGATAGGTAGATAGGAGGTGGTGAGTGAGGGAGATAGATAGATAGAGAGATAGAGAGATAGGTAGATAGGTTCATAGGAGGAGTGAGGGAGGCAGATAGCGATAGGGGTAGATAGGGGTGATACAGAGGGGGAGGCGAGTGAGGGAGAGAAACGAGATAGGAGCAGGAGGACAGGCGCGGGAAGAACAGAAGACAGAAGACGAAGAACAGAAGACAGAAGACGAAGAGCAGAAGACACAGGACCACAGAAGAAGGCACAGAAGACAGAAGACGAAGAACAGAAGACAGAAGACCACAGAAGAAGGTACAGAAGAAGAGGAGCCGAAGAACAGAAGACAAAAGACCACAGAAGAAGATAAAGAAGAAGAGGGGCGCAGAAGACAGAAAAATACAGAAGAAGGTGAAGAAGAGGAGCGCAGAAGACAGAAAAATACAGAAGAAGGTGAAGAAGAAGAGGGGCGATGAGCAGCAGAGGAGAGAGCCAAGAAGAGGGACAGAGAAGAAGAGGCACACGCAGGTCGCGGTGCGAAGGAGAGAGAGAGAAGCACACAGATGAAGAGAGAAGACGGGGAGCAGGAGGGACAGAAGAGTACAGAAGAAGACTACAGAGGAAGAGCGCAGAGGAAGAACAGAGAAGAGGAAAAGAAGCAGGAGAGAGGGTGAGTAGCGCGGGGCAGGGCGAGGGGCTGGGAGGTGGGGGGGTACTTACTGTGAGGTAGCTGGGCTTGCTGGGAGGTCTCAGGTACCTGGGCTGGAGGAGCTGGAGGAGCGGCAGGGGAGCGACCTACCCTTGGGTCAAGGGTCGCTACCATTGTCGCGCAGCGGCCGCCATAAGAGGGAGGAGGGGGGGGAGGGGTCAGCTGGGGGCGAATGGGAGCTGGGGGGCGGGGGCGTGCAGGAGGTGGCGGCGGGAAAGCGGAGGTCGGGGGGACAGGTAGAGGGGAGAAGAGCTGGGGGAGAGGGGTTTAAGGGTGGTGGTGGGTGAGTTTTAGGAAGTTTAGGAGTTTAGGGAGAGAGATAGGAGTGAGGTTGGGAAGATAGGGGAGGGGGGGTGTAG